>NC_132784.1:34594166-35342500 GCF_048418805.1 Vulpes vulpes | reverse complement strand
GAATTTGTTCCATGCATTTTCAAGGAATATAAACCAGAATGCTCTCCATCATAATCATAGGCCCCAAATGGAGTCACTTCTGCTAGACCACATCACCAAATCAGGGCTTAATACCTAACCTCCTTGCAGCGTCAACCCCTCTCAGATAAATAGTATTAACTGGTCAGTCTGGAATTTTCTGATGATCATCAACATCTGTCACATGTGCCCTCTCCATCCCCCAAAGGAAGATAGGATAATTTACCTAAGACCCTTTTATCTACAGTGAAAGGTGATCTCACCTGAAATAAGCCTTCTTTTCTGCTTATAACTTTGTTATCCTGCCTTTAGAAGCCCATCGCTTTCTGTAGCCCTTTGGAAGTCTCCCCTACTTGCTAGATGAGATATTGCCTGATTCATGAATCATTTAATAAAGCCAATTAGATCTATAAAATTTAGCCAACTGAATTTTTGTTAACACAAGTGACATATTCTTAAAGGTTAGCTGTGATGTTAACACATCTAACCTGAAATCAACTCACTAAACATTTTCACACTCTGTTACATTAAATTCCACTCATCTGCCTTGAACTTTGAGTGGATCTTTTACCCATGCATGATTTTATAACATCACGTATCAGTCATTTGAGACATTGGTTTACTGAGCTATGCAGAGCTTCTAACTATTGGCATGTCTCATTATACACTATCAAAAAGAATCACAGTCATTTATATCACCACCATTCTCATCATAAAAGACTTTAAGGATTGGAAGTTGTCAAGATCACAGTGGCAGATACAAGCTTTTTGAAATTCTTTTTGCTTAAGACTAATTTTTTCATTGGCAGTAAATATTGTCAGTTATTTTCCTTGAAGTAGCAGGTTCGCTTTGTTCATTTTCAACAGTATATCTGTCAAATACCCAAGTCTGAATAGCCATACTTTGTCTGACAATTGTTTTTCAAGTAAAAATGATGTTTCATGAAAAAAAAAAGTTCAACTGACAAAGCAAACAATAGCAAAAGTGCTTTTCTCTGAGACAATCATCACACTTTGATTTGCAGCAGAAGTACTTTACGCAGAACATTGAAAATATCTGTGCCCAGGGATGGCAATTTAATAAAATTCAGTTGTTACCATTTTATCAGATAATTCTTATGTACAACTGGTTTTTTTTAACCACTGATATAATTTGATGTCACTACCATAATTCATGATAAAGTACCAGGACTTTTATCCGTCATTAATTTTGCATCACCATCACAAGAACATCAACACAATGAACAAGGCAAATAGCATCTTATTTACAATTATTACAAAAACCATTTTAATCTCGCAGAGCTCCTAAAAAGATGTCAATATCCTCAGAGGTATGCAGACCATACTTCAGGAAGCTCTGGTCTAGGCAAATCACGGTAAATCCATTTGCCTACTTGTTGCCTGGTACAATTCCAGCCAAGGAGATATGAGGAGAAATCTTTTTGGGGAGTTTTGGAAAAGTTCTCCTCACTCTTAAAAGGGATCTCAAGACTCAAAGAGAAATCTGTACACTCATGTCAATAGCAGCATTATTCACAATAGCCAAGAGGTAGAAAATCCCAAATGTCCATTGAGGCATGAATGGATAAGCAAACCCTCGTATATACACACACAATAGAATACTACTTAGCCTTAAAAAGGAAAGAAATTGGGATCCCTGGGTGGCGCAGCGGTTTGGCGCCTGCCTTTGGCCCAGGGCGCGATCCTGGAGACTCGGCATCGAATCCCACATCAGGCTCCCGGTGCATGGAGCCTGCTTCTCCCTCTGCCTATGTCTCTGCTTCTCTCTCTCTCTCACTGTGTGCCTATCATAAATAAATAAAAATAAAATTTTAAAAAAAAGGAAAGAAATTTTGACACATGCATGCCAAAGCGGATGAATCTTGAGGACACTATGCTGTGTGAAACAAGCCAGACACAAAAAGAAATACTATATGATTCCACTTATATGGCCTACCCAGAGTGGTAAAATTCATAGACAAAAAGTAGAATGGTGATTACCAGGACCCTGACATGCAGGAAATGGAGGATTATTGTGTAATGGGTAGAGAGTTTTAGTTTTGTAAGATGAATAAATTTTAGGGATTAGTTGCACAACAATGTGAACACAACAGTCCTGAACTGTATACTTAAAAATAAACGTGGTAAATTTTATGCTGTGTGTATTTTACTGCAATAAACATATTTAAGATTTTTAGATCAAATAAAATTATTAAGAAGGGTCTCATGGATAAAATAGGTGACAGGGATTAAGGAGTGCACTTGTGACGAGCACTGGGTGACGTGTAGGACTGTTGGATCACTATATTGTATACCAGAAACTAATATAACACTGTATGTTAACTGGACTTAAGATAAAAATTTAATTAAAAAGGGATCTTAAAATAAGAAAATAGATACCAATTCTAGCCTTTGGTTGATGATGTGTGGAGAGGTGATGCTAAAGCCATACTGCAGTCTTGAGAAGTTGAACTCCAATATTTTGAAGATAAGAGAGGAGAAGGAGGAAATAATGGAAGAGCCTGAATCTTGATAACATGATTAAGATCCTAAATTAACCAACCTTGGCACCTCCTACTGCCAATCATACTATGTAAGTTAACACATTTTCCTTTTTCCTTAGGAAATATTCAGTGGGATATTCTGTTACTTGTAGCTAAAAGCATTCTCACTGATACCAAGAGAAAAGTATCAAAAGAAGCAAACAATGAGCTTAGCCGTTCCTCTGCCCCTTGATCACGGTACAGTCTTGGGAAAATCATTTCACTGCTCCCTGCTGTTCAAGGTGGAAGATGGATTCGATATCTACGGACACTTCCTATGACTTTTAACAGATTTGCTATTATATATGCTGGAAGTTGGATATATCATAAAATTTCGCTTATCCGCATTGGCCTTTTATGGCTAAGTAAGTATTGAGATTTATTCCTCTTAGATCTAGGTAGTTTATCTGCCTGTCACTGACTTTCCTGGACTACTCGGAGGATTGACTTGTTTTCGGAAGCTTGAAATGACAGGTGTGGTTACCTTATGTCAGAGTGCATGTTATGCAGACGCCTGCCACATGGGCATGGTGATGAAGACCTCCTCTCCACAAGAAATCTCGGAACTTGTGTGAATTATATAGCCTTTATCTCCCTATTGGGAAAGTTCTGAGACCTAAAGTATGGAGGGCTATAACAAGTGGGATGCAGGTACCTGGGTGGCTCAGTCAAGTAAGCATCTGCCTTTGGCTCAGGTCATGATCTACACATACACACACACTTGAGCTCTCTCACTCTCTCTCTCAAAAAAAAAAAAAAAGTGTCTCCGTGGCACATTGGCCAAGGCCACCAAAATTCCATAGGAGCACACCTGATTGACAATACCATTTAAGAAATGAGATTGTTCAATTACGATATTATAAATGTTTGGTGCTGGCAAGTTTAGTGTACAGTCAAGTTTTGCTAAGAAATTCTCCCCAGCAAAGCAGGAAGGTATTGACTCTTCTAGCTCTAGACATAGAGATTGATTCTCCAAGTCCAGGAGAGTTAAGAACTTTTCTTAATCAGAGAATCTTCGAAATTCCAGTGATCTCCCCTTACCGGCAGGATTCTTTGTCTGAGTAGGTGTTCAATGTATCTTTGAGTTCCTCCTGTCCATCTCCCCCACCTTACCTCCAGAGCAGACAGGCAACTAAATAGGTTTGTTCTGGCTGGAGTCAGAAGGAATAAAGATGGTCTTCATGTTCACGGCAACTCCCAGCTCCTTTGGAAATACCTCAGAAATGGTGTTTAAAATTTCCTGCGGTAGGGTACTCCAACAGCATAAGGTCTCGAAAGCTGAGTCCTATCTGATTCCTATTATAATTCTTTCCTTGTCCATCACCTCCACCACACTGAGTGACTTGAGGAAGGAAACTATCTTTATTCCTTTCTGGCACTATCTGGTCGTAACAGAGAATCATTAGATTTTTTTTTTTTAATAAATGAAAGAGTGTCTGAATTCATTAATGAATGAAAAAGCAAACCAGTTCCTTTGTGTGGGATTATCTGTTGTTTTCTTGTGCCTTGAATTTTCCCTTCTTTTTTTTTTTAATTTTTTTTATTATTTATTTATGACAGTCATACAGAGAGAGAGAGAGAGGCAGAGACATAGGCAGAAGGAGAAGCAGGCTCCATGCACCGGGAGCCCGACGTGGGATTCGATCCCGGGTCTCCAGGATCGCGCCCTGGGCCAAAGGCAGGCGCCAAACCGCTGTGCCACCCAGGGATCCCCGAATTTTCCCTTCTTTTAGTAGTAGCAGCTTTCTTCCTTTCTCCCATGTGGTTCTGGTGGGGCTGCGGTTCAGTACCCGACCAGACCCGATCCAAGCCAATCAGGATAGTCCTCATCACTCACCACAGGGATTGGTCCTTGGACCAGGTATGCGACTCAAGCAGAACCAACCAGTTCCCTGGCATTTGGATACAGGGAGAAAGGTATTGTCTCTGCTACTGAGGCCACCAGATTATATATTCCTGGGGAAGCCCATGGTTCCATCTTTTCTTGCACAAGAAGTAGCTTCTCTACAGAATACAATATAGAAAACCCAGAGAGAAGCAAAGAGGTGGGGCTTGGGGAGGAGATGAGAATAAGAAAGACTGAGATGTAAAGAGACTCAATTATATTCCTTGTAACCCTGATTCTTTTGTCAAGTCCCTTCATCCCATCCTTTCCATGTTTTGCCTCCCGTTTTTCCCCTTCTAGTAGTCTATGTGGGAGTCAAATGTCTTTCTTCCTCAAGCTAGCCTGACGCCACCTGGAGTTTAAACCCTGTTCGAAGGCATATGCCTCTTAAACCTGTCCCAGATTATGACGAGACAGTGAAGAAAGGGAAAGAGAAAGAAGGCTTGGGAAAGACAGAAGGAAAAGGAAGAAATCAGATGTACTCTCCCACTTTACACTTTTACCTTATGCCCAGTCAATTAGAGTGAGGAGAAAAACAGAGATGGAAGACATCGTGGCATTTTGGAGATGCTAGAGAATTGGGACATTAGCTAGTCGGTCCAGGATTTCTCAGCGTCAGCACTATTGACATTTGGGGCTGGGTAGCTGGGGTGGGGAGAGAGCTGTCCTAATACACTATAGGATGCTCAGCAGCATTCCTGGACTCAGTACAGGTAGTGACAGGCCAGGTGTGACAACCAAAGTGTCTTCAGATACTGCCAAATGTCCACCGGAGGGCAAAATTGCCCTTGTTGAGCCCTACGGAACTAATCTGACCTCTCCATTTTACAGATGAGGAAAACAAGGCTCATAGTGGGAGGAATTTTGCCCGAGGCTGCAGAGAGTCAAAACAAGAATCTAGATTGCCCCCCAAAATTGATCATTTGATCATAAAGGCCATAATTTCAGACTGTTTTGTGTAAAGCTAACTCTGATGAAAAATAGTTTAAAAAAAATCACACAATATCTATAATACAGCAAAAGGTAAGAGAGAGCCATTGTTGGATGTGAGTGGCTCCTGGGCCGGTCTGCCCAAAGAGCATTTGCATTGGTGAGAGCACCGTGCACCGCCACCAGCAAAGGGTATTGAGGCAAAACACGTGAGTTGTCATTTTATTTGTATCAAGCTCAGGAAAACTTCTGGCGTAGTACGCAAGTCAAGGAATATTACACAACCTTTAAAAAGAACTTCTGTGACAAGCCACAATGGGGATGAAACTTGAGGACACGATGCTAAGTGCAGTAAGCCAGGCAAATACCACGTGATTCCACACAGATGAAATATCTAAAGTCGCCAACCTCATAGAAACAAAGCACAATGGCGGTTGCCAGGGCTGGGGGAGGGGAAATGTGGGGTTGCTGTACAAGGCGTATAGAGCTTCAATCATCAAGGCGAGAAGGTTCTAGAGATCCCTGCACAACAAGAGCAATATGTACTGTACACTTAAAAATGTGTTAATGGGTAGATATTATGCTGAGCCTTTACCACAATAAAAAAATAATAATAATAAAAGAACACAGGCCAAGGACTGTTGCCATTCTGTCTCCCTATTTCCTTCAGAGTCAGCTCCTATTTGGAAAAGTTTCTAGCGTTGATTGATGACAACCTGGGAACCGCAGGTCCCAAATCCCAGCCCTCATTTATTACACTCAAGTCACTGCAAAGGTACAGAATACAAAACGACTTGAAAGCCAGTGTTAATTATCACCAAAGGCCCATATTTTCAAATACAAGTGCAAATCTCATTCCTTAAACAAAACTATTCCTTATAAACACCATAAAACATTAATGCCTAGAGATCATATTGGTCAAATCCTTCCTCTTAGAGATAAGGGCCCTAAGACTCCAAGAAGTTGCAATTTTGCCCAAGGTCATCCAGCTAGTTAGTGATAAAGTCCTGCACGCAAACCAGGTCTCCTGAACCCCAGGTCAAGACGTTCTCTGCTTTACCCAACTGCTGTCCTGCTATTCCAAGAACCCCCAATATCCCACCTCCACTGATATAAATTATTGAAATGTTACTGCCATCCCAGAGAGGAATGAAAGGAGACCTCGATAAGGAAACTGCGGGGAGACATCAAAGAGGAGAGATGTGATGAAAAATAAATGAAAACTGCAGAAAAAAAAATTTTAAATTAAGAAAATTCAAAGGACTAGGGAAGGAAAATATCAGAGAGTGAGAATCAGGCCTAAAAAAAAAAAAAGACATTCACAAAGATAAGCTTCTAGTTATTCTTGGGCCCCAAGGAGTATTTGAACTGCTGCCAAAATTGCTTTTGACCTAAATGGAGAATAAAAACTATTTTCTTTATCTGCTGAGAGTAAAATCAAATTTCACGTTAGGAAGCATTGGTTTGGATGAGGTGAGCTAAAATTTTAGGGAAGAGAGTATTATTAGCCACTCTAGCATACCTGAGGCTCAAGAAGTGTTTGTTGCTAAGGGAATATCTAGATTTTACTAATCCGTATTAGTCAATTACTAATCCAGCACCGTGCCTGGAGTTCATTATTCCAGTCTTGCTTCTAAATAAACATCCTCCTCACCCCCCCTTTCTCCTACATGTACACACTCACGACTTGTGTCCTTCGCCGTGTGCTTTCACACACATGCACACGCATGCACACATCCACACGCGCACACACGCCCGGACTTGAAGCCCCTCCTTCTCCCCCTCACCCCCTTTCACACACACCCCAGGCTGAAGCGACCTGGACAAAGTCTGCTTCGGCTCCCACCCCTGTTCACTGGGCCAGTGGTGCACGTATGGGTGACTGTGCTTTTGGCTGTGAGGAAGCACCCCAAAAATAAAATGAGCTTCGAGCAATACATTTCCTCATAACAAGAGTCCTGAGACACACCTTGAAGCCCGGGGGGCTGACCTGACTTGCCCTGCAGCCCCACCCCACCCCAGCAGAGGACAGCATCCGCACACCGAGGGCCAGGGCATGGGGACAATGGGGAGACACGTGCTCACGGCCTGGAGACAAGGCCATGTGACACATGCCCACCCACTGGTCTGGGCTCCTGCTCCTGAGGCGTGGAAGGAGAAGAGAGTTGTGTGACTGGAACGGCCTGTGAGGCCTACCTCGTGGGGACTCGAATGTGGGGAGACTGTGACGAACCGGAGAAGCTTCGGCAGGGGTAGATGCTGACCTGAGGGCATTCAAGGTGTGGGAGAGGTGGAAGTAGAAGAGACAGTGGACTGTGTGACTACAGGGAGCCGGGGGTGGCAGAGAGGAGGGCACAGCCCTGGGGGTCACGCAGCTGGTCAGGGGCTCAATGCCACAGCGGAGACCCACGGTGTACTGCATGCTGGCTCACTGGATCTAAATAAATAAACTGAGAAGGGGGGGTTGACCCTCCAGGCTTAGGGAGAGATAAGAGTTAGGACTGTTCACCTCCAACCATGAGGGTCAAAACAAGGGGGAGTCCCTCAAGGGGCAGGACTGGGGAGGCCACCCCGGAGACCTGGGGACTGGAAAGACTTAATCCCTCAGACAGGAAGCGACCGCCCTGCCTGGGAGGCCTGGTTCCGTCAAATCTGAATTGCTAGGTGAAAAGGAAAACTGAAGGGTCTAGAATCCGGCAGAATGAGTTACGGGTCCATGTCCAGTGACCTACTCAAGGGCCCGGGGCTCTCCTCTGCTGGAACACCAGAGCCTGTGGGGGCAGGGATGCGTGCACACAGAGCTGCAAACGGCAGACGTGAGGAGCAAGTCCGCAAGCTCGGAGAGTCATGTGAGCTCTTCTAGACTTGCAATTCCGCTCCCTGAGGATTCAGCTTAGGGAGGGAGCTCCTGTTTCCCCCAGGCCAGGTGGGTTAAAGACGGGCTATTGCATCAGTCAGAGAGCAGTAATGCACAACCGAGGCAACTGCACATTTTTAAGTTTATTTTTAGAGACTATTAGCTATGTTATTATATGATACCTTCATATTTCATATGACAATACACTGAGCTACGGGAAGCTTCCGTGCTGGCTGAGTTGATTCAGGGAGATCTGGGCTGTGGAGCAGCTTCTCCGTGATTCTTTTGGGTGTCCTCTCCCTCTGGACTGCAGAATGGCTGCAACAGCTGCAGTGTCCAGGTGTTCACACGAGGTCCTCCCCAACAAGAACGAGGATGAAGGGCTGCCTCGTGTCTACCTCTCTATTGTCGAAAGAGAGAAGTTTTCACTACACGTGATCCTTACCCTCCCCTACAGACTTCCATGGGCTTCATCCCCTCAGCCAGAGCTGCTCACAGACGGTATTCTAGGTTCAAGGGAGCTGGGAAAGTGAGTACAGAGCCTGGCAACCTCTCTGATGGGTGGTGGGTGCCACCTGACACAAAAGAAGTCAGAATGAGCATGGGCCCCCATCAACACTGCCCCTCACAGCCATGGTGGAGGAGGGGTGAGAGATGACGTCAGAAGACAGGCTCAGGTCGAATTATGAAGGGCCTGCAGTAGGAGTTTGGGATTTATTTTATGACCATGAGAACCCAGCATAAGTCTCTGTGGTGAGAAGTCACTGGCCGGTGCTGAGATTTAGAGAAATAACTGGACACAAAGGCAGGAGAAGGTTTGAGAGAAAATGCACAAGTCAGATTGGGGCAAGGATTAGGTAGTTAGGACACTTTGGGGACCCCTGGGGGAATCAGGAGGCTGTCCCCCAACATGAGAACATGTTCAAGAATAACCAGTGTGCATATACTTGGCAAAGAGTTGAGAAACTAGGCTGTAGGCCCAGCTTTTCCACTAACCTGAGAAGGTTAATGGAAAGTACCTGAGAAGGTCACTTCCCACGCCCTACCCCCAGCCTTGGTTCCTCATCTCTAAAACGGGGTCACCGGACTAAATGCACTGCATCCCCCCTTCCTCTAGCAATCCAGGAACGCCAAGAATGGCTCACTGTAGGGGTGTTTGCTTAGGCAGATGCCATCCACCGTCTTACAAGCAAGGAAACAGGGCTGATGAGAGGCGAGTCACTCCCCACACTGCCACCAGCTGAGTGGCACCCTGTGTGTTCCCCCCAGCATCTGCTCCATCGTTAGTAATGTCTACACTTCCAAACACAATGGGGTTTATTATCATTAATGATAAGCACCGTTATTGAAAACTAGAGAAGCTCCATCTCATACCGATTATTTTGTTTCGTGCCTCACATCAAATCTCTTTCTTCCCAACACATCTTTAGTTTGCTTTAGAACACAGAAGAAAGGGCAGAAGAATGGGTCGAGTTATATCAGGGTTCTTAACCATGAGTGAACCTCCGAAATCACGTGGAGTTTTTTGTTTGGGTTTGGTTCGGTTTAGTTTTCAAAAACCAGATCCACGAACCCCAGCCCAGACCTAGAGACTCTCTGGCTGGGGGTGGGTCTGGCAATGTGAAATGTTGAAAAGTCCACCCAGAAGATTCTGATGGGCCCCCTAAATTCTCTTTATTAATTTGGTTAACAGATATACTGTGGCTCAACATCCAAAGGTCTAAAGTAGAGAGAGTTAAAGGTTTTATTCCTGCCCTAAAGGAGTTAGCAAACAGCAGAAATGAACACGGAAGCCAACACAGACTGGATGGGGTACACATACCGGGCCAGAAGCACTGGGGTTATGGGAGCCCCCGTGAGGGGCTCCCCTTCAGCCAAAGGGGGCAGGAAGTCTTCTCAAAGGAGACAGGCTTGAGTTAAGCATTAAAGGACAATCAGAAGTTCGAGGGGGTGGGATGAGGAATGCCCCAGGGAAAGGTCCAGAATCCAGAACTACTGCTCAGGCAGAGAAAGCAGAGCGGGACAGAAAGGATGGGAATGAAAAACAACAGGAACTGCCCACTTCTAATGCTCCTAGCAGCCATGTGGGAAGACACTCTCCCTCTTGACCTGCGGTGTCAAGCCTGAGGAATCACAGACGGGACTGGCTGTCGGTCTGGGGGTGAGAAGTCGGAGGATGAGGAGGAAATGCTATGGCAAGAGCCAGATGGACGGGGAGTCTGTGCAACTGTGAGCTTTTGCTGCAAACACGTGAGGCCTCCTGTCTGGAATCAGCAAGGAAATGGCAGGGAGAGGACTAAGCTTTGCAGCCAGGTCCAGCGTCTTCCTCGCCAGCCCCCCACCACACACACACACACACACACACACACACACTCACTCACACTCGTCAGGCTGCACTTAACCTTTGCACGAAGTCTCCATCCAGCCTTTTCTTTGCCCCTGGAAGCACAGCCTGATTAGATCTAGTTGGCAGGCGCGCTGACTGCGGGGGTGAAGGTCAGTCCCACAAGCACCTGTAGCCCTGACAGTGGCATTTCTCAGGAGCTACTCAAGCCCAGCCTGAGTTGCACTGAGTGATAGTCTTCTCTGAGGAGCAAAGGGATTCAGCGACCCACACTCACACTCCTTCGTCCTCTGCAGCTTCCAAGCTCTGTGATTTAGGGCCACTGGCCTCCACCGCTGGGCGGAACTTCAACACCCTGGCACTGCACCCCCAGCACTCTGACAGCTGCCCTGAACACTGCAGGACCTTGAAGGAAAGGCCCCTGGAAAGGCCCGTCCTGCACAAGCAGCCTGGAGCAAAAGCTAGGAGGTTCAGGGCTTAGACTCTAGAGTTTAGAGCCTCCCTCATTGTTGATTTGGAGTCTCCTTGTCTCTCAAAAAAAAAAATATTTAAAGGAAACATTTTTCATGGGGGCCAAACACCAATCTCTCCCAGAGCTTCCAAACACTTATGAGGCGCCACTGTTTGCCAGGTAGCCGGTATGCAGATGGTTAAGACCGGGGCACATGCTGAGACGTGGAAACAACCTCACAGCTGCTAAGCCTTCATCTGTAGCCCTCAGCTCCGTCCCTGCAGAGGCCTGGTGGAGCACCTTTGTGGCCTACTGTCTGTCCTCTTCGGAGGAAGGTTTTGCCCCTGGAAGAGAATCCGTGCAACCCACCTAAAGTGGTTCTCAGTAGGCAGGGATTATGTCCCCATCCAGGGGATATTTGGCCACGTCTGAAGACATTTTTGGTTTCCACAACTGGAGGGCTGGCCTTATGGGCCAGGGGTGCTAGTGAACATCCCACGGCACAGAGGTAGCCCCCAACAACCATGAATTGTCTGGCCCCAAATGTCAATAAGCCCGAGACTGAGAAAGCCTTGAGGTAGACTATGTAAGGGAAAGATGTGCTCTTCCTTCCTATGGCCTCCAGTTGTTTGTTTGGGTGAAGAAGACTCACAAATGCTTGCTCCCCTCACAAACCCAGAGACTGGCGGCCCAACCGCAGCATTTACAGATGCTGGGAAAACACCAAGTGACTTTCCTGAAGTCACCCAAGGTAGCCCAGTAGAACCTGGGTACTGAGCACAAGGCTACTGCGTCACGCTGTGGTCCCTCCGCTATGCCATGGTCTTTTTATTTTTTTTTTAAGATTTTATTTATTTATTCATGAGAGACATGAGGGGTGGGGCAGCAAAGACACAGGCAGAGGGAGAAGCAGGCTCCATTCAGGGAGCCCTATGCGGGACTTGATCCCAGGACTCCGGGGTCGCGCCCTGAGCCAGAGGCAGACGCTCAACCGCAGAGCCCCCCGGGCCCCCCTGTGCCATGTGCTTTCAAACCAACTCTAGTTTCGACCAAACTGTTGGTGCCACAAGTTACAATATAATGCACTACTGGAGAGGATTTTTTCTTCTTTTTCCAAGACTCTTGGAACTTTCACATTGGAACTCTGTGAGTGTGTGTGCGTGTGTGTGTTGGATGCCCCCCTCATCCCCGTAGAATAAATCTGCCCCTCTCTAAGAGGGGGGGAACTTCAAGGGATTATCCTGCCAGACCTGGATTGCAGGCAGGGTAGGTGACATGACGGCCCAAGGCTTTAGCCAGGAGCTAATGAGGAGATCAAAGAGCCTTGATGTTCTTCAATCCCCAGTATTTCTGTCTCCATACCTCTACCCTGGGTGGGAGGGGGGGGACCCCAGCACATGGAATCGCTGTGGAGTTGAACAGCTCCTAGATACAAACCCTCCAGGCCCAGGTAGCCAACTCGGATTCCTGCTCTGGCTTCTTCCAGCGGACAGAGCAATGAGGGGAGATCTCCGCTGACGGTCATGTGTGGGGTGGCCGCGTGCTGTGGGCCGAGGCCAGAGGGAAGACGCCGGCTCCGAGGCGCCGGGGGCTGGGAGGGAGGAAGCAGAGTTGGGGAGGGCGGCTGCGGGGCAGATGAGCCTTCGGTGACGGGGCGGGGGGGAACAGGGCGTTTGCCCCGAGATCTGAGACATGCAGTTGGGAAGGAGGGTGTGAACCAAGCCGCCCGGAAGGAGAGTGCAAAGGGGCAGCTGCCCAAGGCGGTAGCAGCTGGACAATTCACAGATCGTGGTCTCTGGTGAGAACATGGAACAGAACTACAGGTGGAAGTGAACTCAACTTTAAGAGCCTTTTGAGTCCACTGTCCATCCTCCAGATGAGACCAGAGAGCACAGCGGGATGAGGGGATAGGTTCTGGGAAGAGACGGTTCTGCAGATCCAGGGTTGAGACCCCATATGTATGTCCAGTTTGCTCATGTACCCTGTTGGCCTTCTATCCGTCCAGCACACAGTGAACCTCTGTCTGCTACAAGGTTCAGGGACCCTCCAACAATGGTCTAGAGATGGCGCCCGAGGTGCTAGACCCCAAGGACCCCTTGGGGAATCTTTTGGGGTGCCACATGGTATAAGGGACCCATCTATGCCAGGGTCACCTGATAGAAGCCAGACTCTGAGGAGGACAAAGAGCCTCCTGAGAGGAAAACTCCTCTGAGTGATGGAAAAGTCTGGAATGGTGGGTTAGGCCAGACCAGGCAGCAAGGCTGTAGTGCCAAATGGGAGGGATGGGTTCTTTCCAATTGAGACTATTAATCATCCCTCCTCCCCGGCACCCTGGTACTTGGCCTCTGCCCTGGTGTGTACGTGCTTCAGGGAGAAGAAACCTGGACAGTCAAACGACAAGAACCAGTTCTCTCTGGGCTCTGGCTCCCGTGCTGGAGGAAGGACCCCATGGGGGCTTCTATTCTCCCACTCCTCCCCCAAAACACAGACCTAGCCAATTTGAAGAAGAAGATCATTTTATATCAGTTGAGAGAGAGAAAAGGGTTCACGTGAGCTGGAGAGAGATGTTGGCAAACCCCAAAAAAGTCACAAAGAGCAAATCCCAAAGGTCAAGATGCAGTTAGCACCACCTCAAGATGCAGTTAGCACCAGCACCAGGACAACTAACAACATGCACTTTGGAGTGAGACAGAGATGCAGTTCCACCTCCTGGGCCTGCTGCCTCTCTGCCCTTGGGAAGTTCACTTAACCTGTAAGAGCGTTCTTGTAAAGACTTAATGAGATCATTCCTGTAACATACTTAGCACTGTTGCCATAGACTTAAGTACTTGTGTCTCCCCAGAATTCACATGTCAAATCCTAATGCCTAACGTGATATTTGGAAGTTGGGGCCTTTGGGAGGTGATTAGGCCATGAGAGTGGAGCTCTCATGAATAGGATTGCATCTTTATGAAAGAGGCCCCAGAGAGCTCCCTTGCCCTTCTACCATGCAAAGACCAGAAGGAACACAGCCGTCTACGAACTAGGCAAAGGGTCCTCGCCAGGTACCAAATCTGCCTCCGCCCTGATCTTGGGTTTTCCTGCCACAGAAGTGTAAGAAAAAGTTTCTATTGTTTATAAGACCCCCAGTCCGTAGTAACTCTCAAAAAAGGTGTAGATGTCGTCATCACCGGTGGCTAAATGTCATTGGTGGCATTGAGATTAGGGGACTGGAGGCTGGCCAGGAAAGCATGGAACTCCAGGTGGGCCTGGATGATGACCAACACCCAAGAAAGTCGGAGCAGTGGGGCTGGTGGCCAAGGTGGGGAGAGCATGGCAAAAGGGCCAGCAGGGACAATTCCGTGTTCCAAAAGAACTCTCACAAAGCCAGAGGAAGAGGAAACTCTAGGCCAATCAATTCAATAAGTATCACTGGGGGAAGTAAAGCTGAGGTCCTGCCGATCGGCCTGACTCAGTAGATCCAATGACAAACTGGACCCTTCATAGGATTCACAAGGCCCAGAGGGTATTAAGAATGCTGATTTTGGGATCCCTGGGTGGCGCAGCGGTTTGGCGCCTGCCTTTGGCCCAGGGCGCGATCCTGGAGACCCGGGATCGAATCCCACGTCGGGCTCCCGGTGCATGGAGCCTGCTTCTCCCTCTGCCTGTGTCTCTGCCTCTCTCTCTCTCTCTCTGTGACTATCATAAATAAATAAAAATTAAAACAAAATTAAAAAGAAAAAGAATGCTGATTTTTAAAAAATAGACACAAATGTCTCTTAAACCTATAAAAAGATGTTCAGCCACGTGATAAAAAGAAAAGTGCAAGGGATGGCTGGGCAGCTCAGTCAGTTAAGCCCCCAACTCTTGTTCGGCTCAGGTTATGATCTCAGGGTTGTGAGATTGAGCCCCACATGGGGCTCTACACTGAGCTGAAACATGCTTAAGATTCTCTCTCTCCACCCCCCATGCCATCATGCTTTCTCTCTAAAATAAAAAAAAAGGAGAAGAAAAAGGGAAATAAAGAAAAGTACAAGAAGCTATAATCAGAAGGACAAGAAATATAAGTTTAAGAACACATGAGCAATCCTGTAGATTGTTTGCAGGGAGTTAAATTGGGTATATTCTCTGTGGAGGGTGGTTTACAACAACTAGCAAAACTCCAAACGCATGCATATGCCCTTGGATACAACAATTCTACTTCTAGGAATGTATTCTCCTGTTGTACTTGTCACATATGTGCAAAATAATCTATGCACAAGATTGTTCACTACAGCACCGTTTCTCATAGAAAAAAAAAAAAAGGAAAAACCTAAATGCTGAGTAAATAAGTTATAGCCATTACAAGATGCAGCCACTAAAAAGATTAGTAAGGTGCTCTGTGTGCTATGAAATGAACTCCAAGAAAACAATAGAACTTCTGTCTACTAGGACATCAATATGAAAAAGAAAAGAAAAAGAAGGGGCACACACACACACACGCACACACACACAAGCACCTTCAAGGAGCTACACTGTTGGACTTAGGATAGAAAGGACCACAACTGACCTGCAGCCTAGTGTTCCCATTTTCCTCTGAGATCTTGGCCATTCAGGCCTCTGAGCTCTAGCTTCAACTGTGAAATGGAGCTAAGAATAACCACTTTAGAAGGTTGCCTTGAGGTTTAAATTTAGAATTCGATGTGTGTTTATACTAAATGGTATATTAAACTCTTATTGTAGGAATCAGATAACAGATGGTCCGTATCTACTACACAATAATCATTTAAACCATTATATAAATTTTTGAAGAGCCACTTCATTGAGCTTTAATTGACATGTAAAAAGCTGTACACATTTAAGGGATACAACTTGATGAGTTTGGTGATAGCTACACCCCTGTAAAATCATCACCACCATCAAGGCCATTGACATATCCATCATCTCCCCAAGTTTTCTCCCCCCACCCCGTGTGTGTGTGTGTGTGTGTGTGTGTGTGTGGTAAGAATGCTTTCCATAAGCTCTATCACCTTAGAAAACTTTAAATATACAATGCAGTACTGCTACCTATGTGCACCATACCACAGAGTTGATCTCCAGAACTTGTCTTCAATAACCGAAACTTTGTGTCCTTTGACCATTGCTGCCCCCTTCCCCCTCTGCCCAGTCCCTGGCAACCACCCTTCTTCTCTCTGCTTCTAGGAATTTGACTACTTTAGATTCCAAGTCTAAGTGAGATTATGCAATATTTGTCTTTCTGTGTCTGGCTGATTTCACTCAGCATAAAGTCCTCCAGGTACACCTGTGTTGTCCCAAATGACAGGATTTTCCTCGTTTTTAAGGCTGCATAAAATTCTTGACTACATATTTTAATGGCCTTTCTCTTTTTTAAGCCATATAAATTTGCCTACTTTCCTCAACACCCTCTCCTTTTTCACTGCATTGCTATATACCCAAATTGAGTTTTCAGTTTGCAGAGACTAGAATTTATGTCTACCCTGCCACATGGGAGACAAAACTATCAGTAAAATATGGGAGAAACCATACCAGGGAAGGCAGTAATCAAGAGTTAATAAAAATATGATCTATGCAATGCCACCAGTTCAGTTATTGGTGTGACAGGAGAGGTGGGGGTCTACCCAGGGTTTCATTTGTGCTCACAGATTTACTTACTGTCTAGCCTGGCTGAGAAACCAGGTACCAAGAAGTGTGAAGATGATTTTCAGTAGTTACTCCTCAGATGGGAGTCAACCTTCCCAGAAACATCTGGTTAATCAATTCAATAATCAATTGTTGATGGGTCTCAAATACCGAAGGAGTCAGGATATCTGGGGACAGCACTTTCTCCATTCTTCTCATTTATAACATTGGTGGGAAATGGGGGTCCTTTAAAGAAAAATAATAATAAAACAGGGAAAGAGAAGAGACATCATGGACCACCCTCGGTCCTCAGTCTACTGCTTTTACGTTGCCACCTCTTCCCCCAAAGAACTAACCCACTATCAACATTTTGTCTGCCCCTGCTAGGCTGTGGACTCCTATATCCTCAGTCCTATCCTCCTTCCTAAGCACACAACTGTCTGCTTAGGAGAGATTTCAGCATGAATTGCACTGCTACCTTAAAATGAATGTTTTCTTAAAAAACACATTATCTCTCCTCTCCAGCCTTTTTATGTCCATCAGTTTTCATTATGTTGCTCTCCATCTCCTCCCCGTCAGGCTCCTAGCATTTGAGCCTGAATAATCACGGTCGCCTTCAACATGATTCTCCTACTTCCAGTCCCTCCTACCCTCCAATATAATGTACTGGAGGAAAAACTTTTCCCTCTACCTCCATGTTGCATAGCTGAGTCTATGAAATAAACTGGCAATGGCCAGGTTAACAGAAGAAAAAGCATACAAATTTATTAATTTTGAAAATTACATGGATGGGGGCATCACAGGGGGAAGAAGTGATTACCCAGAAAAGTGGTGAGATTTGAAACCGTATATACTGTCTTAGTGGTGAAAGGGTGAATGTAGGCAACTGAAGGAGAGTAAATGTTTTTTAGGGAAAATGAGGGGGCCCTAGAAGAATAGATGGGAGATTTGACAGTTTATGAGAAGGTTTATCTGGGTGTCAACTCTAGTGTCCTCTCCTGTGATCAGAACTCCTCTTGCTTAGTTGATGGAACCCCCAAGGAATAGACTTAGCCATAATGAAGTCCCTAAATTCTCTGAATTCCCCTTATGGAATTCAGAGAAAGCCTCTCCCTGCAGCTGGTGTTTGTTGAAGTGTCTTCAGCTCAAACTAATCAATATCCCAAAGCAGCATACTTTGGGGTAGCATGTCCTGAACTCTTCAGTTCCCTGCACAGACAAACAGATTAATCCTCCATAACATGCCCTTCATTGTCACTCTCTACTCAAAAGCCTTCCCTGGCTTCCCAATGGCCTGTACAATAAAGTCCAAAGTACTTGTCAAGGCATTAAAGGAATGCTAAGGTGCACATAACTTCCTCCTCCTCCAACCTTATTTCTCAGTATCTTTATAGTGGGATTTCTCAAGCTCAGCACCATTGACATTTTGGACTTGATGATTTTTTTGTTGTTGTCACAGACTTCCTTGTGCCGATGGAACTGAGAGTAGCATCGCCGGCCTCTACCTGCTATATGCCAGTCACATTCCCCACCCCAATTATGACAATCAAAAACGTCTCCCAACATTGTTAAATGCCCTCTTGGAGGCAAAAATCACCCCGGTTAAGAGCCATCACTCTCCAGGAACTTCACACATCCGAAGTACTAATCAATTCATTGTTCTCCCTCTTAAAAAAAAAAAAAGCATTCATTCATTTATTCATTCAATTATATATGTATGTGTTCATGGTACCTGTTTATACATGTTTATACCTCTTTGTCTTACCATATTGCTTCCCCTTCCAGGACACTTCAAAGGGCTTTAGATCCTTGGGCAAGTGGTGCTCTTAACTACCAGCAACGTAAAGTTCAGATGATCTGTTATTCGCAATGTAAAGCGCTCCGTCATCTGGCCTCAGACTTACCTCTTCTGCTTCAGCTGCCACCAGTTCATTCTCATACTCTCTGCTCTAGGCAGACGGTTCCCTTGAGTCCACCACAGCTTCTAGTCTCCTGGGGTCACTTCCTCTGACTTTGTAGCTCAGATCATGGCTTTTCCTTGTCCAGACCATTCAGGGTTCTGAGCACCAACTCCATGCTCCTCTGAACAGCCCATGGCCCTGTACATACCTCCATCAACATTCCTAGCATGTTCTACTGGAACTGTACTTTTATTTCTCCAGCTCCCCAAATAGACCATAAGCGACTTAAGAGCTAGCTCTGTGTAATATTTTCCATTGTTTCTACAAATCCAAGCATAGTGCCACTGGTTTATAGTCACAAAAAAAGATACCTAACAAGTACAATTGGCTATCATAGCCTGGCCAATTTGACACATAAAATGCACCATCACAGGCTCGAAGATGGGTAAATAAAACTGGTATATTCTATAGCAATCACTCCCTCTTCTGCACTCAATACTAATAATTGTCTCTAACTTTCGTTTGAGACATATCAGTGACCTGATTTATTGTTTATCTTTGGTTTTTATCTGTCTTGTCTTTCCAACTAAACTAAAAACTCCTTCAGGCAGGAAGGATATGCCTTATACAGAGATGAGCACACAGCAGGCACTTACATTGTGTTAAATAAAAGAACTAGTTTGAGAATGATGATAAAAATAAACTCAGAGATTCTTTAGGATAGATAAATCAGTATTGAACCTCAGTGCACCAACTGAACACAGTTTGGCCATTTGCCATGAGACCCTTGTTTTAATCATAAAAGTAAACATCTTCATCTTCTGCTCTCTCAAGAATAAATTCCTACCTCCCAAGAACCACTGAAGGCTTTGAACATTCCCAAAGGGATGGTTTTTATCTAGAGGATCTGAGAGTAGAAGCCACAGAGGAGGGAGCAGGTAACTCCACAAAGAGGTTCAAGACCCAGTGTTAACCAACAGAAAGAAAGTATTATGGAGACTATAGCACAGAGAATATAGGGCCTCTAACTAACTGCAGGGCTCTATAGGCAAAAGTAACTTCCCTGGAATGACAATATGTGTAGACACATGTGGTTCTTGATAGAATATCTGAGTTCAAGAAATGATAAATAGGAGCAGAATCCTCCTTGTCAGGTCAAGTCCAAGACTGTCAAGCTTTTCCTGAGCCCCAGTCATATTTAGTGACCCTCCCCCACACCGTATTTTCCTTTTGTTTTCATTTTGTATGCACCATTTTTGTGCTATATTGTAATTATTTGTCTGTTTGTCTGATTCTCTCACTAAATGGCAAATTTCTAGAAAACAAAGACTGTCTGGTTCATCATCATATCTCCTAACACCTTGAACAATGACTGGAACATAGTTGATATTTAACATTTCAAGAAAGAAGGCAAAAAGGAAGAACAGAACAGAGGACATGTGTACACACACACACACACACGCACACAGGAATCTGGGACCTGTTTCTGACCCTCCTAAGGCAAGGCACTTGAACTTCCTGGGCTTCTGTTTTATCATCTAGAAGACAAGGAATTTATAAAGTTAGGACTATGAGCATTCAAGAAAAATACATAGTTTAGGAGTTGGGTTTTGTTTTGTTTTAATGTGCGTCCGCAAGACATAAATCTAAAATGGAGCAAAGACTTGATTGTTTCAAAGGAAAAAAGGAGAGGGGGGGCAGGAAGGAAGGAAGAAGTAAGGGGGGAAGGAGAGAGGAGGGGAGGAAAGTTGCAGTAATGTTACCTACACTCTCAAGTTAACTGAAACTTGGTTAAAAAGAATGTATAGGATGAGATGACTTGTTCTTGACAATTTCCTGAGCTAATTAACTCTAGTTCAATTTTGAATGTGTAAATAAAAAACAATATAGCTATATTTATAAAATACTGAGCATAACAAAATAGAAAATTTAAGGACCCAGAGATTACAATCATGGGAATGCACAAGTAACTATACTTCAAAGAAAGAATAAAGTCAGTGCTACTTAGACTATTCTAGAGCATTTTAAAAAGTGGGTGGGAGAGTCTAAATTACTTATTGAAACTAGTGTGATGTGATAACAAAGCCAAAGATGTCATGGCAAAACTTCACACCAATCTCACTTTGCGTAGCAATTCAAAAACCTAAATATAATAAATAAAATAGTAAACAGAATTGGGCAATTCAGAAAATACTTAGCATACCATGACCAAGTAGGGGCTATTCTAGAAATGCAAGGATATTTCACTATTAGGAAATTTAACATCTCATTGACCATGTCTAGGGAATGAAAAGAGAAAGTAGTCATGCTTATTTCTATGGATGCTGAAAGCACACTTGATATTTGATAAAAATGTAATGTCTACTCTTAAAATCTCTTACTGGATAAAGACCATCTTTAGTTTAAAACAACAAAACAAAGAATTATTGAACGCTTACTATATGCTAGGCACGGTTCTAGGCACTTGGGATATGGCAGTGAATAATGCAGGCAAAAATCTCTGCCCTTTTGAGGTTTACATTGTAGTGGTGGGGACAGACAATAAAAATAAGCATAGTGATTAAGCAAATTACCTAATATGTCAGAAGGCAGTGTGCAGTATGGAAAATGAAGTAGGATGAGGAAAATTAGGAAAGCTGGGAGTAGATATAATAGTGATTTTTTAAAATTTATTTTTAAAGAGGAAGAGGGAGGTGGAGGAGAGGGGCAGAGGGAGAGGAGCGAGAGAGACGCTCAAGCAGGCTCCACGTCCAGCATGATGCCCAACAGGCTCAGTCCCACGACTCTGAGATCACAACCAGAGCCAAAATCAAGAATCAGACACTCAAGCAACTGAGCCATGCAGGGTCCCAGCAGTAGTGATTTTAAATAGGGTGGTTAGCGTAGGCTCAACAAGATGGCAGCATTGTCACAAATACTTTGAGGGGGTGAGGAAGCACCTGCAGCTCTCTGGGAAAGGGGGGAGAGAACCTACCAGTTGAGTTCAAGAAATGGCAAGGAAGACAATGTAGCTGCATATTTTGTAGTATAAGGTGTGAGGTAAGATGTGTTGCTTGAAGGTGTGACAACCACGCCCTCACAGAACCACATCAAACGACAGAAAGGATGGTATCTCCCACACTTCTTTTTAACAGGGAAGGAATTACATCCAGAAGCTCTAGAGCTTCATAACACCATCCAATCTCCCTAATCTATCAATTTTACACAATCCTATTTTTAAAAACCCACATAATTTAAAAAAAAATAGGCAAGCTGATTATCAAATTCACATAGGAGAAAAAAACAAAACTCAAAAATTCCAAAAGAGAGGCACAAATAAGGGAAATGCACCTTATCAGCTGGTAAAATAATTGAAGAGCCATCTGAAAGAAAATAAAGTTGCATCCCTCCGTCACACCTTATACTGAAATGAAGTCCAGATTGATTGAAGAGGGAGGAGACAAAGTAGTTAGAGAAAGCTGTGGATAAGGAGGCTGCATTTTCACTGTAAACCCTTTGTGTTGGGGCGCCTGGGTGGCCAAGCCATTGAGCATCTGCCTTCAGCTCAGAGCGTGATCCTGGAGTCCCTGGATCGAGTTCCGCATCGGGCTCCCTGCATGGAGCCTGCTTCTGTCTCCGCCTTTCTCTCTGTGTGTCTCTCATGAGTAAATAAATAAAATCTTTATTTTTAAAAAAAACCCTTTGTGTCTTATATTTTGTTGTGCACGCGTTGCATATTTAAAATTAATTGTTGGAAAATGTAGCTCTTACATAAGCAATATAGTATAGTAGAAAGACCACAGACCTGAGAAGCTGGTGGTGTTTTCACGTCTTGATTC
Organism: Vulpes vulpes; assembly: GCF_048418805.1. Lineage (NCBI taxonomy): Eukaryota > Metazoa > Chordata > Mammalia > Carnivora > Canidae > Vulpes > Vulpes vulpes. The sequence goes on along the minus strand of NC_132784.1, from coordinate 35,320,155 downwards.
TGCGCTAATTAAATTGTAACCTTGGGCAAATCAGGTCATCTGCACTTCATCTCTAAAGTGTTAAATGAGACAGACTCCACTTTAATTCTAAAGTTCTATAGCACTATACGCTTAAGCTTAAAAACTGACCTAAGGGGAGTTTTGTCTGCTATACCTAGTTTTGACAGTTCTCTAATAAACAGTAGGTGATCTACTGTGGAAGGTAGCATCAAACAGCATCAGTGCCCACCGCATTCACACTCTTACTGTTGAATGAAGCCAGCATGCAAACCGCGCATTAGGGCTCAGCCAGGAGCATCTGGTCGGTTAGTCATGGAGAGAGTTGGCCCTCCCACATTCCAGACAAATAGATAAAGGTCACCTCGCGGGATTGGATGCCTGGGATCATGAGGCCTGTGACTCATACCAGAGGGCGCCAAAAGGATTCTACAGTCCACAGCCAGCTCAGAGCCCGATTGTCGGGATTTATTTGAATCTCTGATCTTTTCTGGGCCCCACCTTCTGGCCATCCTACAAAATACTTCTGTCAAATAAAGGAAGAGGAAATTTTTTTAATTATTTTTTTTATTTTAAATAAGATTCTAAAAAGGAAAAAGATAAAACATAAATCAGTCTGATGACTTGTTAACAACTATACGAAATAGTAGTGATTATTAGCTAGCTTAGCCAATAGTTGAATCATTTCATGGTTCTCAAGGAACTGAAACGCTGAAAGGCATCTTAGCCATCAGCTGGTCTAAACCACGCATTTTACAGATGAGAAAGGGGAAGCCGAGAAGGGTCAGCTTTTGTAGTGTAAGGTACATAGCCAGTTCTTGTTTAAGGTACATAGGCAGTTTCTGGCAAATTCAAAATAAAAATTCAAATGTCCAGGCTTTCGGTCAAAAGCTGTTTCCACCTGTCATCTTTCATTTTTAATGTAACTTCCAAACTGCGCTCTCATGTACCACCTGCCAAAAGTGTGCTTTATTTCAAATAATGGCTTGGAATTGTCCGTTGCATCTGGACCTTGATATTCTTTAGACCCATGACCTAAGGAGCAGAGCTTTGGAGCAGGCACCACGGGAGGAGGGCTAAAGGGAACATGGAAATTCCAGCTCTGACCTGCTCTTGAGAAACTGTTCCCTACCCAATTCTCCCCACCATCATCCATCTCCCATCACTTACCCAGAGACACTTGCCATCGGACACCTTTTTTTAAAACCTTCAGGCCCTTCTTTCCACTGCCATCCCCAGCCAAAATGATTCTTAGAGCTCATAAGCTTCTCTCAGACACATGCCCAACCTACTTCTACCCAGGAACCAGCTGTCAGCAAATTTCCTTGGGGGTTTGTATTTCCCTTTAACTTAAGTAGGTCATTGCTCTAAAGAAAGTATAAAGATGGAATGAATGAAAATAAGCTGCTAGATTTGGCTTGTGTGAGATTTGTGAAAAATGCAAGGAGATGGGCAGAGTGGCAGGGTTGGGCCAGCAAAGGAAGTCCCCTCTGTTAGCCGCCCCGTGACTCAGCTCTTACAGCATTACTAGCCAGATGGGCAGAGTAAATATTCAAGGGATTTAATCATAAAGATATGAGGTCACTGTCTTGCCTGTGTCTATATGCACTTCTTCTGACACAGAGGAGAGGGCTTGAGTGGGTACAAGAGATAAGGAATCGGGAGGATGCCATTTTGTAAATTGAAAAGGGGTATTTGGGGCTAAAAAGATGAAGATGCGTGACCTGAAATGCAGAGGTCTTATCAACACAGTTGACTTCCTTCCAAAAAAAATCAGTTTGGGCAGTGATCTATTTGTCACCTCACCTAAGCTTCCCCATCTCCTTTGAAGGGTCCAGAGGCCCATCGTCCACAAAATAAGCATCCCCAGGTGGATGTAGGGTGTTGGGTAGGACACCCAGTGGGATTAGTCTGGGTGAAATCAGAGTAAAATGACAAGGATGACCCTGTTGGGGAAAAAGGAAGGGAAAGTCACAAAAAGGAAACATCTGCGTTGTAGGGAAGGGAGCATTGCCCACAGGGAACAGGTCTGTTCACCATGTGAGGGTCACAGCACTTTCTGGCACAGCTGGCTCTCCCCTTCTTGAGACCACCTAGAAACCTGCTTCCTGCAAAGTGCAGCAAAGTCTACTGCGCCACCACCAGCACACTCTCTACCCCATCACCGGATAGGGCCTCGTTTGCCACTGCTTAGATACAGCTACTACACCTATCAGGCTGCAGGCATCTTCACTTCCAGGAGATAGAAATATGCTAGGAACTCACTAAACGTATTGGTTATATCATTGTTGCCGCTAAAACGTTGACTCTTAAGATATATAGCGAGGCCGACTAGAAATCTGTTGATGAAGTGTTCCTTAAGGCTAGTGAGCCCTGCTGGAGGACATACCTCCATTCATTCACTCATGTATTAAATATTTGTGGAACACCCACTAAGAAGCATCAGTGTGTGAAGGGACACAAGGATGAAAAAACTGCTCTCGTGAATTGTATTCTCCAGTCTGAAGAAGAACTTACCAAAAGAAATAACGGTGTGAACCACATATATAATTCTAAGTGTTCTAGTGGCCATATTTACAAAGGGTAAAAAGAAACAGGTAAAAGGGATTCTAATAATATATTTCGCTTAACTCAATAGATCCAACACTTCATTTTAACATGTAATTAACATTTTTTTAATTACTGGTGACATAGTTTATCTTTTTTGTATGAACTCTTTGAAGACCAATGTGTATTTTATACTTACAGCCTATCTCTATTCAGATGCTAAATTTTCGTCAGATGTATTAGTTTGTATTTAATTTTCATAAATTTACAGTTGATAAAGTAGATTCACATGCTCAAGATTTTTCAAACATACTTAAAAATTTTCTGCTAGGGGCAGCCCGGGTGGCTTAGCAGTTTAGCATCGCCTTCAGCCTAGGGCCTGATCCTGGAGACCCAGGATCAAGTCCCACGTCGGGCTCCCTGCGTGGAGCCTGCTTCTCCCTCTGCCTGTGTCGCTGCCTCTCTCTGTTTCTGTGTCTCTCATGAATAAATAAATAAAATCTTTAAAATAAATACATAAATCAAATGAAAAAAATTTCTGCTAACTTTATTAGTTCTTAAACTTAATTTGTTAGAATTAGAATGCAGCTCAAAGGTGCATGTGTTAGTTTGCTGTTTGTACTATAACAAATTATCACAAATTTGGTGAGTTACAACAAAATGAATTTATTATGTGGCAGTTCTGAACTCCTAAAATTGAGATGTTGATAGGGTTGCATTCCTTTGGAGAGCTTTAGAGGAGGATCTGTTTGTTGCCTTTCATTTTCCATCTACTACAGGCTGCCTGCATTCCTTAACTTGCCATCTGCTCATTTCGTCCTGACTTCTACTTCCATTATCACACCTCCTTCTCCACCTGATTTTCTTTGAATTTCCTGCTTTGCAATTATAAGGACCCTTGTGATTATATTGGGACTGCCTGGATAATCCAGGAAAATCTCCCCATCTCAAGAGTCCTAAATTAATCACATCTACAAAGTCCATTTTGCCATACAAGGTAATATCCAGAGGTTTTTGGTGATTAAGTTGTAGTATCTTTGGGGGGCCATCACATCAAGAACATGAAAGAAGACAATAATGATGGATGGAAAGGTCAAGAAGGAAATATGGAGGGTTTTGGTGATGGTAAGCGAGGAAGGAGCCACAGCAGCAAAGTTTTGTAGACCACGGCAAGGAGTTCATTCTGTATCTGAGACCAATGGAAAGTCATTGAATTTGCATTTTGAGAAAATGCATTCTAACTGAAAAATTAAAAATAGATTGAATGAAGACAAAAAAAAAACCATTGAAAATTAGTTGAGACCCTGTGTAGTAATTAGATGATTGAAGGTAATGGCTTGGACTAAGGAGGTGGCTGCAGAGATGGAGAGAAACGGAAATATTTGAGAGAGATTGAGGAAGTAAATTTTGTAGAACTTGGCAATAGATAAGCTAAACAATGGAGATTAAGGATCAAGGCCACGTTGAAGATGACACATAGGTTTCCGACTTCCTGAGCTAGATAGATAATGGTTCCGTTTACCACAACAAAAAAATACCACTCAGACCAGGTTTGTTTGGGGGACAAGGAATGCAGTTTTGAACATGTTGGGTTTGAAGTGACTTTAAGAGAACCAGATAGAAAATCATTGGGCAGTTGGAGGTAGAAGTGCAGAGTTTCCTCTGAGTAGCAGAAGAATTTCAGAGCTTTGGTTTTCACATGGTTATTAAAGCCTTGGGTAAATGAAAACACCTAGAATAGAGGCCAGTAGGAAGAGTGCCTAGGACATAGCCTTAAGAGAGTTGAACATTCAATGACAGATAAAAAAGAGACCAAGAGCCTACAGCATCACAAAAGCCAAAAAATATATTATTAAAAGAGGATGTGGTCAACAAAGTTGATTACTCCTGAGAATTCGGTAAGTGGATTTCTGAAAGACCAATAGGGAATTCACCTACACTATTAGTCCATAAACTTCTACTAGTTTACACCAGTAAGGCCAGGGCTGCCTGCCATGCCTCCGTACCAAGTTTAAGTTAATCATGGCCGTGGTGACTGCTTTAGAGGTGGGCACATAACCACAGGGAGCCAATGAGATCCATTTGTTGGTACTTCAAGGAAAGAGAGTATCATTCCCACTGTCTTGGGGATGATACTTGAGGAGATATAGATACTTGAGGAGATAAAGAGCCTGAAGACGTTGCTACCATTTTGCTAATAGTCTAGAACTAGAAGCAACACTTGGCAGAAAAGAAAGATGGTGAATAACCAAATATTTATGACATCTTTTTGGTTCTAACTCCAGTTGTGCCTGAAGCTTGATCTAGCCCTACACTTTCAACCTAGATGAGCCAATAAATTCCTTTTTGTTTGTTTGTTTGTTTGTTTTTTGATAAGCCAAGTAAGTACAAAATGTCACTTGCAATAGAAGAACGCTAAATTCTACAGGAGGATAAATGAAATCTAATCTAGTTTAAGACCTTTTGAAAAACTGCCTTATATGTTAAGATGATCAGATGTTGACTAAATACTCATCATAATCATAAGAGATTGTGAAAGCAGATAACAGAACTTGAAAGCAGGAAAATAAAATAGTTAGAAATACCAGAAGAGTTTCTATGTTCATGAGCTCCAATTTGTGAAGCACTCAGAAACAAATAGGAATATATTAAATTAGAGTTAAAAATTATAGTCCCAGGCTGTCTTAAAGTAATTTCTTTATTGTGACCAGAAATCTGGTTCCAAGGTTTTCTTGTTCTCTTTTGTCTTGAGCTTGTATCTTTCATGAGCCCTGAAATGGCAATTTTACAGATGCATGAATTATAATATTCATGATTTCCATGGCATTGTAATTGTACTCAGTAATTATAATTTTCATTGACACAAAAGTTACAGACTCCTGGGACTTGCTCAGTAGAACTTAAGACTGTTGCTAGGCACCTCACAAAAGTGATTATCCCCTTTGTGGGAATTGAGGATTTTGACCTTGAATAACTTTTACATTGGGAAGTTAAAATTTACTGGCCTCAGCTTCTCTGAACCCATTTATGTTGTTTTTTTTTTTTTTAATTCCGGTATACTTGACATCCAGTGGTACATTAGTTCCAGGCATACAATACAGTGATTCAATACTTGCATACATTACTCAGCATTCATCATCAGAAACGCACTCCTTAATCCCTATCATCGGTTTCCCCCACCCCCACCCCTCCCCTCTGGTAACCATCAGTTTGTTCTCTGTAGTTGAGTCTGTTTCTTGGTTTGTCTTTTTTCCTTTGTTTTATGTCTTAAATTCCATACATGAGTGAAATCATTTGTCTTTCTGTGGCTTATTTCACTTCACATTGTACTTTCCAGCTCCATCCATGTTGTTGCAAATGGCAAGATTTCATTCTTTTTATGGCTAAGTAATTACTCCATTGTGTATATATACCACATCTTCTTTATCCATTCTTCAGTCAGGGACACTTGGGCTGCTTCCATAACTGGGCTATTATAAATAATGCAGCTATAAACACTGGGGTGCACACATCCCTCTGAATTAGTATTTCTGTATTCTTTGGGTAAATACCCCATACTGGATCATAGGGTTGTTGCATTTTTAACCTTTTGAGGAAACTCCATACTGTTTTCAACAGTGGCTGCACCAGTTTGCATTCCCACCAATGGTGCAAAGGGTTCCTTTTTCTCTGCATCCTTGCCAATGCTTGTTGTTCCTTGTGTTTTTTATTTTAGCTGTTCTGACAGGTGTGAGGTGGTATCTCATTGTAGTATTGATTTGCATTTCTCTGATATGAGTGATGTTGAGCATCTTTTCATGTGTCTGTTGGCCAGCTGGATGTCTTCTTTGGAGAAATGTCTGTTCATGTTTTCTGCCCATTTTTTTAACTGAATTATTTGGTTTCTGGGTGTTGAGTGGTATAAGTTCTTTATATATTTTGGATACTAACTCCTTATCTTCTCTGAACCCATTTATTAAAAATTCACCAAAGTATGGGTCCACCATGACTCAAGAGCATGGATCTAGTAGAAGAAAATCTATGAGCATCTACTGAATACCCACCATATACAAGACAATGTGCTAGGCACACTCAGAGGCTTGAGGAATTGTCTTGCTTCTCACAGAGCTTGGAAACTTGTGGCAAAAGTAGGACATATTCATGAAGAGTCACACATCAATATAAAACAGTATCTAATAAGCGATAAAAAAAGATTTGTACAAACAAGACCTTAGATGCTGGAAGAAGAAGAAATCATTTTGGGGTAGAATGCCCTGAGGGTAGGCACGGGTGAATGGGCAGAAATAAAGAGCTCGGCAGACGGAAAGCTCTGTATTAACAAACAAGCAGAGAGAAAGGTGTTGGTAGGTAACTGTATCATAGAGTCGTCTGCTGAAGCAATGACTTACGGAGTTTTAGTTGGAGGGAGGTGGCTTGAAAGGATCAGGAAGTCATTAGACAGCCTGTAAAATTTAGGCTTCATCTTGTAGGAAATAAAGTTCAAGGACTGCCAAAGATTGAGCCGATGGAAACAGATCATCTCTCTTCCTCAGCATTAAAGCCATCATAGCTATGGACACAAAGCCTGGACTCGGTTTGTGTGAGAAATAAACTTTTTGTTCATCAACACAGTGTAAAATGAAAAGTGAGATGTTGGAGGTTAGGACTGGGCCATGGGAAATTGGAACGTTGTACTAACAAAGCTAGATTTGCATCTTACTGTGGCTGCTATGTGGACAATGGACGTAACAAGGATGAGACTAAATCAGGAGCCCAAGTAGAAGGCAAAGCCCTAGGCAAGAGGTCATGGAGCCTATCTGACAGTGGTGACCACAGGATTGGGGAGAAGGAGATGGGATCAAGGGATAGTTGAAAACAACATCATTAGGACTTGATGACCATCACTGACAGGGGTGATGGGAAGAGAGGATTCTAGAATGACTCCCAGGTTTCTGACCTGAGGGGATGAGGTGGGAAGTGGAACCATTAACCAGGATACGGGAAGAGGAGCAGCCTTGGGAGAGGAATGTCATGGGTTCAGTGTTGCATATCATGTAAACCAGGACTCACTGGCTGCAAGTCATGGAAACCCATGTCAAACTACCTTAGGAGACTTCACAGTTGATAAAATTGGATGATGGAAAGGTAGAGAAAGCAAAGGTTTCACAACTAAATCTAAAATCATCAGGACTTGCTCCCTGTCCTGCCCTCTCTCTCTCTCTATCCACTTGGCTTCTACCTGCAGTTAGGGCTCATTCCGTCAAGGCCCTCCGAGTGGCAAGGGACATGTCTACCAGTGGTTCTGGAATCTAAGAAAGAGAGTTACAACTTCCCCTGCCAATATGGAAAAATCCCAGGAAAGACACCCCAAGGAATAAAAGAATGAATGAGATGGTCTAAGTCCCTGGTCTCGAGGGAACATGGTCATAAAAGCACAGAAACTTGAGGCCATCTCCAGTACCTCCAGAGGGCTGAAACCTGGTGCATATTAGGAGTTCAATATAATGCTCATTAAATCAAAAGATGATGAATGGTACTTTTCATGAGTAAGATCATTTGGCATTTATGAAATCGTCTGGTTGCACACATTTTATCTATTACAGAGACTAGAGCCAGGCAGTCCTCTGTCCCCACACCTAACCCGTGTGCCAAATATGACACAGAGGTAGAATTTTCTGACAGAAAGGCCACCCATACCCATTGGCCATTCTGTCTGCAGCCATACCCCACTTGCAATGCCTACGCGAGCTCCTCCTGGCTATAGGAGTCATGATGCATCTTAGGCCTCTCATCAAAAAATTCCTCCCTAGCCACCACCACCCCCACTGCTACCATCACCACTGAGATTTTGCCAACCTGTGCTTCACATTTTTACCTACAAGTTAGGAGAGAAGGCTCAGAGCCCCAACAGACCACTTTTCAACATCATAAAACAACCCTCACAGGGAAAGCTGGTTTCTCTTCGTAATTGAGTTCCTCTGAAGGCAAAGACTGGATGGGCACGCTCAACCGTTATGAACTAAAATCAACTTCCGGGCCTACAGTTTTCAATATTGTGGCACATGACACTGTTCGCCTTTTGTCTGAACTTCAATATATTTCTTTTACGGAGTTTTATTTGCTTAGGCTGTCAGTAAACACTTATGGAGGGGTACTCTATTATGCAGGATACCGTACTAAACACCAAAAGGTATGTAAAAGCAGCCAGGTTTCCCCAGGGCACAATCAAAGGAGTGACAAGGATAGTAATTATTTGCTAAATCTAGATCAGACCCTCCATCCCAGTGTCTAGATTCCGATGCCACTAAACTTCTTCCTTCTGATCCTACGGGACCCCACACAGATTCACCAATGGCCATGATCATTTTTTTCCTACATTATGGTGGCTTCCAGTTCATTCATCATTTTAAAAGCATATCTGCTTTCCCTGCTGCTACTGTCATACCTCCTATCATCACCAGGTTGTTGTGGCCTTGGCTATAGCCACACATTTATTTTGTTCCAGCTGAACAGTAGAGTGCCACACACACACACAGACACACACACACACACACACACATATCTGTGATGTACTCTATTACCAGGCCACAAAATAAGTCTACTCCCAGCCTCCATTCCATAGAAAACTGAAGATTTAGTTCTTCATTCCACTTGTTTTTTTATTACAACCCTCCTGCCAACAACCCTGACACTTGACTCTAGAAACTACCTTAACAGTATAATATTGCTGGGGCACCTGGGTGACTGAGTCACTTAGGTGTCCAAACTCTTGATTTCAGCTCAAGTCATGATCTCATATGAGATCAAGCCCTGAGTTGGGCTCCACACTGGGTGTGGAGCCTACTTAAGATTCTCTCTCGCCCTCTCTCTTTGCCCCTTCTCTCCTCCTTCTCTAAAAAGAAAGAAAGAAAGAAAGAGAAGAAAGAAAGAAAGAAAGAAAGAAAGAAAGAAAGAAAGAAAGAAAGAAAGAAAGAAAGAATAACACTGTTAAAATCTCTAGGGACTAGACCTAAAGACCTTCTGGAAACCTTCACTCCTTCCATTCCTGAGCCTCCTGCTTTCTTGCCTTACCCATGGTCTTTGTACCAAGTTTATATACACCCTCTCCCTGCTCAGGTCTGTTCTTTCCCTTTTTGGTACTCCCTCTAAGGGGGCTTGTGGTTTCTCTAACAGCTCAGAAGTCTTGGGCCTGGTGCAGGGCAGAGGAGGCTATGCCCCTCAAAGGGGCCCACACCAGTCTGTATTCAGAGCAAACAATTAAGGCCTCTGCCCCTGGGGTTCCCTCTACACAAAGACAATTTAAGGTCAATTGTTTGGAATTCAGAGCCATCTTCCTAAAGAAATGACCTAAAAGGAGTATGTAGGTGCCCAGAACTCAAAAAAGTCCATTTGACTCAACATACATCATCTGGAGTTCTACATGTACTCTAGAACCTACCTAACAGTACACCACGGTTCCTGTAGTTTCTATGGAAGAAATGAGTTCTGAATTCCAGCTGCGAACATACCTCTGCCTCCACCATCAGCAGGAACAGCCCAGCATTCACCTTCCACAGTCGGCCCACCCAATGGTAGGGAAACGCCGGAGACCTAGCAGGTTTTATTTTTAAGGGGTTGAGGGGAGGGAAACTCTGGGAGGTGGAACCAGGCTGTGGGGAGCGGAGAGGGAGGTTTGAGGGTGGAAGAGCCCAGTTGCCTCTGGGTTTCAGGGTCTTCCAGAGAGGCGGGCTCTCCCCCAGGCTCTAACCCAGAAGACACGCCTGGTCGGGCCTGGTCTGCTTACGGGGAGAAAGAGGGGGAGTTCCAGGGGAAGACGGGGCGGGAACTAAGGAAACTGTGTCCGTGGGTTTCTCTGTGAGGTCAAACAAGGAGTTAAAAAGAAACCACTTTTGAAAACTAAAGCTAGAGGCGTGTTATGGTCAGTGCTATGCTTAGGAGGTCAAATCGAACTCAATACCCCGCGTTGCCGCCCTCCGACACACAGCTCACGAAACACGCAGTCTTGGCGAACCCCCTTTTGCAGACTGGAGAGCATGTTAGGCTTCTGTGTCCCATCTCTCTTTCTCTCTCTCTTATTTGCTCTTTAATTAATACTTGGCTTGCGTGGAGCCGCGGGAAATTTACTTACAAATAAAAAAATTTAAGTCTGGAGAAAACAGGTATGTGAGATTCCATTTTATTTCCTTGGATCTGTTTGAAAGATCATGAAAAAAATGTTTTCCTAGGTTGGAGTAGGGAGAGGGGTGCATATATTTTCTGTAGAGTAGTCCCCCTTATCCAAAGGGACTAGGTTCGGAGACCCTCGGTGAATGCCTGAAGCCGCAGATGGTACAGACCCTTGTGTATGCTTTTACCGTACACACATACCTACCTAGGAGGGTCTTACTTGTAACTTAGGGAGAGTAAGAGATTAAGGAGAATAAGAAAAAAGAACCATTATAAGTTAGTGTAATGTAATAAAAGGTAAGAGACTGTGTTCTCTCTCTCTCAAAATATCCCACCCTTCTCGTGACGGCGTGAGCGGACACAACGCTGGCGTGCTGGGTGGCAGTGCTGTGGACCACCAGGCGCCGTGACGAAGCAGTGGCCTCTGTGGCTTCAGTGGGAGGCGACTGCCAGCCCCTGACCAAGTGTCAGAGGAGGAGCAGCAGCTCCAGTCGGCTGTTGATGGGGGGCTGAGACCAAGGAGGGCAAAACCGCAAATAAAGGGCGACTGCTGTATTTTTAATGATTCCTGTTTGGAGCCTCCAAAAAGTAAATTTCAAATGACACTAGTAACATGTGTGTGTGGGGGGGGGGTAATTGCAGGTACAAGTGGATTTGTTTATTTATTTAATTTTTAGGGTTTTTCTTACTTTCATTCCAGTAGAGTTAACATACAGTGTTACATCAATTCCGGGGGTACAGCACAGTGACCCCACAATCCCATACGCTACTCGGTGCTCATCACCGCGAGTCCCCATCACCTGTTTCCCTCAACCCTCAACCCACTGAATGGATGTAAAGAAGGATTTTTTTTTTTTCTCTTATCTAAGTCCACTCTCTTACTCTACATTTGAGACCTTCGGAGGCCAAACTACTTTCCCACGACCCCATGCCAGACGTGAAAAAAGAGAAAGATGATTTAGAGAATTTACCAGATTCAGGGAGGGCTGGATCTGATGGGCTAGTTTATGTGCCACAATCCTAGGAGCTTTGGTAACGAATGGACAGGTAAATTGGTCTGTAACTGCTTTGGTCTGTAACTGCTTTGATTCAATCAACTCCACGGTATTTCCCGAGGCCAGTACAGACCAAACCCCGCAGGGAGTGGCCCGGAGTCACGCACACAAGGCACACCACGTGGCCCCATCACCGTGCAGTCCACGCGTCTTTATTCAACTTACGTGCATGGAAAAGTAGAGCTGTGTGTTTTTACAAGGAACCGACTCCCACAGCAGGTGCCCCTCGCTCTCCAACAGGAGGGCAAGGCCAGAGCCTAGGGGAGCTCCCGGCAAGGGCGTTGTTGGCTGCAGGCCAGAGGGCTGGGGCCTTGAGGGACAACCGGGAACCGTGCAGGAGAGGAGAGGATGCCTGGGAAGGGGGCCTGCGGGGGGCGGGGGGACGGGGGAGGCCAGCCGGCCGTGGCCTGGGCACGAGGAGGGGAGCCGGGCAGGGGGCGCCGCAGGGAAACCGGACTCGGAGGCCGTCATTCCCTGCGAAGTGCTGACCTGGGGTCCTCTCTCTCTCAAGCCAGTCCCTCTCCTTTCCTTTTTATGTTCTGTTTAAACTATTAAGTGCACATGTTTTATTTTGGAAAAGTTGAAAAACTAGAGAGAAAAGAGCAGGAAGGCCTTGAGAAGCCCCGGTGCCCTCATGCCCGGAGATGACTTCAATACCTGTTGGGGCGCATTCTCTCCCAGCCCTGCTCGCTGCCTTTGGGACTAACTACTAAACAGGATGAGGGAGATAGACTATGGGGATAGGACAACTGGATTTTTTTTCCCCACCACTGCCTTCAAGCTTGCTTCCTCAGTCCCGCATGCTCAGCCCCCAGCCAGGCTGCAGGCCAAGCCACCCGCCCCATGGCTGTGGGACACCAGAACCCTTGCGAGCACGGAAATGGAAAAGTCTCGTGTGATCTACACCAGTGCTCGTCTCTCCTACGAGCCCAGCCCTCTGTAGAACTCGTGGATGAGGAGCAGAGACGGAGGCATGGCCTGGTCCTTCCTGCTCCCCGTCCCACCCCCACCAAACCCAGGGGAAATCCACATGCACTCACCCCAAAGGCAAAGCAAGGCCTTGGTCCCACTGCCTCATCCTGCCATCTGCCCAGCCAGCTTCCACCTTTGGATTCCTCCTCCAGGGCAGCGTCTTGGCATCAGGTTCAATCCTGAAGAGCACACCCTAGTCCTATAAATGCACTTCAAACAATTCCTCCTGAAGAACCTCTTATATGGATTGTTCCTAGTGGGAGTCGGGAGTACTAGACTTCTTTAATTTTTCTTTTTCTTTTTAAAATTTATATTAAACGCTGTGGGACTGCCTTAACTCCTTTCTTGAGAATATGAGGATACTATTATCAATTATTCTCAGCTTTTGTCTATCCTAAAATAGACAAAAGAGAAAGTTCCGTTTCACATCCTTGTAGATACACACACACGCACACACACACACACACACAAAATAATGATAATAATTGGAACCACATCACATCATTTTGCATCCTGCTTGAGTTCCATTAGTATCACACGGTGAGCTTTTCCCATGTCAAGCAAGTATTTTCCAAAAATGTGATTTTTATTGGCTTGTGATGTTTCATTATACACCTGTCCATTTCTCATTCATTATTCACCTGTCACTCAATTGGAGCATTACAATTCGGCTAATGTAGTTATCAGTGCGATAAACATCCTTGCATGTAACCTTGGTCACATCTTTGATTAAATCCTTAGGATAATTCCTTGAAGGAAAATGTTTCAAAGGATGATGAAGATTTTTAAGGCTCTTGATACATAAAATAGAGAAAAGTCTTCAAGAAAAGCAGAATGCCCCTCATACACAGGGTACCAGAACATCTTTACCAAATTGTTCACTTTTGCAATTTGATTCGTGAAACAGATATCCAATGATCTTGATTCATATTTTTTATTGTTATTGAGGCAGATTCTTACTTATTGACAGTAATTTTTCTTCTGCGAATGGTTCACAGCCTCTGCTCATTTTTTTTTCTTGCAATGTTAGTATTCTCTTACTGATACAGAAACTGTGTAACAAGAGCATGTACCCTTTTTTTTGTCATAATGTATTTATTGCAAATGCTTCCCGATTTGTTTTGTTTTTGTTTATAATATTTTGGCTTGCAGAAACATTTTAACCTCTGTTCAGTCAAATCTGTTGGTGTCTTTTTTGTATAAACTAGCTTAAATGAAAAGGGATTTATTGGAAGGATAGTAGTTAGCTCACAGAAATTTAAAAAGAGATCCCACAGAAATCAGGGCAAGTCTGTGGACTCTAGGAAAGGCAACTACTCTCAACATCATCAAACCTAAAACTCTGTCCTCCTTCTGCTTCTCTCATTTCCCCCGGTCTCCATCTGGCTTCATATACTCCTCCATCAGCTTTCTCCAAAGTGATATCCTTTTAGTTTTTATACCCAGAGAGGCCAAGAAGACTTATCTTCAGGCAGAAAAATCCTAGAGAAGGACTCTGGCTGGCTCAGCCTTGTGCCAAGCTCACCTCCAGACCAGCCCTTGTGCCAAGAAAATAAAGGACTCTGGTTTGCCAGATAAAGGACGTATCAAGAGAGAATAGAGCAGCTAACATGAAGGAAAAAATGGGTTAAAGCACTAGGCAGACAAAGCAAAATAATACAGAAACAAAAAACTAAATGTCCATTAGAGATTTTTTTTCCTTAGGATTTTCTTCTACTGGTATGATGCTTCTTTCTTCATCCCCAAATCAAGAAATTTTTCTTTTGAATTTCATTTTTTTTACATTTGGTTCTAGCTTCACCAAATCCCTCATTCCCCCTCCTGACACTCACTTCATCATTTCCACCGGCTTGGCGGTGGCCAGAATGGCTAGTTCGGGGCCCTGTGTCTTTGTGTGTGGTCCAATGAGCTCATTTTCCTGATTCCTCCCACCTCCCACACAGGCTCCCGTTCCTCAGTCCATCCTGCAGACCCTCACAAAAGTGATGTCACCTTCCTCTTCCAAGCCTCCCTGCCTCGTCCACTTATTAGAGAGGAGATGGCAGCTAAAGTGTCAATGAAAGGGTCTTGTCCACCTTCGCAACTCTGCTTGGTAGACAAAATCTCCATTGGAGAGAGGGACACGCAGGCTCAGAGAAGCAAAATCACTAAGGAACATGTTGTTTGGATGTGGTGGTGCTGGGATTTACTCTACGTTGCCTGAATCCTTATACCGGAAACCAAGCTCCTCACAGTGGATGGTCCTCAGAGTACAGTCGAAACACCTCAAACTTTTCCAAATTTCCAGGCTTGGCTTTCTTTTGTTGCCATACCTCCATCTCTCACTTTAATCAAACCTGCCTATTTGCCTCCCAGTCCTACCACCACTAATCCCAACCTGCGGGCTTCTCTTTTGTTTTCCTCTCTTTACTTGGGATGAAGAAGTACTTGCTCCCCAGTGCTCTGCCTACACCCCACCCTTACCCCGCGCCCCCCTTTTCACCTATTGAGAGTTCATCTCCCCTGAATCGCTGCTTAATTTCACTTCTTCCATAAAGGCTTTCCTGATTAGCTCACGAAAATAGTTCTTTTTCAAAATGCCTAAAACATGCTTCTCTGATACCCGTTTGCCTTTTGCCTTTTTTGCCCGTGTACTGTTTTAACTTTTGACCATCCTGCCAGGTAGATTGTGAGCCTTTTGGGATCGAGGCCATGCCTCATATTTCTTCATATTCCCACATGGTTAGTCCAAGGCCTTATAAGAAGAAATGAGTCAATACTTGTCAATCCACGTCTGTCTCCTCCAACCTGCTGTATTAGGAGGCATAATAATCCTTAAAAGATTTTCCTCTTCTTCCTCTTGCTCTTAGTTCAATGGTAAGCCTTTCAAATCCTTGGCCTTTCCTATTAGGATCAGTGATTTTCATGAGTGAAGAGACTATCAATCGTACAATTCTGAGATTGTAGATAAATATACCAGGAAATTTTCACTAGCATATACATAGTTTACCTCCTCATAAACCTGCAAAGGGAACTTTCTACCAGAAGTTATTGGTACATCTGAATAACAGTTCACAGCAACTAAAGAGACAGGAAATCAATTTTAGAAGACATTGCATTACACTTTCTATCCATTACTATTCACTTTCTAGTAGATTTTACAATATTATTTGATACAATAAATTAGCTGTTACGGGGAGACAATGGTTTTGAAGAATGTGGAGAAATCATCTATAGATTGTCTTATTTGATGGAGGTTTAGAGCATCTGTTTCAACTGGCATTGCTTTGGAAATTGCAAGAACCTTTGGAGATGATAAATGTTTACAATTTGTACCCACATTGTTACCAACACAATAGTCTGTTAAATCCCTTGCCATGAATATGAACAGACTGCAGGCCATCCGCCCGCCCTGTTTGCCACGGGGGACACAAGCATTATTCACAAATTTTAACCGCTCCTGTGGCACCAACAGTCTGAAAATGAAGCACAAAAACGTAGCCCTGGGGAAGTTTTGCTGGCGATGACTTTAGTGCAAACGTAACCACAGGGACCAATGCCTCTGTCACCAATACACAGGGACCAGAATAAAATAGGTTTATCCTTTCAACCCAAGTCCTAGTGGACAGTTGGCATATTTTAAAATTCATCCTATCCACTGCAAACTCAACGACTCCTTCACGAGACCTAAAGTAGAGAAGTCGGAGGGGTTAAACTGATATGGAAGGCGCATGTCATCCTGCTCCTCCTTAAGACCCGTTTCTCCTGACGAGGGTCCAAACATTCTACTAAAAACTAGGAGAAAAAAAAAATGCTCCCATATCATCCTTATCCAGAGAAATTGACTCTCTAGTGTCTCCAAATGAGTAGCAAATTGGTTCCCAACAATTGTTTTATTATAAAAAAAATTTTAAGAAAAAAAATTAAGAAAAAATTTATTGTCTGAAAAAAAAAATGTTAAGAAGAATGGAAGTATTAGGAGGTTTTTTTGGTTTTGTGTCTGTTCTTTCCAACTAGGAGTCATTCATATCCCCTGAAGGGTCAGTGTCCTGCGGGGGAAGGTTTAGGAGCGAGATTTACAAGGAAGGACCCGGCCTAAAAAATCAGGCTGCGCTACCTCGCTAAAGCCAAGGCTTAGAGGGTTGCACGGTTGGGGAGGATGAGCAGTAGGGAGGCTGAGAAACCCCAAATCAGAGAAGAGCCACAAAAGAGGCTACCGATGATCATGAAACCCCAAAATACGTTATCCTGGACTTGCTGTGACTGTAGCTCTCCCCACCGATGGCATCACTATCCTTCCGACTGCTCAGGTCAAAACCACGGAGCCAGCTGGCACTGTCCTCGAAACCATGTCCTGAATCCCCCTGCATTTTATGACCCTGCTCCTACCTGCACCTCCTACAGAAAATGCTCCACACCTTTGAAAACGTCACTTCTGTGCTTAACCCCCAGCAAAGGCTTCCTTTCCACTCACAGCAAGGCGACCATACTTGACGTGGTCTACGACGTGTTGGCATCCCCTGCTCCCAACTTAGACCTTCACTCTCGATGTGTCACTCCTCCTGGCTCATTCTTACCCACTTTCCACTCAGCTTACTTCGGAACCTACAAGTCTTTGCGCAGACACCTGCTCCTCAGTTAGGCCTACCCTCATCACCCAACTGCACCCTACCCCAAGACGCTGCGGTCCCCACCGTCCTTACCCTGTTCCACTCATTTCGTTTTCGTAGTAGGATCACCTCCTAACATACTATGTAATTTATGTATTACGTTTGTTATGTTTTTGTGCCCTCCCCCTTATAAAATGTATGCGTCCTCAGGAACAGAAATCTTTCATTTCACTAATGCATTCCAGATACTTTCAAGCACCTGGGACACAGGAGAAGCTAAATTATTCTCTTTTGAATGACTGAATAAATAACTCCGTATTTTACCTGTGAAGAAACTGAGGCAAGAGAGGATAAGCAATTTATCAGGATGAAAAGTAGCGAACTCCCCCTCTAGAAGACCTATTCCATGGGTTAGAACTTGGATAGAAAAACTGAGTTTCGAATGGATGAAACCCCAAAGTTAGGAAAACCAACGTTACACAATAAATTTTAAAGGCAGATAATTAGAGGTGGAGTAGAATACAAGAGATTGAGGAACCTTCCTAGATACTGACATCATCCATAATAAGGGCAAAAATCAAAGAAGAATGTAATTATTTACATGTTCACCCATCAAACTCCTTTACATAGTTGGATTATTTCTTAAACGTAAACTCATAATGTATTAAAATCATGTTTTTTACTTGCAACATGATTGTACAATCAGATTTCCTTTTCACCTTTGTAAAGGCATTTTTTAGCATCTCTTATCCACTAATATTTACCTAATATTCCAGATTCGTTTCAATATTTTTTCTTTCTTGTCTACAACTTCCTTCTTTCGTTTTCTCATTTTATCTTTTATCAATCTTTATTATTTTATGTATTTCATGTGATCTCTGTCATAGCTTATCTTTGAGTTAACTCTTAGTTAGCTTAACTCTTTAGTTAGCTAATTAAACTATTCCTACGTTTTTCAATATTTTGGTGCCTGTCACTTCCTGACTGTACTCTTTTGTGGTAACTTCTCCTTTATAGTGAGATTTTTAAACTGATTCAATGTAAATTTGGGATCAAATCTGCTGATTTCTCTTTTATTCTGAAGCCAGAAATTTTTTACTGAGATGTTCTTTCTTTTTGGGTTTTCAACTAACTTCCTATTTCTATTTGATAATTCCATCTAAATATTCTTCCTTTCCGATCTGCATATCTTTTGTTTCTTTCTCTTGCTTTATTGCTCTGGTTAAAACTCCCAGTGCTGTGTCGAACAAGAACCCGTTAAGTATAATGTTAGCTACAGGGTTTTTGGCAGATTTTCTTTATCAGGGTGAGGAGATGTCCCTTTATGCCTAGTTTTCTGAGAGTTTCTATCACAAATGGGTACTGAATTTTGTGATATGCTTTTTCTGCATCAATTGAGAGGATAATAAGATTTTTCTTTAGACTGTCAATATGGTGGGTTATATTTATTGGTTTTTTAAATTGAGATATAATTGACAACATACTGTACATGTTTCAAGCATACATAGTTTCTTGGCTTTTAACACACTCCCAAATTTTTGTTTTGGTTTTTAAAGATTTTATTTATTTATCTGACAGAGAAAGAGAGAACAAGCAGGGGGAGCAGCCGAGGGAGAAGCCGAGGGAGAAGCAGGCTCCCCGCTGAGCAGGGAGCCCCATGTGGGGCTCGATCCCGGGACCTGGGACCATGACCCAAGCCAAAGACAGACACTTAACCGGCTGAGCCACCCAGGTGCCCCTATTCCCAAGATTTTATTTTTTTTTTTATTTTTTTTTTAAGCATGCCCTGCGAAATTGGTAAGATGTCGTATTTTTCTCTACTTGCATGCAACCCTTGGTTTTTTTTTCTAAATGCCTATTTCTCATACTTTGCCCGTCAGCTCATTTTATTTTTTTTTAATTTTTATTTATTTATGATAGTCACAGAGAGAGAGAGAGGCAGACACACAGGCGGAGGGAGAAGCAGGCTCCATGCACCGGGAGCCTGATATGGGATTCGATCCCGGGTCTCCAGGATCACGCCCTGGGCCAAAGGCAGGTGCCAAACCGCTGCGCCACCCAGGGATCCCTATTCCCAAGATTTTAAACCATCACCACTAATTCCAAATCATCCCATCACACCAAAAAGAAACTCCACACTTCAGCAGTCACCTCCTTTCCCTTCACTCCCTAGTTCTTAGCAGCTGCTAATCTGCTTTCTGATTTTATGTGTTTGCCTCTTTGGATATTCATATAAATCTAATCATATGGTATGTGGCCTTTTGTGACTGATTTCTTTCACTTAGCATGACGTTTTCAAGGCTCATCTGTGTTGTAACATATATCAGTACTTCATTTTTATAGCTGAATAATATCCTGTTGGGTGGATATAGCATTTTGTTTATCCATTCACCGGTTGATACTTGGGCTGTTTCCACTTTTTGGCCATTATGAAAAATGCTGCAATGAACATTCCTGGCAAGTTTCTCTATGAAAATATGTTTTTATTGATGAAATTTTAAATATTGAACTGACTTTAAATATCTGAAATAAATTCCACTTGGTGGTAATGTATGTGTGCTCTTTTTATATGCTGCTAGGTTTGATTTGATAAAATTTTATTGAGATTTTTGTGCCTATATTCATGAGAGATTTTGGTCTGTAGTTTTATTTTGTTTTCTTTGCATTCTTTGTCTGGTTTTAGTGTCTCTGCTGCCATCATAAAATGACTGTGAAGTATTCCTTCCTCTTCTATTTTCTGGAAAAGACTATATAAAATTGGTCTTAATTTCTCTTTAAATATTTAGAAGAATTCTCCAGTGAAACCATCTGGTCCTGGAGATTTCTTTTTCAGGAGCTTTTCAATTACAAATTCAATTTTCTTACCAAGAAATAGACTCTTAACTATAGAGAACAAACTTATGGTTACCATGGGGGAGGTGGGTGGAGGGATGGGTTAAATAGGTGATGGGGATTAAGGAGTGTACCTTTCGGGGGATGGGGGATGCCTGGGTGGCTCAGCGGTTGAGAGGCTGTCGAGGCTGCCTTTGGCTCAGGCCGTGACCCCGGGGTCACGGGATCGAGTCCCACATCGGGCTCACTGTGGGAAACCTGGTTCTCCCTCTGCCTGTGTCTCTGCCTCTCTCTCAATGTGTCTCTTATGAATAAATACATAAAATTAAAAAAAAAAGGGAGTGTACTTGTCATGATGAGTAATAGGTATTGTATGGAAGTGTTGAATCACTAAATTCTACACCCGAAACTAATATCACATGTATGTTAACTGGAATTTTAAATAAAAACTAAAAAAAAAAGTTCCATTTTCTTAATCACTATAGGATATTCAAATTGTCTATTTCATGTTGGTTGGTAGCTTGTGATTTTTCAAGAATTGGTTCATTTCTATTAAGTTGTCAAATTTGTGAACATAACAATGTTAGTAGTATTCACCTTTTCTCTTCTTAATGGCTGTAGGATGGCTAGTGAAATCCACTGTTTCCTTGATGAAACTGGTGATATGTGTCTTCTCTCATCTTGGTCTGTGTTGCTAAAGATGTATCAATTTTATTCGGGTTTATTTTGCTCTTTTTTTTTTCTTAGATAGGCACTTAGATTACTGGCTTGAGACCTTTCCTCTTTTCTAACAAAAGCATTTCAGGCCATACATTACTCTCAGGTCTGCTTTAGCTGTAGCCCACAAATATTGATACATTGTACTTTCATTTTCATTCCATTCAATGTATTTTTTTAACTTTCCTTTGAGACTTCCTCATTGATCCATGAATTATTTAGAAGTGTGTCATATAATTTCCATGTATTTCAAGGTTTTTTTGGTTCTCTTTCTATTATTGATTTCTAGTCTGATTCTGTTACGATCAGAGAGCATACTCTGTATGATTTCAATTCTTCTAAACTTGTTGAGATCCGTCTCACAGTTCAGGATATGGTGTGCGTGTGTGAAAGATACATGGGCAGGTGACAAAAATGTGTGTTCTGTTGAGTAGAATATAAATATCAATTAGATCCCTCTTGGCTGTTGGCATTATTCCGTTCTTCTACATTTTTTATTATTTTGTCTAACAGTTTTAGCAATTGCTAAGAAAGGGATGTTGAAGGTCCCAAATATAATTGTAGATTTGTCTAAGTCTCCTTTCAGTTTTATCAGGTTTTTTGTCTTGCATATATCTTGAAGCCCTGTTGTTTGGTGCATGCACCTTGAGAATTGCTGTGTCACTTAATGGATTGCTACTTGTGTAAATAAATGTCAGGTTCCAGGGGTGCCTGAGTGTCCAACTCTTGGTTTCAGCTCAGGTCATGACCTTGAGACAGTGGGATGGAGGCCCATGTTGGGCTCCACGCTTGTCGTGGAGCCTGTTTGGGGTTCTCTCTCTCTCTCTGCCCCTCCTCTGGCTCATGCTGCAGCTTTCTCTCTCTCAAATAAATAAATAAATAAATAAAATCTTTAAAAAATATATTATCAGGTTCCACACTACAGGCAGAAATATCCCAGGCAGTCTGTGACCAGAGCATATCAGTATTCACACTAAATATTGTCAATGTACAAAACAAGTTTTAAAACATTTTTAATACACTTTATTTTTTAAATCAATTGTTACCTAGGTTACCACAAAACAGCAGAAAGTACATAGAGTTCCCATATATGCCCTGACTCCACACATATGTGGCTTCCCCCTCCATCATCCCACACCAGAGTGGTACATTTGTTACAATTGACGAACCTGCATTGACACATCATTATCACCCAAGGCCTATAGTTCACATTAGAATTCACTGTTGGTACTGTATATTTTATGGTCTTGATAAATGCATAATGGCATGTATCCACTATTATAGTTGCATACAGAATAGTTTTACTGCCCTAAAAATCCCCTGTGCTCCTATTTGTGTCTCCTTCCCCTTAACCCCTGCTAACCGGATCATTTTACTGTCTCCTTACAAACCAGAGGTTTTTATCCTGAACTTTTATATTAATTAACACAGGTTAACTGCAGTAACAAGTACACAAAAATGCATACTTCCAACTCAACAATTAATACTATACAATCAATACAATATAATACTTCAAACCCAACACAAATATTTTTCCTCTCACATACGTCTAAAACACATGTATCTGATTGGAGGGCACCTCTCCTCCATGTGGTGATTCAGATTCCTTTCATGTTGTGGCTCTCACATCTTTAATATGTGGCTTCTATGGGCATCATACCCATGTACATCACAAATGGGAAAGGAGTGTGGAGATAATACATGAAGGATTTTTAAGGGTTTGGTCAGGAAATAGGGTAAAATTCATTCTTATGGCTTACTCCCAACTGCAGCGGAGGCCAGGAAATGCAGGCTACCTGTGTCCTCAGGAAGAAGAGAAAACCAGCTTAGTGACCATCTAGTCAGTCTGGGTCACTGCTATGGAGGATAACCATGGATAGACTTTAAGGGGTTAAGCGTTCAGAAGATATATGCAAAATGTTGCCTTAAATTGCATTTTCCTAGGGAGATGGAAGGACTAGCCCCAGCCCGTATCAAATAGGAGAACTCACTGGGAGAAGTTGAATTTGAGCTGAGGCTTAACAATGGGTAGAGAGAGGTGGTTGGGATAGAAGGTAAGGGGAATCTGGTCAGGAAAACATCACAAGCAGAGGCACAAAGATTATAACATGTGTTTGAAAAATGGCCAAAAGCTCAGACTAGCTGAAGGATTGAGTTTGTTTGGAAGAATATGCATTTAGTCAGCAAGTTGATACCGGCCCGACTATGTGTCAGGGCCTACAGTAGACACTGGCTCTGTAAGGGTGCAAACAGAAGAGGCACACTTGGACAACAAGCTGTGGATAATACTGCTACAGACACGTAAGATGCAATGAGACCCTGCTGAAAGGACACTAATCTCACCCCTAGAAGATTTGCGGAAGTGATCTACAAGCTGAGCCCTGAAGGACAAATGTGTGTTTGCTAAGAGTGGTCAGAGGAGCACTGGATTCCAGGCCTGATGGTATAATAATGTATAATATGCATGGGAATGGCTGCCAGAAGGCTTCTGTGGCAGAGGCCAAGAACGCAAGAGGAAGAATGGTGTGAAATCAGTCTAAAGCAGCAGGCAGGACTCAGATACAGAAGACCTTATAAATTGTGTCAACAAATTGGGATGCTATTCTAAGAACAACAAGGATTTTAAGCAGGGGAGAGGAAGGAGTAAACCTGAATTATAATCATTTCAGCTACAGCATGGAAAAGGAGTTGGAGGACAGCAAGACTGGAGATAAGAATATTGCCTGGGGACTATTGGGATAGTTCATGATGTAACTGATGGCAGCCTTGACTGTGGGAATGGTGGTAAAAATGCAGAATGAAAAAAAAAATGAAAAAAAATGCAGAATGATTTGAGAGTTGAGAGGGATGGCCCCCAGGACTTGGTCTTTACTGGGTATGCGGGTTAGAGAGGCCAAGAGCATCTACCAGGCTCTTGGTGAGAGGAACTGAGTAGATACTGGTGATATTGAATTCTAAGCTAAAAAGTGGATTTTTAAAAAAATGAACATACTTAAGTTTATTTTTTAAAGGTCTATTTCTTTATTTTAGAGGGTGTGGGGGGGTGTAGAAGGAGAGGATAGAGAATCCCCAAGCAGATTCCCCACTGAGTGCAAAGCCCACACAGGGCTCACTCAATCCCAGGCCCCGAGAGCCAAAATCAAGAGTCAGATGCCTAACCAACCAGCCACCCAGCCACCCCTAAAAAGTGGATCTTAACTGAGATTTCAGTTGGGAAATTAGAGGTGAAATCAGGGTTGAACTTAAACTGCTGAGTGGAGACATCCATAGAACCCAGAGGGGTCAGGAATGACAACATGGATCTGGAAATTGTCAACAAGGAAACAGAACTCTTGGGAATGGATGAGCTTTTAAGTGGAGAGTATAAAGCAAGCACAATGCAGGCCTGAGGCCGACCCTTGATGACTACCCAGGAGAGCAACAGGGACACAGAGCCTGTAGAGGAGAATAGGGCATGACTGTAGAACCAGGAAGGGAAGCAGGCCAGCCAAGGAAGAGAGCGCTTCCGCCCACCCTTTTTTTTTTTAAAGAGGATGGGGGGGGGGGGGGGGGTAGAGGGAGAAAGAATCCTAAACAGACTGTATGCCCAGCCCGACTCAGGGCTCAATCTCAGGACCCCAACACCATAACCCGAACTGAAATCAAGAGTGGATGTGCCTGGGTGGCTCAGTCTGGTTAAGCATCTGCCTTCAGCTCAGGTCATGATCCCAGAGTCCTGGGATCAAATCCCACATTAGGCTCCCCGCTCTGTGGGAAGACTGCTTCTCCCTTTCCCACTCCTCCTCCTTATGCTCTCTCTTCCCTCTCTCTGAAATAAATAGATAAATAAATCTATCTTAAAAAAAAAAAAAAAAAAAAAAAGGGATCCCTGGGTGGCGCAGCGGTTTGGCGCCTGCCTTTGGCCCAGGGCGCGATTCTGGAGACCCGGGATCGAACCCCACATCGGGCTCCCGGTGCATGGAGCCTGCTTCTCCCTCTGCTTGTGACTCTGCCTCTTTCTCTCTCTCTGTGACTATCATAAATAAATAAATAAAAATTAAAAAAAAATTAAAAAAAAAAAAAAAGTCGATGCTTGACTGACTAAGCCACCCAGGTACCCCAGGAGAGAGTGCTTTAGGGAGAAGTCAGGGGTGTCAAATCCTGCCATGGAAAGCGTAAGCAGTGCTCGTTGGATTCTGTGATTGATAAGATGAGGATGATTTCAAGGAAGCAGCGAGAGCCCATGGGCGCACTGCAGCGTGCCCTGAAGAAGAATAGCAGATAGCTACTGGAACAGTGGATTTGGAGAAGAAAGACTGGCGACAGGAGGAGTGTGCCATCAAGGAAGAAGTCTTGTCTGTTAACATAGGAGAGATTTAAATGTGTTTAGGTAACGATTGTGAGCACTTAGAAGAACGATAGCAGCGTGTGGAAGGCCTGGAATTTCAGATAGGAGACTTGGTTCCTAGGTAGTTAGGAGCCCTTTCAAGCAGGAGAAGGATTTGGCCATTGCCGTGCTATAGGAAGACTTATTTGGGGGCTGGGTGTACTGCCCAGGGTACATCCGACCCTAAAGGAACTTATCCTGCCTTAAAATGAAGCAGATGTTTAGGTTTGGGTTCTAGATGAGGGTCTCAGTAGAATCTTTCAATGTGCTTTTGTGGGTACTTTTCTGGAAGTCTTTTAGGCATTGCTTCAAAATTGTGATCTAATCAATCATCTGTTTACTTGCGAGGACCAACATCTTTGTTAAGCTTTGTTTAGTTTGCAGTTGTTCCAACCTTAAAATCATTACATTGAGACAGGTTTAAAAGGCTCGTTCAGCAGTCAGCCTGCGAGTTGATAAAATGTAGCCAACCCTGTAGTTTTCTTTGTCCTAGATCCTTAAAGCAACTCTTCTACCTCAGTGTGTCTACCTACCTCATAAACAGGAGCAGGGGAATGAAAGAGAAACCCTACCCAGGTACAAATTAGGGTGCTGTGTGGCTGAGGTAGAAAGGACGGTGCCGTTAAATGAATTTAAATGAAAGAATCCCAAGCGTATATTTACAGCAAAAGCAAATCTTAAATTTGCTTCATAAACAAAATTTAATACATGACAAATTTACACCCAAATGGGAAGGTCTGTGAGCTTCAATATCTCCTACCTTCTTCATAAATCACAATATTGATCAAGTATAAATTAATGCATGAGTGTGTACATTTGCATATGGGAACTTACGAAACCTCATTTATTACGTGGGAACGAAGCAAAAAGCAATTTTTTTTAGAAAGCAATTTTTATATTAGGAACACCTAAGTTAAACAATTTAGCATTTAAAAAAAAATTAGCTGAATGGATCTTATCTGTATGAACCTATTCATATATTCATCCCCCCCCATCCTATTCATCCCCCCCTCTCAAAAGAAAAATGTGCGGTGAAGCATCACTCCTGTTCTTCCTTTGGGAAGAACTTAAGACCCTTGGGAAGAGAACTTAAGGCCAAGGTGTGCGCATCAAAGGACAACTCAATGAAAAGAGGTGGTGAAAGGAACTTTGGAGAATTTCGTTTGTAATCCTACTACAGATTTCCTCCCAATGATCGACGTATCCTGGGAGAGGCCACTGCATGCATTTGTTTTCTCCGTTTTCTTGCTTTGCTAGATCTACCTTTGAAAGATGGTTATTGTTTACACTGAAATATCAGACAGCAGACATACAGGACTTGTATGTTCTACAAGTAAATGTTGTTATACAAGCTACTCACTGGTACATTAAAAGTTTTGGTACTTTTGTTAAGATGTTGTGAATTAAGATGTCCTTTGGGCATATCACAGAAAGGGTGCAGACGTAGTAAATCAGTGACAATCGTACCTAATTGGGAAGGCAGGGGAGAAAAAGATCATTTTTCAAAAGAGTTAATAGGAAATTTCTTCTGCAAACCCCAAACCACGCCCTAGATCAGTGTTCTCAACCCTGGCGGAGCTTCAGAACAATCTGTGAGGCCTTTAAAAACATGTCCAGGTTTCCACTCCGAATCTCCCAGTAAATCCAAATATCCAGAGTTTGCCTCCCCTTTTGCAGTTCTTTTTTTTTTTTTTTAAAGCCCTTCTTGACTTTGCTGTACATCCAGGGTTGACATCACTGCTCCAGAGCTTGGTCTACACATACGTTGTTAGGGAAGCAAGGTGCAGGGTTAGAGGAGGTCCAGGGAAACCTTGGAATAACAGGGAAGTTCTCATGTTCGCTAAAATTCTCTGGGCCTTTGCTTGGAGGGGTGGAGCAAACTGAAGTAGGGCTCGTGGCTCGTGCAGCAGCTGGAGAAGCCAGTTGGCTGTGACATCCTGGACGATGGACCAGAGCAGGTGCTCCAGTGGAGTCCGCTCGTGGGAGTCTGGGGTGGCAGCACAGGATGAACACACCCGCTCGCACAGAGGTCCCAGGTTAGGACTCGGAGGCCAGGCGGGGCTGCTGCTGGACACGCGGCTGGCGCAGGTGAAGGCGCCGCAGCTGCGAGCTGTGGGGGGCGCGTCCCTAAGTGTAAGACGCGCACCGTCCAGGTCCAGACGAAAAAAACTATAGAAACCTACCATCAGTGGTGGTCTACTGACTGCACGTTGAAGGGACGTTCTGAATACGCTGAATCATGTCTATTAACTACATCTCACTTTTTCTAATGGGGTTACTAGAAACCCTAAAACCACACTAGGCTGCTGTCGTCGTCGTGTAGGACCACGTGGGTTAAGACTACCCTGAGACCACGCGGCAGTAAAGCGGGGGAGGGGATGTAGGTGGGAGCGGGGGTGGAGGTAGGGGTCGGGGAGGGGGTGCAAGTGGGGGCGGGGGTGGAGGTGGGGTTCAGGGAGGGGGTGGAGGTGGGGGCGGGGGTGGAGGTGGGGGTCGGGGAGGGGGTGCAGGTGGGGGTGGGGGAGGGGTGGAGGTGGAGGAGGGGTGGAAGTGGGGGGCGGGGAGGGGGTGGAGGTGGGGGTCGGGGAGGGGTCAGGTGGGGGTGGAGTGGGGGTTCGGGGAGGGGGTGCAGGTGGAGGTGGGGTGGAAGTGGGGGGCGGGGAGGGGGTGGAGGTGGGGGTCGGGGAGGGGTCAGGTGGGGGTGGAGTGGGGGTTCGGGGAGGGGGTGCAGGTGGAGGTGGGGGCCAGGTGGGGGTGGGGGAGGGGTGTAGGTGGGGTTCGGGGAGGGGTGCAGGTGGCGGTGGAGGCGGGGGATGGGGGGAGGCGGGGGAGGGGCTGGGGATGGGAAAGGGGTGGAGGTGGAGGTGGGGGAGGGGATGAGGATGGGAAGGGGGTGGAGATGCGGGATGGGTGGAGGCGAGGCTGGGGGCAGGTGGGGCAAGGGGGGCAGGGGCGGGCCCCCAGCCCGAGACGTCGGGAAGCCCCAGGTCTGGCTCCTATGGGCCCGCGGAACAATGCACCTGCAGAGGAGACGGCCCCGCGTGAGGTGGCCTGGGCCACACTGGGGAAGAGCGCGTCGCAGGAGGAAACGGCTTAACTTCCTTGAAAAGCCCCAAAGAAGTCGGGTGGAGCTCGAGGGCCCCGCGGCACCTGGGCGGCCCTGGAGGCCGGGTCGGCGGGCGGGGGAGGGCCCGGCCCCGCGGGAGCAGCACCCCGAGCCGCCCAGGAGGACCCCCCCCCCCCGCTCCTCCGAGGACTGTCCCCGGGCCCCGGGCCCCGGGCCCTGAACGACGGGACCGCGCCCTCGGCACCCGCGCTGCACCCCGAGGCTCCCCGCGCACGGAGGCCGAGCGGGACCCGCGCCGCGGGGAGGCGGGGACGCCCAGGTGCACGCCGCCACCGCCGCCGCTGCCGCTCGCGCCTGCGCAGACGCGCTCTCCGCGCAGCCCGGCCTTCAGCGGCTACCGCGCCTTCCTCCGCCCGCTTTTCCCCGCCCCCAGGCGCCGCGTCACAAAGACTGACGTGCGGAGCGGACAATCACGGCCCCTGTCGGCGGGAGGGGAGCGGACGGAAGGGGAAGGCAGCGGGGCCCGGCCCGGCCCGGCCGCCCAATCAGCGAGCTCCGGGGAGCGGCGGGGCGGGGCCCGAGGCGCGGGCGGGGGCGGGGCCGCGGAGGGGGCGGGCTCCGGGGGCGGGCGCAGCCAATCGGAGCGCGCCGGCCCCGCTGGGAGCGCGGCGTGGGGCGTGGGGCGTGGCCGCCGCGGCGCGCGCCGGGGGCTGGCCGAGGCCATGGAACAAAAGAAGCCCTGAGAGGGGAGCCGCGCCGCCGCCGCGTCCCCACCCACCGCCGGGACCTGCCTGGCCCGCGGCTCGGCCGCACCCCGCCGTCTGCAGGCTCCGGGCGGCCCTGGCGCGCCGCGGCCCCGGGGTCCGCCCCGCCGCCCGCCGCCCGCCCCGCCGCCAGCGCGCCCGCCATGGGCCCCGCCGCCCGCCGCGCCTGACCGCCGCCCGCGCGCCGCCATGCCGAGCGGCAGCTCCGCGGCCCTGGCGCCCCTGCCCCCGCCCGCCGCGCCCGAGCCCGCGCCCGCGCCCGAGCCCGCGCCCGCGCCCGAGCCCGAGCCCGCCGGGGCCGCGCCGCTGCTGCGGGGGCGCCTGGCCGCGCTAGGCCTCGACGACCCCGGCCCCGCCGAGCCCGGCAGCGCCGCCCCGGCCGCGGAGGAGCGCGCCCCGCCCCGCAGGCCCGGGGCCCCGGAGGCCGCGCTGGACCGGGACGCGGACGCGGACGGGGCCGAGGACGGGGACGCGGACGGGGCCGGGGACGCGGACGGGGCCGGGCCGCGGGGGCCGGGGCCGGGGCCGGGGCCGGGGCCGGGGCGGGCGGGGCCGGACGCCGACGAGCCCGACGACGCCGACGAGCCCCGGCCGCCGCTGCTGCTGCTGTCGCCGCCCGCCGCCCCGCACTCGCCGCCGCCGCCGCCGCCGCTGCCGGGCGGGCCCCTGGGGCCGGTGCTGCTGCCCGCCGCCGGCTTCGACGCCCGGGACGCGGCGGGGGCGCTGTACGGGGACGCGGCCGCCCCGGCCATGATGGCGGCCGTGCTGTCCCACGCCTACGGGCCCGGCGGCTGCGGCGCGGCGGCCCTCAACGGGGAGCAGGCGGCCCTGCTGCGGAGGAAGAGCGTCAACACCACCGAGTGCGTCCCGGTGCCCAGCTCCGAGCACGTCGCCGAGATCGTCGGGCGCCAGGGTGAGTGAGTGGCGCGGGCGGCGGTGCTGCGGGGCAGCTCGGGGGCAGCTCGGGTCACCCCCCGGGGGCAGCTCGGGTCACCCCATGGGGGCAGCCCGGGTCACCCTGCGGGGCAGCTCACATCACTCTGCGGGGCAGCTCGGGGCAGCTCGGGGCAGCTCAGGTCACCCTGCGGGGCAGCCCGGGGGCGGCCCGGGTCACCCTGCGGGGCAGCGTGGGGGCAGCCCGGTTACCCTGCCGGAGCCCCGCGCATCCCGCCCCGCGCATCCCGTCCGGCGCATCCCGCCCCGCGGTACCCGGGCCGCGCATCCCGGGCCGGGCGGGGCCGGCGCCCCGGGGGCAGGAGGTGGCGCGCCCCGCCCCGCAGCAGGGGTGGATGCTGCGGCCGCGCAGGTGCGCCCCGGGGCACGCGGCCTCCCCGCTCTCCGCGCCCCCGACGCCGGGACAGCGGCCGGCACGGTAACGGAGCCGAGCCTCCGGGCGCGCTCACACGGCCTCGGCGAATGCGAATCCTCGGCGTTGCGCGCAGACTCCTCCCACGTGGTCCAGACAAAGGACCTGTGTCTGGGGCTCCCGGAGCGGCTGTGCGCTGTGCGCGGGGGGAGGCCCTGTGCCCCGCGCCCGACCCCAGGGCCGGGCGGAGAGCAGCCTCCTCACGGGCAGGTGCGGGGCTCTCGGGGCGAGTGGGGCCGCGACGGCGCTGCCGCCGGGGTGACCTCCCTCCGCCTCCCGGGCGGTGTAAGTGCCGGGCGGGCAGCGAGAGGCCTGTGGGCGCGCTGGGGCCGCGCATCGCCGTGCGCTCCGTGCTCCCCTCTGGGATCTTAATACGAAAACCCCGTCTGCACTCCGGGTAAAGGACACAGACTGCCGAGGACTGCTGCTCCAGGCACCCCGCGAAGCTGGGACCCTTCCACCGACCGTTTATTCCGGTAGTTTGGTAAAGAAGACTCAGATGCTTTGCTTTTTGTTTGTCTTATTTGGGCCGGTTTGGGGAGGGGGGGAGGGTGTTTTTGCGATGCGTGAGATCCTACTGATCCAGGAGAGCGCTGTTTCACCTTACAGGGGATGAAACCGTACCGCCCCCACCTACAAGTCCAGGATGAGTTGGCCATTCGATTAAGAGCATTAAGGAATTGCTAGGTTTCAAGCTTCTATTTTGCCAGGTGTTGACTTTATGGGAGTTGGAAATGTGAGGTCGATTCACACAAACTTGCCGCCCTTAAGAAACTAAAGTTTAATCCAACTAACGTGCGGTTAATGGCACTCTGTGTAGTAGGTGACAGCCCTACCTGTGAGGACACCGACCCTGCAGGGACTTCAGCAAATGGAGACAAAGAATCACCCGGGAACAATGTGAGGATTAGTCTCTAGCTCTAACTAGAAAGTGGGGTTTTATTTATTTATTTATTTATTTAGGCGCTTGGGGTCTTCGAAAGGGTGTGGTAGAAAGGGGCTGGGAAAGTGCGTTCAGGCTTGAGTATGAAAGACCTTTAATGCCATACTAGGAGGGCACTTCCGCGGCACAGGTTGCTTGTGGTGCCAGTTGATGGTAACAAAAGAAAAGAACATTGACTTCAGTTTGCCTGAGGGACAAGATAATGAAATCTTTTGTATATTTAGTTTAACACAAACTTTTGTCCTTAATCTGTATCGTACTCTTAAAAGCATGAAAAAATGGTCCCTATTTACACAAACTGTTGTCTTTTATACAAATGCGTTACTTAAACTGAATTCATTCTGAGTTTTTATTTTGTACAAGCTATTAAAATAATATTTTATAATGTATTTAATAGCAAATGAGATAAAGTCTTTAGTTTTTCTGTGCTTATTGGGCTGTAC
The DNA here is from genome assembly GCF_048418805.1 of Vulpes vulpes. Taxonomy (NCBI): domain Eukaryota; kingdom Metazoa; phylum Chordata; class Mammalia; order Carnivora; family Canidae; genus Vulpes; species Vulpes vulpes. Next base: position 35,288,352 of record NC_132784.1, on the reverse strand, counting down.
TTACTGGTTAATAAGGAAATGTGGTTCTATTTATGTCTTAGGATATGTAGACAAATTGCTGACTACTCCTCTTACACTTAACATTTCCTAGAGTTGACAGTACTGTTAAAAGCATGTCATCTTCTATCTTCTCTTAAGACCAGAAAGTCTTAACAACCCTTTTCCTACCTCTAGTGGGATCATTGACCCCTTTGCTACCTCTACCCCTCAGCAGCAAGCACCATAATAAAATCTGTAAAGGGCTTTCCCACTCCTATGGAGAACAAGGCAACTTACCACATTTGCACCCTTTCGTTTTTTGTTTTTAAAGATTTTATATATTTATTTGAGGGAGAGAGCGCCTGCACAAGTGGGGAGGGGCAGAAGGGAAGGAGGAAGAAATCGGGAGCGGACTGCACACTGGGCGTGGAGCCCAATGTGGGGCTCAGTCCCTCGACCACAAGATCGTGACCTGAGCTGAAACCAAGAATCTGATGTGTAACTGACTGAGCCACCCAGGCACCCCTGCATTCTTTTAAAGTGTAATGATTTGTCTTTTGTCTAAGTGAATAAAGCAAGCAAATCACTCAATTTACTTGTCTGCTTTGGGTGAACTAAATGTTCATTCTAAACAATTATCCGTTCTTGCCATTTTATTCATTACCTGAAGTCGTAATTTTCTGTTTGCCATCTCTTAATTGGCTTTGGAAATAATTATGACACAGATGGAGACATTTCTGACTTCAGCTCTGAAGCAAAGGGTAGGACAAATGGAATTCTGAGTCATATAGGCTAGAACTCATGTAGATGGCCTCTGGTTCCAGTGTCTTTCAGAAAAACAAACCACTGCTTTTGATAGTGTTGAAAGTTGGCAGTGTTGACCTCATATTTGTACTCCCCAGGAGCCTATGGCCATTTGCAAATGTTAAATTGGCCCCGTCTTTTAGGCTTTGCATCTCATTGAAACCAACCATCCTGTAAAATAAAGCTAGGAAAGGCTTTTGTATGATCAAAGAAGTTTTAGAATATGGACATTGAGGGTGAACCTGATGACAGACTTTAAGACTTCATTTTTGTTAAGTGTACTACCTGCAAGACACATTCACAGTGGTTAATAGGTTTAATTTAAGGCAGTGGACTTTGTTCTGCTTTGTACAGTCATTGGTAATCCAGCTGTACTAAAAAGCAAATTAAAGTAGAACTCTATACCTATTCTTAACTACATTGTAAGTAAGTATTGAATGTTATAAATTCAGTTTTTGTAAAAACTTGTAACTCCGGGTTTTCTGTTAAGTGTTTAAGCTTAACGTGGGTCTTCAACTATTTTCATTAGTGAATTTATGCGTATGTTCTCTAGTTTCACAGTTTGGAAAAGTCATCTCCAGCATTTTTTAGTGTACACCCTGTCAAAAAAAATTAAGTTTGTATTCTTAATGTCTGGATATGTATAAATAATATGTATGCACTACAAAACATGTCAGAAATTTAAAGAATGAGATAAAAATGGAAATTGGAGTTCTATTTTTTTTCCCCCCTGCACTCCAGGGAGTTTCTTATACCCTACTTTGACTATCACTGAGCTAGACCGCTTTGGAAATTGTTTTCTTCTTTATTGAACTATTCTGTTTCCACTAATTCCCAGAGTTTGTGTACATATTCATTTTTTAAGTAAGGACTATGGGGACGCCTGGGTGGCTAAGTGGTTGAGCATCTGCCTGCCTTTGGCCCAGGGCATGACCCTGGGGTCTCGGGATCAAGTCCCAGTCGGGCTCCCTGCATGGAGCCTGCTTCTCCCTCTGCCTGTGTCTCTGCCTCTCTCTTTCTCTCTCCCTCTCTCATGAGTAAATAAAATCTTTTTTAAGAAAAATTAAATAAATAATATGTTATAGTGTTTCAGGTTGTCATAAATGCATCCTTTTGACAATTTTCCCCAGTTTTGTGAAGGTAGAACCACTCTTCAGGTTTTAACATAACTGAAATAAGGTGGGTGCTACTTTGTGTATGTTTGTCCAGGAGAAAAAAAGAAACTTTGGTCTTGGCATACCTAAATTCCCTATTCAAGAAGAAATACGCATTTCATAAGGACAGACTGTTTCAGAACAATGCTAAAATACAATGTCTTTTTCTTTTATGAAGGAGAGGGGATTGTTGGCTTTGTCTTTGCCAGCTGCTACAATCTTGCAAGGCTGTTATCCCCATTTTACAGATGTAGAAACTGGAGGTTGGAAAGATACCCTCTTCAAAAATGGAACTTGGATTTTTACATCAGTTTGTTTGACATAAAAGATTAAGTTACTGCCTCTGTATTCAAGCGTTCTGCTCGGGAAGATTAATAGTATTTGGGTTAATTTCTGCCTTAATCATGAGCTTTGGGATACTATATTTCTAGTATGGATAACTTAAAATGTCTTCACTATCCAAATTAATTTACTTAATAAAATTTTGATGTCTCTACTACCCAGAAGACACAGTTATTCTAATATTCTCATTCTCCTATGCCTAACTAAAGATTCTCTACTGTTTATAGTTCAGAAAGTTAAGTTGTGTTATATACAAGCTAGCTTTAAAAAACAGATACTGCAACTTCTAGGCTTTAAATTTTAAATTTAGTTGACAATAGTATGTATTAGCCCTGGAACCACTGGGAAAGGGTCAATTATTGTTTGTAAATGGGCGTGGAATCTACTGTCTGTTCTTCCTGCCTTATTCAGCTAATATACTATTTTGATTCACTTGAAGGAAATGGAAAATAAAGTGGTAATTTAAGGGTGTTGGTCAAGTATTTGAGAAGAGTAACACTTCTGTTACAGATTTCTGTTAGAAATTTTTCAACAAAGTTTTTGGTTAGAATTCTGGGTAGCTCTTCTAACATCTTAAGTTTTCAAGAGAAGGTTAGCATTTAGTGATAGTGGTTAATATTTTGTGGATATGGTTTTGAATGAATTTGGTATTTGTACATATTGAAGGATTTAACAACACTTTTGTCTTCAACTGAATACAGAAATGTTTCAGGATGTATGTTTTAATATAAAAACTACCCCCAAATTCCCATAACAGTCTCTGATTGCCAGCTATCAGAAATTAAAGTTTCTACATTTGATTACTCTGTGCCAGTAACTCACTTTGTGATCTTGGACAAGTCACTTAACCTCCCTAGACTTCAAATACCTCCTCAGCTGGGTGTAATTTTATCTTACACCTCTAGACATTGAATGATACACAAATAAATTGAAACACATGAAACTTTTAAGTGATAAGCACATGTTTTTGTAAGTTAAATCTGAAATTAGCTTAAACAACTCTCTAATCTTATTTACCTTTCTTGGCTTTAGCAGTTTCACACGTTATATTCTTCTGATGTGAAAGAACTAGACCCAACTGATGTCTGAATGCCTGCTGGCTACATGGCATTTCTGTCCAGATAGGTCTAAATTATATTGTGATAACAAAGCCCAACATCTCAGTATTAATACAGTAAAGGTTTATTATTCACTGGGGCTCTGCTCATTTCAGTCATTCAGGGACATGGGCCAATGCAGTGGCCAGCACTCCAAGTGTGGGCTGCTCTTTCCACATGCAGCGGGTTAAGAGACCCTGGCAAAGCATACGCTGGTCTTTAAATGTTAGATCCAGAAGTAATAATTACGTTTGTTCATATTTCATTAATCATAGCAAGTCGTCTGACCACACCTACCTTCAGGTAGGTGAGAAAGTCCATTATAACCGTGTGCCCACCGAAGAGAGTCAGAATATTCATGAACAGCCATGATGACTACCACAGTATTATTTTATGATCAAAGGGATTATTACAGAATTTTTAATGTAGTGTATGCCATGTAGAATTTGTAATTTAAAGTTGAACTCCCAAGAGAAAAAAGTAGGAAATAATGTTCATAAGATACTAGATAGGTAAGTGTATTTAAAGTTTAAAAACTCCTTTAGAAAAAAAATAAATAAATCTCCTTTAGGAAACTCCAAATAATTTATGGAAAAATCTATTTTAAAACCCCACCGATCCTCAGGTGACTCTAAAGTGATAGTTTTCTTTTTTTTTTTTTAACTGCATCTTAACACATCCCAGATGGTTTATTTACCATAATTTGTGGGTTTCCTTTTAACTTTTCCCCCCATGTTACTATTAGGTACCATATGGACATCTTCAAATATTAAATGTGGTATTTAAACCTTTAAAATAATTTTCTAGTATTAGTATTACCAAGCCCAGCTATACTAAATTGATTGTATGCACAGCTTAATACTGTTGGGTTAGATGGAGTCTTTATTCCGTGACTGATTGTGAGAATTTTAAGTGTCACTCCAGAACGTTAGCGCCTCTTTGATGCGAGTGTTTGGGATTTAGGAACAATTCATGTGAGCATGGTTTGTTGCCTTTGTCCAGTAAGCAAAAACAAATTCATTGTATGCAGGGAAGCCTGATTTGACTACAATTAAAGTTGTATCGTGGAATTAATAAGACTAGGAGTTGAAATGAAAATTTTTTGAATGAAAACTGCAGGTATAGTTGAAGATCAGCATGAAGTAGTTGGTCTTTTTTGAACATGGTTGGAAGAGAGTGTGGAGGGAATGGTTCCAAACAACTAAAACATTTCCCAGAAGAGAAAGTATTGTAAAAGTATTTGCATTTTGGGCTGACCTTCTTATTACTGTTCCTTTTTTCAGTACCATTCTTCTTGCCTTTGACTTCTATCTTTCCATCAGTACCATTTTATAGTATACTGTAGAAAAGGACACTGGAACTTGGAGTTAGAAAACTTGTTAGAGCATTGGTTTCACCATTTGTTTCCTGTGACTTTGGGCAAATCACTTAACCTTGCAGAGTCTCTGTTCTTTTGGGGGGAAAAGCCTTTTCCATCTCCTTGTTCTTCCTGGCCCCTGCTTACTCCCCATTTGTTCAGGGGATCAAGTTTGAGATGTCATTAGTACAGATTCATGGCACAATTGAAAGTATAAAGATAAATGACATATGCGAGGTAGGATAGTTTATAAATTTGTTTACTGCTAGATATATAGTCTGAGCAAATGCCAACTGAAACTAAAAATTGTCACTTTATTAAGTTTTCTCAGGGCATACCATTAACTAAATGATCCTCAGTATACTTTTTAAAGTTTACAAATGAATCTGATTCTATTTTGTGGTACCCAAACAGAAGTCATTCTAAGGTTTCTGTTAACATCTCTACAGGACATGAACCTGATTTTAAAATCCCCAGTTAGGAAAACTATTCCACCTTTCATCTCTAGTTTACATCCTCTTCCAGGTGTTTCAGCTTCAGTGAAAGGCCAAATATGAGCCTTTTATTAACGGTTTTAGTCCTCCTGTCTAAGTGAAAAAAGAGGGGACATTTTAAACTTAGAGTAACTCCTTAAAAATGGAAAAATAAGGCAGGTTGAGAGGATGGTATACCCAGGAGTCCTCAGTTTACAACTTTGGGCAATTCTGGGCTTCAGTTTTTTTCCTGTATAAAATGAGATTGAACGAGATCATTTCTTATAACTCTTACATTCTGATTTTTGTCCAAAAAGAGTCCCTAAAATCATGCAAAACTACACCGGATTTCAAATTCCCAGTTAGATTGACTTCAGCATATCTCCTCCAAGTTTTGTAAAGTCAATACTATTGTAACATGTTTTGTACAATCTATAAGTTTTATCTTTAGTAGATAAATTCTATAAGTGTTTTTTGACTTCTATAGAAAATTGTTTGATTTTTCTTTTCTTTTTTTTTTTTTAATGATAAACCTTCAGTGTGAGACCGTGTATTACCTCATTGATCTGTTCATGTTCCCACCATACAGATAAGGAAACAGATCTATGGGGATATAAGTAACTTACATAGCACCTCAAGGTAATAGAATTGGGAGACTTCAACACTCCTGTCTTTAAGCGGTAGAACAAGCAGACCAAAGTTCAGCAAGGATATAGAAGGTTGGAACACCACCACCAATATAAGAAAAGGAAATAAGAGATTGATATCTGTGCATAAACATGTATAGACATCAATTCCTTCTGGTGCTGGAAGTTGATACAAGTCCATGAGGACAGCACTGAATCTTAATCATGTTTGCATCCGTGATGTCAGTTAAAGTAACTTGAAGCAAAGTAAATACTATTTATTTTATTGAACTGGATTATTGGATTAGACTTGCCATTTTACTATTATTGTCTTAGTTTCCATATTGTGGTAATTGGAGTTTTCTGCTCTCTTGCCTTTATCCCCAACCCTTTACATAAGGAGCCAATCAACCTAAAGTTGACTTTAAGGGCAGTAGACATGTACTTCATTTAAGACATTAGAGATCAATATGAATACTGATAATAACAAAACCAAAATCACGTAAATGAAGCTATATGAAGTGCTGTCAGCTAATCTATAATAAACTGTATTCTTCACAAAAGATTTCAGAGGATTTAGATTAGAAGAGCTCCAAGGACACTTGAACCCTAGAAAGGAAAGCTATTACTTCTAAAATATATTGTGCATTTATGAATAGTTTGCATGGCTAATCTAAACAGTTTCTTTAAACATTCAGTTAAGTTTATGTGTATAAAAAACACTCTCTTATTGGGATTTAGCTGCTATTCATCAGTCTTTGAAGATATAATACTGAAATTGAGTCCCTGAAAAGTTAAAGGAGTTCTTGAGTAGTGTGTCTAGACTATCCCACGAGGAAAAGTACCTCCTTCGTTAATTCTGATATATCGTGGAACATGAAATAATACACTTCTTTAGTGCTTTTAGAGAAATACAGTATGGCGTAATAAGAGGAGTTTGAGGTTATTAAGACAACATGGGTTTTAGATATGACTTTCCAGCTGGGAGAGCTTAACCAATTCAGTTAAGCTTTTTCCTTCCTTGCTTAAAACGCAATTATGATAATTAGAATGTATCTAGAAGAGTTTGGGAAACTGAAAAGTATGCTACAAATTTGTATTACTTCAAAGCTAAGGGTATTGGATCATTTTACTCAGGAGATACTTGAAGTGTTTTGGGGACTGGTTGGGTAGTCTAAAAAGTTACCCCTTACTGAGACACACCTACTTGAGTAATGGGCATTGTAATAAGCATTTTTAATACATGATTTCACTTAATCCTTCCTTGCAAAAAACCAAGTGAGAGAAGTGTCTTTAATCATAGTTCCTCACCCATGAAGGAGAGATAAGGTTTAGTGACCTGCTAAAGGTCACAACACGGGTTAGCGATGCCAAAGTCTGTGATCCCAGCCATTACTCAACCTACCTTTCCTTGAGGAGGGGAAGAATAGGGGTGTGTGTGTGTGTGTGTGTGTGTGTGAAATAAGGTAGTATCCGATTGTCCCAAATGCTTTTAAGACCAAAAAAAAAAAAAGTGACCGTATTTCCTAGGAGAAGAGGGACTTCGTCAGAAAATGTAAGCCTCGGGAAGGACCTAGAGATTGAATGACCGAACATGGAAACTAGGAGTAACTGGTGATAGATTAGAACCCAGGGCTGCAGAACATCAGTTTTCTGCTTCTTCCATTGTTTGCTTTAAACTGTGCCTTGGAAGGTTTCATATGTGGTAGCTGTAATAATGAGTCCTTACCTTTGTACTATTCTTGAGTTCATGGAGCCCTTCACATAAACAGCCTCCTCTTCCAAAAAGGCCATCCTTGTTACTCAGAAGCTATAAGGTGCAGAGAGGAAGCACCAGGAGGGTTCTGCATATTACTTAGGGAAATATCTGAGCAGATACAAAAGAGGAACAAGACGTGTTTAGGAGACAGTAAAGTTTGGAAGAAGGTAGGTTATGGCTACTTGCTGGGAAAGGGACGGTTAGGGGAAGATTTTAACGTCAAGCCAAGGAGTTCTAATTTTCTCAAAGCTACTCATGGAGTGTTCACTCCCCCTTCTTACTCAAACTGTGTGTGTGCGCGCGCGTGTGCACACACACACTGATATCCTAGGGGGAACTTTTGAAGAAAAGTACGTGCCAAGGATGACACAAAGTGAAAATATACGTAAAATGCAACTTTGGTGTTTGTAAGGGTTTTAACTTTCTCCAACCGCCTTATACACGTAGGATATATGTAATTTATGAAATGAAAATACAGTGGATTTCTGGAAAACAGAGTACTCTGTCAAAAATCAGCAGCACTTCCCTTAACATTTGGGGCTTCTATCTTTAAAAAAAAAAAAAAACAGATTCTTTGTACCTACAAGATAGAATTTAAACTCTCTTGCCTGACGCTGAAGCCACTGTGCGTGGTAACTTGTTAGGGCAGCATTAGAAAACTAAAACAGATAGTAAGCACAATTAAATAATAGGAAAATATTCCTGGATTAAGCCTTCCATTTTCCTTCTGCCTCCTAGAGGCTTCCTACTTTCTTGCCTTGAGGTCTCTTGGGCAGGTCACACCCTGTGTGGATTGTTTGTTTGCTTTCTGTCAGGCTAGCCCGAGCACAGTACGTCTCTCTACTACTTTAAGACTTTTTTGTGATACCACCACCCCATCCCCCAGCAAAAGAATATTTGGCTTTGCAGCCCTTGGTACACGTATTTTACTGAAATATTTGGAACATGTTGAATTTTGCATTTTTTTTTCTTTTTAAATGTTGATTGCAACCTTACTAAATTGATACTATGACCCTCCATTTGAGAAACACTGAAGATCCCATCTGATCAGTTCCTTTTCTTCCTTTTAATTCCTCTCCCCCTTGGTAGCTGAGGCATCTGGTAGAAGAGGTTCTCTTTACTCTGGAAAGTAAGACGGGACCTTTGCTGTACCAGGGAGTGCGAGGACAATAATTCTAGCTGCAGCTGATGGGTTTTAAGGCAAAACACAGCTCTAGCCACAGTGATATAGAAAGAGGGAATGGATTCTTATACCAGGGGTAAGTTGGAGACTTTTTTATCTGGGGGATTTGCTTCCAAATCAAAATAAAATTACAACTATGAAAGCTAGTGCTATCCTAGTTCTTAACATCTACACATTCTGGTGCACAGCTTGACACGTGTTGGTTTTTGTCTGTAGTTAGAAGAAAACAATTGTTAGTTCTCACCTCTTAGAATTAAAAAGCCTTATTCAGATTTGAAGTTATGGTATCATTTGCTCTGCTGTTCAGACAATTTAAAATAATGTCAGTACTAGCCATTGTGTAATTGATGTGCTAAGTCTAGTAAAATGTGTCCTTTTCTTAAAGGTTTTCTAATTTAATTATATTTCTTGGAAAAAACTAATGTATTTGTATGGTTCAAAATTATTAAAAATTAGAGTGTAAAGGAAAATTAAGTGTCCCTCCTACCTTGTCCCCCCTAAGTCAACCAGTTTTGTGACTGCATAGTATACCATTTTATAGCTGTACTGGCCGCACACCAGTACAAACAAGTAATATAATACCAAGATCATTTTGCATCTGTGCAAGTATTTCTACAGAATTGATTCTGTGAGTGAGATTGTAGGGGCAGAAGGATCCATGCAGTTGTAATTTTGATAAATAATATAAAGTGCCCTCGGACAGTTTGTATTCTCAGCAGCTAAATATGGAGGTCCTTTTCCCTGTTCTTACTAGCTCTGGTTTTGATATTTGTTTTGACATTTGATAATCTTATAGGTGGAAAAAGATACTTCAGTTCATGTGAAAATAGGAATTTTCATGGTCCATAACCATTTATATATTTTCTTTTCTGTGAGCTGTTTCTTTTACCTATTGGGGATGAGGGGGGGTTGCTCTTTTGATACATAGGACGGGTATGTGTGTAAAAGAGAAAATAGCCATTCTTGGTGTTTATTGTAAATAATTATTTCTTCCCATCATTTTTAGTGACTTTTGCCATGCAGCAATTTAATTTAAAGTGCAATCTAATTTATCTGTACTCTTTGGCTTCTGAATTTTGGCTACTCTGAGATTATAAATTCTTCCATAATTTTTTAAATATCTTAGACTTTTTTTTCTTAAGATTTTTATTTATTCATGAGAGACACGAAGAGAGGCAGAGACCCAGGCAGAGGGAAGAAGCAGGCTCCCTGCGGGGAGCCCTATGGGGACTGGAGCCTCGGGATCACGTCCTGAGCCCAAGGCAGGCGCTCAACCGCTGAGCCACGCAGGCGTCCCTATCTTACACTTTTCAAATTGAAACTCAATCTAAAATACTCAAAAGCTTTTTAACCTTCTTCACCTGTAAAATAGTAAAACAAGTTTGTTTTTTCTTTAGTTTGTTTGCCTATTTAGAACTCTCCCTATTCCAATTGTTCCCAACTTTAGAATATATATAGTCTAGAAATCATGTGTTGGTTGTTTGAAACTCAGAATATGGATCGATATTCCTATAGAACCAATCCTATGAGTGGTTCTAATATGAGATGTCCTGTATTCCTAATCTGAATTGAAGATACTGTGTTAAAACTGTAGTCTTAAAAAATTTAGGAGAGCAAACAAATACATTCTTCTCTTTTTGTTGGTAGTGGCTTAAAGGGGTTGGCTTTGCAATCTTCCCCTTACCTCTACCCTGATCTGCAAAACCTACAGACACTGTCCTTTGGGGCAGGATAGGCCTGTCTTACTCTCCTATCCCAGAAGTGGTTCCTGCTCAAAGTGTTCATCTTCTGTCTTCCTACTGAGCCAATTATTAAACACCTCTTTATTAGTACCGACCATAGGCCAGATAGTGTTTTGTGTACCTTTAGGCAGATTTTTAATACCTGCTCAGTATTAAACAAGTATTCTACTAAGGTGCAACTCACACTTGCTTATAGTTTCGAAAGTATTTGTTTGGAGAAGTTTACTTAATTAGGCTTTCCTAGTGGTCACTGTCAGTAAGGGTTGAGGGGGCTAACCCCAGACCCTTTGGTTATTTCTCCCTTTGTCCATATAGAAACTGCTTGGTGTTTTTCTGCAGGATGAGCAGGATCTTCTTCCTTAGAAATGTGATGCCAACAGACTGCCTTCTTGTTAAGTTGTAGCCCAGAGTATCTGAATAATAACAATAATTCCCCTGAATGTATAGGGTGAACAGTTAGTTTTTTGTTCACATTAGTCTTTCTTAGGCAGCTCTCCATCAGTCATAAATTGACTGGGCCAGTTGGAAGTGCTCTCAGTTCACAGCCCAAAGCAACACCCTTCTGTGCTGAATTGAGAGTCTTTAGAGATTCAGTCTGTATAAATAAGTAGATATAAGAGTTTATTGCTTGCATCTTCTGACTCACTGTCTTTGTGGAACACAAGCAGTAACATTGTCTTATAGTCAAAAGTTACACTACCAACTTAATCTTCTTGCAGTTCATTATAGATATAAACTTAAGCAGCATTCTTTATATTTAAAACTTTAAAGTAGTATAAATTCAACTCATTGTAGTAATTCTTGATAGCCCCAAAACCACCCCGTTCCCTTGTCCCTTCTTATCTCACCCATTTACTGCACTAATTCTTTCTTTGCAGTTTGCTTTTAGCTGCTCCCCGCCAAGTCTTCTCAAATAAATGTAATTTTGGATTAGGGTAAACCTGACTCTCAAAGTGTTTTCATGATAGGTACCTACGATCCAGCAGTGAGGGGAAAAAAGTCATTTCTTTGTAACTTTAACAGTTTGTTGGAAGTGGGGAACAGGTATGGGTTAAGATCCAAATGTCCAGTGGTACGTTGAGTAAAGTTATGTTGAATATGTTATCATTGAATTAGCATAATCAACTCCTTTCAACAAGGTTGCATTAGCAATATGGGGCCAAAATATGGAAGTCTTGAAAAGCTTAGCAAAAAAAACTTAGATGCAAAGCAGGATGTGTAGGAAAGGCCCAGTATCTTTATACAGAAAACTGATGTTTGTTTCAACACATGTCGTATGGGCCCCCCAGAGGCATATACTACTTCTAGTCAACCACCCAGTGGTTTGGGAATGCTTAGGAAGGGCACACAAAGCATTCTTGGGGGATAGGAACTTCACAGAGGATGAAACATCTAAACAAAAATCTGAATGGCCAGCAGGAATTGAACAGAGGTGAGGATGAAGTGGCAAGGACAAAGGAAGATTGTAGTCATGGAAGCAAGGAAGCATGGACAGGAGTTTAATAGGATAGAAGCACTGCAGAGTTAAGAAGTGAAGAAGGAGGAAAGGAGAGCAATGAAGAGATACATCTGGAAGAGAGGTAATCAGGTCCCAGGTAAACAGGGGCCTTGTGTGCCACATTGTTTGGACTGTATCCTTGTGGTAAAAGGGAGTCATTAAAACACTTTTATGCAAAGAAGTGGTCTCTTGTTTTATTTCGAAACCGTCATTTGACTAAAATGAATACAGAAAATGGTTTGGAGTAAGATGAAACGGGAGGCGAGACCTGGGGCAGGGGGCGTCGCAGTTAGGCAGGTTAGAAATGATGTATATGAAGACTTAGTTTTTATAGATTATTAACTTATTGGGGGCAAACGGGGGGGGGACATTTTAAGAAAAAGACCACCCAAAGTGTGACATGTGTCTTTAAGAGCACCTGGCATCTTCATTTTGAGGAACCTAAGAATAACATGATATATTCATGAGAACAGATCTATTCTAGCAAGCTTCACATTAAGATCTTTGAAAAGTATAACTCCAGAATTCTATGCCTTAGTTGTCTATTAGACATTTTAAGTTACACTTTGAAGCCCTCTAATCTCACATAGTTGGCACTGGTAATAGGCGATTGCAGTCAAAAGTTAAAGAATTAGGAATAGTTATGAATATGTATCTCAGATATTTCAGCTTCAATGCATTTAGGATTTGGGCCAAAGGCTTTTCTTTGAGAATGGGTTTGTCTGAGTAGTCTTTTAATAAAATCACATTTAGTGCCTATGTTCCATACAATTTCCAGTGTTTCTTTTGAATTTAGCAAGAATTTTACAGTGAATGCAGAGTCATTCTGTTAGTTTTTACCCCAGGCCTTAACAGTTGTGTCACGCATACATAATTCAGGACCACTTTTTTTTTTCTTTAAGGTACACATCTTTATTGAGATTTTCTTTAAAAAAAAAAAAAGATTTTATTTATTAGAGAGCATGAGCTGGGGGACGGGCAAAGGCAGAGGCCCACTCCCTACTGAGTATGGAGCTGAACACAGGGCTGATCCCGGGACCCTGAGATCCTAACCTGAACTGAAGTCAGATACTTAACCAGCTGAGCCCCCTAGGGCTACCCCTTTATTGAGATTTTCAAAAATAATCAGCTTAATTTTCATACAAGTACAGTGTCTTTTTGCATTCATACTTCACTGATTTATGTCCCAATTTAGTTAGTGCAGGAGTACGACTAGTATAACCAGATATGGGGATATCTTAGCCTCAAATTCAGTTGATGGGAGCAGATGTGAGATGACCTTTGAACCATGAACACTTTGCTCATCATGAGGTTTATTAGCGGAGAGAGTAACATTAAAATACTGGAAGTCTGTTAACTGCTTAGAGCTGTCTAAAATTTGAGCTGCTCGGACTGACAAAAAGACCATAGATGTTGAAGTGAGAGTAGGTTTAACTGTTTTCGTAAGCTTCATTTTCCTTAGCAATAAAAGGAGTGAAGTAACCTAGTCCTAGAGGGCTTATTGTTTAGATTGAAGGAGACAGTAGATGCTCAATGTCTTCCATGTGCATTAGTGGTTTTTCTTTGCCACCAACATCCTGCCAGGGAGTTAGTTATTACTGACATGATTCTGGAAGTCAGACCTGCCTCTGGTCTGGCTTGCTTGTAGCAGAGGATTCTGGACATTGTTTGCAGTGCCTGATAACAAGAAGGGAAACCTAAGGTGTGACTTCTAAGATCTCCCAGTAGAGGCGCTGCCTCTTCCAAATCGGAAGGCCAGCAGACAAGTCTACTTGGGGATGGGGAAGCATTTGTGGAGTCGGGATAGCTCTCTCATGCTCTAGGGACAAAGATTTTACAATAAAGAAAAAGCTAAAAACAAACAAAAAAACGGCCCAGAAGCATACATTTAGCCTGAAAGGAGCTTTCTGTGATTTGACTTTATTAATATTATTGACATAAATGTTGATTCTTATGAAATATTTTCTTTCTAACAGGTTGTAAAATTAAAGCACTGAGAGCCAAGACAAACACGTATATCAAGACACCTGTTCGTGGTGAAGAGCCCATTTTTGTTGTCACTGGACGGAAAGAAGATGTTGCCATGGCCAAAAGAGAGATTCTCTCAGCTGCAGAGCACTTCTCCATGATCCGTGCATCTCGAAACAAAAATGGCCCTGCCCTGGGAGGGCTGTCATGTGGTCCAAATTTGCCAGGTCAAACCACCGTTCAAGTGAGGGTCCCCTATCGTGTGGTGGGATTGGTAGTTGGACCCAAAGGAGCAACTATTAAGAGAATTCAGCAGCAGACCCACACGTACATAGTAACTCCAAGCAGAGATAAGGAGCCTGTCTTTGAAGTGACAGGGATGCCCGAAAATGTTGACAGAGCACGAGAAGAAATAGAAATGCATATTGCCATGCGTACGGGAAACTATATCGAACTCAATGAAGAAAATGATTTCCATTACAACGGTACCGATGTAAGCTTTGAAGGTGGCACTCTTGGCTCTGCGTGGCTCTCCTCCAATCCAGTTCCTCCCAGCCGCGCAAGAATGATATCCAATTATCGAAATGATAGTTCCAGTTCTCTGGGAAGTGGTTCCACAGATTCCTACTTTGGAAGCAATAGGCTGGCTGACTTTAGTCCCACAAGCCCATTCAGCACAGGAAACTTTTGGTTTGGAGATACACTACCATCCGTAGGCTCAGAAGATCTTGCAGTTGACTCTCCTGCCTTTGACTCTTTACCAACATCTGCTCAAACTATCTGGACTCCGTTTGAACCAGTTAACCCACTCTCTGGCTTTGGGAGTGACCCTTCTGGTAACATGAAGACTCAGCGTAGAGGAAGTCAGCCATCTACTCCTCGTCTGTCTCCTACATTTCCTGAGAGCATTGAACATCCACTTGCTCGAAGGGTTAGGAGCGACCCACCTAGTACAGGCAACCATGTTGGCCTTCCAATATACATCCCTGCTTTTTCTAATGGTACCAATAGTTACTCCTCTTCCAATGGTGGTTCCACCTCCAGCTCACCTCCAGAATCCAGACGAAAGCACGATTGTGTGATTTGCTTTGAGAATGAAGTTATTGCTGCCCTAGTTCCATGTGGCCACAACCTCTTCTGCATGGAATGTGCCAACAAGATCTGTGAAAAGAGAACGCCATCATGTCCAGTTTGCCAGACAGCTGTTACTCAGGCAATCCAAATTCACTCTTAACTATATATATATACATAAATACTATATCTCTATATGGACTCGTAAAGGCATGGGTATAATGGTACCCCCAGTAAACTTCCTAATGAATTCTTATGACTGTTATCAGGCTTTATTGGGATTAGGCTAAAGTTGTTAGTAAACTTATAAAAGGCTGCTATGGTAACACTAAACCTAAGTGGTCTCTTGTCTATTAGTTTGGTTTGAATTATTAATACTATCCTGTAGACCCAGAGACATAGCTTGTATAAGAATTGTTAAAACTGAAGTTCAGCTTGGCTGAGTGAAGATAATCATAGGTTGTGTGAGCCTATGAGAAAAGTATATACGTCTAGATTTCAAAACAATGGGTCCCAAAGCCTAACCACATTAAGAGTTTATGGAGGGTACTTGGCATTACAGATGATTCAGACACTTCCAGTGCTGCCTTCTTTACACTGCCAGTTTTGACAAAACAGGTTCGTTTTTTATTTTACAACAACTTATGCCTAATTCTGCAGGATTGCAAGTAACTTTTTAATGCATTGTGATTACTTATTGGTAATAATAGGGCTGATGGCAGTTTACTCGATCACTGGTTATAATTTGGGACAAAAACTGCTACATTGACCTTCATCTCGCCCAGAATGCTCACGGCTGGTATGATCAGTGGATCAGGAATGCAATTGTGTTGATTGTGAATTCCTACCCATTGCCTCCCGGTGAATGTGGAAATGGCCACCTGGGTTTTCCCATTTCAGGAAGGGCTTTGGGATGCACCTATATTGGCTAATAATTGAGGATGCGAACATTCCATTCATTAGTCTGATCAAGCTGTTGATTAATTTTTAGACTATAGATCAAAATGTGAAACATTTTATGTTCAATCCATATTTGTCTTGCACATTATAAATATATTTTTATTTTTTAGTAATTTAGGGGAGGGGGAGGGAGAGAGGGATAATAATGACCTTAGCATACTTTACAAAAGCAGCTGTGATGACCTTCAATCAGTTTACTTCATTTCAAAACTATTTCCAATCACAAGGAAAGATTTCTTTAAGATACACTTTTACATTTCACCTGTGGATGTCTATAACTTCATCCTCAGTATGTTCCCAAATCTGTGCTGGCATTGAAAGGACAAAACAATATACCGGTGGGTTTTTCTACTAATTATTTTTTGAAGCGTTATTTTCCCAACACAAAAGAGCTTTTTTTCTCAATATAACAAAAAAATTGAAAATCCTATGTGTATTGAATAGTAAATAGACAAATTTTATTTTTTATTTCCACTTGAAGAGTTACATTTCGTATAAAAGTTTACAAATAACGGTTTTTATTTTGATTTTTTCAGTATAAAAATTGCCTTGATGGCATATTATGATGTAATGCTAATTGCTTGTAGGATAGTTAAATGTCAGTATTGAAACCTAATCTTTAGCTGCCGTCTTGTAGATACGAACGAATGTTCACCAAGCATGTATTTTGTATTTTGTTGCATTGTACACTGCAACTAATAAGCCAAGGAATCGACATATATTAGGTGCGTGTACTGTTTCTAAAAACCACAAACTAAGAATGATAAATTATCAATATAGTTTAGTATTTGCTAATTTTACTACACTCTTTTGTTATGTATATGTAGGGAAGTCATAGGGATTATAAATTCAATTTGAGTAAAGTTTAAAACCATATATTTTATGATAAAGGGCCTTTAACTTAAGATGGCCAAAGCACTGATATTATATATTTGCTGTAAAGAGAATTATAAGAGTTTTATTTTTCTGATATTAAAAGTTACTTAATAAAGACTTGTTTCCATTAACTTGAATGTATTCTCCTTGGTGTTTTTCATGCAGCCACTAGTTTAGACTGGAAGACAGCCATTTGCCAGAATCGAATGTTTTCTTGTACAGTTTCCCCTCTGCCAAGCCAGCTCTCTTTGTTCATTCTTGGAGTGTGTGTGTGTGTGTGTGTGTGTGTGTGTGTGTGTGTGTTCTTGGTGTTAAATGCGTCGCAGTAGACCACAATTACTAGTAACCTAATTGTAAACGAAATAATAAATGACTTTTTATACATTAATGTTAACTAAAATCCTGAATCCATTTAGACTCAGTTTCTAGCCTTTGTTACAGATTTTTGTCTTTTTATCACTAAATGTAGAAAACGAATTTCTCTGATACGAAGGTACAAGTTTTTTAAACTTTCAGTTGTGAAGTACCTTCTGAAAGGTTTGTAATTGATAAAAATATTACTCCATTACTGAAAAGATTTGATACCAGTTGGAGTAAATTGTTGCCAATTACTTTTACTGTTGTAAAAGTAAGAATAAAGACCTTTCTAAGACATTTTGAAGAAACCAAAATTCTGTTCATTCTTAGGGATTTTACACGCCCATTGTGAGAGTCTTTTCACGGTAGGTGTTGGACAGAAATTCTTCGACTGCTAGAAGCCTGGAGAACATAGATTTGATGGCTGCCCTAGAATTGCTTTGCGAGTTTTAGGATTAACTTCTACAAGTAAGAAGTTTAAATGTTTGGGCGTGTTACGGTGCTGTGGTCTGGCCCCTCTGGTTTGCAGGTTTTCTGTGCCACTTCGGTTACCCGTGGTCAGCGGCTGTCCAGCCTTCGGCCAGGTGGCCCTCCGCAGCCCACCACAGCATCACAAGGCCTGCATCATTCCCCTCGCCTCACCTCACCACGTAGGCACTTTCTCATCCCATCGCAGGAAGAAGGGTGGTAGGTAATCTGAGAGCCCACATTTGCATTACTCTTGGTTTAGAGCATTTGTTATAATGGTTTTATCATTCTTCTTAATCTCTTACTGTGTCTAATTTACAAATTAACAAACCTTACCCTAGGTACGCATGTTTAGGGAGAATCAGAACATTTAGGGTTCAGCACTAGCCATGGTTTCCCACATCCACTTGGGGTCTTGGAACCTATCCCCCTCAGATGGGGGGGAACCACCTCCCAAAGAAAGAATAACTTTTCTTCAAATCCGCCATACGTTCCCTCTTGGATATCTTCCAGTAATTATTCCCTTAAAGGATCTTCAAGCTGGCCATGTGAAATAATTGAAAATTGTGAAAGAATTAAATTTTCCTGCCGTTTGGGACTTTCTATGCTGTCTTTGTTTAATGTTTACCTGCTTTTACATTTTAAAGGTAGCATTTGTATGACAATGCAAGAGAACTTCCTTAGGGAGGGTAAGTGGTTAGATGCTTTAGATAGTAGAGCTCATTGATGAGAGGTGGGGATTGGTAGGCCAAAGAGGAAAACAGCTGAAGAGAAACCACACCTTTCTAGATCTTCAAGATCTTTCTGCAAAGGTCTAATGGAAAATGGAGGTGCTGAAACCTGATACCTAAATGAGTTCCTGCTGCCTTTCTGTCTTAAAATTATAAATCTTTAATCTCTAAGAGTATGCGTGAATAACTTCAAACATGAAAGTGTTCAGGAGGAGCTAGGATACTCCGCTGAATATATAACAAAAAGCTGAGAAGAACTGGCTTGGTAATAAGCTTGCTGGTTTGAAATAAGAAATGAGGACCAAGATTATATAAATCTTTGTTCAGTGCCTACCAGCAACATTCCCGTGTTTACCAAAGCCTCTGGCAGTGTTATGCATAATTCATTGCATACATTAATATTGAACATCAAGATGAGGAAAGTCTCACCATCTTAAAGGCTGTACAAAAGCCCGCATATAGGCATGACCTATGCCCCGGAGACAGATCGAGGGGCTGTTCGACTAGAATGTTCTTGGATAAGTCAACAGTCGCTAGCCTCTACTAATTGAAACATTACAGGATTTTTTTTTTTAATGTGATTCCGGCGTGGTAGGAATGCAATAGTTATTATTTAAAACAAATAAGTCGTATGTATTTCTATTTTTGAAGTGCCGAGGCTCTCATCTCCCATGACTTTTCCCAAGATCAAAAGCAAACAGTGGAACTCTTGACATTGTCTGTTCCTGCAGTTTCAGGGGAATTACCGAGACCTCATAACAAGTGACCTGAATAGGGTAGTGATTTCACATCTACCTGAGTCATGGATGTTTTGTGCTGAAATAGGGAAACTGCATTGTGCTTTAAAGACAAAGTCACAAGCAGAAAAAAAAATTCAAGAATTGGTAGCTTGTGGATGTCACCGGTGCTGAACACATGTAAATAACCTTTAGTTACAGCCTTCGAGGTTCACTGTTGGGTGACC
The DNA here is from genome assembly GCF_048418805.1 of Vulpes vulpes. NCBI lineage: Eukaryota > Metazoa > Chordata > Mammalia > Carnivora > Canidae > Vulpes > Vulpes vulpes. Next base: position 35,268,943 of record NC_132784.1, on the reverse strand, counting down.
ATTAGAAGACTGTGATAGCGTCAGTCAACAGCCATGCCTATTATTAAGAAGTGGTTAATATTTGTGAAGCAAAATTTTTCTGAAGGTAAGATCTTAAAACTGCAGAGTAAAACAGGAGAGATGGCCTGGTTCATTTCTTCCATGTTGGCGGAGTGTCCAGGAACTTGCTGGAAATAATTTTAAGAATTGCATATGCGTGAAAATAATTGTGTGGGTGTCCGAAAGCTGCTTTTAAAGTTACTTCCTTAAAACAATCTGTACTGTCTCAGCTGAGGACTTTTTTCCTGCATCTGGCTATTGACAAAAACGCAGGATAGATTATGAACGGGCTGTTGGCTGTGTCCGGGTTCAGTGGCAGCTTCCCTCCCTCCATCCCATACGTGTCTGAATTTGCGCTTCTCGGGAAGTACATTCTCCTTTACATTCTCCTTTACGCACGTGCTGAGCCACCAGTGCGGTGGCTTCAGATGTTCCCTTTCAAGGCTGGAAGCTCCAGATGCCTAGAGGCTGGACGTACCTCGCTGGGTGTCTTCAGTGCATGGTGAAGGTTCCCAGACTCGCCCTTGTGAGAGCCACCGTCTCGTCTTGCAGTCGAGGAAACGAGCCCCAGAAGTGTCTCGTTTTCCTGACCTATCCCGGTGGCTTGTCTGGATCCACACGAAAACCAAAGCAATCTCACTCTCGCGCCGAGGCCTGCGGTGGGCACTCTTGGTCGGGATCACGCCTTATGCTCCCTTTTCCTGAGCGGGTGGTTCCTAGTGCTTCCTGGAAAGTACACCCTCGGGTCAAAGACTGTATTTGTGGCCAAGGATCAGAGAAATGGTCCCTTCGCTTTTACTTTCTTTACTGAGGGGTCAGCTTTGCTTGCTGTTACTCCATTTCCTGAACCCTGACCTCCTTCACCTCCCTCCGCTCTCGCCCCTACCTCTTCTAACTTGGCCAGGAATGGCATTCCGCTCTCCCTCCGCATTCCGCTCTCCCTCCCGTCATCGCCATGGGGACGCCCTTAGGTAAACCTTTCCAGGTAGGAGATGGATCAGATGGACTCCAAGTCTGTGTCTCTGAGGCCTTGACACAGAGGGAGACGCAGGCTCCCCGTTCCTCTGAGAACACTGACAGGAGCCGAGTATGCCACCCTGTAGACTACAGCTCAGTTTTTAGTCATCTCCCCTGCTTTTCCGGTCGTTTCGTCTTAGAAGTTGCTGCTGGACTAGCCCCACAAAGCTCATCTTCCAGCTCTGGACTTGGTTTCAATTCAAGTTCCTTTAACGGGCTTTGATGGAGGGCATCTCACCCTATATTTTGCAGGTTGTGTCCCCTGAGTCTCATTTTCCTCATCTGTAAAATGGGAATGATTACCTGTGAGGATTGCCTGCAACTCCAGAAACGAAGTTCTAGAGATGCCGGGAGTGACTCACTTGCTCTCCTGCGTAGCGTCCCCCTTGTTCTGGTCCTTAAAACCCATCAAGGCCCTGAAAAAATACGAGGTGCTGCTAAAAAGCAAAGCAAGCCCAAAGTCCAAGGCCCTTGGGGTCTAGAACACTACCTTTAGGGGACTGGCGCGTACCCTGGACCTCGCCGCAGACCCGGGGCACCTGCGCCCTCTCCATTTTGCAGGAGGGAAAGCTGAGGCTTAAAAGTCTAAGTAGCTTAGGGTAAAAGTGAACCGCCCCGAGTCAAAACCCACTTTCAGGAAGACTAGCACCGAGCTGTGAAAGGGTTCAGTGGATCCTGGCCCGAATACCCGGCTCGCGGGTCGGAGGGCGGGCTTGCTGGGGCCCGGGCGGCCTGCGGGGGAACTGGGGCCGGGATGCTGGCCTGGGAGGCCTCGCTGACGTCCCCCCACGCCCGGGGACCCTGCACAGCGCAGCCCGCAGGCGGGCACATCACCTGAGGCCCCGAGGGGCGCCCTCGCTCTGCCCCCCCTCCCCGTTCCCGCCGCTCCCCCAGCTGCCGGCTGTGGGCGGCCCAGAGGAGGGTGTGTCTTCCCAGGGCTTGGGGTGCTGCGTGGCCTCGTCCCGCGGGTGGAAGCCCCTGTGCACCCCCGCCGGTGGCCTAAGCCCAGGCCCCACGTGCTGTCGGATGCAGGTGGCGCCTGTTCTGCAGCCCGCGGGCCGCACCGAGTGGCAGCGGTCCAGGGCGCCCTGGGTCGCCGCCAGCCGTCACCGGGGCACAAGACTGCCCCATCCGACGACCGCGGCCTTTGATGAGCCCTCAATGCACTGCGGGCAAGTGATGGGCAAGTGATGGGCAAGTGACGCCAGGGCCTGACTTTCTAATAAGGGTCTTGGCGCCCAGGCCGTGATGTTTAAGGCAGCTCGGCTCTTCGGGTCCGCCCCCCAGATAGCGGGTGCCTCCGACCGAGCGGCCCCCGGGGCCCAGGATGGGCGACAAGGAGGCGACAAGGTGGGAGGACCGGGTGGCCCAGGACGAGCTCCCGGCGCCGGGTCGCATCTGCCAGCGGACAGAGCCCCGACCCTGGGAGCGCCCCAGAGGCTTCACCCCACGGAGGTGGCCCGCGGCCCGGGAGGGGAGCGCAAGTGCCCGGCCAGGGCGCAGCGGTTCGGTCCCCGCGGTGCCTGTGCCTACATCAGTGAGGCGCATCCCCCCGAGGTGCTCCCCGCACCTGTACCAGGGCAGGGCGGCGGTCCCTCACGCCGCAAGGGTTAAACGGGACTGAACAAGGGTCTAACAGCACGCCTAAGTCGCCTACACCTGCATGGCGGCGGTTTTCACCATTTGAAAAGTTTGTGTTTTTTTTTTAAAGGTTTTATGTATTTATTCCTGAGAGACACAGAGAGAGGCAGAGACACAGGCAGAGGGAGACGCAGGCTCCCCGCTAAGGGTTTTATCTGGAAAGGCAGGCCTTCGGCACCCTTCTGAGAAGGCTGACATCTCTGCGGTTTATCCACCCAGTGCGGGTTCCGTCGAGGAGGAACCAGCCCTGCGGGCCCGTGGGAGGGGCGGGGGCTGCTGTGCGTCCTTGAGGGGCTCGCCAGCCCGTCCCTAGGCCCGCCACCGCCCGTGCCAAGGGATGGAGAAAGCCACCTGAGTTCGAGTCCCCGGTCCCTTGCTGCCAGATCCGTACCCGGCGTCGCAGGGCAAGCTGCGTAGCACTGGGGCCGCGTGGAGCCACCTGGCTCCTCAAGCCTTAGGGCCTCTGCGAACAGCGGTCTGACCCGGCAAAGCTCCCTTGATGGGTCCGTCGCTCTGCCACTTGGATCTTGAAGAAATCACTCGTGCGTGTACAAAGGGACCAGAAACCAGTGCGGAGGGTGTGTGCTCCAGACGCTTCCACCTCCTGACCAGAGGTCCAAGAGCAGGAAGCACTGGTGCCGGGCCGCCCCCGAGGTCGAGGCCCAGTCGGTGCGGGCCGGGCCGGCCAGGCCTGCGGTGCCCGACGTGGGGACACGTGGGGGTTACCGCTTCAAGCTGCAGGCCCGGAACCTCTTTGAAGCCCCGTGTGTGATCTTGATGGATGAGCAATTGGCATTTGGTGGAACAAGATCCACACTCGAGATGAAAGTGAGCCCCTCGCCCCCCGCACCTCCAGGAGCCGAGCAGCTGGGCCTCGGCGCTTTCGGCCTCCCACGAGCCCTGACCGCTCACTGGGCTCCTTGGGCATCCGCGGCGCTTGCGCGTCTCCGTAACTGGGTGGGGACAGCGCATCCTGCAGGGTCACAGCAGCTGACCTGCCCTGGGCGGCCGGGAGGCCCCAGTCGTGGGTTTCCGGGCGCCAGGCTCTTCGGCAGCTCAGAGGCTGCCTCCATGCGGATGGAAAGCTCCGCCCAGCCGTGAGCATCTGGTTAGGGAAGGGCGCAAACGGGGGGACCCGGCAGGGCGGCGGGGTGCCCGGAAGCCACGCGGACAGGCCCCCTCCCCGGCCGAGTCCTCAGATGTGGGGGCTTCGGCTCGCTCTCTCAAGCACCTCACTTTCCTTTTATGACTTCATTCCGGAAGGAGTCCCTTGGATGATTGTGTCTGACGCCTCCGCCAATCCTGGGCAGGCCGGTTGCCCATTTTGCAGATGGGGCTCGCCGAGGTCGCCAGAACCGAAGAAGGGAGACCCTGATGCCAGAAGGAAGGCCGGGAAGCCCAGCCCTGCTGGCCCGGCGGCCTGGACCCCGTGCCCCGCCAGGCCCCTCCGCGCTGGGAGCTCTGGGAGTCCCCGGTGTGGAGGCTTTGTTCAGACCAACCCGCCTGTCCCATGGCGTCCCTAACCACCCACTCTCCTGCACCGCGCTCTACCACCCGCTCCCTGTCCGCGGGCCCCACATCCCTGCCTACCGTCCACCGTCCCCACAGCAGCCCTGTGCTCTGAAACTCTGGGGCCTCAGGAGGGCTGGGGTCGGGGGGGGGGGTTCCCCACTCAGCCTCACTACGGGGCCCAGGAGGTGCACCCCGCAGAACTGGAGGCAGGCCAGGCGGTGGGCTGGCCGCGGAGGCCTCCCAGAGCTGTCCACCCCAGGTTCAAGGTGGGATCTGCTATCATCCAGCAGGGGGAGGGTGGAGGAGCCACGAGTGCAGGGGGTGCGTAGGGGGTGGGGGGAGGGGGGCTGATTCTGAGACCGACCAGGAGATAAGAAGGTGGCCTTCAGCCCAGCAGCTCAGGTGCTCCCGGCCTTGATGGCCCGAGGACACCCGGATGCGGACAGGGCTGGGCCTCTGGGGGCAGGTGACAGCCGTGGGCGACCTGGGAGGGCCTGTAGCCTCCGCTCCCCACTCCGCTCCCCACTCCGCCACAGGCCTCGCCCCGCCAGCCGCCTCCCCGCTCCCTCCCACTAAGGCTGGTCTCCTGGGCCAGCCTCAGTCCCTGGCCGGCTGGGTCCCCCTCCCACGCGGGTCTCCCCTGGACTTTGGGGACCCAGCTTGGGGCTGCCTTCTCCTGCGGATTGAATTCCTTCCTCCTGGGAAGAGGAGCAGGAAGGCTGAAGATAGCGCCGAGCAGCAGGTCCGCTGCCAGCCAGGAGGCCCAGGTGACGCAGCTTGTCGCCAGCGTCCGGGCTCGGGCTCCGGGCTGGGGGTGCCCTGGAGGGGGGGCGGGCTCTGAGGAGCCTCGGTCTGTTGGCGGGCTGGGGTCACATGCCAGGCGCTCCGGCCGCCCCGGGGCCAAGAAACTGTGGCCGCCACCCGCTCCTGGCCGCGGCCTGCGGGTCAGGCGGATCCGGGCACTGTGGGAGCAACTGTCTCTAGGAACCAGAACAGGGACGGCCACGAAAGGAAGCCACTCCCTGGAGGCTTGGGGTTTTTTTAAAGATTTTATTTATTTATTCACGAGAGACACAGAGAGAGGCAGACACGCAGGCAGAGGGAGAAGCAGGCTCCGTGCAGGGGCCCGACGCGGGGCTCGATCCCGGGACCCGGGTCACGGCCTGGGCCGCCCACCGCCAAGCCCCCCGACGCCCCCCCAGTCCTCCGCCCGGCTGGTGAAGGCTGGTGCCTCTGGATCACCCGGTCCCCGCGAGCCCCCCTCCCGCCCTCCCAGGGGCCGAGTCCGCGCACAGCTCACGTTTCTGCCCTCGAGTCGCGGTCGCAGTGTTCCCGCACGTGCTGTCACGAGAGGCGGCCATAGCCACCCTGGGCCGGGGTGCCGGACCGTTCACGGGGCTCGCCGGCAGCCAGTGGGAGCTGCCCCGTGTCGCCGCACAGTGACACCCGTCCAGCCGGGCCCTTCCGCAGGGCTGGACAACAACCGGGTGTGTGTCGGTGGCGCGGGGGCCACGAGTGTGTGACCGGCTGGGCGCCAGAGCAGGGGTCGTGACGCGGGCAGCTGGGGCAGGCCTGCGGCCCCTCGAAACCCCCCCCCACCTGGACAGGAGGAGGTGCACCTGCCGCCCCCCGGCGGCCCCGCCACCTCCCTGCTGGGGGCCAGGGGGCACCCGGCGACTGGATGACACAAGCCGCAGGACAGGGGTGCGGCCGCAGCCACGTGAGGGTCAGCTGCTGGCAGCAGGGCTAGAAACCGGTCCCCTGTCCCGGCTGCGGCCTCTGGGTGACGGGCACCTTCTGGAACGGCCGTCCCGGGAGCCCCCTGCCAGGGAGCCATCTAAACTCCCCGGAGGGGCTCCGTCCCCTTGCAGGTGCTCCTGGGGGAGGCACAGTGTCCCCGCACCCGGCCACGCGTCCTTGACGCTCTGCAGGCTGCCCGCCCGTGCGGTGGAAGCGGCCACAGGACAGTGGTCCGGCCGTGCCGGGCCCGACGGCTGCACGGGACCATGTCCGCACGTCACAGGACGCTCTTCTATTTTGAGGAGATGCCCAGGCCACCCCAGGGTGCGAGGAGTCTCCTTAGGCCCCCCGCCAGCACCAGCAGGGGAGGCCGACCCGGCCGGGGTGCCGCAGGCCAGGGTGAGGGGCACCCACAGCCCCTGATGGGCCATCTGCGTGGCCCTCGCCGCTCCGCCCCGCGGGGCCCAGCCGTGTCCCCCCGCCCCCCGGGGCGCCGCCTGCAGCCCCTTCCCCCACGGCCCCGGTGTCTGCGGCCCCTGCTGGCCGCGAGCAGGCCCAGGCTCAGGGCGCCACTCGGTCGGTGCCGGACGGTGGACCAGGTCCTCCCCCTCCGTTGTCCCCAAGCCCCCCCCAGCCCCTTGGAAGAGGCGGCCGTCCCCGGGGCGCGGGGCCTTCCTGCCACAGGGCAGGTGCTGGCGGGCACGCTTCGGGCCTGGGGCCTCCCCTGCTGCCCCCCCACCCCCCGCTTCTCCTGACAGATGGTCGGAGCAAGGACACACCCCACCAGTGCACGGGGGGGGGGGGGGGGGGGGGGGGGGGGGGGGCGCCGGGGGGGAGGCAAGGCCCAGGGCTCCAAGGTTACCCCTCAAGGCAAAGCGGGGGGGGGCAGGGTTAGCACCTGGGTCTGTGTCCCAAGCCCACCGCCGTGGCGTCCAGCACACTGGGATACGTCTAGGGTGCAAGGGGTGCAGACAAGGGCGGCTGGGGAGCCCAAGCCTCGCACCAGCTCCCACCCCGCCGGCTGCGGCCCCGTGTGCCTCGCCTTGCTGACGGGCTGGGGCAGGACCCAGCGGCCGTGCCCTGACCTCCCTCCCGGCCCCCCCTGCCCTGACCCCCCTACGTGCCCCCCCAGCACCATCCCCCGGCCCCCACCCGTGCACTGACCTCCCATCCCCCCTGCCCTGACCCTCCTACCTGCCCCCCCAGCACCGTCTCCAGGGAGAACCATGGCCGCAGACCCTTCCGCATGACTAGCCCTCCCGGAGAGGCTTTTAGAGAAAACCAGAGAGCCGCGCAGAAGCGGGGCTGGGGGTGAGGAGACGGGAAGCCGTCCCCCGGGAGCAGGGAGCCTGGCCCCATCCCAGGACCCTGGGACCACGACCTGAGCGGAGGCAACTGCCTCCCCACCCCCACCCCACAGAGGCTTTCGCTGTTTTTGCCCCCCACCCCCGTCCCAGGTACCAGGGGACCCCCACTCCCCGTTCCAGGTCTGTGCTGCCCGGAGCCACCGAGCACTGCCCCGCCCTCTGCTGCCCAGGGCCGGATCCGAGCCTCCAAGTTCAGCTTTGGGCGCAGCACCCACAGGGGCTTTGCGTCCTCGCCACATTGAACCAGCGGTGGTACGGTTGCCGGGGGCATCCGGGGGCATCCGGGGGCCTGGCCCAGGCCGCGATGGCCTCGTCCTCAGGACCGTCCCCTGTGGGCGCTCCCATCACCCAAGGCCCCGACAGTTGTCGGTGGCGCCCCGAGAACACCAGGCTGCGGGGAAGGACGCTGCATCCTCCACCCTGGAGACAAGGCCGGGCCCCACAACGAGCCCAGGGTCCCCCCAACCCACCGGCCAGGGGGCCAGGCCTCCCTCTCCCCGCAGGTGCAGCCTGGGCCTGGACATGCAGGATGCTCCTGGCAGCCCGCTGGGCGGTGCAGACACCCGGCCCCACGGCAGGCTCCTTCCCTCGGGGCCGTGGCCGGGCCGAGGGGCGCTGGGTGCACCAGGCAGCAGAGCAGCAGGCCCTGCAGGGTTCAGGCCTCGGGCGGCGCTTCCGGCTTCCGGGACCCCCTGTACGAGTGCACTTAAGGAAAAGCAAGTGGGTGTGACTATCTGCGGGAGGGAGCCCGGGCCGAGGCGGGGGCAGCAGGGCTTGGGCTCAGCAGTCTCGGCCTCCTGGCCGTCGGGGCCCGGGACCCCCGCCCCGCTCCTGGCTTCCTTCTCAGGTCTCAGGCCCTCCAGGCCTCCCCTCAGCAGCCGACCCAGCTCCTACCACCTGCCTGCACCCTCACCGGTGCAGGAGGAAAGAACCAGGTACCTTCCCTCTGGAGGCGGAAGGCGGGAGTAGCATGGAGGCCGCCAGACCTGAGAGCTCTGGCCCCGGGACCTCGGGGCGGGGAGGTGGCCCCCCAGTCCTCGCCGCGGCCACAGGGGCCCAAGCCTCCCAGCGCTGGATCCAGGCACTGGATCCTGAATCCTGGTTCCCAGGTGCTGGTTCCCAAGTGCTGGATCCTGAGTCCTGGTTCCTGGGTGCTGGTTCCCAAGTCCTGGTTCCTGGGTGTTGGTTCCCAGGTGCTGGATCCCGAATCCTGGTTCCCGGGTGTTGGTTCCCAGGTGCTGGATCCCGAGTCCTGGTTCCCGGGTGCTGGTTCCCGGGTGTTGGTTCCCAGGTGCTGGATCCTGAGTCCTGGTTCCCGGGTGTTGGTTCCCAGGTGCTGGATCCCGAGTCCTGGTTCCCAGGTGCTGGATCTCAGGCACTGGTACCTGGGCGCTGGTTCCTGGGCACTGGCTCTTGAGTCCTGGTTCCCGGGTGCTGGATCCCGAGTCCTGGTCCCTGAGTGCTGGTTCCCGAGTCCTGGTTCCCGGGCGCTGGATCTCGGGCACTGGTTCCTGGGCGCTGGTTCCCAAGTCGTTCCTGGGTGCTGGTTCCTGAGCACTGGTTCCTGAGTCCTGGTTCCTGGGTGCTGGCTCCTGAGTCCTGGTTCCCGAGTCCTGGTTCCCGGGTGTTGGTCCCCGGGAGCTGGATCCCGACTCCTGGTTCCCGGGTGCTGGTTCCCCGGTGCTGGATCCCGAGTCCTGGTTCCCGAGTCCTGGTTCCCAGGCGCTGGTTCCCAGGCGCTGGATCTCGGGCACTGGCTCCTGGGCGCTGGCTCCTGAGTCCTGGTTCCTGGGTGCTGGTTCCCGAGCGCTGGTTCCCAAATCCTGGTTGCCGGGTGCTGGATCCCGAGTCCTGGTTCCCGGGTGCTGGTCCCTGAGTCCTGGTTCCCAGATGCTGGATCCTGAGTCCTGGTTCCGGAGTGCTGGTTCCCGAGTCCTGGTTCCCAAGTCCTGGTTGCCGGGTGCTGGATCCCAAGTCCTGGTTCTCAGGTGCTGGACCCCGAGTCCTGGTTCCCGGGCACTGGTTCCCAGGTGCTGGTTCCCGGGCGCTGGCTCCTGAGACCTGGTTCCCGGGGGCTGGTTCCTGGGCGCTGGTTCCTGAGTCCTCGTTCCCAGGTTCTGGTTCCTGGGCGCTGGTTACTGAGTCCTGGTACCTGGGTGCTGGTTCCCGAGTCCTGGTTCCTGGGTGCTGGTTCCTGAGCGCTGGTTCCCAGGTGCTGGCTCCTGGGTGCTGGTTCCCGGGTGCTGGTTCCTGGGGGCTGGTTCCTGGGCGCTGGTTCCTGGGTCCTGGATCCCAAGTCCTGGTACCTGGGCACTGGCTCCTGAGTCCTGGTTCCCGGGCGCTGGATGCGGATGCTGGTTTCCGGGTGCTGTGTGCAGCTCCTCCCCTTCTGGCAGCTAAGGCTCTGTCCCTGGGGGCAACTCGCAGGGGGCACGACTGGTCCTCGGGTGACCTGGCCCTCCTGGGAGGAGGGGTGACAAGGCGCGGGTGGCCTTGCTCCCGCCGGCCCGGCTCCCCTGGACCAGGGTCCCCCCTGGCCCCACGGCCTCCTCGCAGGGCGCAGGTTCCGCAGTCCCCGCCCCGAGGGTGCCTGGAAACTGCAAGGTCCGGCCCCGTGGGAAGCCCCTGCTGCCCCCAGGCCCTGGGTCGCCTGCGCTTGCCTGCGGGTGTGGTGCTGTGCACACCCCAACGCCGCTTCCTTTCCTTCCCAGTTTATTTTTTTTTAAAGATGTTATCCCTGAGAGACCCAGAGAGAGGCGGAGACTCAGGGAGAAGTAGGCTCCCTACGGGGACCCCGACGGGGACTCGATCTCAGGGCCGGCAGCCGCCCCACCGCCGAGCCCGGCGTCCCCAGACCGTGTTTCCGGGGCCCCGTGGAGGCTGCTCCCCGGGCACAGCGGGCCGTACCCCGCCCTGCACCGCCCCATGCCCTGCGGCCTTCCCGAGACGTCCCTTCCGACCACGGCCCGAGGCGGGCGTCCTGCGCTTGAGGACTCGTCCCGTTGCCCCGGGTCGTCGGCCCCGCTGTTCCAAGGACGCACCTGTTCCTGCGGCCCCGGCGGAGGCGGCCAGGCCCGGGCAGGGGGCGGGAGCTGGGCCCACGCGGGGCAGAGAGCGGCTCACGTGGCAGCCGGCCCTTCAAGTCCAGAGAGTTCTTTCCGGGAGTCCCCGAGCGCCCCGAGAAGCTCCCCGAGCGCCCAGAGCAGCGCCCTGAGCAGCGCCCAGAGCAGCACCCCGAGCAGCACCCAGGGCAGGCACCCCAAGCAGCACCCAGGGCAGCACCCGAGTAGCACCCAGAGCAGCACCCGAGCAGCGCCCAGAGCAGCGCCCCAAGCAGCACCCAGAGCAGCACCCCGAGCAGCGCCCTGAGCAGCGCCCCAAACAGCACCCAGAGCAGCACCCCGAGCAGCACCCCGAGCAGCACCCGGCATGTTCCCGAGCCCCGCCCCCAGCTGTCCTTTTCCTTGGGGCCCGACCTTCACGCTCAGGGCCGCCGAGGGCCGCATTGGGGCTCCGCAGGGGTCAGGGCCGCAGAGCAGCCCCACAGGCTGGAAGGGAGGACTCGGTCCCCAAGGGTCACAGCGCTCCATGTGAGTGGGTCCGGGTGGCCGCGGGTGACCACCTCCAGGGCCACGCAGGTGCGCTCGGTGCGCGGTCAGGAGGGAGGCTCGCAGGTGGCAGGTGCGCCCCGGAGCGGTCACCGTGTGGACACGGCCGCGTAGGCTGCTCGCCGGCTTGGCTGGGGCTCTGTGGGGCAGGCCGGGCACACAGGCTGAAGGATGCTCGTGCTCATTAAGTCACACCAGCAAAATAATCTGCCATCCCTGGGGTTATTGGACTTTTGGTTTCCTTTTGTCATTCATTTTTTATTTTGATTTTTAAGGAGTTTGTTTCCTTTTTTGGGAGGGGCAAAGCCCACCCCCCACCCACCCCCAGGCTCCGGGAGCCAGAGGTGGGGACGACCGGGTCACAGGTGCATTCCGCTGGGCTACCCGGGGCCCGCCTCTTGCCCAAGGAACTCTGTACGCGACTCTGGTTCTCAGATGGTCATTTTGGTGTTTGAATAAGAGGAGCGGAGGGCCCCAGAGGGACGCTGCCCGGGCGGCTCTGCTGGAGCCGCGAGGAGAGGACCGAGGACCGGCGGGAGGCGGCGCAGTCTCTGCCTCCTCGGGCCCGTGCGGCCGCTCATCACCGGGTCCCTCCGTCACCTGAAGCAGTGCGGACAGGGGGCACCTGCGCCTGAGCCTCTGCTCACCAGACGGAAGGAGCAGCTGGGCCTGGGCACATCGCCCCACAGTGGCCCCCCCTGGGGCTCCAGGTGCCCCCGACTCCCTCCCCTGGGGACTGTGGGTCATCATATCGGTCCCAGTCATCCTGCCCCGAAGGCCCGAGCCGCAGCTCGGTTTGGGTCATCGTCAGGCCCCCAAGAGCCCCGATCACAGGAACAGCACAAGACAGCAGCGCCGGACGCTGAGACGTGGCGGCTTCATGCAGGTCACGACGGCCCAGGAGGCCTCGAGGGGTCCCCGCCGAGGCCTGGCACCTCACCGGGGAGCGGACGCTGCCCTCGGTCCTGGTGCGTCCAGCGGGGCCTGGAGCTCAGGGGCCGACCAGACCCGGACACGGTACAGCAAATGAAGCACTCGGGAGGGAGTTTTGAAAAGCCAGGTATGGCGGGACGGCCAGGCTGGAGGCCTCCGGGGGGCGGGGGCGCCCCCGCCTCTGCTGCCCAGGGCACCCGCCCTCCCAGCCTCTGGGCCCAGGCTGCTGGCCACGGGGCCGCACGGACTGGGGGCGCCTGCACACGGGGATGTACTTTCCCACAGTCCTAGAAGCTGGAAGTCTAAGATCAAGGTGTTGGCAGGTGTGGTGTCCTTGGCTTGCCACCCTCTAGCCGTGTCCCCACATGGCCTTTGCTGCATGCACGGTCATCCCTGGTGTCTCTCCGTCCTCCTATAAGGCCACCAGGCCTGCTGGATTAGGGACCGTGTGCACATACTGTTACAGTAGCTCTTCAGAAGCCCTTTCCCCGAATACAGTTACACTTTGAAGTATTGGGGGGGGGGGGTTAGGACTCCAACGTGTGAACTTGGGGGAATGCAATTTGGTCCACAACACCAAGAAGAGGGCATCGCGCAAGCTGTGGAGGCTCGGGCCCCACACCGTGTCCTGGCCGGTGAAGGTCCCGCAGGACCCCCCCCCATGTTCCAGGAATGCCGGGTCTCCCCTTTCTTCGGCCCCTGGCGGGGATGGGCCGACTCTGACCTTTGGCTCAGACTCCAGTTTGTGAACCCCAGGCTGCTGAACCCGCACCGAGCGCTTTGTGGAAGTGGAACAAAGAGACTATTTGGGGTTGACCCGCAGAAGCCAGGTGGGCCCCAATCCCGAATCTGCCTGGGTCCGCGCAGGCCACCCCAGGTGCCCTCTGCAATGATGCTAGTTGCCGGGTGCTGGGCTAGGCAACACGTCCCGCTCCAGGGCCGGGTCACCCCACATGCCGGGGCCTGAGTCGCCTCCCCAGACATGGCCGAGGCGAGGGCGCTGTGGGATCCGCTGTCCCGGGAGCAGCCAGGCCTGCCTCCGGCCGGCTCCCCGTCCCCAACAGACCGTCGCCCCGCGTGCAGTCTCAGCCGCCACCCGAGCCGGGGGTGCACCAGACCCGCAGGCTCGGCACAGCCGGCTAGAAAAGCAGGCTCCAATAGAAAAATTATTGAGGCGTCAGAGAGCTGCGGTGATGCTGCGCTTACTGGCCCGAGACCCCGAGGGAGCAGGCCCCGGTAGGCACGGCCGGGTGGGGGCTGGGGGGTGCGGGATGTGGAGGCCTGCGCGGGAGTCGCAGCGACTCAGGCGGACACGGAGCTGAAATTTTTCCAAGGTACTCATGTTGTCTTGAAAAAGATCAAAGTAATTATTTCTTTTAGAAAGGTGATAACTCAAAAAAGCATTGTAATCTCCAAGTTTGACCACTAAAGACTGTGTTTTGTGAAAACCGTGACTACCAAACTAAGAGAGTGAAATAATTTAAAAAGAACTAAAGAAGGCTAGAAAGAAAAGAGAAGGAAACAGACGGGGACAAAGAGAAAATAAATAATAACATTTAAACCTGAGTGAATTAGTAATTAAATTAAAATGTGGATAGACTCAATCCTGCAGTTAAAAGATAGGCTGACTTGATAAAAACAAAATCCAATTATGAGCTGCTTTTAAGAAGCATGCCTAAAATAAAAAATAGAGAAAGGCTGAAAGTGGAAGTACGGGGAAGGATACAGCAATCAAAACCCTAAAGAATGTCAGCGTCAGCGCAGACATCAATATCGGGAAAAAGTAGATTTCAGGGCACCGGGCTGGCTCACTTGGTGGAGCGTCAACTCTTGATCTTGGGGTCATGAGTGCCAGCACCATGTGCGGTGCAGAAATTGTTTAAAAATGAAATCTTTATTTTATTTTTTGTTAAAGATTTTATTTCTTCATGAGAGAGACACACACAGAGAGAGAGAGAGAGAGACAGAGGCAGAGACACAGGCAGAGGGAGAAGCAGGCTCCATGCAGGGATCCCGATGGGGGACTCGATCCCGGGTCTCCAGGATCAGGCCCTGGGCCGAAGGCAGGCGCTCAACCCCTGAGCCACTCAGGCATCCCTAAAATGAAATCTTTAAAAAGAAAAAAAAAAAAAAAGATTTAAAACCAAGAAGCAGAACGAAGAGGTACTTTGTAGCAATAAAAAATTTGAATTACCAGAAAGATCTAGCGAATCTAAATTCATATGTGCATAAAAAGATAGCCCCAAAAATGTAGAAAGCAAAATGTTGAAGACTAAAAGAAAAAATAGCAAAACTATATAGTTAGGAGATAGTAATAACGTTTCTCCCAGAAACTTTGGGGAAACGGAAGGTCTACAAGGAATTATGGGGACATAATTAATAATTATATTTATTAATATTTATATATTTGGGATCGCTTAATTATACTAATTAGTTAATATTAATTAATAATATTATTAATAATTAATTGTTATCAATTAATAATTAACTATTACTATAATTAAGTGATCCCAAATGACCAATTCCAAGCCATCGTCTAGTAAAATATTGGACTTTAAAAATAAAAAGGAGAAACATGTTTGGGACACGTAGGCAAAAGAAAATTCAATTGTTGAAAAACATTTTAGCAGCAACATTTTTTGCCGGGAGAAAAATGGGTAAGATATTTAAGGTACTCGAGGAAAGATGAGAGGCAAGGACTTCCTTACCCAGCCGCGCTGGCTCTCACGTGTACTCTCACAACAACAGCGACGTGCAAAGCCGCAGACCCGCGAAGGGCCCAGCGCCCCGAGGAGGACCGTGGGGGATGAGACGGACGGGCCCAGGCCAGCTGTCCGGGCGCTTGGCAAGGAAGCTCCCGAGGACGCAGGAGCCAAGCGCAACTGGCCAAATACGGGACAATCTGAGTATCAAGGACTGGAACGGGTGACCTGCATGCGCCTCCACCGGTCCCCTCGTGTGGGCCCTGAGCCTGCGGGGCTGGAGGCCGCGTCGGGGTGAGGCTCTTCCCAATAAACACAGCGCGGGCCGCACATGCAGGTTTTCCTCCATATGGGTTTCTTAACGGTACTTTGCTTTTTCTCTAGATTACTTTGTCATAAGAATATAGGTCACAGTATAACGTGCGAGGATGTCGATCAACTGTCCGTGTTCTCAGTAAAGCTTCTGATCAACGGTAGCCTCCCAGTAGCGGAGTTTGGGGGATTCGGAAGTTATAGGGGAATTTTTGACGGCAAAAACCCCAGGGGGTTGGCATCCTGACCCCTGCATTGTTCAATGGTCAACCCTATATATATATTTTTCTTTCTTCGTCCCCACATGAAGCAGCACTCTCAGGCCTGGGGAGCACGCGGTGGACAAGTCCATATTGGGCACCCCTGAAAAGCATGTCTGGAAGCACAAACCCTACCACAGGGCTCACACTCGCCTCAGAGCCGGGGGTGACAGGGTAGGTAGGAGAGATCCGGAGATTTAAGGGTGACGTCCTACCCGGGGACAAGATGCGCAGGGTTTCGTGGGTGTTTGGGGCCGGCTTGCATTGGTTTTGTTTCTCTGTTTTCTACCCTCTTGCGTGGGCCCTGTGGGGCTTTGGAGGAGTGTGCACCACCCGAGTCCCGCCCCGTCGGGGGTCGGCAAAGGCAGCCTCGGGTGATGCCCCGAAGCTCTTGGTCAACGGGGAGGCCATATGCACACGGGGTGAGGACCATCGTGGCTGGTGGGTGGTAGGAGAGGGGTGGAGGCCAAGGACACAGGCGGGGACCCACGGAAGAGCTCTAAGGAGCCGGACAAGCCTCCCGGGAAGGGGCTTCCCACGCTGAGCGGCCGAGGGACCCACGGGTGCCCCCCCCGGGCCGGCCCCCCTGCTCGGCCCTTACCGGAAGGTTTGGGGGAGCCTGGCTCCCTGCCCGGGGCCCAGGTACCCCCAAGTACTGCAGCTTAACCCCGGTTGATGCCTCCTGACTCATCATCCAGCCGGGGAGGATCCACGTTCTCTGAAATCTGGACCTGGTAGCCGCGTCTCCCTCGGGCATGCTCGTGGGTCCGGGTATCACGGCCCCGACGGCCCAGGCCTGGGGCGGGGGGGGGGGGGGGGGGGGCAGCGGGGGGGGGGGGGCGGCGGCTAGAAAGCCTGTCGCTGGCTCATCAGCCCCGAGCTCAGGGCTGTGTGCACGACCAGAAAGTACAGGGGCCCAGGCCGGAGGGAGACGCTTCAGGTGTGCGGGGCAGTGGTGCTGAAATCCCACGGGCGTCCCTTTTCCTTTTCCTTTTTTTTTAACTGGAAAATCCGGTTTTGAATTCGTGCTTTGAGTCCTGGACAAGGTGCCAAGCAGCAGATCTGGCTGCTGGGGCTGCTGCTCCCTGGTTTCCACAGGGGGCCTCAGCGTTGCTGCCGCAGGGCAGGAGGCAGGGGGAGCAACGGGCCGCGTGGGGAAGGCCCGGGGCGCCTGGGCCTCGGCCGAGCTCTGTCCGCGCCGCTTCTGCAGGCCCAGCTGGGCAGAGGGCAGGGGTACCCACACCGTGACTCTCCTTTGCTTTTCCAAATATTTTATTTATTTATTCATGAGACACGGGGAGAGCGAGTGAGACCCAGGCAGAGGGAGAAGCAGGCCGCACACGGGGAGCCCGACGTGGGACTCGATCCTGGCACTGGGGTCACAGCCTGGGCCGCAGGCAGGGGCTCCGCGGGGAGCATCTGCCTGCGGCCCAGGGGCTTTGGAGGAGTGTGCACCACCCGAGAACAAGGAGTCTCCTGCGCTGCCACAGGAGCACGCAGCCTCATTGCAAATCTCTGGAAGCCAGTTACTCCGGCCACCCAGGCACCTGCTTGCCCAGGGCCCGCGGCCACCGGGAGGCCCACCAGCCCGTCCCCGTCTCCGGGCACTCCGCGGGCCAGGCACTCCTGGACCTGGCCACGTGCCCCAGGGAGCCGAGCCCTGCGCTGCCAGGGACGCGGTGCTCCCAGCCTGCTGCGCTGGCTCCGCCCGGGAGCCCGAGGGACCCTCGCCACAGCCTCGCCCTGGGCCCTGGGGGACTTGCTTCCCCGCTGAATGACGCCCAGCGCCCCAAGTCCTCACAGCGCGGTGACACTGAACATCGCAATGAAAGGCCTGTGCCCCCAGAGAGGCGGCGGGGGGTGGCTGTGACCCCGGGCATGGAGTCCGCACGAGGGGGCCTGTGGCCTCAGCACCTTCCAGGCCCCGGCCTGTGGCGTGGGGGTCGCTCTGGGGCAGGAGCCGAGAGGGGCTGGTCGCCCACGTGGAGGGGACCCGAGCCCACCCACCCCCCACCCTCCCCACCCCCCACCCTCCCCACCCCCCCTACCCCCCCACCCCCGGCAGGAGTGGCCCCCGACCGTGGGCCTCAGGGCGATGACATCATTCGTGCATCGCCCGGCACTTGCTGCAGAGGCTAGGCCCCCTAGCCCCCGGCCCCCCAGCCCCCCAGCTCCCCGGCCCCCCAGCTCCCCGACCCCCCAGCTCCCCTACCCCCCTGTGCTGCCACAGTCACGTCCTCAAGCCCCCTTCGCCACTGGTTCAGTGATGCGTGAACCCAGTGGGGGGGACCAGCCTGGGCCCAGCCTCACGGACCCCACCTGCAGGGCCACCTGCCCCGAGGCTGCCCCCACCGGCCCCCCCCACCCCAGAAGCTCACTCCCCTCCCGCTGCCTCCAGCCCCTGGGGTACAGCACAGGGAGGACGTGTCCCCACGGGCCTCAGGGCTCCGGTGGGGCTCAGTGGGCCACATGACCTCCGCAGCTCTCCGGGCCAGTCTCACCGCCTGAGAACCAAGCCCAGGGCTGGGGCGGGGCGGGGGGGGGTGGGGTGGGGGGGGGGGTGACAGCTAAACCCCCAGGGCTGTGGCCACCCTTCACCATGAAGACATTCTCCAGGAAACCAAATTTGCGAGGAAGTGGGAGAGGACACACAAGCTCCTGCACCCTGCGTGGGACGCCCGTTCCCCCCGGGGGACCCAGCAGCCCACTCAGGGACGGGCGGATGGCTGTTGCCTCCTGCCTGTAGCTGGCCGTCCAGCCGGCAGCCACGGGCCACAGCGGGGCGCTAGGTGCGGGCCTAGCGCAGACCACGCCCTGGGCCTTAGGACCCCCTCAGAGCTAAGGGGTGACATCTGCTTCCTTTTCATTTTTAAATGGTTACAGACTCACCGGAAGCTGCAAACCTAGGACAGAGGCGGCGCGGGCCGTGCACCTGCCTCCCCAGCGGCCCGGGCGGGGACCGGGTGCTGAGCAGTGGCAGGGCCCACACGGGGCAGGGGCGTGCACAGACAGGTGTGCGGCGCTGAGCATCTCGCCACGTGTGCAGATGGCTCCCCTCTCCCCCCACAAGATGGAGAAGGATTCTGGAACCAGAAAGCTTTGCCTCCTGCTGCCCCCCAGTGCAGCCCGTAACCCCGGCACCCCGCAGCCTCCTCCCGTCTAAGTTTGCAATCTCAGCAATACCGTGTAAATGACACCGTAGACTACGTGACGATTAGAGACTGGCTGCTGCGGAGGCTCCTCCGAAATAAACTGCTACGCGCGTTCACGGGCAGGCCTCCGTGGGGACACCAGCGTCCAGTTCTCGGGGTAACTGTGCCACTGCGGGGCCACGTCTCCTCAGTTAAGAAGTTGTCAGGCATTGCAGATGCCTGTGCCCTCGACAGCCCGGGCGTGGCGTGCAGACAGCCAGCGGCCTGGCACGCTCAGCGGCCCCGGGCTACGCAGATGGCGCTAGCGGGGAGTGGGGCGGCCGGGCAGGACAGGCCCCGCTCCACTGATGCGTCATCATCTGGGCCTTGCTGACTTGGCCGCACTGCCCAGCACGGGACTGGCTCGTCCCTCCCGGCAGCCGGCCAGCCGTCCACAAACCAACCCGCCCGGAGCTCGCCCCCGACGCCTCCCTCCGGGGGCTCTCCCTGCCCCACTCACCCCAGGGCCGGCACCCGACACCTACCCCCGGAGCCCTCTGCAATGACTCAAAATAGCCCATCCTAAACCTGCGTAACCTGCTCCCCCCGCTCATGCATTCCCACCAAAACCATAGTCAGGCTCTTGCCCTGGTTTTCCTCCTGCCCCGCTGGCGTCCTAACCCGCATGGCTTTGCTTCACCGGTGAGCCCTCTCGGGACCCGTGAGCCCCCAACTAGAGACCCGTGAGCCCCCTCTAGGCACCTGTCAGCCCACTCTGGGGACCCGTGAGAGCACTCTGGGGATGTGTGAACCCTCGCTGGGGACCCGGTAAGCCCTCTCTAGGAACCCGTGAGCCCCTCCTGGGGACCCGTGAGCCCCCTCTAGGCACCCGTCAGCCCACTCTGGGGACCCGTGAGAGCACTCTGGGGATGTGTGAACCCTCGCTGGGGACCCGGTAAGCCCTCTCTAGGAACCCGTGAGCCCCCTCTAGGGACCTGTGAGCCCTCTCTGGGGACCTGTGAGCCCTCTCTAGGCACCTGATGAGTGGCCTCTAGACACCCGTGAGCCCCTTCTAGGGACCCATGAGATGCCTCTTGGGATCTTTGAGCCCCCTCTGGACTCAGTGAGCCCTGTCTGGGTACCCGTGAGACTCCCATAGGGACCTCTGAGTGCTCTCTAGGGACCCAGTGAGCCCTCTCTGGGGATCCATGAGCCCCCTCTAGGGACCCGTGAGCTCCCCATAGGGACCTGGGAGCCCTCTCTAGGGAACCGTGAGCCCTATCTAAGGACTAATGAGCCCCCTCTGGGGACCCATGAGTCCCCTCTAGGGACCCGTGAGCCCTTTCAGGGGACCCGTGATCCATCTCTAGACACCCAATGAGCCCACTTTAGGGACCTGTGAGCACCCTCTGGGGACCTGTGAGCCCTCTCTAGGGACCTGTAGCACCCTCTAGGGACTTGTGAGCCCTCTCTGGGGACCCATTAGCCCCCTCTAGGGACGCAGTTAGCCCTCTCTGGGGACCCGTTAGCCCCCTCTAGGGACGCAGTTAGCCCTCTCTGGGGACCTGTGAGCTCTCTGTAGGGATTGGTAAGCCCCCTCTAGGGGCCTGAGAGACCTCTGGGGTCCCCTCTAGGAACCTGTGATCCATCTCTAGGGACCCAATGAGCCCACTTTAGGGACCTGTGAGACCTCTCTAGGGACCTGTGAGCCCTCTCTGGGCACCTGTGAGTCCCCTCTAGGGACCCGGTGAGCTGCCTGTAAGGACCTGTGAGCCCCTGATAGTGACCCGTGAGCCCTCTGTAGGGACCGGTATGCCCCCTCTAGAGGCCCAAGAGACCTCTGTGGGGACCCGTGAGCCCCCTCTAGGGACCCAGTGAGTCCTCTCTAGGGACCCGTGAGCCTCCCATAGGGACCTGTGAGCTCCTCATAGGGACCCGTGATCCCTCTCTGGGGACCCTTGAGTCCCCTGTAGGGACCCGGTGAGCCACCTCTAGGGACCCGTGAGCTCCCTGTCGGGATGCGTGAGATCCTTTGGGACCGGTTAGCCCCCTCTAGGGACCCAGGGAGCCCTCTCTCCGGACCTGTGAGACTCCCATAGGAACCTGTGAACCCTCTCTGGGACCCATGAGCCCCCTCTGGGAACCTGTGAGACCTCTCTGGGGACCCGCGAGCCCCATCTGGGGACCCCTGAGCCCCCTGTAGGGACCCATGAGCAACAAAGTATGTCACCGGCAGTCGTCCCCTGCCTGGTTGGCCTCACCTTCTCTGAGTAGTAAGACCCACATCTGGGCACAGGAAGACCCCGTCACCTTGTCAGGGTGAGGCCACCCTTACCACCACCCTTACCCCGCCCCCCCCCCCCCCCCCCGACCGTGAACAGGAGTCCGCGGAGGGAAGCACCGAGGAGGCCCCATGTCCCGACCAAATCGACTGTGGCCTGGGCCCACCTGTACCTGGGAGGCCCCAACTTGCTGGTTACCGGGGGGTGCCCTGTGCATGGCCCTGACCCAGGGCTGGACGTCCTGGTGGCCTCCGGCTGGCGGCCCGCGCCCCCGATGCTGCCCGGTGCCCCCTGGTTCGCACCCACCCGGAGGGCAAGCACGTGGGCTGGGTGTCCGGGGCGTCCCGCTCGGCTCTGGGTCCTCGGTGTCCGCCAAGGGCCCTGCAGTGGGCTCCGGGTGGCGGTGCAGCCGGGCTGCGTGTTCCCAGGCTCGGGCCTCGGCTCGCGAACGCGGGGCCCAGCCCGGATCTCTCTTAGGGTTTTCTGTGGTGACATTTTCCTTTCTGCAGCCGACTCTCCTGTAAGGACACCGGCCGTGTCCCCGCGACCCTGCTGCCCGCATGGTCACTCAGGCTTCGGGGAAGCGCAGGCGAGCAGGCGGGCAGGCGGGCAGGCGGGCAGACGAGCAGGAGAGCAGGTGAGCAGGCGGGCAGGTGAGCAGGAGAGCAGGTGAGCAGGCGGGCAGGCGAGCAGGTGAGCAGGAGAGCAGGTGAGCAGGCGGGCAGGCGAGCAGGTGAGCAGGAGAGCAGGTGAGCAGGCGGGCAGGTGAGCGGGTGAGCAGATGAACAGGAGAGCAGGTGGGCGGGTGAGCAGGTGAACAGGCAGCAGGTGAGCAGGCGAGCGGGGCGGGCAGGCGGGCGGGAGGGCAGGTGAGCAGGTGAGGGCTCGGGGAGCCCCAGGCCCCGTGGGGCTCTGGGCGGCCTCCCCGCGGGTGCAGGCCCTCAGAGGAGCCCGGACCACACCCAAGCTGACCCCGGGCCCTTCCCAACCAGACCCTCGGGGGTCGGGCGGCCCGACCTTGCCCGCTTTTGCCTGCCCCTGCCTAGCGCAGTCTGCAACCACGCAACCGGCCCGCTCTTGCCCGCCACGCCCCGCAGGGCCTCCGTCAGCCCCCAGCGGTGCGGCCACCGGGACCAGCCCTCCCGCAGCGCACGGGACCCCGGGACCCGCCTCCGGGGCGCCCTCCCCCCACCCCCACCCCCACCCCCAGTGAGCCCTGTCTGGTCTCTGCCGCCCGCGCCCCGGAGCGCAGCGCACGCACCTCCCGCCGCCGCCCCCGCCGTCACCTCGGGCTCCCGGGCGGGCGGAGCAGCTGCCGTCGGGGCGGCCGGGAAACTGAGTCACGGCCACACCTGGGCGCGCTGTGCCCCCCCCCCCGCACCACCGTGTCCCGGCGCCTCCCCTGGGGGAGGGGACCCGGCCTCGGCCAGGAGCCCCGCAGTGTCCAGGGAGCCCCCCGCGGGCGCAGGCTCCGAGGCGTCGGGGACCGGGGGGCAGCGGCTGCGCAGGAGCGCGGGAGGCGGGGGGGGGGGGGACCGGGGCTCCCTCCGCCTCCGCGGGGCAACGGCGACACCTGCTGGTCGCGGGAGGCAGCGCCCCGCCCGGCCCCGCCCGCGGAGGGAGCCCCGCGACCCCCACCCTCCCCCCGCCCCCGCCGCACCCCGACTGCGCGGTCGCCCCCGCGGACCCCTGCCCCCACCCCCTGGGGGTCCTGGGCTCCGCGCTGTGCCCTGGAATCCGCCGGCTCCGCATCAGCCCTTCCCGGGCGGATCAGGGGCTGCGGGACGCGGTCGGGTCGGCAGGGAGGGGGCGCCCGGGCCCCATGACAGCGCCAAGTGGTCCCCCTTCGACGACAGCGCTGATAGGATCGTCAGGCCTGTAAGGGGCTTCCCCCAACATGCGGGGTTCTCACTAAGAGTCTTCTAAGGGTGACGGGTGGTGGGGGTGGGTGGGGTGATGATGGGGGTGGCAGTAGTAGTGGTAATGGTGGGGGGTGATGGGGTGGTGGAGACGGTGATGGGGGTGATGGTGGTGGGGGTGATGGTGATGGGGTGATGATGGTACTGGGGGTGGGATGGTGGTGACGGTGGTAGTGGTGATGATGCTGATGATGGTGGGGGGGGCGGGGGCGGGGCGGCAGCCGACCTCCCTGCCCTGGTGCCGGCCGCGGGCGCATTGCTGGTGGCATCGGGGCATTTTCCTGGCTCGGTGCCCGCGTCTGGGCTGGCCGCTAGGTGTCCCGCAGGTGCAACAGGTGGGGGAGTGGGCCTTGGGGAGGTCGCAGAGGTCACCGTGGACAGACGCGGGGAGGCTGTGCCCCTGGCTGGTGCCCCCCCGCACCCCCCGGCCCTGGCCCTTTCCGCGGGGAACCCGCGGGCCTCGGCAGGTGCTCGGCAGGTGCTCAGCAGGTGCTCCGCAGGTGCTTGGTAGGGACCCGGGCATGTCCCCGTGTCGCCGCCGCGGGTACCTGCACAGCCGCGCTCCCTCCCAGCCAAGCGTGGTGCGTCCCTTGCCTCCTGGGGAGGGGGCGGGGAGGCGGGGATCAGGCCATCCGGGGCCTGCGCATCCCGGCTGCGCTGCCACTCCTGGGGTCGCCCTCGCTGTATCCTCCTGTTGACAGTGTCCCCAGTCTTCGAGGGCCAGCCCAAAGTCTACCTCCTCCAGGAAGCTCTCCCTGAAGCCCGTGGCCCTGGCAATCCGGGTCTTTGCCCGGCTCCCTCTGCCCCTCCTCGCCGTCTCCCCCCCCCCCCCAGAGGAGTAGCACACAGAGGCCCAGAGGCGGTTTGGTGGCGGAGGATGCTGGGGGGAGGGTGAGGAGCAGAGACCTCCAAGAAGCCATGAGCCCCCAGCTAAGTGACTGCTAACACCGTGGGACTTGGAGCTCCTTGTGGAAATCACGCCTGGGCTTCCCTGAAGGTCCTTCTCACACACACACACACACACACACACACACCTGTGCCTCGCTCGAGAATACCCCCCTGCCCCATGTAGAGGTCTCTCTGCACACCCCTTTCAGGTGGTGTGTTGAGTGGTGGGGAGGACCCCAAGATTCCCTGCACCCGGGCTGTACCTCCCCTGAATAATCCCCGGGGCTGTGAAAATGCTGGTTTCTGCCTGAGATGAGGTGATGTTATGGCACAGTTGACCGGCCTTAGACTAGGAACATTATCCGGGTGAGCCTGTGGGAACTTTCAGGCAAGAGCACTTTGACAGCAGTTTTCTTCAGCCAGTCAGGGAAGAGGAAGTTGAAGAGCTCAGGCTGTGAGGGCTCTGACTCAGGGGAGGCCCCCATGGCAGACGGGGGCAGCCACTAGGTCCCCTAGGAGCAGCCCCAACCAACAGCTAGGAGGACCGTCAGTCCTACAGCCCTAAGGAACTCAATTCTGCCAATGATCTCAGGGAGCTTTGAGGCAGGCCTTCCCGTACCCGGAGCTTCCAGCCGACGATGCCGCCCTGATTTCAGCCTCGTGAGAAACCATCTAAACTGTGTAGACTCCCGAACCATGGAAACTGGGGGTCAACAAACAGGAGTTGTTCTACTCTGCTTGGGTGCAGTGATCCGTTACCTAGCAGTAGAAATGAGTGCAGGTGGTCAACTCTCCTGGCCCGATACACCTTCTGTGCAAACGAAAAAAGAAAAGCAATGAGGAGATTTACCCTAGTGGCAACACCAAAGTCTATTTCAGGGCCAGAAGAACTTCCCTGGTATTGGCTCAGGGATGCAGCTAGATCAACACACCACCCACAGAATGCAGTCATGGGCCCAGAATGAAATACACACACGAAAGTCCTGTTCATGATAGAGGAGGTGTACCAAGAAATAAATCTGTGACCACGTGGTTTATTTAATAAATGGTGCTAAATCAATTAGGTCTCCTTGGAAAAAATGGAAGTTCTGTCTGTAAACCTCATGACACGTATAAATCACAACTGAATGAAATGACTCAAGTAAGTAACCCCACAACCTGTAAAATACTAGAGCCTTACAACACGGTGGAAGAGCATTTGTATGATCTTTGAGCGGGGAAGGCTTTCCTAAGCCAAACATAAAACACAGAGGCTGTGAGGGAAATTTCCGAGACATGCGACTCCATCGATTCAAAATTTATATGAAACATCGGGACTAATAACAACACTAAAAGGAAGGCTCAGGCTGGAAGAAACCATTTACAAATATAACAGGCGAAGGATAAATAAATAAATAAATATATATATAATATATATTTTAATATATATATTAACTTATTTATATTAAAATATATATTTATGTATATAAATATATTTATATATTTAAAATATGTTATATATTACATGAATATAAAATATTAAATTTAGAATTTAATATATTAAAATATATGTTTATATAATAAAATATTTTATAATTTAATATATATTTTAATATTTATGTAAATATTTTATATTATATACATGTTTTATATATTATATATTTTATATATTAATATATTTTTATATAAAAATTTTTTAAATATATTTTATATAAAAGCTGGTACTGATAGATTTTTAAATTAAAAATTTAAATTCTAGGGATCCCTGGGTGGCTCAGTGGTTAGGGTGTGCCTTTGGCCCAGGGTGTGACCCTGGGGTCCGGGGATCGAGACCCGCGTCGGGCTCCCTGCATGGAGCCTGCTTCTCCCTCTGCCCGTGTCTCTGCCTCTCTCTCTCTGTCTCTCTGTCTCTCTGTGTCTATCATAAATACATTTTAAAAAATCTTAAAAAAAAATTTTAAATTCCTTGCCCCGGAATCTTAAGCAGGGCTCCAAGAGCGACCACGAGATCTCCAGCACTTACCAGGGGGCGAGACAGGGAAGATGCAGAAAAGGTCCCACGTTTCATCAGTTGGTCCCGAGACCCCCACCTCGACATCTGTCAACACCTGTGAGGATCCGAAGTCACCCGACAACGAGCGGCTTGTAGGTGCCATCGGCTCGGCGCCAGTCGAGGTGCCCGAGCAGTTGTGAACCCTGGACACCCCCAGGGGTGTGACAAGGCCGTGGAGGGACGTGCGGAGAGGGAGCGTGGGCCCTGTCACCACAAGCCTGTTGGCCCTGGGAGGACGAGGGAGAGCTGGCGCCGCCTCTGCCCTGGTGCCGGAGCCGGAGGAAGGCGGGCGCGGGGCCTGGCACAAGGGCCACACGCAGCTTCTGCACGTGCCCGGGCACAGCGCGTGCAAAGCAGCCACGGGCGGTCCGGGGTCGCAGAGATTCCCCGGAGTCGGGTTCCCAACAGCCATTTCCAGTCAATGTGCAAGAGACATCTGAGGTGAAGAGGCGGCATCCCCCGGCTGGGGCGTGTGTCTCTTGTGCCCCGCGGGTCCTGTAGCCAGTACAATGCTGCGATGTAATCCCGCCGGTGTGAGCAGACAGTGTGCACACGTGTGTGTGAGCATACGCCGGGAAAACGTCAGAAAGACAGGAGGAGGAGGCTGCTGAAGAGTCCCCGGCTGTAGGGACAGGGATGAAGGAGGCGGGGACACCAAGCAGATTTCTGTGATTGTGCTCCACGTATATGGGCATCTTCCTTTCCTTTTTTTTTTTTTTTTTTTTAAGATTTTATGTATTTATTCATGAGACAGAGAGAGGCAGAGACACGGGCAGAGGGAGCAGCAGGCTCCCTGCGGGGAGCCCCACGCGGGAATCGATCCCGGGCCCTGGGGTCACCACCTGGGTCCAAGGCAGAGCCTGTCGCTGAGCCCCCTGGCCGTGGGCATCCCTTACCGTGGGAACGCACTGGCCCTACAGGGGTGAGAGTCTGTTATTACATCTTCCGAGGCCCCATCTACATCACACGCATTAGAACACTGTGCATTAAGTCACACGGAGTCGCACATCTTGCACCTGGAGCTCTGGGAATTTGAGTAGCACGGTGAGGAGGCAGGAGTGCAGCCCCCGCCCCGTGCCCCCCGACGGACAACCCAGGGCCGGGGCTGGGGGCGCCAGGTCCCGGGCCGGGCAAGCGTGGCCCCGTTTGGTGGCCCAGGTGCCACGCACCCCAGGCTGAGACTGCAGGGGCGCTGGCCCGGCGGGGACCGCGGCCTCTCCTCCCCGTAGGGCTTGGGCCCCGCAGCCCAGGGCGCAGCTGCTGGGGCGAGCGCTGCCTCTGGGGGGGCGCCGGCTCCCCGTGCCGGCCTGGCCGGAGGCCCCAGCTGTGACTTCTCTGGGCCACGCGCTCGCCACTTCCCACACCTTCCCCAAACCGCCCCCCCAACAGTGTAATAAAATCCTGAGAGTGCGAGAACGAAAAAAACTGTCTAGAAATTCCTTATCAAGTGGGGTTTTCAAAACTGAAGCCAGAACTTTCTCAAATGAAAACCGAGAAAATGGATCCCCAGCAGCCCCGGGCTCTAAGAAATGTTCTGGAAATTCCCGAGGCGTAGAGAAAATGTGCCAACTGGGAACTCCAATCTGCACAAAACAAAGTCCCCAGAAATAGTATTGATTAAAATAAAGGATATTCTTTTTGCTTTTCATATTTCTTAAGAGATAACTGATGGTTTCATTATAAACAGTATAGTGATGCCTTTTTTCAAGTTTTTTATTGTAGTAAGCACTAAACATTCATTCATTCATTCATTCACTTGGAGCACAGGCGGGGGGGGGGGGGGGGGGGGGCGGGCGAGGGGAGGGTCAAGCAACCCCTCACTGAGCCTGACCCGGAGCTCGACCCCGCGGCCCTGAGATCACAACCTAAGCCAGAATCAGGATGAACGGAGTCACCCAGGCAACCCCCCCCCCAATTTTTTTTTTCTTTTACTGTGGTAACAGCACGCAACAGCTCGCCTTCCCAGCAGCTGTTTTTGGGGGGCAGGAGAGTATGAAGCCTCAGAGGAGGGGCAGTTGAAAGAGGCCCTGGGGGAGGCTGCGCGGGGGAACTTCACAGGGTCCAGGAGCCATCCCGTTGCTCAGGCCCCCCTGCCTCTGCTCCTGTGTGACCGCTGTGACCGCTGTGACCGCGGGGCCATTCGGGGCCCAAAGGCCAAGCCTGGAGTTGGATGCTCAGCAGTGACTTCTCGAAGTTGAGCTGCTTACTCCGAGGCCATCACGTGGGGTCCCGTGCAGTATAAGAGATCCTGCCCGGGGCCACGCCTCGTGCATTCCGCACCAAGACACCCCCAGGGACAATCCAGACGCGCTGCCCTCGCACTTTCACACCTGCTCGCCTCCAGCTATCCCCTCCTCAGCCCCCTGCCACCACTGTACATTTTACATGTTGCTGAATTCTATTTGCTAAACTTTTGTTCAGGACCTCTTTGCACGCATATTCATGGGTAATATTTCTTGCATTGTCTCTGGTTTAGTAGCAGAATACTAGCTTCATAAAGTGTTCCCTTCACTTCCATTTCCCGGAAGACTGTGTGGTTGGCATTACCATAAAATATCATTATGATTATTGTAATTCTTCTTTGTTTGGTAGACTCTCCAGTGAAACCATCTGGGACCGGAGATTTCATTTCTGGGATTTTATTTTTAAAAAATTTTTAAGTTTATTTTTTTTAGTGATCTCTACACCCAATGTGGGGCTCAAACTCACAATCCTGAGATCAAGAGTCACATGCTTTTCCAGCTGAGGCAGCCAGGTGCCCCTCTTTTGGGAGAATTTATAATTATGAATTCCATTTCCTTAATAGCTATAGAGCTATTCAAATGATTCATTTCATATTGGGTGAGTTGTAAAAGTTTGCTTTTCAACAAATTGTTGAAAATTAGATGTCAAATCATGGAAGTTGAGACATTTGTGCTTGTTGGGGTTTTCTTCCCCCCTCTTTTATCTTTTGATGTCTCCAGAGTCTGGAAGTGATACCCTGTTTTATTCCCCTTACTGGTAATTTGTATCTTCTCTTTGGTCAGTCTTGCTAGAGGTTTGTTGATTTTACTAATCTTTCCAAAGGACCAACTCTGTTTCACTGGTATTCTCTATTGCTTTTGTTTCAACTATATTGATTTCTGCTCTTTAATTTCCTCCTTCTGCTTACTTGCTTGTTTTCGGTTTTTCTAGGTGTTTGAAGTGAAAGCCTGGATTTGAGATTTTTTTCTCTCCTCTAGTAGGGCACTTAATGCCATAAATTTCCCTTTCACTATTGCATTAGCTGTATCTCGCAAATATTTGTATCTTTAATTTAACTTTTCATTCAGCTCAGTGTGTTGCATGTTGGTCTTTTTTTTTTTTTAATTTCCCTTGACACTTCTCCTTTGATCCATGGATTGTTTTTGGAAGTACGTTGCTTCTTGTTTCTATGTGGAGATTTTCCTGTTCTCTATTATTATTATTTTTTAAGATTTTATTTACTAATGAGAGACACACAGAGAGAGGCAGAGACACAGGCAGAGGGAGAAGCAGGCCTCATGCAGGGAGCCCAACGTGGGACTCGATCCCAGGACCCCAGGATCATGCCCTGAACCAAAGGCAGACGCTAAACCACTGAGTCACCCAGGGATCCCCTGTTCTCTATTATTCATTCTTAGTTTGATTCCATTGCGGTCAGAGAATATCTCATAATTTCAATTTTTAAATTTTGTTGTGTTTTGGGTCTATCTAGGACATAGTTTATCTTGAAATGATATGTTTGTACTTGACAAGCATATGCATTTTGGTGGTGGTGTTGGGTGACTTCTTTATTTTGATGATTTATGAGAGAAATGTGTCTTTGCCTGTCTCTCATAAATAAAATCTTAAATAAAAATTAAAAATCTTTAAATAAATTAATTAAATAAATAAATAAGATGTTGAAGTTTCCAACTACAGTGTGGATGTTCATTTCTCCATCCAGTTCTATCATTTTTTACTATTTTACAGCTCTGTGAAATTTGGTGTACACACAGTAAGGATTACTAGATCTTGATGGATTAGCCTCTTTACCATCATAATGTCCCTGTTTCTGCTTTTTGTTCTGTTTTTGTTCCGAAATCTTTTATCTGGTATTAACATAGCCACTACTGCTCTTCTTTGATTTTTATCTGATATATATTTTCCACTTTTTCTTTCAGCTTGCCTATATCATTGTACTTTTTTTTTGTGATATTTATTTATTCACGAGAGAGACAGACTGAGAGAGGCAGAGACACAGGCAGAGGGAGAAGCAGGCTCCAGACAGGGAGCCTGATGTGGGACTGGATCCTGCATCCTGGGATCAGACCTGAACCGAAGGCAGGTGCCCAACCGCTGAGCCACTCGGGCGTCCCAATATCATTCTATTTGAAGTGTGTTCCCGGTGGACACTATAGAGTTGGATCGTGTTTTTAAATTTTTTTTTTTTTTTTGAGAGACAACGAGTGGTGGGAGGGGCAGAGGAGGGGAGACAAAGAGAGACAGAGAGAGAGAAAGAGAGAGAGAGAGAGACGCAGACTCCCTGCTGAGCAGGAAGCCTGACTCCCAGCTGATCCCAGGACCTGGAGATGATGACCTGAGCTGAACGCAGACGCTTAATTGACTGAGCCACCCAAGCGCCCTTGGATCATGTTTCTTACTCCAATTTGCCAATAAGTGTCTTTTAATTAGCATATTTAGACCATTTATATTTAATGTAATTATTGGTATGTTAAAGCTTAGTCTGCCATTTTAACTTTTTGTTTTTTTTCCTGCCTATTGTAAGATACTTAAGCTTTTTTTATAATTGCATTTTATCTTTAGTATTTCTGAATGTCTCTTTATACAGCCTTGTCAGTAGTTTCAAATATTCCCGCTATATACATTTAGAATTACCTTAGGCATTGTTATAATTTTTGCTTCAGCAAATATAAATTTAGAAAACTCAAGATGAAAAGGAAAGCCTACTGTTTTTGTATTTACGCTTACCATGCGTTTTTTTCCCCCTAAGTTTCCATTTCTCCTCTTTTATTATTTCCTTTCTGTTTAGAGAACTTCCTTTAGCCATTCTTTCAGGGTGTATCTGTTGGAGATAAAATTCTCTGGTCTCTGAATCCATTCTACCTGTCTGAGACCAAGTGGTGGCTCAAGAGAACATCAAAATATAGAAGTGGGTGCCATCCCCAAAGTATGGCAGAGAACCAAAAATAATTCCTCTTTTAGAACAGAAAGGGGTGAAGGAAAAGCATGTTGATGGGGGCAGAAAGGGTTTGAAGGGGATTTGGGGTTTTGAGGTTACCATTTGTGGGACTTTTGATGAGGCAGGGCATGGAATAAAGCAGAAAGAATTAGGATTCAAGAGCAAAGGGCAGAGATGAATACATACAACTGCCCTTTATCCTTAAGTGCTTCACAAAAAAAGTTTTTATTTTTTCCCAAAGAATGTCAATCTACTACCCACTTTGAGTTCTAACCTTTTAAAATAAAATACCATAAACTTTAGGTGAGGTGAGAACAAGTCTCTCAGCCTAATAAATATCTCTGGAACTCAGGTCAACAAGATCAGAAAGAAAATACTGATTTGGTCATGCAATTCATAAGTCATTGCCATAGAGTCATCTTACCTGATCTCATCCCCCCCCCCCCCCACCACCTTGCTTCCCTTTTCAGAGAAGAGGGAGCTAGGGAGCTAATAGCTTTCCTTAATTCTTAGGTGGGCAATGACATGGCCTCCGATTTCCAGTGTCTGCCTCTCCTTTAAGCATCTTGGTTCTCATCATCCCCTAGCATCCTCCTCTTCTCCAACCACCATCTCTCCACCCTGTCTCCTTTTAGAAATGGGAAAAGAACGGGGACTCTTCTTCCACGGTCATATCAGAAATGCTGTATATTCCATTTCAGTGGTCACAAAGCAGTGAAGGAAACGGTCGTCCTCAAGTTTGAGAATTCTCCCAGTGATTAGGAACTCTTTCCAGATTCAAGACATCCACAAGCTTAAGAAAAAGAATGAGCACATAATGATTTAATTGGCTTTCTCTTTTAATCAAAAACATACTTTGTTACAGAGTTCTCAGGAAAGGTTCAACTATTTTTCAGCCACAGACTTCAACCAGGCAAAAGTATACAGAAAGCCGCAAAGGAACTACTGGGGCTTTAGCTGACCAGTTTTCCCAAAAGCAGAAGCTAAGTGTGGCTCTTCTCTGGGTTTTGGCATAGCTGCATTACTCTGATTTCAGGGGAAGAGACAAGAGTTGGTAAAATACCACCACCACCAAATCGATCCCCAACCCCCAGCCACTTCCTCCAAATGGTTCTGCAGTCCACCCGATTTGCATGATCTACAGGCATTCATGCTATCCCCTTAAGTCACATGTCCAAGGCACTGACCAGAACCCCATACCTGGAGGAAGTTTCTTGACTCCGTTTAGCCTTCTAACCAATCCAAGCCCGTGAGTCCTTCTATCAATGACAAGCAGCCATGGCAACAGCAGTTGGTTTCACTCCCTCCTCTCCAGCTATCACAGAGCTGGCCTCTACCAGGACTCCCCAACCCCCGACCCCTTGACCCACTCCCAAGGCAGGCTCTCAAGGTCCTTGAAAAAGCCAACTTCATTAATTACACTTCTCCAAGAATAGGCTGGAAAAGTACTGTGAAAGGAACGCTCCATCCAAAAGTCTAATCAAAATGGACCTAAAAAGAGCCAAGAATAAAGTGAATGATCATCCACTGGTGGTGTTTTGTTTTTTTTTTTAATTCCATCATATGAACCATTGTAACTGACGCGGTTCAGAGGAGTTTCCCTGTTTTGAACATAAAAGAGATAAGAAACCAAAGACCAGAAGTAATGACCTCTAATATCATTAGGCATTTACAGTTAACTTTTCCATTCATTTTAGCTGGAAAAGCAATTACCAGCACGCAGCACTGAAGAGGATGGCGGGGCACACATACCAGCCCAAAGCTGGAATGCCAGGACTCAGAGAGTCTCACAA
Organism: Vulpes vulpes; assembly: GCF_048418805.1. Classification (NCBI taxonomy): domain Eukaryota; kingdom Metazoa; phylum Chordata; class Mammalia; order Carnivora; family Canidae; genus Vulpes; species Vulpes vulpes. The sequence goes on along the minus strand of NC_132784.1, from coordinate 35,236,585 downwards.
AACCTTCGCTAGAGATGATGGGAAAATAGAATGAAGGCGTTTCCCCTGCTCTCGGTTTTTTTTTTTTTTAAGTATTTATTGCAGCCCCCAAGGTGATGCTAGGCCTTTGGTTAAATTTAAGTCTTAAGGACATATTATGTAACTTCTTGTCCATAGGAGAATAGTAATAAAATATCAAGCCTAATCTCATTTGAATGACATGGAAATAAGTACAAAGCCCCCTCAAACAGCAGAGCAAAAGGAAGGAGGAAGTCAGAGCCTGCTGCAAGGTAGGCAAGGTCACTTGGATTTCAGACCGGAAGAACACATCTAGTCCAACTCCCTCATTTTACAGATGAGGCAACTGAGGCCCGGGAAGGTAGATGACCTGCCCGAGGTCACACATCAGATGAGTGGCAGAGAGCAAGCCAGGCAGGGCGTGCCTGGTGCCCGCCCAGAGCCACCAGTTTCAGGATGAACAACAACATGGGCTCTGAGATCTACTGAGAAAACGATCCACGTCGAGAGAGAGAAATGATTGTCTTCACCTCAATCTTTCCTACGGGGGAGAAAGAGAGAGAGACAGGAAGGAGGAGAGAGCGGTGGGGTGGGAGGGAGGAAAACAGTTCATTCATTCAAGTCTGATGTTTAAATCCCTGAAAACATCAGCAATGACTTTAGCGACTCCTTGGGGCAGGATCTCAGACCCTCAATTCTCATAAAGGCACCTATAGGTCAAAAATATCTGTAGAGGAGGAAAGTCAGAAGATGGGGCGCAGAAGGGGACACCCAAACAAACAAAAATGACCCTCTCGTTCCCCAAGCATATTGTGTTGTTGTCGTTGTTGTTGTTGCTGGTATTCTCTAGGCAACGGAACTGCCTCTGACGACTGATGCTGATTTAGTGAGTCCTGTGACCCCAGTTTTTGTATGAACAGCATTGAGGTGGAAGCAACAAAACGTTTCCAAATCTTTCAAAGGGGGAAAATATGAATATGGCCCACTTCTCCCTACCTCGACTACCTGGAACTCAGCCAAAAACCAGCAAACATTTTAAGCAGTCAAACCGATGTCAGACACCAAAGCACTGAAGGCCTCTTCAATGCTTGACAGGGAAGTTTCTTGGGACCCATCCCAGTCTGTCCTCATGTTTCAAAGGTAGTTCTAGTAAGTCTGGTTATCTGGTTTTCTTGCCCAAGAAGTCGGAAAAATTAATCACAAAGGAAAAGAAGAAGCTCCTAAGGGGAGGCACACACAAAGTGGTCTGTCAGAAGGGGACAATACTGGAGGGTATGTGTGTTTAAAAAAAAAAAAAAAAAAGTAAACATTCAGAACCATAGCAGTCTATACAACCATCTGGTTTATCAAGGCAAAAACCTTAGCAGCTCCGGGCATCTACAAAGACAGCTAGGCACAAAAGGAACATCATGCCTAGAATGTTCTCTGATATACATATTAAATAACTCCACCCCCCAAAAAATGGCTAAAATAAAGGGTTTAAGGCTTAAATAAGGCAAGTCTGGATAATGCAGAAAATTCCATCCCATAGTGACAGCAGATAAACAAGACAGACAACCCGGCAGCACTGGGACAAGTGCTGGGGACGAGGCCGAGCCGAGGATGCTTCTACGAACGTGGCCACTAACCCTATACAGCCTTCCTGATACATCTCGGGAGAGAGAACCTAGTTGCCAGAAAACAATAGAGAGGCTTGCGCAGAAGATTCTCAGAGCCTGTCTTCTATGACCTTTGCAAAGAAGAGTTTAGGCAACTATTTACAGACCGCTATTTGCAACTGTGACAAGAGGAGGTCTGCCTTTAGAAAGAAAAAAAAAAAAAAGCATTTCCTTTCCTCTAACCCCTTCTCACATGGTTACTGTAGAGATCAAGGGAGAAACAGTATAATAAAGAGCTTTGAAAGCTGAAACAAAAAAAAGAAAGAAAAGAAAAGAAAAGAAAAGAAAAGAAAAGAAAAGAAAAGAAAAGAAAGAAAAAGAAAGTATTTCTTCATGTTATTACCTGCTAGTCTTAGCCCAGCCCCATCTACTACACAGCCGTTAGGTGATTTTGCAGGTTAATTGCTTTCATATACTCATTTACCTCAACAACCTAAAATTCGTCATCTTCCCAATCTGCTATCGTTAAACAAAATGCCAGTAAAATGACTTATCGATGAAGGGAGCAAACCATAGAACACTATCAACAAAAATGATCCTGCCCTAGTCAGAAGAGAACTGCTTTTTCCAAAAGGCTCTAAAAAAGATGTGAACTAATCTAATTCTGCATAATAGCTATCGAGTGACTATTAACCGGTCACCACCAAAGCAGGAATAGAAATATCTCACCTCCATAGATGCGTAAGGAGCACCATGGGAGAATGTAAGATTTCCCTTCTCCAGATGGTCAAAGTAAGAAGACGACTGCAGTGAACTTTTAACTAGGTAAGATGTCTATCATCAGAAGACAGAGCATTTGATTTTGCCTTCAAAATTTCTATTACAAATATCCCCCCTTCACGCCACACCCCTCCCCACAAAAATGGATTTTCAACTTTGAAATACAACACAGCTAATATGTGTTCAGTTTACCTGGATAATTCCAGTGTGGTAATCCCTAACCTAGACCACCCAGCCTGTTAACCTACGGTGGTGATCGCAGGAGAGTAGGTCGATACAAATAAGCCGTGCTTCTAGAAAAACAAGGTTATATGGCAGTGATTTATTATCGTTATCTTTGTACACCAGGGGTAGCATACTATAAAAAATGAGACAGGCTATATCCCACAAAAGAATCTACTCCCTGGAAAATAAAGGCAACACCATTAAGGATTCCCTTTGATAACGCACAGAAAGGCACTGGACCAAAGTGGAATGGCCTCATACTGGATTATAAAGGTACTTGGTTCAACTCTCACTCAGCTTTCAATGAAATTCAACATTTTGAGATAGGAAATAGCTAGAGAAAATCTATCCAGAACCATATCCTCATAATAATCAGATTCTGAGAACCACAGAAACCATCCTACCCTAAAGTAGCCATGAAATTTTAAACCTAGTGATTCTTGAGTTTTAATCATCAAAGATGACTACCTCTAAGAAATGGGAATACTGTTTAACAACTAAGCTCTCAGAATAACCGATCATTGACATACTAGGTGTGTTCTCAAAAGCACGTGACTGATTTTAGGTACAAATATAAAGCGATTAAGAACTAGAAGTACTCCTACGTACTGGTAGTAACATTATGGCTCTTAGCAGAAAGAAACCAAGACGGGTGGTTTGGCTTCAAAGACAGACTTCTTAGTAAATATTTCCCACATACTTTCCCAGATGATTAAACATGAAAACCTTCCTTAAAGGAGAAAAGGAGGCAACAGATGATATCCTAGCACGCTAATGATCCTAATCAAATAATCTGAATTTTTAAAATCTCTCCCTGCACTCCTATTCTTCATTCACAGTAAAACAGACCTAAAGTCAGCAATTTCTAGAGAATGAAGATATCTTTAAAAAAAAAAAAAACAAACCTGCCAATAAAACTTAAATCACCAAACTTTTACAGATTAAAATGAGGCCTTTAACAAAAGTACCTCTAAGTACTCAAGAATTCAAATGAGCCAGTAGAGAAGTTATTTTAAAACAAAAGACATATAGCTTGGATCAAGATCTGTGTTTACATCACAGCGATAAGCAAAGTCAGTGGTTTCTGGAACGGTCTTACACCGAAGACCTTCTGACCAAGGACGCAGATGACTTATCCATTTAAGTTGACAGAAGGAGGACTACTAAGCATAGTGCTTCTCAAATCTCAAACTTGTAACACACCTTAAAGAATCTTATTACACTTAAGAAGGCCCTCCAAGCAAAAAGTGAAAGCATCTGAAAGATGACCCTTGGTTTTACTTCACACTATTTATCCTGTAGACAATCAGGCCTGTTTTGCTACAGCAAAATAAAAGCTGAACAAAAAAAAATCCCAACCAACTCTACACTTGATACATAATGTCCGTGGGGAAGTCCTGGCAGAGTGTGAGGGAAACCAAAGCTGCCCGATAGTCTGGCTGCTGCCTGTCATTTAGTAGAAGGTGTCTTGCTTCTGAGGTTGAACTCAAAAGTGCAAAAGAAAACAAAACTTAAAAATCAAACCTAGAATTCAACTTTGTATGTTGAGATTTGGTTTTATTTATGCTACCATCTAAGTAAAAAGCATACATATTGTGTCTGTGGTACAGTCAATACATTTGCAACTTTTCTACTTAAATTCTCTATACAAAGTCACTGCCAATTGATATGATCATTGATGGCAAAGGGCTTAGAATAACCAAAAGGTATAAAAAAGTTTGCAGTCTTGCCCCAAGATACAAAAACTGAATTTTAAACAATGTCATAACATACATGATTTAAACAGTATACGAAAAAAAAGTCACACATCAAATCAAGTACAAAAATATCCAAACTACCTATTATGAACTGTAATGTTTCCATTATTCTGCACAGTATTTAACATAGAATTTAGCAGTTTCCAAAATACTCACTTAGTTTAAGCATTGCCATTTTTGCAGAACAGTGAGATATTAGGTGGAGTGACACTGCTTTTAGTGTTTTTAAAAATACAAAACCTTTCCTTATGAATTCATGAAGGAAAGAAATTTCTCTTCTAGGCGTCTTAGTGACCAACCCTGTGCCTAGAAATATAGAATACATCTACTGTATAACAGGGCAAAAGAATTATTTCTTGATAAAATAGTTATCCAACAGGGATAACACATGTAATTTTAAACGGTATTTCTTTGTGGGTAATTGTAAGGAATTCTAAGTATACACACAGATTAGTGTTTTGCCTTTGGCAAAAATAAAATTGAAGTTGCAAGGCTATCTGAATTGAAATCGTCTTCACTAGTTTAACTTGCAAAAAAATATTTTGGATAAAAGGTTATAATACATTACTATCTTATTTTTTAAACACAGAGGGAAGTTGCTCTCGGTAAAATTAACTCACCCACATGGCACAACATTTTGGAGTAAAGTATGTTCAACAATAACAACTTGCACACAAAATAACATAGGTGAATTAACTTTGAGAACTTCTCTCCTTTAAAATCGGCAATATTGAACTGATTCTGTAGAATAACACACGTATCAATGTTCTGCATATAAAAGGCTCTAAGACATTTTAAAGGGCTAAATTTTCCAGCACTGGAATGATTCCTTCATACATAACTGGTGAGGATTTTATGTGTTTTTCCTTTTCTTTAAGCTCTGAGCCATGCCTGAAAAGTTCTAAATAGGAAAAAAAAAAAATTTTGTTTTAATCCAGTTTCTGTCTGCTAGGAGCAAGGCAGCAAACACACTTTTCAACCCTTTATGAAAAGATAAAGCAGAACAAAAGTGAAATATATCTTCAGATTATAAACAGGATTGTATTTTATAGTCCACCATCCTGACCATGGTAAGGGGCCCAACAGGGAAAGACCTCAGTCTAAAGGCTGTGGGTCGGCAATAGGCATGGTGTGAAGCACTTCATCTAAGAGCTGGAGGGCCCGGTGTAAGTGAATCTCGATCCAGCAAGGCGTTTCTTTGATGCTCTGTCTTGGGTAATCCGGTCCCCAGCCTTTCACGAAACTCATCCTGAGTATGCACAAGCGGCGAAGGTCATCGACACCAATGCCAGCAGCCGCTGACAAACCTAATGGAAAAGATGTGGAAGATGTCAGAGGGACAAGCTGGCATCTTCCATCCTCCCTACACCTTATTAAGTGACCAGCTTTCTTTACTCCATGCTCCCCAGCATATAACTTCCCTGTCAAAGTGCCAAGAAGTAAGTGTAGATCTACACTGTATCAACAGGGACTGAAAACCTTTGGTTAACACGATTCACATTCCACACGAGTCTTCTAGCTACTGGCCATCGTAAAGTAAGTTACCACAATCCACCAACACCCCACCTATTTCTCTCTTTAGAAGTAGAGGTGAAGGGTAAAAAAAACAACTTGTTTTTACGAGGTAGCACATGTCCACAGGCTGGTTCTAAGAACCTTACTGTCTGTCTAAGCAGCCTAGGTCAAAGACAGACGTGACTAACAGTGAGAAGCTGATGGTCCTGGTTCCGCTAAGACTCCTTGGACGACCCAGATGATGTCTCTCAAGGTCACAATGTCACAGAGACACCGTGCAATTACTCAATTGGGGGGAGGGGGGGGGAACAGTAGGTAAGAATGAGAAATTTCATAGCAGTTTTGGATTCTTTAGTGAAAGCTCGTTTGTAACATCAAAACTAGCAAATTAGTGGTTTAGATGCTCAAATTTTTTTTAAAAAGTCAAACTCTCTAAATGAGTATGTCTTATCTATCTCTACACTGTAAACTCCTGAACATAAGTCACAAGGCAGATTCTGCAGCTAATTTTCCAGTCAGAACATACAGTCATATAGTCAATCTCCATTCATCAGTATCACAGTGAATCTAATGGGAGGAGTCTGCATGTGCTGTAGAGAAACCTGCAGGGCCACTGCAGTTTTCTTAGCCAGTGTGATTTGCTTACCACACTGAAGAGGTTAAGAACAGGGGTTGAATGAATCACTAGTTATGCCTTCAGACGTGGAAGATGGGTGCCACGTGTTTCCATCATAAAAGTCTATAGTCAGGAGTTTAACTCTGCAGTAAAAAATTCCCCATCAGTGTGAAACCTGGCACACAGTTCAATTTTACCCTAAAATTAAAAAAAAGTCTACAAGTTATCAAAATACCACCCTCACTTAGTTTTCTCTCCATGCTTAGCATACTTAAAAAAAAAAAAAACTTGGAGAAGTACCTAATTTGGAAATTGAAATATGCTTTCCTTCTACAACAAAGCCAAGCACGTCAGTGATTACAACCCACCCTTGCTGGTGAGGCATGAATTAAAAGCATCAACAACAACAACAAAAAAAAAACATGGGAGATTGATCAATATAATCTAACAATAACCCCCTTTTTCTCCTTTATCCCATATTCCCTTTTTGATATAAAACGAATGAAAACCGGGTCCTAGACAAAGGGCAACTATTACAGAAGAACAGTTTTTTAAAATTCAAAAATGTTATTATCCCAGGAAAAAAAAAATTAGTTTTCTATTTTTGCCTAAAGTAGCTAATCAACTGAATGAATCCAGATAAAATGCCAACTATTACATTTCAAAACAAAAAAAACCAAAAGCATACTTACTGATAGCTGGAGCTATGCCACCTACTGATCCGGGGCCAGGGATGTTTCCCGCCACGGCTGCTGCCTGGGCGGCGGCTGCAGCCTGTGCGGTGGCCGCCTGCTGCTGCATCTGCCGGTGACACTGACGCAAGTCAAAGACCTTTAAACAAACAGTGTGAGTTCAATGCTAGGAGTCCATCTGAAAAGATTCCGCCACACATCAAAAACTGATGGACAGTTTGTTTAAAACTCATACGTCCGTTTAGCTCTCAGAAAAAAAAGAATTTAAAAATTTAAAAAGTTTTTATGTTGACTATAACTAGTGGTGAGAGAAGGGTACTGGAGCTCAGCAAGAGTTCCGGCTGCTGTGCACCTCCATGGTGTGTATCTAGTTCAGCGGGGGTCAGTTACGGTCCCTGCGATAAACTACCACCTGCATGAAATAAACCCCCAGCCTTTTATAATCAAATTGCTGAGAGCACGCTTTAGGCTGAATTGATGGTCTTGGTCCCATAGCCAACTTCTTTACCATTCTAGCTATTTGGAGGAGTGTAATAAATGGCACTTTCATGATTTAAGAAAGCATCTATATTTTTTAGAGATATACACAGGAGCAAAATAAAATGGTATCTAGGACCAAGAATACTTAAGAAATAGAGGTGCCTGGGTGGCTCAGTCGGTTCAACATCCGACTCTTGCTTTCTGCTCAGGTCACGATCTCAGGGTGCTGAGATTGAGCCCTGCATCAGGCTCAGTAAGGAGTCTGCTTGAGATTCTCTCCCTCTGTCTCAAAAAATAAATAAATAAATCTTTTTTAAAAAGCACTGAAAGATCAACAAGCAGAGTGGTCATCTACAGAAGTTATAAGAAAGGAAGACAAAGAGTAGAAACAGGCTAATCTCAATGCAAACTTTATATTATTTTAATTTCTGAACCATAAGACTATATTCCTTATTTAGAGAGTAAATTAAAAATTTTAAATATCCTCCTAATATGCACAAAACCTAAATATGAGCAAGCATAATTATCCTTGGCAAAAAAAAAAAGAATGCATAACATACAACTTTATCAGATAAACAAGTTTGGAACCCAAACCACTAATTCTTAGAAGCCTTATAAAAGAAATTCTGATGGTCTTTAATCATGGCATATGGTATTAAAAAGTAAGAACACACAACAACAATAAACAAAGCAAACCTCTGTAAGTTGCAAATCATATTCCTATTTACTCATTTCTCTATTCAACAGCAATCTTCAAGCATCAATGAAGAACAAAGCTTAGACTATCTCACTCTCTGAAGAGATATGAATTTGTCAAATACATAGGTAAGTATTACACTCGGCCAAACTATTAGTTCTAAAAGACTGCAGGATAGAAATCATGACAGAGTCAGGTCTGAACATCAGAAACCTCACAAGGCCCAGAACAGGAACCACTATTTTTTTTTTATTTAATTCTTTTTTTAAATTTATGATAGTCACACAGAGGGATAGAGAGGCAGAGACAATGGCAGAGGGAGAAGCAGGCTCCATGCACTGGGAGCCCGATGTGGGATTCGATCCCGGGTCTCCAGGATCGCGCCCTGGGCCAAAGGCAGGCACTACCGCTGCGCCACCCAGGGATCCCTAGGAACCACTATTTTTTTTTCAAGATTTCCTAGGAGTCCATTAGATTCTAAATTTTTCCATTGAGCCATGACCTCTCAGAAGGCATTACCCAGCATAGCACTAAGCAGGAACTCAAATATTTGAAAAGCCAAATAGCTTTACAGCCACTTTTTTTAAAAGAAGGAAATTAATGAACTTTATATTTTAGAGCAGTTTCAGATTCATGCTAAAACTGAGCAGAAAGTAAAGAGTGTTCTCTGTCCCCACTCAAGTACAACATCCCCCAGCACAAGTGGTACATTTGTTATAATGGATGAACCTACAGTGACACATCATCACCCAAGGTCGTAGTTTACATTAGGTTTCACTTGTGATTTTGTACATATATCCAACACTGTAGTACCATAGACAGTAGTGCCAATGCCCTAAAAATCTTCTGTGCTCTGCCTATTTATCCTTCCCTGCTCACTTATCCCTGGAAACCAGTGATGATCTTACTGTCTTCACAGTTTTTGTCTTTCCCAGAATGTCATGGAAATGGAAGCATACAGTATGTAGCACTTCAAATTGGCTTCTTTTACTTAGTAATATGCATATAAGGTTCTTGTATGTCTTTTCATGGCTTGATGGCTCATATCTTCTTGGTGCTGAACTATATATTCCATTGTGTTGATGTACCACAGTTTATCCAGTCACCTACTGAAGAACATCTTGGCTGCTCCCAAGTTTTGGTAATTATTGGCAATTAAAGTTGCTATAAATATTCCTGTGCAGGTTTCTGTGTGGACATGTTTTTAATTTATTTGGGTAAATACCAAGGAGTGCAATTATTGGATGATATGGTAAAAATGTTTAGCTATGTCAGAAACTACCAATTGTCTGTACCATTATGCATCCTTACCAACAATAAACACAAATTCCTGTTGCTCCACTTCCTCACCAGAATTTGGGCTGTCAGTGTTTAAGATTTTGGCCATTCTTCTCGGTATATAATGGCATGTCATCTTAATTTGCAATTCCCTAATAATATATGATGTTGTCTTACTTGCCATCTGTATATCTTCTCAATGAGATATCTACTCAGGTCTTTTGCACTTTTTAAAAATCAGATTGTTTTCTTATTGCTGAGTTTTAAAAGTTTCCTATATTATAGATAACAATCCTTTATCAGATGTGTCTTTTTCAAGTGTTTTCTCCTAGTCTGTGACTTACGGTCTTATTTTCTTGACAGCCATTTACAGTTTTTAATTTTAATGAAGTGCAGCCTATCAACTGTTTTTCATGAACAGGACCTTTGGTATGGTACCTAAAGTCACTGCCCTACCCAATCTCTTCTAGGACTTTTGTGTTTTACATTTAGGTCTTTACAACCACTTTTAAAAGTTGCATTAATCCTCACTAACCAAGTAGTCCCTATATAATCTTACTATTTGGGAACAAGGACTATAATTTGCTTACAAATTCCTCGGGTTCAAATATGCCCACTCCCCACCATGAATCATTAAAAATAACCAATATAGATCTTCATACATAGGTTCCTTACAATATGCTGTAAACAATCACAATTACGATGATCTTTGCCTACATGTATGCTAACAGCAGCCACACATTATTATAAGTAGCCACAAAAATGAAATTTTAAAATATTATGACTTTTATCTGCAGATATAGAAATGATTCATTAAGCACCTCAACAAATCCCTCCACAGTGGATTATTTATGTAATTAAAGCACTCAAACCAGAACATTTATAATTACTGGCTATACTGCTAGATGAAACCTGGGTCACTTCTCTACTACATACTATATCTGACCCATTAAACTATAATAGTATCTGTTATACTGCATGGCAAGATGAAGGCTATCACTGAAATGCAATCACCTTCCTTTCAGAATCTGAGTGAGTTGTTAGTAAAGACAATTCAAAGGAACCAAGGATTTAAATATCCTTTTGGGCTCAGATCCAAAAGACATTTTTCATCACCACTCCTGATCTAAAAAATCATTTTCACTTATTTTAGCATGTTTCCTATGGTTACTCTCATATAAGTTTATTGCAAACTTTTACTTAACACAGGTGAGTGTCTTATAAAGCTCAACATCAACATCTTCAGGATACTGTCTGTCAACCAGGAGTCAAAGTTTTGGCATTTTTTATATATAAGGCTTAATTACATTACTCTTAGTTTAAATTAACACCAGGAAATAGTAACCCAGAGAGAGAAACAGGTATCTGTGTTGGTATACTGGGAATTTGGACATAAGACTGCGTTAAAAATTTGCTAAGTTACTGGACCTGGAGATAAGAATCACAATATATGGTAACTGGGAATCAATTTAAGTTGGGATTATAATAATCTTCAACCTAGCCTACCTGTGGTTTAGAAGTATCCCTTAACGCATACGTGTTCAAAAACAAACCTAACTCAACAGTATCAGAGAAATGCAAATAAAAAACCAACACAATGAGATAATAACCTCATACCCACTAGGAAGGCTAACATCAAAAAAACAAATAACAAGTACTAAGACTGTAGAGAAATTGAAACCTTCCCACAATGCTGATCAGAATGTAAAATGGTTAAGCCACTTTGGAAAACAGTTTGGCTGTCCCTCAAAATGCTACAGAGTTACTTTATAATCTAGCAATTCCACTCCTAGGTATATGCCCAAGAGAAATGAAGACATAAAATCATATAAAAACTCGTACACACTCATGTTCATAGTAGTGGTATTATTCATAATATAGCCAAAGAGTGGAATCTCATACATCTATCAACTGACGAATAGAAAACAGACAAGATGTGGTATATGGAATATTATTCAGCCATAAAAAAAATGAAATACAGCTATATGCTATATGGATGAAGCTTGAAAACACTATGCCTAATGAAAGAAGTCACAGAAGACCACACTATATGAATTCATTTATACAGAATGTTTTGAATAGGCAAATCTGTAAAGAGAAAAACTAGAGTGGTTACCTAGCACTGAGGGAAATGAGGGGTTGAGGAACGATAGCTCAAGGGTATAAGGTTTCTCTCTAGAGTGATAAAATGTTGAAAAATTGACTGTGATGATGGTTGCATAACTATGTGAATATATTTTAAAAATCAATCATACAATTTAAATGGGTGGATTATGTGGTATGTGAATTATATCTCAATAAAATTGTTTAAAAAAAAACCTGACCAACCATTAGTAAGCACCACAAAACAAAACAGATTTTACTTTTGAAAGCAAAACAGCAAGGCCACTTAGAATTCAAACATTTGATTCATTTAAAGCTTGTAAAATGCCATTTCATTATATCAGATTTTCATGAATGTAAGAGGACTACGGTGTCATGAAAGATGAAGGTGGAAAGAATTCAATAACTTAGAGGGAAAAAAATCCCCCACAATTTAGTTCTAGCTTCTTGGGCACTCCTTCGAGAGGTTCATGTTATTTGCATATAATTCACCCCAGTAATATCATCTTTGGTGGGAATATGACAATTTAAACAGCAATATACAGATCCTTTAGTTACTATTGCCTAAAAAAATTTGCAAATGAAGAAAATGCCAATGGTTAGACTTAGCATATACTTGCATCTCTTTCCTTCTGGCTAGTAAGATTCTTCTAAAGAATAATAATATGCTTGATAAACAGAAATAATTCTTTTTATATCTTAAACAATATGACAAAAATGGGATGTTTTTTACCCTACTAAAATGTCCCACAAGATAGGCTATTTATTATTCATGGCAAAAGCCTGTGGGTACTATAAAAATCTATCCATGACCGTGTTTTATCAAGTGATGGTATGTCTCGTACCTCAGGGGTTTTTCAAGAGCCATATGTATCAAAATACAGATGGTACATTTATTCGAAAATTGTAGAAATTAATTATACAAGATCGCACATTTTTAAGCTCAAATGTTTTAAATATTACCCTACATTTAATAAATTCATAACTTCCATCTGACACACATAGTATATATAATCAACAGTAGTTCTCTGTCCATTCACTGCAAATCACACAAGTAATCCAGAGATTTTTCAAGTTAAGATGGATGAGTAGGTATGCATGAACAGCTTCTCTCTCTGCTAGAAGCACAAAGGACAGAAAAACTATTACAAGTATATATCCTTCAAGTCAATCATAAAATTCACATGGAAATACAAAGAGCAGTCAATAGCCAAAACAATCCTGAGAAAGGACAAAGTTGGAAAACTCATACTTCCCAATTTCAAACCTTACCACAAAGCTATAGTAATCTAGTCAGAGTAGTACTGTCATAAGGATAGACATATATACAATCAATGAAATAGAATTGATTGCACAGAAGTAAACTTTTACATTCAAGGTCAACTGAATTGCAACAAAGGTGTCAAGATAATTCATAAGGGAAAGAACAGTCTTTTCCACAAATGGTTGCCAGAACAACTGGATATTCCCAAAGGAACAAAGCTGGATCCCTTCCTTACACCATACACACAAATTAACTCAAAATAGAGCATAGACATAAATCATAGAGCTAAAACTAAAAACACTTAGAAGAAAATATAGGAGTGAACCTTCATGACCTTGGATTAGGCAATGGCTTCTTAGATAAGACACTAAAAGCAAAAGCAACCAAAGAATAAATAAGTTGGACTACATCAAAATTAAAAATTTTCATGGTGCAAATCATATCATCAAGAAAGTGAAGTGAAGGACAAGCCAAAGAATGAAAGAAAATATGCACAAATCATGTATCTGATAAGGGACTGATGCTCAAAATATATAAAGAACTCTTACAACTCAATAATAAAAGTGACAAAGAACACAATCTAAAAATGGTCAAAAGATCTGAATAGATACTTCCAGAGAAGATACACAGATGGCCAATAAACCATGAAAAGATGTTCAATATTTTTAGCCATTAGGGCAAATTAAAACCGCAATGAGATGCCACTTCACACCCACTAAGATGGCTAAAACAAAAAAGACAGACAATAACAAGTGTTGATGAGAATACAGAAAAACTGAAACTCTCATATACACATTGCTAGTGGAAACGTAAGATGACATAGCCACTTAGGAAACCAGTCTGGCAGTCCATCAAAATGCTGAACACAGAATCAACCTTATGATCCAGCAATTCCACTCCTAGGTATATATCCAAGAAAATGAAAGCAAATATCTACCTAAAAACAAATGTTCAGAGCAGTATTATTAATAGCCAAAAAGTGGAAGCAATCCATGTGTCCATCAACTGATGATGGATAAACAAAATCTACAGTGGAGAGCAGGAACTAAAGACAGACGGTACTTGGGGTACCAAGACTAAAAAAAGGTGTAAAGGTTAGTAATTCAACTTCTTACAGTAATATGGAAAGACACAATAGCCAGGCTCTCTGAGGGCTACAACTGGGCACCTGCCCATGAATTAAGTGCTGGTTAATTACTTTGACAGCTAACTCGGAAATGCACCTAGGAATAAAATTCTTGCCCATGGCAGAGATAAGCATCAGAAACCTATGCAATAGGAATTAGGCCCTGAGCATACCTGGGGATTGGAACTCAATTTCCTCATGGGACAAAATTCCTCTACCTCCTAAATATAAGAATTGGTTCTGAGATGTTGATCCCAGGGTGCCAGACTAAGGCAAAACTGCCCTATAGGGAGAAGCAATAACAGGGAGGAAAAAAATTAAAAATAAAATGAATTAATTCTCTCAAGACAAATTTGCTAACCAACATAAAACAGATTGCAAAGCATACGAAGACATCCAATACCACTTAAAAATAAAAATAAAGCACAAATAACTAAAATTCCTTGTGGAAAAATTTGAAAATGCAAATGAAGATAATTCTACTTTCCAGAGACAATTCCTGGTAAGACATTTGTGCACATGATTCTAGAATACAAAATATCCTTGATATTATTTCTTTTACAAAAATAAGACCACATTCTATATATTAATAATCAACATTTCCACATCATATATATCCTATCAATAAATATATTTTAATATTTTATTGTTCTATTCTGTTCCAGTGTTTAACAGTTCAAAACTATAAAGATTCTCTATTGTCAAGACTTTGAAAACGGAATTACCATTAATTCCTGTTAATACCATTAATTTTGTTAGGTATGATAAACAGCATTGTGATTATGTCTCTTAGAAATATTTACTAATTAGCAATTCACACAAAAGTATTTTATGAGTGAACTAATATGATATTTGGAATTGGCTTTAAATTACTGGAGAAATAAGTACAGTGATAAACACAGTACAGATTGATAAAATGCTGATGACTATTGAAGCTGGATGATGAGTACCTGAGGGCTTATTTTCTCTACTGATATATTTGAAAATTTCGTTTAAAAAAAGATCCCTATATCTTTTAACTGAACTATAGTAACTGAAAATGAGATATTGGGTTTGTTGTTGTGAGGCATTCAAACAATTCCACTGCTGCATATGCTATTTGACTATATTATTTGTATGCTAAGCAATTTCTTGGGAGTAAATGATGAGTTACAGTTATTCTACAAATCTAGAATGGCTAAAATGAAGATGCTTAGAGTGACTGTAAAAAATCTGAAATTAAAAATATATTTAGGCTTTTTAATTCCAACTATCTTTCTTTCAAAACCAGTTTGTTATAAACCAAAATTGGAATAGGTTCAACAATGATAAACACCTCAGACTTAATATGCAAAATGATATAATAAATAAAACTCATTTAATATACAAAATAACACTTAAAAACCTGGTATTGAAGAATTTTTCATTTCTCAGTTTCTTAATCTGAAAAGCTATTTATTTTAGAATTCCCCTCCATACAATCCTGAAGACTGGCTAAGATAAATTTCTAGAGTCTGATTTTTACCTATTGTGGATTGGAGATTTCGCTCATTTCAAGAGCCTGTGTATTACTCTAAAACACTTAACAGATTTTTTAATGCAAGAGGGCATGAATGCAACCATAAAACCAGATATAGCCAATCCTGTCAATAAATGCCCCAAGAAATGTGTTTTATTCACAAACATAATTTCTGATTATTTAATCCATAAAAAGACATTTTTTCTTCTCTCCCCACCTCCATCTCAATTCTTTAAACAACAAACAGACCCAAGTCTAAAATGTTTGAGTAAAACTGCAACTAACCTTTATGTATGCACTTGGGTAGATCTTATGAACAGCATCTCCAGGTGCACGACCAGCTTCTCTGTCTAAGTAGTAACTCTGCACAAACACTGCATGGTCACTAAGGCACCTGACCCAAACATCACCTTCACCTTTACATTCCAACTGCACACCTTTGCCTATGTGCAACCTGAGGAAGGAAAAGGGAATTACACTTTGTTTTGATACCTATTTAAAAATAAGTTTTAGTCCAGAATGGACAACATACTCAATGTTAAAAAAATTCTTTATTATTTCCATTTTATAAAAGATGAAACTAAGGCTTATAAAAGCTTTTAGCTACACTGTCCAAATCAACAGCTACTACCTACATGTGACCATTTAAATTAATTAACAAAATTCAGTTAATCACGTGAGTCATATTTTAAGTGTTCAACAGCCATACTTTAATGTAGGTACTGGCTACTGCAGTGAACAGCACAAATATGAACTATTTCCTTCATCACAGAAAATTCCATCAGACATTACTGGCTTAGAGAATAAGCAATTTGCCAAAGTCACATAGCTAGTGACAGAGCCATGATTATGTAGTCATGCACACACACAATTCCTTAAAGAGCTGAGATCATATAGTACCTAAAACTATTTATATTTTTCCATAATATTTCATCTTAAGCATTTACATTTGCTATGTAAACATTTAATTAACATTTTAATGATACATAAAATGAAAGTTCATCAAAATTTGCTTAACCCCTTCTCTTTTATTATCACTTTTCCAACATTATAAATAATACTTGCAGAAACATCATTTTATATTATTTCCTCAACAGATCTGTAGAACATATGATCTGAGAAAATACAAATTCATTTCCAAACTGGATACCAAAGATCTAATTTATTATTCAAAACAAAGAAACATCACTAACCTAAACAAAAGACAATTTGTGTATTTTAAATAACAAACATCTATAATTACAATACAGTGCTTACAAATTCTGAATTTTCAAAATGACCTTTATATTCTTACCTATATTCAAAATCTTATAAATCTACATCGAAAAATGTCACTTAGTATAAATGACAACGTATTATGTTCAAGTTTTAAATAACAACTATACAACTGATAATACCTTGCTCGCTCAATGGCTTCTGTCCTATGAACATTGGAGAGTTGACCCAAGCAAAAGCGATCTCCTCCAGAAGGGTCCACATATCCATCAACAGTAACGATAGGGCAGCTTGAAGGAACCTTAAATGTCTCTCCTACTTGAACATCCATTTCAAAGTAAGCGATGGAACACCAATACTCAGGAGCTACAGTAGGTAAACAGGAGAGAACATCTACCCGGGTAAGAAAAATAAAAGGCATTCACGTTCATTCCATAAGACAAAGCCTTTCCTAAAAGAAAGGGTGAAGGGGAAAAGCATCTGAAAAGCACCCAAAATAATTTATTAAAATGGCAATGCAGTAAAAAGTAGGTACCATGTCTTCCATTTTTCAGCTCAGTACCTTAGCATTCTTGAAAATCTAGTCATTTTTAAAATCTAGAATCAGTTCTTACATCAAAGGACTAAGCCAACTAGGAATTTAAAGAAGTGATCAGATTCCAAAGTACATTATTTTATCACAATGTTTCATTTGACTGCACATATTTTCTTTTTAAGATTTTATTTATTTATTCATGAGAGACGGGGTGGGGGGCGGTGGGGCAGAGAGAGGCAGAGACACAGGCAGAGGGAGAAGCAGGCTTCATGCAGGGAGCCTGATGCAGGACTTGATCCCGAGTCTCCAGGATAAGGCCCTGGGCTGAAGGCAGATGCTCAACTGCTGAGCCCCCAGGCGTCCCAACTGTACATATTTTCTTTGTAGTCAGAACTACAAAATATCCTAAAATGAAGTATGATTTAAACACACACACACACACTGACTTTAAGACATATTCCAGGGAAGCGTCCTTGAGTAGTATCAATTTATGACATACTTTTGTAGATCCCTAATTGACAGAAAGGGCATAAACAAGTCAGCCATCCCAGACTAGAGTCAAGGTTAATTACACCCCACTACACAGTTGCTGTGAGCAGGAATTCTCAACTGTCTCTTGAGTGAAAGGTCATTTGTCCCATCTGCATTTTTAGTGCAGTCAATTCATGTTAACTAGTATAATTTTAACTTTGCAGATGTATTCAGTGTATTCATCTAAACAACAATAAATAACTCACAATAATTTTAAATGACTGGGGAAAAAGGCACTATTTGGTGCGGCTTGCAAATACAGTTGATCAAATATTTCTAATTTTTGTCTGAATACAATTATTACATAGAGACAACACACATGGAAATTATTTGGTTTTCCTTTTTTAACTGATTTAACAGATATTTAAAGAGTATCTAGGAATTATTCTAGGCATGATATACACAGCAGTAAACAAGACAGCTGTTGTCCCATTCTCACGGAGATGCAGAGGCAAATAAGGAAATAAATAAGATGGCTCCAGTAATGATAAACACTGTTAAGAAAATAAAATGGGGTGTAGGATAGATGACAGGAAAGAATCCTTCAGACTAGATGGCAGGGGTACATCTTATCTGAAAAGGTGAAATTTGAAACACCATGTATCTATGAAAAGACTGTGAGCAGAACATTTCAAAAAGAGAATGCAAAGGTCCTTGAGTGAAAATGGATTTGACATATTTAAAAGAGGAAAAGGCCAGTGCCACGTTTTAGAGAATAAAGTTTTCTGCTAATAAACCAATTATTTTTTCAATGTGTCCTTTATGAACTCTGACTAAACCAGAATTTGCAGCAATAAAACTTTCAACAATCTATAAAGATACTTAGGATGACAAAAAAAATAGATCTTTTCAAACTCCCAAAATATCTTAAAATGAAGTATGATTGATACTTAAAATGTATTTTAGAAATCTTGCAAAATCTTGGGCGCCTGGATAGTTCCGTCAGCTAATTGTCTGACTTTGTTCGGCTCAAGTCATGATCTCAGGGTCCTGAGACAGGGCTCCAGCTTCTGGCTCCCTGCTCAGCAGGGAGTCTGCTCTCCTCTCATGTCCCTCTGTCCCTCCTCTCATGTTCTCTCTCTCTCTCAAATTTTAAATCTTTTAAAATCTATGTATTTAATTGCTTTTTGAAATGTTGTCAAGGGATAAAGTACTTTTCAATGAAGAATTAATAAAACAGATCACATAAAGACAGTGATTCAAAAACTTAACAATTCAAATGTTTTGCCACACAGATCAAATCAACTAATTATAAATACTTACACTAAAAAATATATTTTTGGTTATCATTAAAACATGAAAAGTAGTAGTGATATACACAAGTCTCTTCTTAAAAAATCAGTTTTGAGGGATCCCTGGGTGGCTCAGTGGTTTGGCGCCTGCCTTTGGCCCAGGGCGTGATCCGGAGTCCCGGGATCGAGTCCCATGTTCAGCTCCCTGCATGGAGCCTACTTCTCCCTCTGCCTGTGTCTCTGCCTCTCTCTCTCTCTCTCTCTCTCTCATGAGTAAATAAATAAAACCTTTAAAAAAATAAGTTTTGAAATATTGGTGAAGTTATTCTACATTAAAGATTTCCCATTGGGATGCCTGGGTGGCTCAGTGGTTGAGTGTCTGCCTTTGGCTCAGGGCGTGATCCCAGGGTCCTGGGATTGAGTCCCATATCAGGCTCCCCTCGAGGAGCCTGCTTCTCCCTCTGCCTATGTCTCTGCCTCTCTCTCTGTGTCTCTCTCATGAATAAAGTCTTAAAAAAAAAAAAGACATCCCGTTATGCTATGAACAAAAAGCTTCAGCAAACATAACTGGCAGATATATTTATATTAGTTGAAGCTAAAGCTAAAGAGATTGTCTAAGACAAGATAACAATCCAAAGTTCTAGAAGCAAAAAACAGTAATAACACTTAAAAAAGGTCTTTAAACAATCCAAACAGTAAATTTTGTTATAAACAATGCCCTGAAGTTTTATGAATGTTTATAATGCTGGGTAAAAAAAAAAAGTCCCAGAACATGCAATTCCTAGTTCATACTGAAGAACGCTATTGGGACACCTGGGTGGCTCAGTTGTTGAGCGTCTCCCTTTGGCTCCATTGTGATCCCAGGGTCCTGAGATCGAGTCCTGCATCAGGCTGCCCTCAGGGAGCCTGCTTGTCCCTCTGCCTCTCTGTGTGTCTCATGAATAAATAAATAAAATCTTAAAAAAAAAAAAGACAAAAAAAAAAAAAAAAAAACCCACTACCCAGAGTAAAGTGCATGGTGAGCAATCTTTTTCCATTGAGAGTCAAAGCAGGACAGAAAAAGAGAATTGTATAATCTCTATTATGTTTAAATAAGACAAAAATATACTTTCATTGCCATAAATTGTAACATCTGCAGCTGCACTTAAATCTGATTTTATTATTTTCCAATCGCCAAAGGGGTTTTTGCTTGTTTGCCTATTATCTCAGACACCATACAACAATGACAGTTACATAAAGCTGCATCTCTGAAAAGGTTTAGTATGAGTTCACCTTTAGTAATGGGAAGAAGAGTTTTAAGAAACTTGAAGTGAACAGAAACTGGCATCAGAATTGCAGACCACAAACCAGGGATGAAAACCACCACCTGTTAAGCGATTATTAAGGCCTAAGAAAGCATGAGCAAGGGAGGGGGTTACTATGGTTACTATGTGTGGAGACAGAGAAAAGAAAGGTAATCTAAGTGGGTTCCAGAAAACTCGGCAGTGTTGGGATACAATATACCATGTGAAAAACTTCCCTACTCCACTCAATTTGCTAAACAGCCAGGAAGAAACTTTTTTTTTTTAAACAGAAGGTAATAGGAAACGCTTATTAGGACTTCCTAGATCTCTCTTTGCTCTTATGCTCCAAGGACCAAATGCCATATTAAGTGACAAGTCTGTGGCTTCTCAAACCAGTATTAACAGCAGGATGAGATTACTCAGTTCAGAGAGAGCTTTCCTAATGTCCCAATTCATACAAAAGGGAGTGGGGTTGTTACGTGTTTGCTAATGTTGATATTTTGAGTTTCTTGTTGATAAATTAGTGAAGCTGAGGTGGTCTTATGAAGCCCATGGACTGCTCATTACTGGCCAGAGAAAAGGTTCTTAGAAGACTGAGTTAACAAAATGATTTTTTTTTTAATATAAGAACTTAGCTAAATAATTTTTATAATGGGGCAATGTATTAATTACATTGAAAAATATAGTCTCCAAGGCACTGTCTTCAATTTCTGAAATAAAGTCATTCAAGAAGTTAAAAACTTGGTTAGAGTGCCTACAAGACTCATTATAAATTATTTATTATTCAGATCTGAATGAGATGCCCTATAAGAATCTTTTATCAACACATAAAGGCAAGGCACTCTCTTGAATAGTAGATAGTTCCTAAGTACTAGACTATAACCTGAATTTGGAAATCTGTGGATTTTGAACTCATCTGTGAATTACCAAAACAATTTCAAATACACTGAGGAAACTCTTCACTTTAATTTGTAATTAATATTTAATGCAATGAATATATCTCAGCTTTAAGAAAAAGCAAAAACAGAGTCCATAAAAAGAAAATGACTAACCTTTTCCAAAAATTTTTTCAACTTACTTATCAAAGTCAAAGCACAAAAATCACCAAGTATATGGCCTATCTGAAATCCTTAACCTTACCTTAAGGTAATGTCCAATAATAATAATTTTCCTTTTCTACAATTTCTATTACCTCTATTTCTGAAAACATCTATGTAACTGTCTTCAAAAATCATTTCTCAAAAATAGATTCACTATATATTGATGGTATTTAATTATTTCAAAGAGTTTACATATTGAAAGGTATAGGCTTATTTCCTATCTAAAGGGCCCTGAGTCTTTGATAGGATACTTTAGGATTTCTTAATCAGACCTTAAGGGGCTACATAAACCAGACACCTAAAACAAATACTAACTTTGTTTTCTTTTCTATCTGTTCATGAAATAGAATTGCAGAGTTGTAAACCAACAACTATAATTTAGTAGAATTAAAAGTGCTAGATAGCAGGGGACATAAGGATTAGGAAAGGTTTCACCAACAGTGGTGTACTCCTGCTAGATCTTAAAAAGAGTTTCCCACATTTAGGACCTTAGGAGTACATGGATGGGCATCAAGATGGTCCTCAATAATTCTCACCTCCTGATATTCACATCTTTGTGTTGTCCCCTACCCACAAAAAAAGGTAGAATTAAAAGTGCTCGATAGCAGGGGACATAAGGATTAGGAAAGGTTTCGCCAACAGTGGTGTACTCTTGCTAGATCTTAAAAAGAGTTTCCTACATTTAGGACCTTAGGAGTACATGGATGGGCATCAAGATGGTCCTCAATAATTCGCACCTCCTGATACTCACATCATTGTGTTGTCCCCTACCCACAAAAAAAGGTCTACAGAAATTATGACATGACTTTTGAGGCTAAGTCTTAAAAGATCCCAAGGCTCTCTTGTCTTCTCTTGATTACTTACTCTAGGTGAAGCTAGCTATCATGTGAAGACACTCAAGAAGCTCTACGAAGAAGGTCCACCCAGAGAGAAACTGGAACTTCCCGACAACAATAACATCAATTTACCAGCTATGTGGGCAAACCACCCTGAAAGTGAATCCTCCAGCCCTAGAAAATCCCTCAGATGATAGTAGCCCAAGCCAACACCCTGACTGCAACCTCATGCAACTCTACATCCAGAGCAAATCAACCAAGTCATTCTCAGATCCCTGACCCACAGAAACTAGTAAGATCAAGAATTATTACTACTGGCTTAATCAGCTAAGTTTGGAGAGTACTCAGTTTCAGAAAAACAAGTAACTAATTTGGAGTACGAAACCTATCAGAGATTTTTTTGCATGTGTAGAGAAAGCACAGAGGAATGATATAGCTGAGCAAGCTTGAGTAAGTGGTTCAGGGTGGTTAGAGCATAAAGAGACAAAGCTAGGAAAGTACGCAGGGACCAGGATCAGACCTTTTCTGCCCAGCTAAGGAATTTAGACCTTTTGACCAAGCAATGAGTAGGGAAAGCAATGCCAGTTTGTCAGCAGAGAAATAATTAGATTCAAATTTGAAAAGAAATACGGAGTAAGAGCAGAGATTAAAGTATGACTAGAAGCTCTCCCAACAGGAAGACCAGTTAAAATCTTCTCTTAACAAAAGGAGAAATGAAGAAAACAGTTGTGAGGTAAAACTCCTTCGAGACCTGTAAGTATTCATAACCAGAGTTCACAGAGACTGGGTTCTAACGAGCTGACTTCACTAAAGGTTTATGCACAGAGCTAATCCCTTCTCACAACCTCTCAGAGACCTTTCAGGATCATTCTTACTATTAAGTCACTTCCTATTCTATTCGTAGACAAAAGCTTTAATGCCAGTGTGAGGTGTTCCGGATGTGTCTCCCATAACTAGTTAATGCTATTCCCTAACCACCAGAAGCTGTTAGACCTCAACATCAGTTCTACCATGAGAACAATGAAGTAAATCTATCAAGAAGCCAAAAGCATTCACTGAATACAAATTGAGTCCAAACAACCAGCTAGATGCCACCATTTCCAACACCTCACCATCCCTTTCAGGGTAGGTCTTTCTTCTGAGGTCTGGTTATCCTCCCTCCTGCAGATCACCTTCCAGCATATGGACACTGAGGCAACCCCAAATGACCAGGGACCACTACTGACTCTCAATGATGCTGCCCTGAAGCCAGCAAAAATTCTCATTCTTAAGACACTAGATTTCCCCCTCTTATCACAATGTTTATTCACAACAAATTAAGATTATGATACAGTGATTTCATTTATATAATTTCAAAAACAAGTAAAACCAATCTACTAGACTGTCTAGGGATGCATTCATCACTTTCAAAGAACAAAAAAGGAGTGTATCCACAAAAAGCAGAATAGTACTTATCTTTGGGGCAGAGAAGTTTCTGAAACAAAATGCACAGGACAGGAAGTTTTCTAGGGGTGTTGCACTGTTCTAGTTCTCAATCTGGGTGGTGGTTACCCAGGTGTTGGCTTCAATATTATTCATGAGACTGTATATATAGCTGTTTTATATACTTTTCTGTATACTGTATTTCTCAATAAAAATGTTTATAAAAAGGCGAGGATCCCTAGCCAACAAAAAATGTTTAAAGCCATGGTAAATATGAAAATAACATATAGAAAGTCAACTAGAGAGGTCATTTAACTAGCAATTATGTATTCTAATATATTTATATACAAAGTAATTTTACAGGGCGGACTTCCTTCAAAATAATAGGTGAGGGTATGGATGAGATAAGACTGACCTGTTAAGGTGATAGTAGTTGAAACTGAGGCATGAGTATAATGGGGGCAGGGTCTGATATTTGGTGTATGTCTGAAATTCTTCATAATAACACAAATTCTAATTTTTATCTTTAATTGGGGGAAAAACTAAGTGATGAGTGGAAATTAAGTATTTGCCATTTTAAACTAAGAAAAATATGTATGAGGGGATAGAAGGAAAACAAATCAAAATCCTACTTATTTTTAGAAGCCTTCAGTATTTTACTTAAACTTTCTGTTTCATTACTTCTATAGTTTAAAAAGATACGTTCAAACTCTGAATTGAGGAAATCTACTTAGTTATTTACTCCTTCAAAGATAATCTAATCAAAAAGTCTCTAAAAATTTCAATTAACCAGAAATTCCTGAATCTATCTTCTAAAATAGATACAGTGAATTATTATTTTCAAAATCATCTACTGCAGAATCTTCCGTCTTTTTAAGCTACAGTTTTACAGCTGTTCTATTTGAAACCTAGTTTTCTTCTGCTGCAGATTTATATATTCAATGCCAAAACCAGCATTTTGGTACTTCACGTCTTAGCTGAAAAAAATCTTGTTTTTTCTTTTACACACTTAAAAGAGTCAAATATAGACACCTTATGTGTGACTATTTTGGCTACTAATAAACTTGATTAGCTAACATGATAAGGAGCATTGTACTTATCTAAAAAGTTAGGCTACTCTGTAATTACACTAAAATGTGTATTTGTGTGTGTTTTAATTAATATAAAGAAAATATGAATATAGGGAATCGATTTTGAAATACACTTACCAGGATGATTGGAAATGGGAGGCTGGAATGCAAGCTCATTGTGAACTGGCCCTAAAGAAAAGACAATAAAAATCCCATTTTTATTTATTAAAAGTTTTCTAATGCTAAAACTTTTAATAAGCTTTACTTAAATATAACTATCATACTTCAGGAGTTATTTAGATCAAGCTTATGCAATGTCTAAAACTTTAAAAGCTTCGTTTAGATTACTTTATAATAAGAAAATACTCTTGAGTTACTTTGGTGGATATTTAAGAGCTAACATTTTAATGCTATGTGTCAAGTGCAGTTAGCAATTTACAATAATTGTACATGCAAAATTTAATGTAAATTATAAATGAATTATTCATGTAATGTGATAGAGTATAATTTACAATGCAATATATATAATAATAATTCAAATTGTCAGATCCATTCTAAAAACAAATGTTTAAGGTTTATTACATTAAGGTTGTTTACATAATGGAGCAGTAGCTAAGATAATTAAGAGATTATTAAGTGCTAAAACATCGTGCTAAACACTTCACATGAGTTATTACATTTACTTCCTACAACATTCCTTGAGCTGGATACTACTGCTACCCTTAAGGCTTAGTTAGTGAGGGTTAAAAACTTGCCAATGGTCACACATCTAGTTAAGGGTCCGAAGTCAGCACCTTAACCATTAACCACTATTCTGGGCCAGCCAGCCATAAAAAATTACACTCTCTAAGACATGGAAAAATAGTAACATAATTGAAAACAAGAAGGATACAACAATATATACACGATATGATCCTTTCCCTCCCAAATTTCTGTACACCCATTTATATGACTGGAAGAAAAAATATGACAAAATATTAGAAGTGGGTATCTGTAGGTAGGATGACTCTGGGTATTTTTTATTTTTTTATTTACACTCTTCTGTATTTTCCAAGTTTTCTTTGGTACTATTAATCTTATAATGGAGGAAAAGGAATTTAAAACATAGGAAAATTTATGCTCTTCATTTCACTAAGCCAAATGAACAAAGTCCCTCTTCTGCCTGAAACTACAAGCTATGATCATCAGTAGAGTAACCTTCCCAATCAAGCCTACACAAAGTAATGATAGATTCCACAACTAAGTGTCTACAGTATGCTAACAGTATGATGTGGGAACCCTTGAGATCTTGACACTCAAGGGGTTTCAATCCACATAGGATGGATATACAGATATACATGAGATCTAGGAACATATACAAAGCGAACAAACAAATGAATGGAAATCAATGTGGTGTTAATGAAACATCAGCAACAGAGAAAGAAATGTATTTAGTAAACATCACTTCTCTAAAACAAATGTATGGTAACAAAACTATAAAAAAGAAATAATACTGTTTACTAAAAATGCTGAAAAGCAGTAATCATTTAATGAAACTAAATTGTAAGATGAATAAAAGATGTAAAAACATTAAAAAAAAAATAGAAAGAAAAACAGTTCTCGAAAAGAAAAGGCCCTTACAACAAAAACAAGAGCTTACAGTAATGTCCGGGATGGGGCGGCATAGGCGGGTGGTGCTGAAGATGGCCGTTTTGGTGGTGAGGCAAATTAGGTGTGTATGGTGCGCTCCTACTTCCAGTCCAGGTGGTAGTGCTGTCTAAAAATTAAGGCCCACATGGATTAATTTGCTTTTAGAAAGTCTGCCTATTTTTTCTCAACTAGTTAAAAGATTTTAAAAAGCATGTACATACTATGGTGGTAAGTAGCTGGCTGAGCAGTAAATCCATTCTGCTGCTGTCCTGGCTGAGGCCCTGAAGCTATCTGCAACAATCCTTCACTATGGCTGCCTGCCAGTATACTGGCAGGCTGACCTAGAGGAACGAGAAGACATTAATATGGTACATTTATCGATGCAATCCTACATTGTTATACAGTAGATGAAGGACCAATTATATCTGATAATCACAGCTGTATTGATGGGCAAAAAAATGGAACTTGTCCATGATCTATCAAATAACAAATTCTAAAGTCATCTACGAAGGCAAACCTTAACTTGAAAATGTCTGAGATTATTCTATCTTAAGAAACAACTGGCTAATCTTTAGAGGGCTTTTTCTTCATAGATATTCTTCAAATGCCAGCAAAATCTCACTATATGTCTAGCCTATCATAATAAATTCAGAAGCACATCAGCTCATCCCTGGTCATGCGATCTAGCTCTGGACCTTTTTGATGAGGACTCCCAAAGTCCAGCCCCAATAAAATGTTGAAAACTGGAAATTCATTATTATTATCAGCACTGGTACTGGTAATCGCAAAATGCTACCGTTTGATAAAAGAAAAGCAGAGCACGCAAGTATTTTAAATGGAATGTGATGGGTAAGGCGAAGTTTAGAAAAGGTCAAGCTCTACTATTCAATCAGTAAAGCACTGCTAGTAAAAAAAAAAAAAATTAAAAAAAGAAAGAAAGAAAAACAAAAAACAAAACCCACAACAACAAACTGTAAGTCTATTCTGAAATTTTTCATGTACTTTTAAAAACCAAAAATCAATTCCTTCCAAGAACACTAACATCTTCCTGGACTGACAAGAAATTAGTTACCCTTTCTATGTGTAATATACCAGAAGTAAGATTTGTCTGGTTTCTATTCTACTCAAAACCATTCTAAGATATTGCTTGCTGACCTACATTTTTTTTTAGATTTTAAAAAAATTTTTAAAGTAATTTCTGCCCCCAACATGGGGCTCACACCCACAACCCTGAGATCAAGAATCGCACGCTCCACCGACCAAGTCAGCCAGCTACCCCAACAACCTACATTTTTAAGGCTTTTTTTTTTAAGTGGAAAAGCTTGATTTTTTTCAAGCAAGCATGAATTGAGTCAATTATTCATCGCATTTGGAAAGCACTGAAATTTCCTAATTGTTACAACTGGCATCACTTCAATCTTTTCTCATCTAAATGGGAGTATAGATAGAAGAAAGGAAATGACACCATAGTTCAAAGTATCAAGGAAAAGAAACATTTTTTTCCTTCCTACAAATCACATTTCCTTAAGGTGAAGATTATAAAAGTTAAAAAGATTGTTGCAATAATCTCCAAAGTATTTAATTTTAAAGATGTTTTTAGCAACCTCACTCCCTATTTATCCCAAAATTTTTTCCAAGTTTCTTTAAATGTTAATTACATTTTAACAACTATGCATGTCACAAACTTTTAGCTTACAAAAAGTGTCACTACGTAGGTGAAACGAGATTATTTTAATTTACAGATATTTAGAAAGAAAACCTGAAGATATTCAAGAGCCAAGTGAACATAGACTATAAAGTAGCCCACTGTGGTTATCTGTACTGAATATTTCCGTTACACAATTCCAAGTACATAGGATGAAATGAAACAATACAACTATACCAGCTTATTTGAAATAGTCTTCCAATCCTTAGTCCAATTTCTTCTTTAATTCTATCAATACACTTTCTGAGATCTACAAGAACATTTTGCAACAAATTCTAAAAATAATCATCTATTCAATTATAAAAAATATCCAAAAAATACCAAGAAAAATTATTAGCATTTCACTCATACCATTTTTCTGGTTTTCAATGGACTTGGCTCCAGGGAATAGAACAGTTAAAGTCATTTTAGCAAGCACCAACAAAGGCATGTAAATTCAAATCTCCAGATAATATCAACAGAAGTAAGTGGCTACACTCTCACTAATCTATGCTTAGGTGGTTTTATTCTCCATCATTGACCACTCTGTCAACTATATTCTCAAACTGGTTAATAAACAGTAGACAGATAACAGAAGCACTAAGTGATTAAGAGGGTCCAGGTTCTAAAGCATGTGCTTAACCTGTATACTCCACGTAGAATATGTTGTCTATGGTGAGGCTGTCATCTCACGTAGCAAATCCAAAATACACTGAAGAGAAGAAATGAATTAAAGGGGAGATATCTGGTATACTGTACTTATAAATTCAATTAGAGAAATCAGTCCTCTATTTATTCTAAAGATCAAATTTCTCTTTTGAATATGATCTGATATTAAAGTAAATAGAATAATGCTCCCTTTGGTAGCCACTAACAAAGTATTAGTCCAGATCTAGCAACAATCCACTGCTGATGTGGGCTTAGATACAATCTCCGTAGCAACCAGGTACAAATAGCACCATACATATGCCAAGACCCTGCTCTGTAATTAGTTAAAAAAAAAAAAACAAACAAAAAAGCAACTTCACTTGCCAAACAGCAAACTATGCAGCCTTTGATAACTTTGAAAATAAACAGCAGTATCAACAGAACAGAGTCGTTATTGCCTTGATCAGGCTCCAAGAAAAGATAAATCTAATAACCCTCTGGCTCTATAATGTGGCAAAGAAAATGGCATCTCTATCATGGGAAGAATCTTTTTGAAAAAGACCTCCTGGTTAAAAAAAAAAAACAACACACATACACCCCCCCACCCCACCCCAGAATTTAGCTATATTTCAAAATTGACTAAAATACTTAATATCTATCTTCAGGGATGTGTATCATAAACAACTTTGCCAGTATCCCTTTTTTAAAGTTTGTACAATGAGAGACCGAAAGGACTATTATAAAGTAATATACTGCCAGATAAAGCACAATAAAAACCCTGATTAAAGGAAAGCATACTATTCCATCTAGAGATTTTATAAACATCTTGGTCCAAAACTACTTGTTAACTACTTAAATGTTTCTCTAAAACATATCTGAAAGTGCAAGATGATTCTTACTTCTGCATGTAATAATAGGGAAATTACAAATTAGACCATTAATTTATTTTTATTTCTTTATTTAAATTCAATTTGCCATAGACCATCAATTTAAATCAGTATTATAATCAAAGTCATTA
This sequence comes from Vulpes vulpes, assembly GCF_048418805.1. NCBI lineage: Eukaryota > Metazoa > Chordata > Mammalia > Carnivora > Canidae > Vulpes > Vulpes vulpes. The sequence continues at coordinate 35,206,756 of NC_132784.1, read as the reverse complement.
CTTAAATCCCAAGTGACCGTTTTTTCCAGGACCAACTGAAAAATCTACTTAATACTTTTTTGCTATAAAAGATACCACAGTACTTTTCATTTGGACTTAGTTGGAGTTATCCTCCAAGTACATATAAATATTAAATGGGGAAGATCAACTTGTTGACTACATTTGATTCTACTACTCACTTGTGGAAGCCACAGGAATGTTGGGAAAGTTGGTGGTGCTGGTAGCATTAGACTCAGATGGAGCCAACAGAGCTGGGGTACTGTATGTCTCCGTTGAGGCACGATTACTTGGTGGATGCTGGATGGTTTGAATTGAATGCCCTTCAGTGGATAATGATGGCTGTCCCTCAAAGTCATGAACATATTCATCCTTCACCAACATACTTGGTGGAGCTATATAAAAAATTAAACACATTTTAAAATCTTCTAAGCTTTGGTTACCAGGAAAAAAAAATGTTGTAAGTAATATGACAACATCTAAAATCATTATAGTGTAAATAACTTTTAACTCAGAATTTTTTCATACTTGAAATCACTACTACTTTATCAGCAAAAACTATTTAGAAGTAGGGACCTCTGATATATTCTATCGATCAATCTGACTGACCCCTGAAATTTGAAACTAGGCCATATTCCAAACCCATCCAGCAGTGGTCCTCAAGAGGTATTCCTTAGTTTTCTGATTAACCTAGAAGTAATAATCATCTTAAATACATGAGTTAGATGGAAAGCATATGGCTGGAGGAAGTGTTTATCCATGAGAAGACCAAAGTGAGATCAAGTACTTGGCTATATGTTTTTGCTAATTTCACAGTGTAGAAATATAAATGGGATCTGATAGCTATTCAATTCCAGGATTTATACTTGTCATTAAATGACATGCTTTGAAAGTGAAATGTACTGAAATGTCCCCTACTAGGTCAGAACCAGAAGCAAAAATCCTAAATGGTAAGTCAAACTGAAATTTCCCTCTGAAAATCCAAATCACATAATGATGTTTGATAAATATTTGTTGTGAAAAAATTCAATAATCAACATCTTTCACCTTAATAAGCAATCCTAAACTCAACCCAATACTACAGAACATTTTTCCTTTAACAAACTAGGGAATGGTTGCCTTTGTTTTAAGGAAAAAAAGAAAACTTAAACTGCATTGATAATGTCAACTGTTCTCTGCCCAGAACCTCCCTATTTGTTTTAGGCTATTGCTTTGCGGTATGCTTTTTATCTTTAGCCAACAATCCTTTACTGCTTTTCAACTAATACTACTCCAGAATCTTACAATTCATTGAATTCTAATACTAGGTTCTCTACTTAGAACACACAATAAATAGTCCACAAAAAGACATTTTTTCCATTAAGAATCAATATATAGGGCCCTTTACCTTTCCCTACATCAATTTTTGAAAAAACTGATTACTAAGTACCAATTCATTACATGGTCTTTTGTTTTGTTTTGTTTTTAAGTAGGCTTCATGCCCAAAGTGAAGCTTGAACTCGCAATTCTGAGATGAATAGCCACATGACGTACTGAGCCAACTAGGTCCCCCAACATGGCCTTTTTTAAAAAAATGGAGACTATTCCAAAGCATTAAGAATAATCTATTGTTCAAATTTCTACATACAATCTCTTAAAGAGGTTTTCCATGCATCGAAAGACATGAAGGGGCACCTGGGTGCAGTCGGTTGAGCACCCAACTTTTGGTTTCGGCTCAGGTCATGATCTTGGGGTGGTGAGATCAAGCCCTGTGGCCAGCTCCACATTAAACATGGAGTCTGCTTAAGAGTCTCTCACACTCTGCCCCTACCCCACCCATGCATGTACACACGTTTGCATTTTCTCTCAAATAAATAAATCTTTAAAAACAAAAACAAAAAGAAACGTAATGAAGATTTGGATATTTTTAAGAACAATGAATTCCATTCCAAAAAGTGTTTCTTTAAAAAATTCTAGGGAAACAAAAAATAATGAAAAGGATGCTGCTTAACACATCACTGTATCAGTAACAAAATTGGACCCAACGATTCATCACCAATGTTAGCCAGATTATAAAAATACAAAGAAAAAATCATTTGGGACAAAATGTAGATATTACTGTTATTTATCCGATCTTTTTTTAAAAAAATTATACCCTTCAACAAAATTCTCTAATTTTCTTCCTATAGATCCTGACATCTCTATGTACTTCCTGGACCTTTTAGGGTTTTTGGTTGTTATAGTAACAAGGATCTTTTTAACCAAGATATTGGTATTGTTAGTACAAAGGAGAAAGCTACTGATTTGAGGAAATAGTTTGTGAACTGGATGGCTCATCACTTTTGCTTTTCAGTTGACTGTTAGGCTTAAAGTACAACTGTAATGACTAAATTCTCCTTTTAAAGAGCTACGCCTCATAACCTTATCTCGTCTAATACACTGAATAAACCTTCCCCAATGTAAGTCTGAGAGTTCTACCAACTGCAAGTGTCTTCAATTAAATAACTTAAAACATGTCCCTTAGGTAAAACTATAGGTATCAAGGATAGATATCTGCAAAATATTTTTGCCAAGAGAAAAAAAGTTGGTTACAAAACACTATTGTACACTATGATCACATGCATGTTTAAAAAATCACATTCTGTAATTTAAAAAGCAAGGTCCAGAACAAGTGCACAATATGCTTTTAATGTAAGAAAAAGAGGGAAATAATACATGTTTTTTTGCATAAAGAAACCCTGGAAGGAAACACCAGAAACTAATAAAAGTGATTACCTGAGGTAGGGGGGAATGGGGGCAGGGGTGGGAGCACTTCTTTTCACTGTATACCTTTTTATAGTATTTTGATTTATGGACCATGTATTGCCTATTCAAAAAAATAAAATTAAAAAAACATATAGTATATATTTTTTAAGTCCAGAATAACAGACACCAAACTATTAGCTATTTCTCTTTATGGACTAGCATTCAACAAATTTATTCACTGAATAAATATTTATTGAGTACTGTTCTAGCACCTGGGACACATGAATAAACAAAAGAAAAATTTCTTTCATGGAACTTATACTCCAATATTTTTTTATTGTCTAAATATCTAATATTGAGGACACATTACTCCAGCTCCTCCTGTCTATCATGATCTTCATCTCATCAAGCATAGATAATGCCACCTTCCATGTGGGAGTATAATGAGAACAATGAAGCAATACTTGTAACTCGTATAGCTCAGTTCTGGACAAAAAGTCTGTACTTATCAAGTGTCAGCTGTTATGCTTTAACCATACTTTTAGAGCAGTCATACATATAACTGTAAAATATTTTATGAGGGGTAAGAAATGTATAAGGGACAGAAAAGCTGAAGCCACTGGACTCACCCCAAGTCAGTGTTCTTATCCCCACCAGCAGGCAGAGCACAGCACTCGTCTGATGCTATTGCTGTCTTATTTACCTTGTCTTTCCTCCACTAAACTATTAGTTACCTAGCGTGGAGAAAACACACCTTATTTATCCTATCGTCCCTAGATCCTAACACAGTACCAAGCAATACATGCTCACTAAACATCTCTTAAAATGAATATGCAGACTGATGTGGTCATGGAAAGCTTCACAGAAGATACGAAACAGGCTGGAAATGATTACCCTAAGATTCCAACTCAAAAGTGAAGGAGTTATCCCATTTTCTTAACTTTTTCTTTACCTGGCTTTATATTATTACTCTGTCCAAATCTAGAAGGGGATGTGGAAAAAACCTGTTGTTTTTTAAGGAAATAAGCCACTGAAGCTGGCCTTTACAAACCACCACTAGGGGGATGTGCAAGGCTAAAACAACCCTTAGAGCTACTAAAAAGAGCCTTTCACCCCCACACACAATCTGACCAAAGATGACCAAAGATAGCTACTCATAACAGCAACATGTTAGGATAAAGGGGGAGTGTAATGAGTCTTAAAAACTGGATCTCCTCACAACCACTCCCACTAAGGAGATTCTGATATAGATATCACTAGAGTCCCCCAATCCTTAACCCCTGCTGAGCTGAATACTTTAATTCTCCAAAAGCATGGGTGGAGAATGGTGAAGATCTGAAGGGTATTTACTTTCAAAGAAAAAAGAAGACTAATATTAATGTAAATTGTAGTAAAGAGGCAAGACTTAAACCAATCTTAGAGCTACCCTTCCCAGACCACTACCACATTACCAACCCATGTTCTCAGAAACCTACTAACCAGTAACAAGTACCAAAAGGGGCTGGAGTCTTCCTCTATTATAGCGACATGGAAGAAAAGTGGACTATAAAAACAAGTAGACTTTCAAGCTCTTCCAAAATTTTGTTTAAGGTTAGATGATATTTCTGACCCACCTCTAAGATTCTGCAACAAGTACCAACCCACTGTTCCTCAAGAACAACTGCACATCTTTCTAAGATAATGGTGGTTCTTTATCAGAGTTTCTCTTCAAATTAACTGCTTACAAAAATTTTAGTTCATATTCTAAGTAATAAAACTAAAGTTTTAACAGATCTCTGTTCTCAAATATTACACTAAAAAACACCACCCCTCATTGATTTCATTTCCGTACCTCAAAACATGCTCCTTTTTAAAAGAGAATTAAATTAGATAATCTATGAAAGTTAAAAGTAGCCTTGTTTCATTTACTCAAAAATGTAAGAAAAAAATATTAACATATGTAGTTTTAAATCACGCTGAAAATTATCTATCATTCATAAAAAATAGGGAGAAACAAAGAAAAATTAGAATATTAGTATTTCTTAAAGGACATGCTATACATGACTCCAAATTACCAAACATTATAGGTATTTATACTCATTTATATTGGCTCTGTAAGATTTTCTTCCAAAATGATCAGTTTTTATCAATTCAAAAAATATTCTTTCTTCATATGTTTTATATTCCCCTATCATATTTTTTAGGTCACTCCAGGGCATAAATGGTAGTTCAATAAACCACCAGGCTACTTAAATTCAGTTTTAAATACTAATGTGTGCTCCCAAAGAACTGGATTTCCAAAGCAGTAAGTATTTTTCTTGTAAATGTTACCAGCATCCATACAAACTAATTTTAGGTCAATAAAAAATAGAGGGAACAGGATAAAGAAGAAAGAGAAAGTTACAAGAAACAGATTACCTACCATTACTCTGCAGTGTTAATCCTGAGAGATCTTAATTTTTTAAAAGGGAAAAGAAAACGAAACATTAATCATTACCATGAAAATATTTTCCACTGTATTTAAAATTACAAAGTATAAATTTAACCCAGAGATTCAACACTTCACAAACCATTTCAACTCAAGAGTAGTAGTGTAAATGCTATCTGACGATGCATAAACTATTCAATTCTATAATGCCTTCCACCTTATTTTTCAAAACCAATATTCTAGATGAGCAGAACATGAACTATAGTGTATACTTAGTTCTAGCAGTCAAAATACAAGTCTATTCTAAAGTTTAAATTTAAATATTTATATTTCATTAAAAATATCTGATTCTTAACCTTAGCTGAAGTCCTGGCTCTATCCAAATTTATAATTTGGCATAGAAAAATTAAAACAGTATCAAGAACTTTTCCCTTCATGCATCTGAAGATAAAAGCAAAGTCTACTTACCAATTCCAGGTGATACAACTCGTTCATAGTGATATGGATTCACACAGACACTATCACATTTTAAGTCAAATGCATACTGACAATATTTAACATGTTTGAGTTCATTTTTATGAAGATCAGGCCACCTCCAGAGACGAGCATAGATCACATGAGGAAATCCTTTCCGACCAGCCACCTAAGAAATATAAATGATCACTTATATATATTTTTTAAGATTTTATTTATTTATTCATGAGACACAAAGGGGGGGCGGGCAGAGACACAAACAGGCAGAGAGAGAAGCAGGCTTTATGCAGGAAGCCTGAGATGGGACTTGATCCTGGGTCTCCAGGATCAGGCCCTGGCTGAAGGCGGCGCTAAACTGCTGAGCCATCCAGGCTGCCCTAAATGATCATTTATTGATCATCAGTTATACATCACACATTGAACAAGGCATTTTACATATGTTCTCATTTAATTTTTACAATCCTACAAAATCAGTATTATAATCTCTATCATAAAGGAGAAACATTTATGAACAAAGGTATTTTTCAAGACCTGTGCTTGGGTTTTTAAAATGCAAAAAAAATATGAGTTGTTGAAGTAATCATTCTTAAAAACCTTGAAACAAAGTGTTTAAATCTAATGACTTAATATTTCTGTATGTTTCTTTAAAAATATTCAGCACAGGAGATACGTGTAGTTCTATAAAAAATGTAATCAATGAAAATGAAAATTTTAAAACTTTTATAAAATATAAGCCTTTTAACTCTGAGTTTTAAAGAAATGCTTACATTCTTTTAGAGTCTTTTTCATATAAAAGTACCAAACCTACAATATCAGATTTCTAAACTATAAAAGGATCAAGTATAACTCAGTTTTTTAAATGTACATAAAATACGCTCAAAAAGAAAAAAAGCTGAAAAGATGAATACCAAAGTGCTAAAAGGCAGGGGTTTCTTCTGCTTTTTTATTTTCCAAATTTTCTACATGGAATTTTTTTCTTAGAACGCTAAAAAACTTTTTAAGATATATCTTTATTATTACATTCCCATAATGCATATTGGTATAGTACCTGATGTACAGTATCTGAAGAGATGGAACAAATATTAAATTATCCAATAGTAACTTTAAAGGAAGCAAGAATTTTTTAATCTGCCACTACAAAAGATAGAGAAAAACTCTCGAACAGGACTAACCTGAAGCCTCCCATCCAATGTTCTCTGTATGGTAACACATTTGCTAGGATGAGCTCCATTTGTAGTTATAGCTGTTATTAAAGAATCCAATTCATCTTTTTTCTCCTTCAGCTTCTTTACCAAACTTTCAATTGCTCTTTTTGCAAATGTTTCACTCTCTCCACCTTGTCTATGGCACATCAAACTATGTACAATGCTCAGACAGGCATCATTACTTGTTGGTGTATTTGTAATAGACATATTGTCCATTTGTTAAAGTTATTTCTTTTAAATCAAATATGTCTCCAATTTCCGGAGAAATTTTGATCTTTTCGAGGCAGTGAAAAACAATGGCTAGCGTTCCAAGGAAAATTATTAGGCATGTGGTACTCAGGATAACCTAAAAAAAAAGAGACATAGACATTAAAACACATTTCACAAAGTAAATTCAACTACTTGGGAAAAGATGGAATTGCTCCAGTTAAGTCAAAGACTCAGTCAGTGCACCGAATTTAAATCTGGTGCTTAGCTTTTTAAATGTTACTGTTTTTGACATTCCAAAAAATTATTAAAGTTAGTCTTGTTATTATAAGGGCACGCTCAATCAAGTCCTGTCACTAGTCACTCTAAAGTTAAATCTTAGCAAAACTTTAAAAACGATTACTAATGAAGATCAGCACTTTAAAAATATGCTTAACAGCTAATTAAACCTAAAAGTCCACCATTAATACACATGAAAAATTTAATATCACCTGTTACAAAATGCTGTTTATAAGTTAAAAAACACCCATCTTTCTAAAGAGACCAATGAAAGAATAAAAAGATGAATACAAATTTTTAAATGGGCAAAGTATTTTAATAGCCATTTCTCTGAAGAATGGCCAATAAGTATATGAAAGATGCTCAAACATCACTAGTCATTAGGGAAATGCAAATCAAAACCGCAAGGAGATAAATCAAATTAATCAATTAAATCAAAAGGGCAGACAACATGGGTATTCGCGAGGAAGCGGAGAAATGGAGCCCTCATCCACTGCTGGTGGGACTGCAAAATGAAATTCCCCAAAATGTTAAACACAGAGTTACTATATGACCTAGGAATTCCACTCCTAGCAATTCTACCCAAGATTACTGAAAATTCATGTCCACACAGAAACAGGTACATAACTGTTCACGGCAGTACCATTCCTAACAGCCAGAAGGTACAGTACAAACGCCACTGAGGACTAGACAAATGAGTATATCCACAAAACATAATATTATTCGGTCATAAAAAAGAATGAAGTACTAATATATGCTACAACATGGATGAACCTTGAAAACATGCTAAGGGGAAAAAAGCCAGTCACAATGGGGCACCTGGGTGGCGGGGTAAGTGTCTGCCTTCAGCTCAGGTCATGAACTTGGGGCCCTGGATCTAGCCCCGCATCAGGCTCCCTGCTCAGCAAGGAGTCCACTTCTCCCTCTCCCTTTCCCTCTGCCTCCTCCCTTCTCCTCAGGCTCTGTCTCTTTGTCCTCTAATAAAATCTTTAAAAAGGAAAAAAAAAAAAAGTCAGTCAGAAAAGGCCACATATTGTATAATCCCATTTATAAGAAATATCAGTACAGGCAAAGGCATACAAAGAAAAAGCAGATCAGTGTTTGCCAGAGGCTAGGGGGAAGGAAAACAAGAAGCGACAGCTAAAAGGTATGGAGTTTCTTTTGGGGGTAATGAAATGTTCTAAAATTGATGGTGGTGATGGTTGCACAACTCTGCCACTATAGTGAAAAACATTTATATGCTTTAAAAGAGTGAATTTTAAAGTATGTGAAGTATATATTAATAAAGTTAATATTAAAATAGGAGGCCACTGAATTCCTTAGAAGATTTTACCTGTAAAAGCAGTAAGGTAAATTATTTTCAAAACAAATCAAAATATAGAAAATGAATATTAATAAAGAATCCATTCAATATGTTCAAAACTAAAGTAACTTATCTAACCTTAAGATCACACATGGAACAAGAAAAGGTCTTCAGCCTAGAATAAATGAGATAAAGCAGGAGTGGAGGCTATACTATATGCTGAATTGGTTTTTTGTTTGTTGAGGATACTGTATTCCATACTTATTCCTTTATTTTCTTTTGCTATTTACTTGAATCATTAAAAATCTATCCCCCCCTGGGGTGCCTGGCTAGCCTAGTAGGTAGAGCAAGCCACTCTTGATCTCGGGGTTGTAGGTTCAAGCCCCACACTGGGCACAGAGCTTACTAAAAAACTGAAAAACAAAAACCTAACTCATCAGTCTCTACCAAAGCCTCTTCTGATGACCTTTACTTGTGAAGCATTAATTCCACTCAACCACCCGGGATTGGAAAGTAAAACATCCAGTCTCATTTTATCCTAGTTGTCCTTTGAAACACAGCCTAAATGTCTCTTTTCTACACCCCCAATCCAGAAGAACTTTCCTGGTGTGTTTACTGTGTATTCTCTGGTAATTGATCCCCTCCCTCAAATTTAAAACACACCCCAATTACAGCTCAATGCATCATATTACAGTTATTTGATTATGTACTTGTCTCATGCTCTGTTGCCACAAATCTAGAAGTTCAAGGAAACAGCAAAACTTTCCCACCTTACAAATTCCCAGCACCATGCATAGTTCCTGACACAAGGCAAACACGGATTGACTATAGGTTTTTTATTCTGCGGCATTTCCTTGCAACAAATTTTAAATAATACACATATTTTTGTTGAATTCATTTCTAATACTACTTTCCAAAAGATTTACTAATTCAAAATGTAATTACAGTGGTTGAGTGTTAACTACTTCACCACACTCAGATGATACCATCCCTAAAACTTAAGGTATTTGGGGGCCTAAGGTATCTTAGAAACTGTCTTAATTGCACACTTCTTTGAAAACTGATAAAAATGTCCTCACTTAAATACCACATTCTTGACTTTATGCTGTTGTACTCCCACGACTACAAGTGCCTGAAACATAAAGTTCCCTGCATAAAAAATAATACCAACAGAGGTATATATAGGTGTTTCCCTACATTAAATAGCTCTAGGTAATAATTTTCTAAGAGTGGTATGCAATGACTGGAACTCTTGGGTGACTCAGTCGGAGAGGCATCTGACTTCAGCTCAGGTCATGATTTCGGGGTCCCGGAATCAAGCTCACAGTCCTCACAGTCAGGTTACCCAATCAATGGAGAGTCTGCTTCTCCCTCTCCTTCTGTTCATGCTGTACCCCCCCCCCTCAAATAAATAAAATCTCAAAAAAGAATGGAATGCAATGATAGATAAAAGTACTAGAATGGTATAAATAAATCCGTAAGTTCTGATTAAAACTCTAGCAGTATGACAGGCCACCTTAGTATGTATTTCAATTCTCTCTGTAAAATGAAAGATCTGCCTTGCCAACTTTACAGATTCTCTATGGTAGTAATCAAACGCAACACTGTACATAAAAGCAATCTGGGAACCATAAATTGACCAACTCAACAAACACTGTATCTACTAATATGTGCAAAGCAGTCTGATACAAAAAACAAGTAGCACATAATCAGAAAGTGGTTCTCAACTCTATCAGACAAACATCCCATTTTTGTAGCAAGTAATTTATATCATCCCCTCTTAGCCATCCTGAAACAAAGTTCTAACATAATTACACATATTTAAAAATTTAATGATGGGATCCCTGGGTGGCGCAGCGGTTTAGCGCCTGCCTTTGGCCCAGGGCGCGATCCTGGAGACCCGGGATCGAATCCCACATCAGGCTCCTGGTGCATGGAGCCTGCTTCTCCCTCTGCCTGTGTCTCTGCACCTCTCTCTCTCTCTCTGTGTGACTATCATAAAAAAAAAAAAATAAAATAAAATAAAATAAAATAAAATAAAATAAAATAAAATAAAATAAAATTTTAATGATGCCTTAGTTGTAATATAATGGAGAAAAAGATTAATATATAATAAAGTGTGTATTTCAACAAAAATGCTCAGGCCTTGATCTTAGGGTCGTGAGTTCAAGCCCCCACATTGGGCTCCATACTGCACATGGAGCCTACTTAAAAAAAAGTTACTCAGGCATGATACTTGCACTTGTATTCAGGATCATCATAATTATGACAGCATAATTATGACGAATTCAGATCTTCCAGGACAGGTGTGTTCTTTTGGCAACTCAAATAGCACAATGGAACTGCAGATGGTGACATGGATTTCCCCAAATGGTGAATTCTTGATAAAGTTCCAAACAAAAAATGTCAACTTAAGAATTAAGAGAAACTTAATTCCTGAAAAAAATGAGTATATATTAAGATGAACTTAGATGATAGCTAATTGTATGTTTTCCTCCTACATGAATTTCTGGGGCATGTGGAAGTGTTTATGCGATGCATGATAATTCTTCACAGTCCCTCACTATAGGATGGCATCCCTGCACCTATCTACCAAAGCTCCTCTAATTTCTACAACTTCCCTAAAAGTACAGTACTTACTCCATTGCAAACCACTAATCTAGAAGATACAAACTTATTATGACACCAGAGGTAGGTATTAAAGTGATCCAGGACTATATCAATGAGAAAGCATGGGAAGTCAGAGGTAAGATTACCACGATGTATCAGTCAGGCTAGGCTAGGCTTCACTGCAGCAACAACCAAACCCAAAAATAACAGCTTAAAGCAAAGGTCAATTTCATACATAAGGTAAACTCTACGTCTGTCACAGATATACAGATCACTGCCAACTATCATCTTTCAGGAATTAGGCTAACAAAGGCTCCATCACCTCACAGTCCTCAAATGGCAAGGGAAAAGACAGGATAACTCCCGCACTGTCTTTTAAAGTCTATCGCTTCTGCTCACATTTGATTGGCCAATGTCATATCGCCATGCCAGTAGTTGTCAACTAGGAAAACTGTCCCTCAGGGGACTTTTGGCAATATCTGAAGACATTTTTAATAGTCACAACTGAAATGGAGAGGTGGAAAGCAGAGAACTACAGGTATCAAGTAGGTAAAAGCTAGAGCTGCTGCTAAACATCCTGCAATGCACAGGACAGCACCCCACAACAAAAATTTAGCCAGCCCAAAATGTCAATAGTGCTGAAGCTGAGATCCCCTGAGCCACGCCTAATTTCAATGTGAGGGAGGGAGATGGAGAAGTGCAGTACTACCATGTGCCAGAAGAGAGCCATCAGAATACTGGTGGAATAGTATTAATAACTGCCACATTATATGAATATATGAATAAGAATTTGCCAGGCTGAAGGAAAATCAGGAAAAGCAGTGGGATAAGAGTACAGATGTTTTGTCTAGAGTAGGTTCATCATAGGAAAAAGCAAGGAATAAGGGCATTAGATTTGCATTAGAAAGAAAACTATAAGGAAAGCGTGGAGAATAGCTTTGGAAAGAGAAACAAAACTTGTTAGGAGACAGTGATCAAAAAATAATAGGGCCTAGATTAGGGGTATGGGCAATGGAAACAAAGAAGGAACCAGTATTTCTAGGTAGGATAGATTTTTTTAATCAACTAAGTATCAAGGTGAAAAGAAAGAACGGGGCAGCCCAGATGGCTCAGCGCCGCCTTCAGCCCAGGGCCTGATCCTAGGGACCCGGGACTGAGTCCCACATCAGGCTCCCTGCATGGAGCCTGCCTCCCTCTGCCTGTGTCTCTGCCTCTGTGTGTGTGTGTGTGTCTCATGAAGAAATAAATAAAATCTTTAAAAAAAAAAAAAAAAGGAGGGAATAGTCAAGAAAACCTATTTCCTAGTTAAGAAAATGATGAAGAAAAATAAAAGATTTCAAAAGTAACAAACCAAGTCACTCTTGATTTCCACTCAGGCTGTGATCTCAGGATTGCAATGGAGCCACATGTAGGGCTTTGCTCTCAGCAAGGAGTCTGCTTGGGGACTCTCTCTTCCTCTCTGTCCTTCCCCCCAGCATGCATGTGCACATGCTCTCTCAAGAGAGGGAGGGAAAGAACAAACAATCAAACTAACTCTAAAATTGAAAATGTTGAGTGTTGGCTTGAGAGGTTCTCATGGGGATTCATAAACTTTAATTAACGAACGTTGACATTGTTTAATTTCTCAGATGTCTGTTTACTTTTGAATTATCAGAAATATTATATATGTAAAACATACAACTATATTTTCTAGAAGTCATAGGTATTCGATCAAATCAATAAGCTACTTAATAGAAGTACGAGATAAGTGTTTATGTTTAACAAGAAAAAAAAAAAAAACCTGGTCTGATGAAATATCACTACAAAGAAATTCTAAGTACAGACTTACAAGCAGAAAACATATAAAGGTGTCCAGGCTTAGTTTAACTGCCTATAGCAGAAGTCACAGCCTAGATTCTAAACAGAGGAAAGTTTGAAAATTGGGGTTCCTTAAAACTGAAGGTAACTGGAGATGCATTCCCAAGAGGATAAAGGATTATGTGCACAGATATTAATGATTATAAAATCTGAGATGCAATGATACAATCAAACAAAAAAAGGATGTTTTTGTGTTAACTTTCAAGATGAACTACAAGGGACAAATTTAGACATATGCTGCTTCTTCACCTATAGGTCTTGTGTAAATGTCATATTGGTGTTACCAGGTTTCACCTTAAATAATCTTATTTTAAGATTTTTTAATTTTTTTTATTTATTTATGATAGTCACAGAGAGAGAGAGAGAGTCAGAGACACAGGCGGAGGGAGAAGCAGGCTCCATGCACCGGGAGCCTGACGTGGGATTCGATCCCGGGTCTCCAGGATCGCGCCCTGGGCCAAAGGCAGGCGCCAAACCGCTGCGCCACCCAGGGATCCCAATAATCTTATTTTAAAACCAACTTTATAACTAGACTTACTCTGGGGGTAATTTTGTAACATATAAGAATATCAAAATACCATCATATACACCCAACACTAATAGGATACTGTATACGTCAACTATACCTCAACTAAAAAAGAAGTTTGCTGGGGTGCCTGGGTGGCTGAGTCGGTTAAGCGTCTGCCTTTGGCCCAGGTCACGATCCTAGGGTCCCTGTGTCAAGGCTCCCTGCTCAGCTGGGAGTCGGCTTCTCCCACTCCCTCTGCCGCTCCCCCTGCTTATACTCTCTTGCTCTCTCTCAAATAAATAAATGAAAAAAAAAAGCTTGCTTCAATGGGGACTTAACTCCTCTGCATTTCTGGGTTGCGTCATCTGGCCCCTTTGGTTGCTGTACCAGAAATGAGATCCCATGCCCTACCACACAGCATCTCATCCAGGTCCCAAGGAGGGAGAGGGGCCAGAACTCAGAGGGGTGACTGGTCAGTCTGGCTGTGCAGCAGGCCCAATGACTAGTCACCTCCAGGTGGTAAAGCCATGCAATCACAAACAGAAGAGGAAGATGAGAGCAGCAACTAAAACAGAAAAAACTGCTAGTGATCTGGGAGGCAAGAGCATTAAGAGAGTCTCAGAAGGAGCAGAAGATGTGCCTGATCTGAGTATTTCATATCAGAGTTTCAAATACAGTTATTGATAGGGTGTTACAGGCTGAAATGTCCCCTGAACCTCACCAAAATTGATATGTTGAAGCTCTAATCCTCAGTAGCCTTTCAGAATGTGATTATATTTGGAGACAAAGCTTTAAAGAGGTTAATTTAAATGAGATGATTAGGGTGGGCCCTGATCTAACATGAGTGGTGTCCTTACAAGAAGAAATCAGGACACAGACATATACAGAGAGAAGACCATTTGAAGGTCTCTATCACAAGGTAGAGGATAGAGCCATCTGCAAGCCAAGGAGATAAACCACAGAAGAAATCAACCCTGCTGACACTCTGATCTTGGTCTTCCAGCTTCCAGAACTGTGAGAAAATAAGTTTCTGTTATTTAAGCAACAAACAAAACAAAACAAAAAGCCCCATAATTTTTCTGGATTCATAAATTAGAGGTTGCTTAAAAGGAGAATCAACAAAGTCCTCTAAGTAACACCTGTTTTTTGTCTTCTAAGGAAAATCTCCCCATCCTGAGACGCGCGGGTGGCTCAGTGGTTGAGTGTCTGCCTTCGACTCAGGGCATGATCCCAGGATCTGGGATTGAATCCTGCAACGGGCTCCCTGCAGGGAGCCTGCTTCTCCCTCTGCCTGTGTCTCTGCCTTTCTCTGTGTGTCTCTCATGAATAAATAAATAAAATATTTAAAAAAAAAAAAAAAAAAGGAAAATCTCCCCATCCAGGTAGTGAGACAATCCCCAGCTTAACAAGAGTCACCTCCCAGCTACAGCAGTTGTTTGAAAGATGGTACTGGACCCAAGTCCAGTCAATGACACAGCTCCAGGACAGCTCTGCTGGAATTACAGAGGGGGAAAAAAAAAATCTCTCTCTGCTGGACTTGACACTGGGAGTAGCGTGGAGCTGACCTGAGACTTAAACTAACAGAAAGGAAAGCAAAGCCAAGTCAAAGAGTCCTGATGATACTGGCTGGTTGTGACCCAGGATCCAGCACTCTGAGGCCAGCTCTATTTCCAGATCAAGCCAATGAATTCCTCTTTTGACAAGAGTTAGACTGCCACATGTTTCCCAGTATATAATCAATGGACAAAAATTAACATTCTCAGAAATAACAGTGATATAATACAAACCACATAAAAATTGGAACCAATCAATAGTCAATAATACAGATAATTAGTTACTTTAAAATAGCAGTTGTCAAATTATCTAATTCAGGTCTCCTAATTTACATTCTTAATTACTGAGAATTCCAAATAGCTTTTATGTTCTAAAATCTAAAAGATGTTTAAATATGTATTTTATTAAATTAATTTAAAATAATGTGTTAATATAATTAATGTTTTATGAAAAAATAATTACTTTCCAAAACAAACAAAAATATCAGTATTCAGAGCGGCATTGTTTTCCATTTTTGCTAATTTCTTTAATGCATGACTTAAAAGAAGACAGCTGGATCCTCATATTTGCTTCTGCATTCAATCTGTTGTGATATGTTGTGTCAGTTAAAGTACATGAAGGACACGTGCCTCATATACATACATACTAGGAAAAGAGAGGAATATTTTAATAGCTTTTTTAGATAATAAGAGTTATTCAAAAAAAAAAAAAGAGTTATTCATCTTTTTTATTCAACACCAAAATGCAACAACTGGCAATCTTTAAAGGTTAGCTGCAACGTGGAATCTGAAACTGCTATCAATGAACTTCTTGGCTGTTATATAAAGATCCAAGGGTGTATACTGTACTTTGAGTGGATGATTTTGTAACATCATGCACTGACCACTGAAAAATACTAGTTCAATGAATTATACAGATCTTCCAAATGCTGACACATTTCCTTACACAATATATGTTTTTTAAAAATCACATTCATTAATATCACCACCAATCTCATCAGAAAAGTCTTTAAGTATAATGCATTTGGCAAGCCCATGTGGCAGACGCAAATTTTCAAATCTAAAATTTTCACTTGAAAAATCAGATTTTATCACTGGCAACAACTAGTTATTCTCCTTGAGTGTCAGGCCCACTCTACTAATTTTCAAGGAAATGCCTGCCAAATATCCAAGTCTGAGAAACTACGGCTCATCTATCAATCGTTCTCTTATGTAAAAATAAGAGTGGTATTTCATTAAAAAAAGCAGCTAATTTACCTTGCAGTTCAACCAACCACACAAGGACTATTCCTAGAGATGAACCTTGTACTTGGATGTGCAGAAGAACTACTTTATGCACACTTCCATTTAATCACACTGAATATTAAAAAAGATATGCACTCCACGGTAGAGATTTTTAAAATAAAACTTTTTACTGCTTCACCAAGGATATTCTTAAGTGAAACATTTTTTCCAATGGTTAGTATGTGTTTAGCTGTGAATAACACAGATTCATACAGTTTGATGCCACTACCTTGATTCATGCTAAGGTGCCAATGGTTTACCACCCAACACTGGTTCTTCACTATCAGAGCAGATGTCAACACAGAAAAACAGCAAGTAACATGTTTTATTATGAAAATAATCTTGACTTCAAGAACTTCTTAAAAGAAAGGGTCACCGGAACCCCAGGAATCTGTGGACTACACTTTGGGAAACACTATTTTTTATTTATTTTTTAAAAGAATTTATTTATTTATTCATGAGAGAGAGAGAGGGAGGCAGAGACACAGACAGAGGGAGAAGCAGACTTCCCACTGAGCAGGGAGCCCTGACGTGGGGCTGGATCCCAGGACTCCAGGATCACAACCTGAGTAGAAAGAAGGCAGCTGCTTAATCACCTGAGCCGTGCAAGTGCCCCATGGGAAACACTATCTCAAAGATTGAAAATTAAGGTGTGGGGATCCCTGGGTGGCTCAGTGGTTTGGCGCCTGCCTTTGGCCTAGGGCGCGATCCTGGAGTCCCGGGATGGAGTCCCGTGTCGGGCTCCCTGCATGGAACCTGCTTATCCCTCTGCCTGTGTCTCTGCCTCTTTCTCTCTCTATCATAAATAAAAAATAAAAAGAAAAAAAAGAAAATTAAGGTGAATTTTAATAACTGAAAAATAAGTGTCATACAACCTCTGAAATGAAGGAAACTATCAATTCATCTAGCTTATTCTTTCGAAAGAGGTATTTCAGAATCCCCTGAAGATTAGCCCAACCCTACTAACTGTATATCAAGAGTAGGGGCCTATCTTTAAAAAAGGCATTCTAGGAGTATGAGGGGCTGTCAGTTTTACAAAGCACTGATATAGTCTATGCTAGTCTACATCTCACTTTACAAATTACCAAAAGATAGTAAAATAAATGACAATATCATGAATATATGCAATTGATTAAAAGACTAATTGCATAGAAGTCATGTCATTTTTCTTTACTATTAAACTAGCTGCTTAATTTGAGCATCTATACACATAAAATTCTTCCTTTACTTTAGTGGGGCATATCTCTGACACTGATGTAGTGCATTTATGTACAATGATACCAGGTTTTATCTTACCCCATTAAGTACTACTTCTGGTCATCCCCTCATCAGATGATTGAATTATTACAATAACTAGTGTCTGCTGATATGCTCTAGAATTCACTAGCAAATATTACTGATAAATATCCTTAAGTTTTACATTTAGAAATACTTTCTGACCTGAAAAATATCTAAATTCATCCACACTGAAATAAATAATACCTTACTACAAAAGACAAATATTCAGTAACAGGGCGTTAAAAAAAATAATAATAAGTGATATGCATTCCAAACATGCAACCTGGGGTTTGATGGATTTTAAGTAAATTACTCCAGTGCACCAATGACTGGAAAATAAAGCCTGTCCCCTATTAAAACAAAGCAATATGGATAAAATATCCAAAGCCTTTAAAATCAGGAAGTACTTTAAAAATAACAATAATAAAGATTCCTGTGCCTCCTCCATTCAATTCCCATTCTGAATGTGTGTGTTGGAATGAAATGTGGGAAAAGAAAAATTTTAAAAAAAAAAAGAAAAAAAGCAAATCAAAACTCTTCTAGAGATGGAGATACAACAACTCTTCAACCAGCACTTGGGAACTACTTCAGCTGATGTAAATGGAAAACTGAATATGTCCTCCTTAGATGATTTCCAAAGAAATGCTAACTAGTTGGGCTTGCTGAGCAACAGCTCACAAGGGGTAAGTTAACTCCTGACACCAAAAGCTAAATGCAACTTGCCTCTCAGGAACCAGTGAAGTGACCAGTTAACTGGTGCCTAGAAAATTTTATGGTTTCCAAGCAGATTAACCCCCTTTGAAGACCAAAGACTCCACTGGGAGTTTAGATGCTAATTTTGACACTTAAAGTCCTAAGTCTCTAAAAGGAGCCCAAGTAAACTTTTTAGAATACTTTAAAAAAAACAAAAACAAAAACAAAAAGATCAACTTTCTATTTAGAATAGTAATGCTATACCAACTTATCATGGGAAATACAAGTCCCTAAAACCTGCTACCAGACATTTCAAATGAATTGAAAAAAATGAACAAAGGAGAAAAGAAGGGAAAGAGGAACAAATGAAGATGAAGGGACAAACAATGAAGCAAGACAAATGTGGCAATGCCTTCAGGAGACCCACTAAGTTAGATGTGAGATGACTACACAGTACATATGTACATCATTGTATAAAACGATGTAAAGCCAACACAAGAGAAATAGTTCAAAATATAAAGTTACAGGACCCCAATAGCTAAACCACCTTCAATTCTGATCTTGCTGCATCCCAGGCCCACTGAATCACAATTTCCGGAGGTGGGATCCAGCCACCAGATTTTGCAAAGCTTCCCAGAAGAATTCAAAATGCAGCCAAGGTTGAGAACCACTGTCCTCAACCTTGGGAGTAAAAAAGTAATAAAAAGATGAATTCCGGGGACTCCTGGGTGGCTCAGCGACTGAGTGACTGCCTTTGGCTCAGCTCATGATTCCGGGATCCTGGGATAGAGTCCCTTCGGGCTCCCTGCAGGGAGCCTGCTTCTCCCTCTGCCTGTGTCTCTGCCCCTCTCTTTCTCATGAATAAATAAATAAAAATCTTAAAAAAAAAAAAAAAAAAGATGAATCCCACACAGGTACAAGTTTCCCAAAGTGCAAACAATTTTCATTTAAAATGTAAATAGTGTCTTTGAACTTAAATATATTTACAATTATCACCAACTTTAAGATGTTGTAATAGACAGTCTTTAC
Source organism: Vulpes vulpes (assembly GCF_048418805.1). Taxonomy (NCBI): domain Eukaryota; kingdom Metazoa; phylum Chordata; class Mammalia; order Carnivora; family Canidae; genus Vulpes; species Vulpes vulpes. The sequence continues at coordinate 35,187,348 of NC_132784.1, read as the reverse complement.
AATCCATCTCTGGTAGCTATCTATCTGACCTACGATATAATTTGCGGTAGCAAATAATCAAGACTTAAATTGTTAAGATTCTGACCACTTACCACCTTAGTTTTATGTAAGTAAGCACTACCCTAGTTTCTATCCACTCTCATAGTTAATACAAATTTTCCTGGATGCCAATCACACCAGAAAATAACGTCAAGGTGACACAACCTAAAATACCTTGTTCCTGAGAAACTGGAATTCAGCCACATTTCCCATCACCAAAATTACACATTTTAAAACGAGGGATAAAATCCAAAAATTCTAAATCTGACTCATTACCAAGCATATGTTTTGTCATATTATGATACAAACAGTATCATACTGAAAGTTACTCAAATATCTACACATATTTATCAACTGTTTGAATTTCTTTTTAAAACAACCAAATCTTCATCAACTGTTGAGTAAAAAGCCCAAAATTTGGTAATTTAACAAAGTTATATTATATTCTGTGTTATGCTGATCCAAGTCCTTTAACTTTCATTTAGTGTAGAAAATAATGAAATCAACGGAACTGTTTTAGTTGTTAGTTTTACACATGATTAAGCATCAATTCAGAGTCAACATTTCATCATCGCTTAAGCAAAACAAAAATTTCTGCCTAACCACACAATCTTCTAGAAAAAAAGGAAATCAAAACATGTACAATGAGCACTGAAACAGCCAACATAAGATGTTTAAAGCCTTGTTTACTATCAAAATCACTGGATGGAAGATGAGAAAAAGTTAGGCATGAGCTAACTTGAAATAACTTTAAACATAAAAAAAGGTACTCAACAAAATAGGCAAAATTTTAGACAGGACTAAAAATGCGTTTTAAAAGTAATGAACGCGACAGATCCTGCAGGGTTAAGAGCCCTAGTAGAGGCCGCAGCAATTCACAGCTCAATTAGGATAGTGTCTAATGACGTTACTACAACACCAGCTCAATCAGAAAAAAACAGCTTCCAAGCCAGAGAGAGGGCTGGAGTGTGACTGGGCAGCATAAATTAGTTTAATGCTTTTTTCTCTTTAATATGGGGGGGGGGGGGGGGGTGTCTAAAGGGGAATGCAGAAAAACAATTCAGACACAAATAAACAGTTCAACCAAAATGTAGCTTCAGAATAAAACATACATAGGTTTTTAGAAGATTTGCTGCTTCGTAGTGTAAGCAGCGTTGCTTCAAGCAGCAAAACCATTAGAAAAGACCAAAGATCTATGTAAAAATTTCAAATTCACCTTCTCAGCCCAAATTTCCATCAAATCTGAAACTGACATGCAATTCTTTTCTGAGCTCGAGATTTACAAGGCGGGCACTCAGCTAAACAGAGAAGCTTCCGCTCAGGCCCTCCTACTCGGAAAATCAAAGAATTAAGAAGATGCAGTGCCTCTTTAAGCAACCTCACCCAAAAACCTGGAAAGCAAAGAAAAAGCCACTTCTATTAACAGACCCACGAGAGGTTCTATCCATTTTCTCTAGAAAGGCTCTTAGGTTTAATTCCGACAACTTAAACCTACACAATTCATTACCCCCTTTAGACCCCAAAACCCTGCGAGTCCTGTTGGTTCTGGTAACAAACCCGTTTAGGGAAACAAAGTCACAGCTCATGAAACAGCAGCAGGACGTCATATTTTAAGAGGTTAATCACATCATTTACAACTTGAAATGTCACATACTCGGCATATCAGAACTTTTCAGAAGAAAAAATAATAAGTCCTTAACGGAAAAGTCCTCACGCCTCAGAGGTTGAGGCTCGCGGGCAACACGGCGCAGGTGCAGGAAGGCAGGCGCCGGCACCGCGGCCCACCCACCCAGCTGCGTCCTAAATCCCGTTACTTTTTCAAAGCGTGGATTTCCTTATTTCCTCTTAAGACTCCACGGTCTGTTCCAACAAAAACTATTCAACCTGCTTTTTTAAGATCCACAGAGCCAACTGCTGCTGAGACTCAAGGGGCGCTCCCTGCAGGGACTAGGGTGCTCCCTGCGGGGACTCAAGGGGTGCTCCCCGCTGGAACTCAAGGGGCGCTCCCTGCAGGGACTAGGGTGCTCCCTCCGGGGACTCAAGGGGTGCTCCCTGCGGGGACTAGGGTGCTCCCTGCGGGGACTCAAGGGGTGCTCCCTGCGAGGACTCAAGAGATGCTCCCTGCGGGGACTCAAGGGATGCTCCCTGCGGGGACTCAAGGGATGCTCCCTGCAGAGACTAGGGTGCTCCCGGCGGAAGACTAGGATGCTCCCTGCGGAGACTCAAGGGGGCGCTCCCCACGGGGACTCAAGAGGACACTCCCTGCAGGAACTCAAGGGGGTGCTCCCCGGGGAGACTCAAGGGGACACTCCCTGCAGGAACTCAAGGGGTGCTCCCCGGGGAGACTCAAGGGGTGCTTCCTGCAGCAGGTCGGGGCCCCTACCCAGCCTCTGCACCCCAGCTCCTCCGCACCCCGGCTCGCGGTCAGGAGATGCCCAGGAGCCCGCTGCGCCGCGTCCATGACCCCGAAGGGCCCGCAGCCCCACCTCAGAGTACAGCGCAAAAGGCATCAAGGAACTGGGTCCAAAGTGAATTCATCGGAAATAAAATGTGTTCGTGAAAAAGAATCTTTCACCAGGGCTTTGGCGGGGGGGGGGGGGAGGTGGCTGCGCATCACCACCCGCAGAGCTGTCGGACACCTCTCCAGGCCCCCAAAGCCACCTTTCAAGTTAACCCAACACGCCCATTTCTTTGAAAATCTTCCCTGAGAAATGATAACCTCAGTTTTTGGGGCAAGTGATGGAGCCACCGCCCTCCGTCCGTCCTACAGAGCCTCACGCCCAGCGCTCGCAGTCCCAGCAGCGGGAGAAACTGGGTCTTTGGGTTTTCATTGGGGGTGGGGTGGGGTGGGGTGGGGTGGGGGGCGGCCGGGTGCTGATTAAGGAAAGGATTGAGGGGTGGAGGAGTGGAGGGTAGAGGGATGGAGGGGGGTGGACGGGTGGGGGGTGGAGAGGTGGGGGGGCGGAGTGGAGGGGCGGGGTGGAGAGGTGGAGGGATGGAGGCTGGGGGGGCGGCCAGGTGCTCATCAGGAGAGGGGGGAGGGATGGAGGGGTGCGGGGGAGGGGCGGGCGCAGGTCAGCGGGAGGGCTCCCTCCCTCCCCCCACCCCCGCCCGCTCCCGAGCCGCGAGAGCGCCCAGCGCAGGCCGAGGCGAGCGCCGGAGCGGCCCCGGCAGGAAGGGAAAGTGGAGGACAAAGGCAGCACCGACGTGTCCCCGAAACGGGAAACTTCGGGCGCGCTCGGCTGGGGCGGCGGGCGCAAGTCCTCGGAGCAACAAAGACCGACGGCGACGGCAGGGGAGCCGCGGCGGGCGCGGGGGCGCTGGGCCCGGGACGCGAGGCGCGCGGCCCCCCCGGCCCCCCCGGCCCCCGCCCCGCCCCCCGCGCACACGCACGCGCACGCGCACACGCACGCACCGGCCGCCCGAGCCCGCCCCGGGGCGGGGAAGCCCGGGGGTGGGGGGGCGCGGGCCCGGCCGGGGAAGGGGAGGGCACGGGGCCGTTACCTGGGCTCCGCCGCCGCCGCCGCCGCCCGTCCGCGGGCCGCCGCTCCCCCCGCGCCCCCGCCCCTCCTCGCCGCCGCCGCCGCCCGCCGGCCGCCTCGAGCTCCCGGGCCGCCCCGCGCGGGGGGGGCCCTCGGTCGCGGGGCGCCCGGCTCCCCTAGCCGCTCCCGCCGCCGGGCGGCCGCGCCGCTGAAGGGCCGGCGGGCAGGGCCTCCCGAGGACGGCGCGCGGGCGCCAACGCGGGCCCCGCCACCCGAGCCGCTCCGCTAGCGCAGCGGCGACGACGACCAGGGCCGTGTTGTTGCTGCCAACTTGTCGGGAGGCCACGGAGCATGCGCGCACGGCGACCACATCCGGGTAACTGCAGGCCTCGGCCCGTGCCCCCGCAGCTGCCTCTCCCGCGGCCCCGCCCCCCGCGGAGCGCCGGCGGGGGGGTTGTGCGCAGGCGCGGGGCGCAGGCGCGGTGCGCTGCCCGGCGGCGGGCGGCCCCGAGAGCGGCCACCTGCAGGGTCCCCTCCGGGCTCCGCGGCGCACGGACCGGCAGCCCGTGCGGGAGTGTGGCCGCGGGTCACGGAGGCCAGTGGACGGGGCTCGGGGGGCACTGCGATGGGGGCGGCGCTCAAGGACCTGCCACGCACCTGTTGAGGCCACCTGTGGGGCGAAACTCGGCTTTGCAGTGCGCACTTACCTGCCTCAAACTTTTCCAAGATGCGCGCATTTCTTTTATATTTAAAAGTTTCAGAAAACACGTACAAGTTGCATACTTTTGAATTTCTGTTTTATTTTTTACCACCTAGAAAAAACTTCCCCGGGGGCGGGGGAGGCCCGACGCAAGCTAGTGGCGGGGAAGCGCTCAGACCCTCCGTACGCCATCGCCCTGCGGCCCCGCCCGGACCCGCGCCGGCCCCGCCCGCTGGCCCCGCACCCACTGTCCCTGCCCCGCCGTCCCCGCACCCGTCCCCGCCCCGCTGTCCCCACGGCGTCCCGCCCCCGCTGTCCCCGCCCCGCCGTCCCCGCACCCACTGTCCCCGCACCCGTCCCCGCCCCGCCGTCCCAGCACCCACTGTCCCCGCCCCGCCGTCCCAGCACCCACTGTCCCCGCCCCGCCGTCCACGCACCCACTGTCCCTGCCCCGCCGTCCCAGCACCCACTGTCCCCGCCCCGCCGTCCCCGCACCCACTGTCCCCGCACCCGTCCCCGCCCCGCCGTCCCAGCACCCACTGTCCCCGCCCCGCCGTCCCAGCACCCACTGTCCCCGCCCCGCCGTCCACGCACCCACTGTCCCTGCCCCGCCGTCCCAGCACCCACTGTCCCCGCCCCGCCGTCCCCGCACCCACTGTCCCCGCACCCGTCCCCGCCCCGCCGTCCCAGCACCCACTGTCCCCGCCCCGCCGTCCCAGCACCCACTGTCCCCGCCCCGCCGTCCACGCACCCACTGTCCCTGCCCCGCCGTCCCCACGGCGTCCCGCCCCCGCCCCGCCGTCCCCGCACCCACTGTCCCCGCCCCGCCGTCCCCGCACCCACTGTCCCCGTCCCGCCGTCCGCGCACCCACTGTCCCTGCCCCGCCGTCCGCGCACCCACTGTCCCTGCCCCGCCGTCCCCGCACCCACTGTCCCCGTCCCGCCGTCCGAGCACCCACTGTCCCCGTCCCGCCGTCCGCGCACCCACTGTCCCTGCCCCGCCGTCCGCGCACCCACTGTCCCTGCCCCGCCGTCCCCGCACCCACTGTCCCCGTCCCGCCGTCCGAGCACCCACTGTCCCTGCCCCGCCGTCCGCGCACCCACTGTCCCTGCCCCGCCGTCCCCGCACCCACTGTCCCCGTCCCGCCGTCCCCGCACCCGTCGCCGCCCCGCCGTCCGCGCACCCACTGTCCCCGCCCCGCCGTCCGCGCACCCACTGTCCCTGCCCCGCCGTCCACGCACCCACTGTCCCCGCCCCGCCGTCCCCGCACCCGTCCCCGCACCCGCTGTCCCTCCCCCCCCCCCCCCCCCCCGCTGTCCCGCCCGTTCCCAAGCTGTCCTCGCCCGGCTGTCCACACGGCGTCCCGCCCATTCCCGAACTGCCCCCCACCACCACAGCATCCCGCACTCCTGTGTGTCCCGCCGCCGTCATCTCCCGTGTTTCCTGCTCCTGGGTCCAGGAAGACTTTCCAAGACTAGTTTTAAGGGAATTCACTTAGAGAGCTCCCATTGCTAGTGCACTACTTAACACAATGGCTCAGCTTGAGAAGTCACCTGAGGACAGAGCATCCTCTTCCAAAACTGTCATTCTCCCATATGTCGGAACAAAGCGACATTCTCATGCAGGTGCATCAACTCAAGATGTATTTATTTACTTTTTTTTTTAGAGTTAGAGGGGATGTGGGGGTGGGAGGGGGAGCAGAGGGAGAGAGAGAGAGAAGCCCAAGTGGACCCCACAACCCTGAGATCGTGACCTTAGCTGAAATCCAGTCACGCAGGCAGCAACGGAGTCGTCCAGGCACCCCGACTCCAGATGTAAAACCCCCAGGACAATTCAGAGGGACAATTCAAAAACTGGCGTCTGATGAAAGAGCAAGTGACCTGAATGAACGGGTTATAAATTCTTTGCGAGTCAGGTGGTTCCCAGTTCTTTGCTATCAGCAAAGCTGAAGGAAGGTCTAACCGGGTGGTGGGGTACCAGAGCAGCAGGTGGCTCCTAAGTTCCTACTTCTTTTTTTTAAAATTTTTTTATTATTATTTATTTATGATAGTTACAGAGAGAGAGAGAGAGAGGCAGAGACACAGGCAGAGGGAGAAGCAGGCTCCATGCACCGGGAGCCCGATGTGGGATTCAATCCCGGGTCTCCAGGATCGCACCCTGGGCCAAAGGCAGGTGCTGAACTGCTGCACCACCCAGGGAATCCCTAAGTTCCTACTTCTACCTCAGAGGGAGTTAAAAGTAACATGGCTCTCGGGCACCTGGGTGGCTCAGCTGGTTGAGCGTCTGACTCTTGATCACAGCTTAGGTCATTATCTGGAGCCTGAGCTCCAGCCCCACCTCAGCCACAGCAACACCCTTGTAACTAAGCCTCTTCGTTCCCATCTGTGTTACCTATTTCTTGCTGTGCAACAATTTGACCACACATTTAGCAGCTTAACACAACACGCATTTATTAGTTGACAGGTCGTATGGGTCGGCAGTTCAAGCGCGGCTTAGCTGGGTCCTCTGCAGGATCACAGGCCAGAGCTTGGCGGGGAAAGGAGGCACCTCCAGACTCCCGGCTGCAGGACCCAAGGCCTTAGTCCCTTGCTCACTGTCAGCTGCAGGTGGCTTTAGCTCTTTGTCCTGTGGCCCCCCTCCCCAGGGAGGCTTACAGGATGGCAGTTGCCTCGTCAAAGCCACAAGGGGAGAGTCTCCGTGTAACACGCTGGTAACGACCATATGTGACATAACAATGTGTGCATGACCACACGCACCTGGTCACCTCTGCCGTGCTCTGTTGGCCAGAGGCACCTCACAGGTCCCACCTCACTCAAGGGAAGGAGCCCAGATAAGGGCTCGGATGCCAGGAAGCAGGGGCCATGCAGGGCCAAGTCAGAGCCCAGTACACCGTATCTACTTATGCCGACAATGATCCCTGCAGTCCCAGCCTCCTCGGAGTTTCTCTTCAGGTTCTCTTGACTTTCTCGCTTGAGGGAAACTTGACTTTCCTCTGGGACAGTGCATCCCAGGCCCCCTCCCAAGTAGTGGCCGCTGTGTTTTCACCCATAAGCCTCACGGGCTGTGCCTGGAAAGAGGTAGGTGTCCCCCTTGCTCCTCAAGAGACCACCCCCCCCACTAACCTGCAGCTTTCCATCGTGTTGTCCAGTATCCCTCATTGCTGCTTTCATCCCCCTTCAGTTTTTCACCATTTGCTCCTGTCAGCCACTCCAATATCACTTCTGTCCAATCCTAGGTGCTTCTAGTGCACATGTGGATGATCTTTCCAATACCCTGACCTCTCAGGGCTGACTTCTCCTCCAGGGATCTGTCCCTCCTTAACTCAGCCTCTCACTCCCACAGGCATACTCACAGAAGCCTTATCAAACTTTGCAACTTCATCATAATCACAGTTTCAAACACCTTATACTCTGAACACCATCTCATACTCCAAATCTCCTTGTAGTGATTGTTTAAAGTACATATCCAGTCGCTCCCATCCTTACCCAGCTGAAGCCCCTGGCCAATCATTGCAATCACTCCCTTGCATGCACCCTCAACCCTGGGACTTTCTTCCCCCTTGGCTGTGCTTGCTTGGCCAAAACCACTATCCTGATCCAGCCAGCTCTCCACCTGCCCCACCCCAGTACCCCTGCATCTGAAAGTGGCTGGAGCAAAACACAATCACACTAGTGAGTTTCACTTTAATTTCATCACTTTTACCCTCCACTGGGCCCTCAGTGGTGCTCCAGAATCCCACTTCCCTCCTCCATCCTTCTGCATTCCAGACCTGACGTACACCTCCCCTTTCATCTTCATTTCTCAGTTAATAACCTTGCTTCCTTTTTCACTGAGAAAATTGAAGCAACAAGATGAAAATCACCACGGAATCCCACAATCTCATCAACCCGTACCCACGTATCAACATCTGTAATCTCTTCTCCACTTTACTCTCCATTATGTAGTTGAATTTTCCATAGCTCCTAGCTAAAGTCAGTCCCTCCATGCGGCACAAATCCCAATCTTGGCTTGCCTAATCAAGATCATCACCATCACCCCAGCAATTATCCCCCCCCCCACCCACCGCTTCTTCTAATTATCAATGTTTCCCTCTCTGCTGGGTCATTCCCATCAGCTTAAGAGTGCCTGTAATTTCTCCAATCATACAAAATCTCTTTAACCCACTTCCACTGTCAGCTACTGCCCCATTTCTCTGCTTCAATTCCAACAAAACTTCTAAAGGAGTTTTCTATACTTTCTGTCTCTAGTTCTCCTCCCTCTGTAGCAGAATACATGTCATATGATACAATTTATATATATAAAGTTCCAAAACATGCCAAATACAATGCCTATGATAACTATGTTACTATGCCTATGTTACATGTGACTACATACATATGGAACAACGGTAACAATGCACACACAGTTACATACGTGGCATATTTTAGGTATCCAGCTGAGCAGGTCGCCCACCCTTTTTTTTTTCCCAAGATTTACTTATTCATGAGAGAGAGAGAGAGAGAGAGGCAGAGACACAGGCAGAGAGATAAGCAGGCTCCATGCAGGGAGCCTGATGTGGGACTCGATCCCCAGACCCAGGATCAAGTCCTGAGCCAAAGGCAGATGCTCAACCGCTGAGCCCCCCGGGCGTCCCTCCCACCTTCTCTTAAAGTGACTCCATTCATGCTTCCATCCTTACCACTCTATCCAAACTATTCTAGGCAGGGTCAGCAATGCCTAAGTCCAGTGATCTATTCACACTTCTCATCTTAATTGACCTGTCTGTAACAGCTAACACAGCTAGTCACTTGATTCACCTTTTTAATTTTTTTTTAAACGACATCATCTCAGTTTTCTCCTTCATCACTGGTCCCTCTTTCCCTGTCTTATTTCTTCTTTGTTGATTCTCTTTTCCCAGACCTCTTCACCTTGCAATAACCTAGGGTTCATTCCTTGGATTCTTCTCTTTTATATCTATACTCATTTCATTTGTGATCTCATTAAATCTCCTAACATTTAATACCATCAGAGATATATGATATCATCCCTCATATATGATGACATTTCCAAATTTAAATTCAACCCAGACCTTAGCAGGCTACTGTACATCTCAAATTTATGCCACAAACTGAAAAATAGTCTCCCTCAAACCTGTTCAACCCACCAATTTTCCTGTCTGTTGATGACAAGTCCATCCTTCAAACTGCTCAGATCAAAAACCCTAGAGTCATGCTGGACTTCCGTCTTTCTTTTACATCTCAGGGCGAGTGCAGATTCAGAGTGTCCCTTGCCATCCTCATGCCTACCCCCTGGTCTGAGCCATCATCATCTCATGTTTGGATTAGTCTTCCAAAAACTCTCCCTGCTTTCAGTCTTGCCCCTTAGAGTCTGTTCTCAACATAACCAGAGTGATCCTTCTAAAACAGAAGTCAAATCATATCACTCCTCTGCTTAAATCCCTGCAATGACTCATTTCACTCAGAGTAAAAGTCTTTGTCCGTACAAGAGTCTACAGGGTTCTACAAGATCTGCACCACCACCCCACCCCATCATTACCTTTGTAATCTCTTCCTGTTTTCTCCCGGGTGAGTCCACTGCAGCCTTACTAACCTCCTGTATTGATCCCAGAAGATACCACCCATATTCCCAAGTTGGGCCTTTGCATTGGCTCTTCTCTCTGCCTGGCACACATTCCTGCCCCCTCTTCACCCCATCTGCAGTGCTAGCTCGCTACCCATTTTTGGTCAAATGTCATCTTCTCAATGAGGCTCGCCTTAACCTTTTTAAAATTACTACTCATTGGGCACCTGGGTGGCTCAGTGGTTGAGCATCTGCCTTTGGCTTAGGTAGGTTGTGTCCTGGGATTGAGTCCCATATCAGACTCCCTGCATGGAGCCTGCTTCTCCCTCTGCCAGTGTCTCTGCCTCTCTTTGTCTCTCATGAATAAATAAATAAAATCTTTAAAAAATTAAAATAAAATAAAATTGCAATTCATTTTGGTCCCTACCCTACACCCCAGATCCCTCTTACCTGCTCTATTTTTCCTCATAGCACTTCTACTATGCTATATTATTTGCTCATGTTTATGTTTCTGCTTATTGCTTATCGTCTATTATCCCCCACTAGAATATAAGTTCCATGAGGGCACGGGTTTATCCATAGTGTTTACTAATATATTCCAAGTGACTAGAGTTGCTATTGACAAATAGGAGGTACTTGATAAATATTTGTTGAATAAATGAATGAGGTATTTCATGCTTCTATCCATAACCAGTGAAAACTAGGGATAGAGTTGATCTGAACCATATCTTATTCCAGCAAAAATATTCTAAATTCCAATTTTAAGAGTTCATCAAAATTTATAATATTTTATGGTTTTTATATCAATTAGGTATTCAGAATTGTATTAATAACACAAGGTGATTGTTTTAAATTTAGAGACTCAATCAAAAATTAAAATTTTAAAAATTAGAGAGGGGCACCTGGGTGGCTCAGTGGGTTAAGCATCTGCCTTCCACTCAGGTCATGATCCCACGGTCCTGGGATGGAGACCATATTGGGCTCCCTGCTCAGCGGGAATCCTGCTTCTCCCTCTCCTCTGCCTGCCGCTCCACCTACTTGTGCTCTCTCTCTCTTTCAAATAAATAAATACAATCTTTAAAAACATTTTTAGGGAAATATGATAGGCTGATCAATAGAAGACTTTCCAGCCTAAAATCTGATATTATAATGTTGAGGTGCAAGTGGAATAGAAATATAAGATAAGGGAAATATAAGAGAAAAAGAGTGATGTATAATTTCTTTTTAAAGAAAAGCTTGTTCATGTATTTTTAAGTGGATGATAGATACATTATGATATTTAGATTCCCTTGGATACCCTTCCAGAATGATGTAGCGATCTTATTTTAAAATGCCAATACTTATTATGCCAGAAATAACAAACTTTGCCATTATTTAAACTTAAGATGAAACATTTTAGATACGACCTTCAAAAGTACAAGAAGAAACACAGTTTCTCAAATTTCCTTTAGGAGACATGCAAGCAAGAAATTTTGAAGACCACAGTCCCAAAGCACTCCAAGGGACCTAAGCTACCATCTTTCCTGAGACATCTTCAGGTGAAACATCTCAATCCTATATACATCTCTGACCTGGGCAGGCAAAGGCTTAAAAGCTTTCTTCCCCTTTTGTTTTCTTTGAAGGCTCACTTCCCCAACTTGGAACTTCCCCAGAGTAAGGACAAGGTAGAGCTTTCACCTTTCCATCTCAGAGGTGGAGACAGAGAGCTCCCACCTCCAGCACTACCCAGCAAGGAAGAAATATTAGAATAATTTTTAATGTGGAAGTGACCTAGCAATTGACAGCTCGGCATGAGTTAGCATCATGACATTTCAGAGTTAACCCAGCGTTTTAAAAAAGAATCTAAATTGCCCTTGAAAATCATTTAACATTGATTAACCTAAACACCATAGGCATTTCCCACATTCCTAAAGCACTATAGTAACCTCTATCATCTCCGTTGGCTTAAAGTGTAGGAAATTATGTTTGAGGGTGACTGAGACGCATTTGACTCTCAAGTGATTTGTGCTTTCAGCTTTATAGGAGGCCAAAGACCTGATGAGGACAAGAGAAGATAGGTAGAGTCAATGCTCCACTATTTATTTATTTATTTATTTATTTATTTATTTATTTATTTAATTTTTACTAAAAAGCTGTAGTAACCGTTATCCATGCCAGGTCCAGCAAGGGCCACAAAGGCAGCTGTGGACAGAATCCCAAGGGTAGGAAAGGGGTGGAGGCAGGAAGGAAGGAATTAGGTGGGAGGGGAAGGGAAATCACAAAATCACAACCCACCTTTGGCCACCGTCCTCTAAGTATTAACAGAGACCAAGAGGCAGCTAAAAGCAAAGCGCCAGAGCAGTACAAACACTTCTGTCAGCCCTGATCATTCATCCAATACACATTTTATCCAATACTTACCAGGTACCAATTATCAAGGGATTCAGAGATAAATTTACTGTAGCCTATGCCCTCCATAGCTCCCAGTCTAGTGGGGCAAGTGTTCATAGGTAATTCTGATGATATGGACATGGAATACTGTGAGAAAAAAAGAGAAGGAGCAACCTCATAATCTTGCCTGCAGAAGTTCAGAAGCTGTCACAAGAAAGTGACATTTGAACGGGGCTTTGAGGTAAAGTAGGAGTTTGCTGGTTAGAAAAATGACCCAAGTGAAAACTTTCAAGGCAGAGAAAACAGCCTACAAATAGGAAATGGTTGGTGTGTTTGTGGAATGGTTGAAAAAAGAATTCAGTATATGCCCAAAGGTATACTTGCCACATACAAACAAAACAAAACACAATACACCACTTAGAAGAGGATATACATGCCAACATTGTTTGCTGTAACAGGCTGTTGGAAAAACTCAAATGTTTACCAAAAGGAGACTGGATAAATAAGTTATGGCACATTTATACAATGAAATACCATCTAAGTAGAGTGGTAATTTTCACTGTATGGAAAGATCTCAAAGGTGTACTGCCAAATGACAATGCAGAGTCCAAAACAATGTGTATATTATGCTACCTTTTTTGTTTAAAAGGAGGAAAAATAATATGTGTTTCTAATAACTGTGGATATATGGGGTAGGGTAGAAACTAGATGGGAGGAAATTTTTCATTATTTTATTTCTTTTATTCTCGAATATGTTCGAGAATACCTGTTCAAAAAATTTACCTGAAACTTGATTCAAACTTGAAATTCAAAGTGACTGGAACATATATGCTCATTCTTCTCCGTTAAGGTTCCATCGATAATCAGGGTGCTTGGCTGGCTCAGTCGAAAGAGCATAGGACTCTTGATCTCAGGGTCCTGTGTTTGTGACCCATGACGAGCTTTACAACAGAGATCATTTAAAAAAAAATAAATAAAGTGGAAAAAAATTAAGACTCAGTGATCCTCTAGGATCCCTGATATTTATCAGGATTGGGTGCCCTACCTTTCTGCACCAACTGGGCTGTGAGTTCCCTGAAGACAGAGGTTCTCTTGAGGGCCTTCCACACAGCAAGCGTTTGTTGAGTGAATGCACTGAGGAGATGGGCGAGGCTGGAAAGAGATCTGGAGCCAAACTATGAAGGAAGATACGCTGATGAGTTGAACTCCATTGGAAGACAGCTATATTTGAGTTTTTACAGTTTTACTGGGGTACAATTTACATTTACAAGCTTTTTAAAATAGAGAGTTGGATGAATCGGGGCAAAGGTACACATTGTGCAGCCACTACCACAACCCCATTTAGAACACTGCCTTCACTCCAGAGAGCTCCCTTCTGCCCCTTTGCAGTCAGTCCCCACCCCCATATCCCTGGCCCCAGGCAACCACTGCCATGCTTCCTGTTTTTGGGGTTTGGGTTTTTCCAAGACTCCATATAAATGGAATCTTACAGCACATAATTTTTTGCATCTGGATTTTTTTCACTCAGCATGATGTTTTTGAGATCCAAAATGTTACCGGGTATATCAGTAGTTAGCAGCTTTTTCTTGTGCAGGAGTGTTTTGTTGTGTGTATATTCAAAGCCATGGAAACAGAAACAGAAAGAAGATTCACAGATTAGTGGGGTGGATAGGAGAGGAGGGGAATTGAAAGATACCGGTTTCTTTTTGAGGTAATGGAAATGTTCTGGAATTAGTTATATAGCACTGTGACTATACTAAAAGACACGGAATTGCACACTTTAAAATGGTTAAAACACATGCACCTGAAACTAATGTAACATTGTGTATCAAATATTCTTCAATAAAAATAAACAAAATTGTTAAAATTCATAGACACAAAAATGGTGGTTATCAGTAGCTGGAGAGACATGAGGAAATGTTGGTCCAAGGGTAACAATTTCCAGTTATAAGATGAGTTAAATTCTAGGGACCTAACATAGAACATGGTGACTTTAATTACAATACTGTATTATATACTTGAAAGTTGCTAAGAGAGATCTTAAATGTTCCCACCACCTAAAAAAAAATTGTGATTAGGAGAGCTGAGTGATGTATTAACTAACCTTATAATGGTAATCATTTCCCAATATATACCTGCACCAAATCATCAAGTTGTATACACCTTAAATTTACAAAATGTTGTAGGTCGATTATATCTCAATACAGTTGGGAGAAAATAATTAAAATGGTAAATTTAATGTTATGTAAATTTTATCTTAAAAAGTTACATTTTAGGGGAACCAGGTGGCTCAGTAGGCTAAGCATCCAACTCTTGATTTCAGCTCAGGTTGTGATCTTAGGGTCAGGAGATCAACCCTTAAGTCAGGTTCCACATTGGGCAGGAAGTCTGCTTGAGATTCTCCTCTCTCCCTTTGCCCCTGTGTGCTCTCTCTCTCTCTCAAATCAATAAATCAATCTTTAAAAAACAAACCCTTACACTTTAGGTAAACATCACTAGCAAGGTTACTAAACAAACAGCCCTTGGGGGCAGGCTGACTTGGTTCAGGTCCCCATTTCACTCCTTACTAAGCTATAAGACAGCAGACAAATAAGTCTGTTTCTTCATCTGTGAAACAGGGATAAAAACGGAGCCTGTGTCACTGAGCCGTAGGGAGGACTCAGTGATATCATGCCTGTAAAGCACTTAACATGGTACTGACAAGCAATACTATGTTAGCTAATACTGATTAGGTGATTATCAGTATTAGCTAACTTTTTAAATCCACCTACACTTGCCCTATGTCAAATCTATAAGATGTCTGAATTTATTCAATTCAACATGAAGCAGGAACTATTCTCAATCTATAGGTGGTGGAACTGAACCATTAAGAGATTAAAAATAACTTGTCCCCATATTGAGGAATTGGTCTGCAGTTTTCAAAAATGTCAATGTCATGGAAAGCAGACTGAAGTACTGTTCCAGACTGAAGGAGACCCAATAGCCATGACAATGAAATGCTGTGCATGGTCATGAGTTGGGCATGGAAAAACTGTGACATTATTGGGACAACTCACAAAATTGAAATATGGACAGTAGATTAGATAAAAAGTATTGAATCCACATTAGGGTTCCTGATTTGGGCAACTACAGTGTGCAGGGCCAGGACTAGGGTGTGGCAAGCAAGGCCTCCTAGGAAGCCTTCTCGGGGCCACTGACTCAGACGTTGCTTGCCTCCCTCTGAATCTGGCCCTGGGGTTACGGTGACATAAGAGAATGTCCTTAATCTTAGTAAGTTCACACTGAAATATTAAGGGGAAAGGTATACCTATGTATATACCTAGCCTTCCATTAGTTGCAAAATAATATAACAGTAGAGAGAGAAAATGTTCAAGTCTATGTGGCAAAATGTTAATCATTGGTGAATCTGGGTAAGGGATATGCAGAAGCTTTTGGTACTATTCTTGTAAGTCTTCTATAAGACTGATTTAATTTTTAGGTCCCTTGCCCGTGTGATGAAGTTGCTTTAATAGCAGAGCCAGAATCTGAACCCTCTGCAGCCTCCAGCCCTCCACACACAATGCAGTGTGGAGCTTGTCCTGCAACCCAAATCTGAAGCCAGGACTGGAAGGGCCTCCTGACCAGGAGCCTCAGGAAGACAGTGGCCCAGGTACCTTCCAACAGTCTTCCTTCCACTTTAATATGAGCTTTAACATGATCATGCAGATTGTGATTCAGTGAGTCCAAGGTAGAACCAGAGAGTCCGCATTTCTAACAGGCTCCTAGATGAGGCGCTCCAGCTGGTCCCTGGACTAGAGTTCCGGAGGCAAGAAAGACCCTAGACTCTAGAGCTCAGACCTCTAGGGCCTAAAATGCAAAATTTCCAGAGAAGGGGAATGATCTCCACTGTTGTGACTCACCTGCTTCAAAAGCTTTCCAATGATAAGCTCAGCTTTCTTTTTTCAAACATCCCTTCCTTCAGGAACATGGAGCGCGAGCCTACCGGGTGCCATGCTTTTATCTTGGTTGAGGAATTGGATGGTGATGAACATTAATTGAACCATGTAAAATTTATCCAGCCTTTCTGTTTCCCTAGGAGACTCCAAATCAGCCTTAAAAGTAGACAATTTTTGGTCCAAACAAGTGAATGTGGCATCTGTCTCACTCAGTGTCACGGGAACAAGAGAGAACTTTGCACAGGGGGTTGGTGGTGGTGGTGGTGGTGGTGGTAGTACTGGAAATAACACTTTCATCAAAGGCAAAAACAAAACATGTTTTTTAAAAAAAACTTTTTAAACATTTTTACATTTATTTATTCATGAGAGACACAGAGAGAGAGGCAGAGACACAGGCAGAGGGAGAAGCAGGCTCCATGCAGGGGCCCAACGTGGGACTCAATCCTAGGACCCCAGGGTCACTCCCTGGGCTGAAGGCAGATGCTCAACCACTGAGCCCCCCCAGGTGCCCCAGCAAAACACGTTTTTAAAAGGTGGAGTTGGCATCACTTTTTGTGCTGAAAAAAATCTTATAATGAGTATTTGTGCAAAGGGGTTGAGCTTTCAACTCTGAGGGGAAAAACATCTTATCTTAACATCACCAAAATCTTTTCTTTTCTTTTTTTTTCTTAAAGCATTTTTCTTGGGAGACAGCCATGAGGAAAGTAATTAACTTTACCTTGGACGAAAATTGCAGTTACTATTTTCTTTTCAAGGGTTCAAGAATAATCAAGTGCCACCTTTTCAGAGGTGGAAATGAGGTATTTGAAAGAGAAGAGGGATGCTGTGCACATCTGAAAAACACTTAACTCGCCTCTGCTCCTTGGGAACAGGCTGTGTGACAATGCGCCAGGCTGGTTCTGAGGCTCAGCCCTGAGGCCTCCTCCAAGGACAGGTGCGAAGCTCCCACAACACCTGCCACCCAGGGATTTGTCCTTGCCCCCCACTGGCTGCTGCTGCTGGCCTCTCCACTGTTTTTCTCTTCCCCTCTCCTTTGCCCGGTGGACTCTCGGTTCCCGGGCCCTTCGGACAAGCTGCACCCAGCTGCCACCTTTGAACAGTCCCGACGCTTGGGGCGGGGGCGGCCTGCTGCCCGCCGAGCCTCCTGCCAGGCCTGGCTACCTGCGCCCCTTCCACCAGCAAGGAAGGGAGGTCACCCCACCGGCCGCAGGCAGCGAGGGCCAGTGCGGTGGTGGCGGGTGCCCTCCTGCTTCCACAGTAACACCCATGCTCTGAGAAAGGTGCCCTGGCTCCGAGGTGCCTTGTAGCCGCACGCAGTCACAGGCCGGCAGGGGAGCTGTCGGTGGCTCTGAACTGGAGGCTACAGGCCTTAGTTAGAATGCCAGGCCCGACTCCCTTAGCCACAGGCCACAAAGGCTCCTTGGCAGAAGTTCTTTGTGGAGCGTTCGACCCAAAGGCCCAGGAATGCAGGCTTACAGCCGCCCTCCTCCCTCCCTGCTCCCCCAGGAGCAAGTCCCAACCCATTCTTCAGCCAAGGAAAAGGCCACAGTTGCCTGCTCTGCTTTCTTCACTCCCTCCATCATCCCACATCCCATCCAGAGGCCCAACTCTCCCCTACCAACGGCTCCGGCCCAGCTGATCTCATCTAAAAAACCACAAGCCACACAGCAGGCCCTTGATTCCTTACAGTCCTGTGTGTTCACATTCTACTTCTTAGTGTGGAGGAGAAAGGTGGAGGTTATGGACGGGCTTTGGAGTCAAATGAGCACCTGTTCAATCCTGGCCCCATTGCTGTGTGTTCCTGGCCAGGTTACTGAAACTTTCTCAGCTTTAATGACTTCCTCTATAAAAGTAGGTACTGTCACACTTGTTGAAAACTTTATTTCCCTGAGGATTAAAGGGAGATTCTCTCATCCAACAAAAATTTACTGAGTGTCTACTGTTTGCCAGGCACTATTGTAGATAAGGGCACAGGGATGTGCAAGACAGACTCCTTGTCCTCAAAGAACTTATATTCTGGTGGGCAACAGACAACAAATATGTAGCCAAACAACTAATATTAGTGATAATTTCTATTTAAAGAAAAAAACCCATAGAGAAAGATTAGGAGAGGCACGGAGTAGTATTTTAGATGGGGTGACTCAGGAAAGGTGTCTGAAGAGGACACCTCTTGAGTAGGGATCTGAATGATGTAAAGGAGTGAGCTGTGCAAAAATCTGGCGAGAAAAGCAGGTGTAAAGACCCTGAAGTAGCAAGGCAGTTGATGTGTTCGTGAACAGCGGTACCACCAGTGAGCTAGGGCAGGGTAAGAGAGGGGCTAGGGAGGAGGTAAGACCAGAGACGGAGTGTGTGGGGAGAAGGTCTAGCCTGCAGTCAGTGTTCTATAAGTTTTAACTATTAGAATGTGATTAGGTCACATTATATGGCAAAAGGATACAAGAAAGGAAACAAAGGGATCTTACAGATACAATTAAAGTTCTGAAATTAGTCAACTTTAAATAAATCAAAGGGTGCCTGGATGGCTCAGTCAGTTAAACATCTGCCTTCGGCTCAGGTTGTGATGCTCGGGGTCTGGGGTCAAGTTCCGCATCATATTCCCTGCTCAACAGGAAGTCTGCTTCTCCTTCTCCCTCTGTCTGCAACTCCCCCTGCTTGTGCTCTCTGTCAAATAAATAAATAAAATCTTAAAAAGAAAATAGAAGTCAAAAGACTCTAGATGGTGAACCCTTAGATGTGACCACTTTTAATTCAGAAACAAAACATACTGGGGATCCCTGGGTGGCCCAGCGGTTTAGCACCGCCTTTGGCCCAGGGTGTGATCCTGGAGACCCGGGATCGAGTCCCACGTCGGGCTCCCTGCATGGAGCCTGCTTCTCCCTCTGCCTGTATCTCTGCCTCTCTCTCTCCCTCTCTCTGTGTCTCTCATGAATGAATAAATAAAATCTTAAAAAACAAAACAAAACAGACTACTGCCATTTGACACAAAGATAGAGGACTAACCAATGTAATGCCCTGAGAAAGACAGTTCAAGGATTGGAAAGAGAGAAACATGTTATTGTCGCTCATATGGAAAGCCCAGGAGAATTAACAAATTATTAAATCTCACACAAGCTCAGGAAGGTAGCCACATTGCAGGGCAACATACAGAAATCATAGCATCTCTCTACACCTACAAAACCCAGTATAAGATATCATTTACAGTAGTTATAAAACTATAAAATATATAGAAATTAAACTAGCAGATAATGCACATAAATTATCTGGATAAAAATGTAAAACTCAATTAAAAGGCATAAAATAAAACCTGAATAAATGAGAACATACTGTTATATTCATTGCTAGAAGGAGTTTAACATTATAAAAATAGCAATTCTCCCAATATTAACCTATAAATTAAATGTAATTGCATCATAATCCTAAGTGAAGAGAATTTGATTCTAAAATACATATGGAAAAACACATATCTACAAATGTTAAGATACATCTCAAAAGAAGAGGAAAAGGAGGGGCCTGGGATGTACCCTACCAAATAATGAGACATGCTACAAATCTAGAATAATCAGAGCAGTATAGTATGGGCACAGGAAGGGCAAATAGAGCAGTTATTAATATGGGGAACTCGGCATAGAAAGACACCATTAATCAGTGGGAACTAGATGAATTATTTAGTAGATATGAAAATTGTCTCACTCTAAGGAGAAAGATTCAGTTGAATCTTACAACATATGCAAAAAAAAAAAAAAATCCTCTAAGCAGAGTAAAGTCCTAAATTTGAAAAACAAAATTATAAAGCCAACAGAAGGAAATGTAAAAGAATATTGTTTGGGCTTTAGGGCTGAGAAATTTTTCTTTAAAAAAGATGCCAAATGTGCACATTTTAAGGGGACAAAAAAAATCTGTAGATTTGATTCATTTAAATTATTTCTATCTTATGGAGGCCATCATAAACACAACTAATAGGTGATCAAATGGGAAAAGTTATTTGTAATATTCAAAATCAACACAAAATAAAGATTTATTATATCAAAAAAGATTCCAAGATAGTTTTAAGGAAAAAACAGGAAATCCAACAGAAAACAAAATGAGCATAGGCTATGATGAGACAATTCACAGGAGAAATCCGAATGACTAAAATAAGTCTACCAAGAGATGTTAAACTCATTAGTAATCAGCGAAATGTAAATCAAAGCTAAATACCATTTTACATGTCTCAGACGGGAAGTAAGAAAAAAGGAAGTCGGATATTCCCTGTGGGCAGTGAGTGGGGCACTGGACCTCTAAAGTGTTCTTCGTAGGAGCATGAACTGGGCAGTCGTTCTGGAGGGCAGTTGGCATCACCGTGTAGAAA
Organism: Vulpes vulpes; assembly: GCF_048418805.1. Classification (NCBI taxonomy): domain Eukaryota; kingdom Metazoa; phylum Chordata; class Mammalia; order Carnivora; family Canidae; genus Vulpes; species Vulpes vulpes. The sequence goes on along the minus strand of NC_132784.1, from coordinate 35,166,914 downwards.
TAGGACGAGGTACCCCTAAAACCTGGAGGTTCTGCTCCTGAGCTTTTATCCTCAAAAGAAGCTTAAGGCTGTTGTGAGAATCAAGTGAGTTCCATTCAGGAATCAGTCAAATATTTATTCTTTGGTCGCATCCTTTTTGGCCAACTCTTATTTCCAAGTGGCTCTCAGACATTTTCACCTGGCAGTAGTGGGGCTGGCACAAGGGATCTGGAAATGCCATTTCACAAGCCGATGGCCCAAGCGAACCCCATTGTCAATCCTTTCCAGGTTAAAACTTCTAGCAGCAGCAATACTGTATACCCTTTGGGCACCTCACAATTTGCTAAGAATTTGTGCATGAAAATAAAACTCCAACTCTATCAATCCATGCCAGTTAAACATGCCAGTTATTTAATGATTTGGTGAGGAGGGTGCCATGAACTCATTTTCAACAGATAAGAAAATAATAAATTTTTGTCAGAAAGATGAAAATCCAACAACATCTCACAGCTGCTACTTGCGAGGATTGTCAGAGCTTATACTGGATCGGATGGCTGCGAGCACAGCGACCTAGTAGGCTATGGTGGTTCTCTTGGGGTTGCAAGCAGCAAAACCTCAACAGGCACCCAGGAGGAAGGAAGTCCGAAGGTGACGGAGAAGGCTTTCATCTCTACCCAAACTACCCCAGCTCTAGTCTTGACTTTCCTGATCCAGAGTCCCACATGGTTCCGCACTCTGAACCCCACCTGTCGCCACCTCCCAACCTCATCTACCCTAAATCCCTTCCTCCCAAGGCCTCACTTAGCAGATACAGCCCTCTCTGTAGCTACCACTGTTGCCTCAAGGGCATTTGCACTAACAGGATCTTGGAAAAAAAAAATGGGAAAGGGTGATGGGGACAAAGAGTACAAATTAAAAAAAGGCAAAAAACCCCAAAAATGCCACAATAAGATATACAAATGGCCAAAAGCACAGTAAAAGAGGCTCACTAGTAAGAGACATCAGTGAGTTGCAGGTTAAAACCACAAGGGGTGCCTGGCGGGCTCAGTCCCTGGAGCTTGCAACTCGCCATCTTAGGGTCATGGGTTCAGGCCCCACAATGGGCATAGAGCTTACTTAAGAAAAACCAACACCACCACAATGAGATACCTCCTTGTAGCCACTAGGACAGCTAAAATTAAAAAGATTTGCCGTATCAAGTGCTGACAAGTTTGTGGAGCTCCTGGGATACTAGTAGGAGAGTAAAATGGTACAGTCACTTTGGGAAACAGTTGGGCAGTGTCTTAAAAAGTGACATATACATTCATCATATAACCCAGCAATTCCACTTGTCGATATTACTCCCACCCTCACATGAAAACATATGTCTTCACAAAGACTGTGCACAAATCTTCATAGTAGCTTTATTTAAAATAAACAGAAAAGGAAATGAGCCAAATGTCCATCCATGGGTGAATATACAAACAGATTGTGGTAAATTCATCCAATGGTCTACTACAGAAAAATAAAAAGGCATGAATTTTTGATACATGGAAAAATGTGGTGTTTGGGCCACCCAGTTGGGGCATCTTTATGTTAAATAATTAATTCCGTCTGTATATTTGTGGTTTGGAATATTTACGTTGCAGTTCTAATATTGACTAGCCCTTCTTTGTGGTGTTTCTCAAATTTACCTAATAATTACATGGTATAGTAGCATGAATAATGGCCCAACTATGTCTGTATCCTAATCCCTGGAACCGTCATATGCCATCATATGGCAAGAGGGACTTTGTGGACGTGATTAAGTTAAGGATCTTGAGGTGGGGAGATAATCTTTGATTATCCTGGTGGGCCTTGAGGTAATCACAATAGTCCTCATCAAAGGGACACAGGAAAAGTCAGAGTAGAAAATGATGTCACGATGGAAAGAGAGATTGGAATGTTGCAGTGTGAGGAGGGAGGAAGAGGCCACAAGCCAAGGAACACCCCCAGGAAGCCACTAGAAGCTGAAAAAGACAAATGGATTCTTCCTTCAGAGCCTCCAGAAGAAAACAGTCCTATCAACCCCTTGACATTAGTCCACTGAAACTGATTTTAGACTTCTGGCCTCCAGAACCATAGGCCAGTACCTTCGTGTTGTTTTAAGCCACTAAGATGTTGGCAATTTGTTACAGTGGCAATAGGAAACTAAGACACTTGGTGTACTTGTTAAATATTCAAGTTACCATCCATCTCCTGTAAGTTCTGATACCGTTGGTCTGAGTGGGGAGCCTAGGAATCTGTTCTATAACAAGAGTCGAGGCGATTTTTATCCTCAGGTAAATCTGGGAACCACAGCTTAGTGGACTGTGATAGCCCAGCCAAATTCCTCAGCATCAATTTTCTGGTAATAGACTCCGTCTGTGTTGATTTGGGTGTGGAGATATAAGGAAGAACGGACCCGTTCTGGCACTAGGTTGCCCTTGAGCCTTAGCCTGCTCTGCAGGCAGACACATGGCTTACCTTGGCCATCACAATCCTTCTCTGGGAATTTATATGTGGAAGCCATGCTCGCCCTTTGTGCTGGGATTGCTATGCTAGGACGGAGCATCAGTCTGCCCTGCTGGCAACCATCTTCTCTGGCTGCATAGAGAAGTCCATCTGTATAAGCAAAGAGGATAATAAACAGAGGGAAATGGAGTTCAAAGTTAGAAGGAAGAGGGGGAAAACCCTGATATCCTCTGAGCTCCGGATCCAGTTGCATCTGATGCTGGTACCATCCTTGTTCTTTTGATTTATAAGAAATCAATAAATTCTGTTATTGTTTAAGCTCATTTAATTTGGTTTTAGTCCTCTGAAATACAAAGACTCCTATAATCCTCGTGTGTTATGTGAAATGGATCCTTTACACTGGCTTTCTCTTCACCAGTTTCTATGCCCAACATCAAAAGCTTCATACTTGTCTAGGCCAGTTTATACTTGTCAGGTCAGAATTTATATACTAATTGCATAGAGATTTAGTCATTCTGTCTCTGCCATTCAAGAGAATTCCTTTACAGCATAAATACTTTGTCTCACCCACATAGAGGCAGTCCCCATCAACTAGATGTTCAGGTTACTTCTCTTTCTACTTCTAATCCTGCTCTCTCTCACCTATTCAATGACAAGAAACTCTGGGAGGGTGGTTTTCTTCCAGGGAAACAAACTGCAAAACTCCTGTTATCGCTTTTATTCAAAGTACCTTTTATTCAAAGTACCTACAAAATACCTTCTGCAGCCACATTACATGTGGTTTTACAGGCATCTTTCGCCTGAAGTGAGGAGCAAAAAGGTTGAGTATTGACTAGAAGACTCTCTCTCATTATTCAAATTATTTAATCAATGATTGTTTTTGATCTTTCAATTCCAAAGTTTCTCAGTTCTAGCAATGCAGTTAAACACTATTATCTGCAACATTTGGCTGGCATAAATCCTCATTGCCAGAGGGATGAGGCTGTAGCATTTATAAAATGGGATTCACCAAAGGAGGCCTGGGGTTTACACACTGACCACTGCTGGTCCTTAAAAAAGTGAGGCTGTAAAATGTGGTGGAAGAAAGTAGGAATTCCTAACTTTTTCCTCTGCCAGCAGAATGGAAAGGGCACAGGTTAGCAGTTATAAAACCTAAGTACAGTCTTGGCTCTGCCATTTATTATGATTTAGAAAATTTAGGCAAGTCAGTTGATATCTCTTAATTCTAATTTCTTCATCTGTAAAATGGAATTCATCATACTCCCCTACCTGCCTACTTCACTGAGCACTCATAAGCATTAAACAAGGTATACAAATATAAGGTATTACTATGCACTATACAAATGTAAAGTGTAATTATGATGCCTTATTCTTAAGACATCTTTATTCAAATCTGGGATTGTAAGATTGTGACTATTCTAATTCAAGATTGAAAAAGTGAATTGCTTCTCATAAATCAGTTTACTTAATATCCATATGTTATAATGAGTTAGGAATTACCATATATAGAGTAGCATTAAATTTGGAACACCAGTTAGGATATTACTATATGCAAATGGTTGACAATTCAAAGTATGGATGCACATAACAATGTAAATAGATGCTACAAATTTCTGCAAAACATGCCTAAAAATGGTCTTCAGCAGATGCTTCTAAATTCTCTCTGGATTACAGCTTTCGAACAAAACAAAAACCCAATGGATTTGGACCAGAGATCTCTAAAACCTCCTCCACCCCCACAACTGTCTTTATTTAGTCCTAAATTTAGAGCAGATGGAGAAACCAGCAAGCAAGACAAAGCCTGCATCTGCTAATAAATACTGCTGAGCCAAGCAAGTAGAAAAAGCTTGAGCAGTCTCTACATGTCAGCTGTAAGGAAGGCAAGGTCCCCTGCTTCTGAGACATTTACAATCTTTATAATTTAGACAGGATACTATTTGCTAGCATTTATTGAGGACTCACTATGTGCTGGGCACTATTCTAAGTGTTATACTATGATCAACTTATTTAAATCTGCCAGTGACCTGTGAGATAGACACTACTGTATTACCCAGTGTACAGAGTAGGACAATGAATCAGAGATTAAGGGGCTTTGTCTAATGAATGAATCAGAGTTTAAGGGACTTCGTATGACTAGCAATACAGCTAGGATTTAAAAGACCACTCTCTTAGACACTATGCTAAACAGCTCTTCCAGAAAGACACACAGGAAGGTATAGACTGTCCTGGAACCTCAGTTAATATTTACCATACATGTGTTTTTATTATTTTATATTATATGATTGATGGTTGCCAGGGGCAGGAGGGAGGAGGCAATGAAGAATTGTTTTTTAATAGGTATAAAGGTTCAGTCATGGAAAGTGAGAAAGTTCTAGAGGTCTGCTGTACAATAACATGTTATTAGTAATAGTTAATACTTGGATGTACACTTAAAAATTGTTAGGGCAAATATATGTTATGTGTTTTGTTTTGTTTTTGATTTTTTTTAACCATTCGAAAAAGGAAAGAAAGAGTAAGGCTTGATCCATCAACTGAAGAATAGCCTAACAAAATATGGTATGACCATACTATTGAATATTTGCTATTCAGTCATAAAAAGAAATGAAGTTCTAATACACAGATATAACATGTGTGGACCTTGAAACATACTAAGTGAATGAAACCAAACACAAAAGATCATATATTATATGCTTCTATTTATATGAAATGTCTAGATTAGGCAAATCCATAGAGGCAGAAAGTAGATTGGTGGTTGCCTTGGGCTAGGGGGATGGGAAGCTAAGGGATGAGAGCTAAAGAGTAAGAAATTTCTTTTTTGAGGTAATGAAAATGTTCTAAAATTGAATGTGGTGACGATTGTAGAACTCTATGAATATACTGAAAGTTACTGAATTGCACACTTTAAGTGAGTGAATTGTGGCATGTGAATTATACCTCAATGAAACAAATACATTTTAAAAACTACATAGTGATTGTATTCTTTTTCTATTGCTGCATAACAAAATACCACAAAATTAGCAACTCCAAACAATACCAATTTATCATCTCACCATTTTGTAGATAAGACATCTGTAGTGGGCAGAGAGGGTAAAGAAAGCTATTGACTGAGTTTTCTGCTTAGGGTTCCCAAGTCCAAAACTAAGGTATAAGTAGGGCTGAATTCTTATCTGGAGGCTCTTGGGGAAGAAAATGCTTCGCTCACATTGTTGGCAGAATTAAGATCCTTGCAGTTGTATGACCGAAGTCCTGTTTTTCATCTGGCGACTGGCCAAGCACTACTCTTGGGTCCTTGAATGTGGCCCTTTCCATTTTCAAAACCAGCAATGGACTCTCAAATCCTTCTCACGCTTCAAACTTCTCTAACTTGCCCTTCTGCTGCTCGCCAGGGAAAATTCTCTGCTTTCCAATAGCACCACTGATTGGAATAGATCCACATAGATAATTTCCGTATCTTCAGGTAAACTGGCTTGGGACTTCAATCATATTTGCAGAATCCACAGCAACACCTAGATTGGTGCTTGGCTGAATTGCCAGGAAATAAGAATCTTCAGAATTCTGCCAAGAATTTTTTCTTCAAAAAAGTTCCCCTTTTCAGCTTTAAGATATAATTGACGTACAATTCAAAATGTTCTTAAGTTTTCATTGATGCATAATGTATATATAGAAAAATGTCCAAATCACAACAGAATAGTTTATTTTCATACTGTGAAGGTACCCATATAACTCCCACCTCAACTAAGAAACTACAAATAAACTTAGGGACGAATGACATCTTTCGAACACTGAATACCCAAAATTTATTAACATGGTATGTGGTTCTATGTATTTGAATCTTCTTTAATATATTTTGATAATGTTTTATAGTTTTCAATAAAGTTTTGCATATCTTTCATTAGATCTATTCCTAGGTCTTTGATGGTTTTGATGTTCCTGTAAATGGTTTAATTTAAAAAATTTTAAGCTATTTACTGGTGGAATATAGAAACAAAATTGGTTTTCCCTATACTGATTGAGTATCCAGACATCTTGCTTATAATCCTAACAAGTTATCTGCTTATTCTTTTGGATTTTCTTGTGTACATAATCTTACCATCTAACAATGACAGTTTTATTTCTTCCTTTCTAATCCTTATACCTTCATTTTTCTTACCTTGTTACACTGGCTAAGACCTTCAAAGCAAGGTGTATAGAAGTGGTATTAAATGAACATCCTTGTCTCTCATCCCAGGAGGAGAACTTTCAATATTTTATTACTAAATGTATGTTGTAATTTATCAGATTATTTTATTTTGTAGATATTTATCAGATTAAGGGCATTCCTTCCTGTTCTTAATATGCTAAGTGTTCTTATCATGGGGTATTAAATTTTATCACAGGGGTGCCTTAGTTGGTTAAGCATCTGACTCGGTTTCAGCTCAGCTCATGATCTCATGGGTCATGAGGTTGAGCCCACATTGGGCTTTGCACTCAGCAAGGAGTCGGAGATTCTTTCTCTTTCTCCTTCTTTCTGTCCTTCCCCCCACTCACATGCTCTCACTCGCTCTCTCAAATAAATAGGTCTTTTCAAAAAAGTTATCAGAGGGGCACCTGGGTGGCTCACTCACTTAAGAATCTGCCTTCAGCTCATTTCATGATCCGGGGTCCCATGATCAAGCCTCGCATTGGGCTTCCTGTTCAGCAGGGAGTCTGCTTCTCCTTCTGCCCCTCACCCTGCTCGTGCTCTATCAAATGAATAAATAAATCTTTAAAAAAATTTATCAGAAATAATTTTGTATTTATGGAGATCATCTTACTACTTTTTCTCCATTTATTTTGTTAATGTTGTGAATAATATTGATTTCAAATTAAGTAAATCTTCCATTCTTTGAATAAATTCCCTTTGTCAAGATGTTTCATTCTTTTTATATATTACTGGATTCAATTAGCGAATTATTTTCTTTAGGGTTTTTACGGGAGATTAGACTGTAATCTTCCTTTCTTTTGATGTCCTTAAGTTTTGGCATTAAGGTTATGTTGACCTCATAAAATGAGTTGGGAAGTGTTCCCTCTTTTTCCATTTTCTGGAAGTATTTGTGGAAAAAAGGTGTATTTCTTCTTTAATTGTTTAGAATGATTCACTAGTGAAACCATCTGACATCTAAGCCTGGAGATTTTGGGGTTTGGGGAGTTTTTTTGTAAGAAGTGTCTTCACTACAAATTAAATTTCTTTAAAAAACAGAAAATCTGAATAGTCTTTTATTTTTGTGTGTGTGTGTCTAAGCAAATTGTGTTTTTTTAGGAAGTTCTTTTAGTAATTTTATCTAAAATAAAAGTTGTAGTATTCTTTTAACTTTTTAATATTTGTAAGATTGATTTTAGGAAATACTTCATATGGAAGAGAGCCTGTGTATCTTTGGAAAAGTCTTTGCATGTCCCCAGGAATACAAAAACCCTAGTTTGAAGACCACTGCAGTAGGCGAACCTGCCTCTTAGTAGAGGCATGTGGAAGAAAATCAATCACGTTCCAGTATCTACTAGCTGTGTGAAGACACACTCCACAGCCAGGCCCGTGGTGGCCAGTTAGGAAAGCATTTAGGCAGCTGACCCAGACGTGGGTACTTCTACAGTCAGCTCCAGTTCAGGATGTTTGACAGAGATATGGTCTCATTCAGACAAACCTATGATTTCTGGAAGCCACAACAATGTAGAGAACGACCTAGACAAAATAACCTTGGTTTTATCTGGTGACACCGAACTAAATGTTGCTTAGCTCCACCTGAGGGTGCCTGAAGTTTCTGGCAGTTACGGGGGGATTTATATAGCTGGGAAACTTGATCCTTGTGTTTCCCCTTTTACTTTTTCGTGGGCGAATTTAATCTTTGTACCTGCCATGTCTGCTGAGTGTATAATTAGCATGCTGACATCTGAGCAACAGTGTTTCTCAGCTTTATTTAGGAGTGGAAATATTTTTTACTTTGGGTAAACTTAGGCACCCCCCTCAACTTCCTTATTATCCTGGATATGACAGCTTTTTAATCCCTAGACTATGTCTGTCAAGGGCATACAGAAGTGTCTGTATCCAGATGTTAGCTAAAGTTGCCCTGTCCTTTACGATACACATGTGATTGTCTCAAACCTCTCCTGCCTCCCCATCCCACGAGTTACATAAAGCCCAATGCCCTCCTTGCAATTTTCTGAAAATTCCTGGGACGCTTTGGTTCTGTGTTCACCTGACTCCAGCTCCTATGAACTGTACTAGGTTAGGGTTGTTTCACTCTCTCATTTCTGCTGTCCCTTTTCATGATTTTATTTGAGAGAGAGAGAGCGAGAAAGAGCGAGAGAATGCACAAGCTGGAGAGAGAATCTGAAGCAGACTCAAGTCTAACGCGGGGCTCGATCCCATGACCACAAGATCGTGACCTGAACCAAAACCAAGAGTCAGCCGCTCCCCGGATCGCGTCACCCCAGGTGCTCCCTCCACTCCCCCCTTTCCACCCAGGCCAACCCTGTCAGGGAATTCAGAGCTTGTTCTCGTTTGGTGTGCGGGGCTGAGGGGAGATCTCCTGAACCTACGTGTCTATCAGACGTCAAAGACAGTTTGGGGGAATTGGAGGGACTTACTTTCCAGCAACACCACCACTACCACACCAAATATCAGGCGTGTATTTTTAAGGTTCTCCCACATTTTCCTTCCCCTGCATGGGACTTCAGATTCCTGCTTGGGGCTTGGCCTTCTCTTCTCATTCTTTACTACCTTTGTTCTGACTTTTCTATGTCTGCCCAAAGCCAACAATCTCTTAGGCACTGAAACTTCTTTTTCTAGACCTTTCTCTGATGCTAGGTATCTGTCTGCATATATAGGACACTAAGAGCTTAAGAATGATTATTTGGAAGGATTTGCCTTATTAAGTCACAACCATTCTCTTCCTCTCCAATTTTATTTCAGAGAGTAAGGGTGGAGATTTTTCTTTTGTTTTTAGTACTGATCAGGAAAAATCTCTAGGAGAATGAGGCACTGGATCTTACTGGAACATGATGGTAAGGACAATTAAGCCAGTCACTACTACTTATTGAGGGCCTAGCACGCTCCAGGCAATGAGCTAGGAGCCCAGGCACAAAAGGCACAAAACCAGACACGGTTCTGCTCTCGGGAACCCGTGCTGGCAGGACAGGGGAACATGAATCAAATACTCAAACAAACAAAACGAAAACATGAGTGCCAAACACCAGGAAGGTGGGGAGCTGGTGCTGTTGGAGTAATGAGCTACCCAGCGGGAAGTCTGGGAAGGACTCCCTGAGGATGACTGCAGAGCTGCGATCCGAAGGCAGTAAGGGTTAGCTTACGGGAAAGAGAAAGAACACTCCAAGCAGAGGGAACAATTCCCCAGGACTGGGCAACAACAGAAACCTCTGACAAAGGACTGAAAGATGGTCCCTGTGGCTGGAGCTCCAAAAATGAATGGCACTGTGGAGAAAGATGAGGTTGGAAAGGGCGGGTGAGGCGAGGCCATCAAAAAGTTTCAAGTAGAGGGATGCATGCTAGGCTCAGATTTGCATTTTGAAAAAAATCACTTTGCAGTATGGAGAAAGGATTGGATTTTTTTTTGTTGTTTTTAAAACTTTTTTTTTTTTTTTGAGAGGGAGAGAGAGCATGAGTGGGAGGGGCAGAGGGAGAGAGGGAGAGAGAATCCTCAAGCCAACTCCCTGCTGAGTGCAGCCTTGACACAGGCTCGATCCCAGGACCCTGAGATCATGACCAGAACTGAAATCAAGACGCAGATGCTTAGCCAACTAAGCCACCCAGGCGCCCCAGATCGGAATGTTAAAAAGGCTCAAGAGGAACTGTCAAATACCTGGAGCACCCATGTGGAAACCAGCAACTGCTACAATTATTCAGAGTAGAATAATCATATCTATGTGTATTTTAATATAATTTTAAACTAAGTGAATACACACACACACAAACCGTTCAAAATAGCAAATAGTACCAGTACTATCAGGCTTATAAAAAACAGTAGTCCTGGGCAGCACCGGTGGCGCAGCGGTTTAGCGCCACCTGCAGCCTGGGGTGTGATCCTGGAGACCCAGGATCGAGTCCCACGTGGGGCTCCCTGCAGGGAGCCTGCTTCTCTCTCTGCCTGCGTCTCTGCCTCTCTCTCTCTCTCTCTGAATAAATAAAAAACAAAAAAACAAAAAAACAGTAGTCCTCTGATCATCCCTCTTCATACTTCTCACGCCTTCCACTAAGGATCCCTTCCTCTACTCTTAACTATGCATCTGGTATTTACAATACCCCCCTCTTTTCTTTTTAACATAATATGCTTAAAGTGCTATTTATTTTCCAGCTTTAAACACTGTTTACTTTCTACTAGGGAAGAAAAGAATTTCTTGATCTTACCCCTTGTCCCACCATGCCCAAACTCTGTTCTTATCCTGCCAAGAGTGAACGTTCAAAACATTACTAGCATTTGCTTTTTATTCTTACCATGTAAGAAAAAATACTCTGAATCATTCATTATCTGAAAAATCCATCAATCAATAGGGACAGAACCAGTACATTTCATTATAAATTTATGACTTTGTGAAGACAAAAGTACCTTCCCTGTACATCAGTCATGAACATATTTGAAGCAGTAAGGGCTTGTACCCCATAAGTAAATACTGTTCAAATTTTGAAGTTGGCATAAGAATATTCAAGGAAATTACAATTGAATTACATTGTGCAAGCTGAAAGACATAATAAAGCTATCTGCAGCAGGAGGCCAAAATAATCTTTATAAGACAAATGTCTTTGAAGTTGGAAAGGTAATTAATTGATGGACTGTATCATCCACCCATAAATTGGCCTGTCTCATGCTGCTGCAGAATATGAGCTAGAAAACAAGCGGGTGATTCCCATGCAGAATCTAAAACAACCAATTAGACGTTCTCATCTTCCAATAAATCAACCCTGAGGAAATATTCAGAGATACAAAGATTTACACCCTAAAATATTCATGGTAGTATTTATATATAATGGAAAACAATCTCAATGCCCCAAAGTAGGAAAATGGTTAAATTATGTGACATTTATAGAATGGACTACTATAAAATCATTAAATTCATGCTTCCAGAGAACAGTTAACATCATGGGAAGATGCTCACAATGTGAAATGAAAAAAAAAAAAAATTGAGGTTACCCTATATATATATGTAAAAATATACACACATACATAAACATAGCATGTTTATATATAAAATATGCACGCTCCAGTTGTTTTTTTTTTTTAGTGCATAGAAAAAGCCAGTTTTTTGTCCCAATGTGGTCTGCTACTTGTATATCTCAGCATCAGCTGGAGGGCTTGCTGAAAACGCAGATCCTTGGGTTCCACCCCAGACCAACTGAATTAGAGGCTTTGGAATCACAGTCCAAGGATTTCTGCCTACCTACACACCCTTGTCCACCCACGTACTACCTCGTCCACCGATGTGCTACCTTGACTTATACTGACGCCTACCTCCACTTGGACATCGCTGAGGGAGAAGTGGTTGTTCTCAGGGGGGGAGAATTATGAGTAATCATCTTCTTTTTGGAATCCTTAAAAAAAAATTATCTACCAAGCACACGCTTTTTATAATTAAAAATTCATTAAAAGTATATTAATGAAGTATGAGTATGAGAAAAACAGAGGAGATCTGGGGTCTGTTTGGGGAAGTTTCAACACCTTTTCAGAACCGGAAAGTGTATTTTTAAAATCTAAAGTAAGCAGGTACCTGGAGATTCCTGACAACTGAAAAGTCAGTTTAGGATAAGGAAAATACTAAGTGTAGATATGGAATTCATTACCTCAATAAATTATTCAGGTAAAAAAAAGTAAATATAGTAAATATTTTTTTTAAATATAGTAAATATTGAAAAGTATTAAGTAACAATATTTCTCCCTGTTCCAAGATGTTCCTTGGCAAAAGAGGATTGTGATCAAGTAAGTTTGGGGCACAATACACAATACATCTCCTAATCCCCTCGTAGAGTCATACAATCGTGAGCAGATTACAGGCTCTGGGACATCCAGTATAAGCTTCATTCTTAATTCTAGCTCCACAAACTCTTAGGATGTGTCCTACAAGTATGAACAAAATTCTAGGCCAGAAGAGAGCCCAAGAAGGAATTCTCCCCATGAATTGATACCCTATGCATGATCGATCCATCGTATCAATTTGTTCCCACATTCCCATGGTCTCTGAGGGCTTAGCTCACATATTAACAGGGCCTGTTTCTAAGGGCACAGCTCAAGTCAGCTACCAAATATGTTCAAGAACAGCAAAACTGAATGCCAGGCTACAAGATTAGATAATATGTAAAGGAATGGTATATTTACTTTTGTTTACCATCAGTATCTACCACCTAGACAGTGAGCCTGTCTCATATTCATTTATGTAGTCCCAGTAGAGTAAAATCTAACACTGGCACTTACTTGGTACTCATGTGAACACCAAATTTCTGGGACAAATACAGTAATGAAATGGGCTAGGCACAGGTCCTAAACTTTAGGTCTCAAAGTTTATACAGGTCATGACATCAAGGCCTCATTTCATTCGATAAACATTTCTGAGTATTTATTATGAGTGGGTGATTCCAAGAATGCAGAGATGACTACAAGTCTTTACCCTCAAGAGCTCCATAAAGTAGTACTAGCAACCATTCCCCGATGTACAAGTTTGGGCACACATTAGCTGTCTAATAAATGCTTGTTTTAATTGAGTTCAGAAACCAAGATACACTTTAAGTTGGCCAAACTTTGCTGGCCCAAGAGCCTAGAGTAGGGTAGTCAGACCATTCTCGATACTGCTTCAGAATTATGAGAGAAACCCCAGAACACAGAAGAATTTAACGGTATATACTGTGACAGAATTTCTACGTATGTCCACTATAAAACTCTGTAGGTTCCTGAAATGTCAATAGATAGTATGTGGTGAAACAGAACTGAGAAAGGGGTTCAAAACGGTTGACAGGTCCCTCTACTGCAGAACTTCTCAACACCTGTGAGCAATGTGCTATTTTCCTTTTATGCACTGTCTCATTTAATCTACACAGAGATCCTACACAGTAGGTCTAATCATTTTTTCCCATTTTAGAAGTGAGCAAGCTGAAGCTCACAGAGAGTAAGTAACCTGCCCCAGACAAGAAGATACAGAATGGGACTGTGAAATCATGTCTTTCTGACACCAAAGACTGGTTTGTGATCATTCAAGCACTACTGTTTTTAATATATCGACGGGCACTAGAACACCTCCAGAGGGACATACAGCATACATTGTTTCCCAAACTGTGATTAGGAAATCCTTTTAAAAGAACCTGTGCTTGAGACTAGTTTTCCATGTCACCCATTTTGAGAAATATTGTGGGTCAACGAATCAGAGATATTCCATGGCAGACAGAAGGGAGGTGGAAGGCAGCTCAGAAGGCAAAGTGAGCTTATTAACACTGTGCTCAGAGAATTAATAGGGACACATAAATTAAACCACAGTTTGATATCATTTCTTTACCTCCAGATTCATAAGTTCCAGTTCATGCCTCATTGCTGTCAAATAATATTTGATACTTAATATATATAAAAATCACAACATCTTCTTCACTTCTTTAATGTTAGTTGCAGAATTTGACCTAACCGATGGTTCCATTCATGCCACTAATTTTAATAAAGTATATTCATTCACAGTGGGAGTATAAGTTTTAACTTGCTGTGTTTTTCAATAGGTCTGCAATTTGCATTTTGGAGAAAGATCATTTTTCATTGTATATGACTGACCCAAACTTTGTAGGATCTAGCAACCCTGGCCCCTACTGACTAAATTCTAGTAGTACTCTTCTCCTGTCCCCAAGTCATTTTGATAAGAAACATCCCTGTAATTTCTAGGGGAGTGGCATCACTCCCAGCTGGGACCCACAGGTTTAGAACAAACCAGAAAGTTCCAGAAACATTAACTGAAGGATAAACACCTACCCTGACCCTGCATTTAGTATACCAGCAAACAAATCAGGATTTAATACACTAGCTTCAATCCTGCATGTACAGTATCTCATTACATTTCTCTGCTAATAACGTGAACAGATTCAACAAACTGCCAAAATACCATTTTTAGCCAGGAGGGCTAAGCCCTTTGTACTTTGCCAACAACAGCAATAAAACTGGGCAGAAGCGAGCCAGGATCGCATGGGAGTACTGGCTTCTAACTGAAGCAGCAGCCACAAAATGAGGATACCCGAATAGCCTATCATTTTGTCAAATTTGGGCTTTAATAGGATGCTGGGTTTTTTTCTTTCTTTTAAAAATGATTTATTATCAAAAAGCTTGCTCCCTCTCACTGCTGGGTCAGTTCAGCAATGAAGCTCTATCCTTTATAGGATTATTAGGACCCAAATAGTTTTAGACCAAAAACAACCACAACCACCACCACCACCACCAACTTGACTGTTGGTTCAGTAACATATTCACAGACATGTCAGTACGCGTTCAGGAATATTGGTTTCATTTCTTGATCGGAATGCCAATCACCATAAAGTCTTCTGCTAGAGTCACTTCTTGGAGATCTAATACTGATTCAGCTTGCTTTTTTAGTTCTACAATCCCATCTGCTTCTCCTTCTCTGGCCAAGGCAACCGGTTTGTACCTCTGACTGAAGTGAGTCAGAACTAGTCTCTTCGCGTGGCACAACTTTGCAAATGCTGCTGCCATCTGTGGTGTGCTGTGGCCGTGCTCCTTGGCTTTGTCCATCTGAGCATCATCTAGGGTTGCTTCATGGATCAACAGGTCTGCTTCAAAGCACAGCTTCACTCCTCCATCACCCACAACCCCAGAACAGTCACCCAAAATGCAGATTTTTCTTCCAACAATAGGCTTTTTTAAGACATCTTGGGGAGAAATTGTAACTCCATTTTCCAGAACAACAGAAATTCCATTTTTCAGCTTCCCATAGGCAGGACCTGGAGGCACACCTAATGATGGAGGCAGATAACATCACATCATGGGAATGGAGTCTATGACTTATTAAGAGAGTCTGTTTTAACAGCACAGAAAATGGAAAAGGCATCCAATTCTTTTCATGATTGTTATATTTTACTACTTATAGAAAGCTGGAATATTTATATATTTTTAAAAGTTCAGTGTTGGCTATTGGTATTAGTGATGTCCTAGTACTTAAAACATTTCCCAAGCACACAGGCCACATAAGTTTTAAGCTTTTAAGTCCCACTAAGATGAAGGCCTTCCAGACAAGCTACCAGCTTTGATGCTCTACTGTGAATGGGAAGTAACAGTTTTTGAGACGCTTTATTTACAAGCTCTCTTTGAATAAATTTAGTGAGTCCATTTAAATAATGACAAAGTGACTACCTTAATTAAAAAATGGTGTGAGAGAGTCATTTGGATCACAAGATCAAGGAGCACTTCCAGCAATCATACATATAATCAATCTTCTTTGTAGGCAGGGGCAGTTCCTTGTTTACCAAACTAGGTTTGGTAAATCTTATATTAGTTATCTTACATTCATCTAGAACAACATGTGACCATCACTCTGAATAACACCTACAAACAAACAGAATGTATTCACTAATTCTAGCATACATCGTGTTTAGAGTTTCCCAATATAATAGTATTTCTACAGGTTTCTAGATAAGAGAAATACCATTGGCCTAGGTCACTTTTCTTCATTAGTTAGCATTTTGTTTTAGTTGGCGAAGAAGGAAGAGATTGCATGAAGAAACAAATATACAAAAGACACCATCATGCTTTGTACAGGCTCTGCCGTGGGCATGACCAAGAAGGTGGTGATGCTGGAGGTAGAAGGGACCTGGACACCGCTTCGAGCAAGGTGCAGAAGAGCCCCTCCTGCATGATGGCCTGGCTTGGAGGAGGTACAAAGCCTCAGACGGGGCCCAAGTCTCTCTCTCTGCTCTTGCTTCCACCTATGAGGAACCCACGCACATAAAACAGTGGGGGCACAGTGTTCTGAACACCAAATTGACTTAACCGAGGTTGAATGAGTAGGCAAAGTTGATAAAGAAGGAAAACCCTGAAAGCAGTTAGGTGCAGCTGCAAGGCTAAGAAGTATGGCAAAAATTCTCAGACCAAAGAGGTCACTGAAAAAAGATTTCAAAAGGAAGACATGAAAACATAAAAGCCTAGACCTAAGACAACCACCAACCCTCTGCCAACCCAGATAACTAAAGATAAGACGGACCAAAAACGTGGATCCAGGGAGTCGAAGAGAAAAGGATTCAAATGTATACTTGGGTTTTGGCCTGAATAGGATCTTTTGGCCCTAAGTATTTCCCTTAATAAGAAAACTTTGGGCCAAAGAAATAAGTGGAGAAAATGTCAGTTTTAGGCCTGGGAGACAGGAAAGTCATTATGACACTTTTAGCAGCTTTACCTAACAACAGTTTAATTAACGAGAAGGAAGGAAAACAAAAACAAAAACTTACCGAGGTCTTTCAGTTTCTGTGCATTGAGTTTACCTGGGCGTTTCTTCTCCACAACTGAAAACCCAAAGGAGGGAATTCGGTGAAAGAGGCGAAATGCTTTTACAACAAACTGTTCATCATCAACCAGGAGGTACGAGTTTTCCTCTGAGTCTAATAGGATGGTTCTTCCTTGCCCCTCCTTGGGAAGGCTGTCCATTTCATTCACATGCGTAAATTCTTTTTGTTCTTCTGTAGGACACTGATCTGCTGTAGGCACCAGCTCATGGACCACGTAAGGGAAGACCAGCTCCGTGTGGGAGAGTTCCATGGTTCGCCAGATAAAGTCTCGAAGCCCGGCAGGGCCATAGATTTCAATAGGCTGTTTGGTGGCCACAGAGCCACTCTGCAGGCTGATTGTGCAGAGGAGGCCAGGAAGGCCAAAGAAATGGTCTCCATGAAGATGCGTAATGAAGATCTTGGTAATTCTCCCTTTTGATTGAGGCAGAGAAATAAAATTGGGAATTTTTCCAGAAATAAAGACCAATACAATACTACTTAAAACGTGTGTAACAATTTACACAGAAAACAGCAAAATGAGTTTAGAGTTTTATTTATCACCATAAACTTATTTCTTTATATTTTTCTACAGGATTCTAGAAGCAAGAAAGACAGGATTTATGGTTTTAATAAGATACAACTTTTTTCATAAAACATCTTCAAATTACACAGTACTGGTTTTAAGAGTATTTTCCTACATATCTTCTTACTAAGAGAAAGAAGAAAAAGAAAGAAAGAAAGAAAGAAGAAAAGAAAAAGAAAAAGAAAAAGAAAAAGAAAAAGAAAAAGAAAAAGAAAAGAAAAGAAAAGAAAAGAAAAGAAAAGAAAGAAAAGAAATAGGAAAGCGTCCAAAATAGTTCACTTAAACCAGACAGGCCTCCAACCTCAAAAACGTCTGACAGCTACAGTGCCCTCTACTGCTCCCTCTCAGGAATAACACTTCTGGCAACACAAACGTTCCCCTGGCTCCAACTCCACCAGTGCCTGAACCCCAACTGCCATTTAAGAACTCTACCGGGGTAGAGATGAACTAACCAAGGCAGAACCTGCCGGTCTGAGTTAGAAGAGGGAGGAGCGAAAGGAAGCCGATGAGGCAGGAGGGAGGAAGGAGGGGGTGGGGGAGGAAAGGGGTGAAGGCCCTGAGGGGAGGTGGGCAACAGATGCTAGAAGGTAGATCAGGGGGCCGATGCCCTGTGGTGTTACATGGAGGTACGGGGCCCATCCCTTCTTTTCAGCGCGAGCTAACAATGGCTTTCTCAGTGCATACTGGGTTAGGTTGTAACTTGATTTAGCCAACGGTAAACTGAATTTACTGCTGGTATGTGGCAGGATGCCACATTAGCATTTTTCTGAGATGCACCAAGGCATTTTAAAAGTAGCGATCACAATTAACACAATTTTCGTGCAACAGAGGCTTCTGGTCCTAGCTCACGGCCCACCTATTTCAAATATTTGATACCATAAAAGAACAGTTTATTACTGTAAAGTGATTTGTCCGGTGACATCAAGGCAAACGTGTTCTCCAAGCACGTCTCTCCAGCATTAATACACCAAGGCCAGGCCCCGGTGGCAGGGAACAATAGATTGGACAGAGGCTGATTTGAGATGTGGAGAATCCTGAGGCACTCTAGAAGTTTCCTCGGTATGTTCCTTTTTTTTCTCTCTCTCTCTCTTTAGTCCTTGCTTTTGCTCTTTTGACTTCTTGGAGCCCTTTCACCCCTCCCCTTCCTGCTCTCTGGGCTGCCGAGGCAGCCGAAAGTATGACCTGAGGCCTCTGTAGAGAACTTCGATGGTTACCTGACCTCACGTTAACCTCCCAACTGCCAAGTAAGATGTTCTGTTCCTGTCCCTACCTGGTGCACAGCGAGGCCAACACTAAAACAATCTGTGAGCCCAAAGCAAGTGAGATGAATTAAGAGAGTCAAAAATTGTCTCCTACACTTATCAGTTTTAGGGAAAACAAACATTTCATTTTTCAAGAAACTTGATTTTGCAGGGAGAAGGAATGGTAACCACAATGATCAAAGTTAGGGGACACTATCAAGTGAAGAAAGAGGAGTACATGAATTCCCTTTTACTTGAGAACAAGAAAGTTACCGGGGGACATGTCACCCAGAGCAAAGTGGAATACTAAATATCCCCTAGCGAGGACGCAGTTATATTTACTGCCATAGGAAAACGTCTGCAATATAATTGTTCCGGTGGAAAAAGCAAGTTACACCTAACACGACACCATTTATGCAAAATTGTACACACACATACACACAAATAAAACTATGCCATTAACATACCTACATCTACAAAAAATTTACCAATAAGGTAATTTTACCTACAAGGAGAATTCAGACTTATTTTATTTTCCTGCTTTGCTTGAATTTTTACAATGAGGATATACTCCTTTTTTAAAGTTCTTATTTATTTAAGTAACCTCTACACCCAATGTGGGGCTGGAACTCATGACCCCAAGATGAAGGGTCACGTGCTCCTTGGAGTGAGCCAGCCAGGCGCCTTACATGTACACTTTTTATGATCATTTCTTCATTATATTTCTATAATATTTTTTTTTCTGTGACATTTTTAATCATCATTTTAAGGGAAGAAAAAGGAAGGCTTAAGGTCATTCTTTAAGGAAGGAGGGCAGCCCAGGTGGCTCGGCAGTTTAGCACCTGCCTTCAGCCCAGGGCGTGACCCCAGGGTCCCAGGATCGAGTCCCATGTCAGGCTCCCTGCGTGGAGCCTGCTTCTCCCTCTGCCTGTGTCTCTGCCTCTCTCTCTCTGTGTCTCTCATGAATAAATAAATAAAATCTTTAAAAGAAAATTATGAAAGGAATAGACATGACAAACCTATATTTGTTAATCAGATGCTTGCACATTAGGACCAAGGAAGCTTAAAAGAAGTGTGTTTAGATAAATAAAAAGTACTTCCTTACGAAACTCATAAAACATTATCACCCCAGGAGAAGTACAAGCTGAAAGAGTTTTCATGAATCAAACAATGATAGGTCCCTGTTGGGTTGAGAGTTACGCAGATGAACTGAGGGCACTCCATGCCAGTTTGAGACCGGAGCTTTTGAAATGCTAAAGATTATAGATAACGTTCTGTGATTACCACCTTGTTCTGTGATTACCACCTTACCCTCCTCTCTGCAACCAGGAATTTTTTTAGCCAGTAAGAATTTAGTAAACTAAAAGTTCCCTCAGGCTTTATTTATTTTTGGTGAGGCTTAGCTTTGTAAAATGTTTACTTATATATAAAATAACTATAAAATATAAGACATTAGAGAAAGGTATTGTAGCAAATAGACACGAGGTGGTACACACGGCCCTGCCTCTTGATGCTCATCTCTCTCTACAATTCCTTTTTCTTGAGTGTGGGTAGGACTTGTGACTTGTTTCTAACCAGTAATATACGGCACAGGGATACAGTGCAATCACATTATGTTATAAGACTCCAACTGGCTAGCAGACTTGCTCTTGAGCTCCTCCCTGACAGTAAGGAATCAAGTTGCTACGAAGCAGAAACCCGCATCATTGGAACCAGAGGAGGCCACTAGGATCTGCGGCAGTCTTGGTCCTACAGCTGTAAAGCTTCTGCCAACAACCTGAGTGAGCTCTGAAGCAGATTCTTCCCCAGTTGAGCATCTTATGAGATCTCAGCCCTGGCCACACACTGACTTCAACTCAGTGAGACCCTGAAGCAGAGAACCCGGCCAACTGAGGCCCAACTCCCCAACCCACTGAAACTATGAGATAATAAATGCAAATAAGACACTAAATGTAGGGGTGCCTGTGGGGCTCAGTCGGTTGAGCATCTGCTTTCAGCTCAGGTCATAGCGCCAACGATCAAGGGATAGAGTCCCGCATCAGGCTCTCTGCTTAGCGGGGAGTCTGCTTCTCCCTCTCTCTCTGTGTGCTCTCTCTCTCTCAAAAAAATAGGTAAGTAACTCTTAAATATATATATATATATATATATATATATATATATATATATATATATATATATATAAGATATTCTTTAAAAAAAAAGACACTAAATTTATAATCTGTTATGCAGCATTGATAACTGATACAGGTGTTAGATAAAAAGTAAAGATTTACCCCACACTAAAATCTGGTACCCACACGTAACAGTTTCTTGTTTCTGTAAACTGTTCCTCAATCCCTATTTTATAAAATGTGAAATATTATAGATTTCAATCAAGCCTGTTTGTCCCTGAGAGATCCCATGAAAGGAACCCTGTATGATCCAAGGGAAATAAAGCATAGTAGCTGTCCTTGCCTCAGGGTCTTAGGTTGAACAGTGCACACCTCAAGGCCATGAGTCCCACCTGATAGACATTAGTTCCTTCCTCCAACAGCTCTGTTCTTAATGCCCTACTTAGGTTTGGGGCACCACCACCCCTGTAACTTGTAGGAATCCTTCACTTCTTCACATCCTAGACAGTCAATGAGTCACCACCCCTGCTAGTTCCAGGTTTCTTAAATCAAGTCTCTCATCTTCATCCTTATCCCTACTTCCTGCTTCATCTTCATCTTCTCTCTCTTCTCTCACATGAATGCAACTGCCTTAAAACTGGTCTCTCCTGGGGCACCTAGGTGGCTCAGTCACTTAAGTGTCTGCCTTAGGCTCAGGTCCTGATCTCAGGGTCCTGGGATGGAGGCCTACACCTCCTTTTCTTTCTCCTTCTGCATCTCCCTTGGACTCTCCATCTCAAATAAATAAATACAATCTTAAAAAAAAAAAGTCTCTTGAGGCTCCAAGCTCAGCAGATAATCTGCTGGAGACTCTTTCCCCCTGCCCCCCGCCCCCCAATCACACACTCTTTCTCTCAAATGAATAAATCTTAAAAAAAAAAAAAAAAAATAAGAACAAAAACAAAACTGGTCTCTTCCAATATATTTGCCATAGAAAAATAGTCCTAATATATAAACCAGACTGTATCATTTCCCTCCTTAAAAACATTGAATGGTTCCTTATTGCCAGTAGGATAAGAAGGCCCAAATACGTCAGCAGACCACAGAGGACTTCATAGTCTGCCCTAACTTTTTCAGCATTTTTCTCTCTCTTCTATCCTGGATGGTTCAACATTCACTCAACATGTCACTTCTCTCCTGGAAACTCTATTCCTTCTTGCTCACTGCCTCACCTGTTCCTTGAAAGTCCATCTCTACTTTCCTCCCCAGAGAAACTTCTAATCATCTCTTAGATCCTAGCTATACTGTCTCCATCTCTGGGATGTTTTCTCTCAACACACACTTAATGCCCCCTCCTCTGTGCTCCACAAGTACTTAGAAAACAAGAACAAAAGAAGAAGGAAACAGCTCCACTGTTGTCTTTATCACATTACCCTATGTCTGTCTACACGTCAATTTCCACCACTAGACCACGAGATCCTTGGATGCTAGGACTTTTCGTCATCAATGTCACATACTGTGATGAATCACAGGAATAATTTCAATAACTACCATTAATCTCAATAACTACTATTAATCAAGACCTAGTAAGTGAGAAGCACCACACGCTGAGCATTTTATTTATGAATCAATGGAATGGATATTTATGAAGCACCTACTAGGTACACACGTGATCCTTGAGCTTACTTCATCATACCGGGAATACACAGTGAACGCAGAAACAACTACTTAAATACCAATTTTACATACTGATGCTAAAAAGTCAATAAAACTAGCACAAGGCAGAATATCTGGGATGAACAAGGAATTACCTAACCCCAGAGGTTCAGGGAAAACCTCTGAGGAGATGGCCCTTGAACTAAGATTTAACTGATGAGAGACAACCATACAGAGAAGGGATTGCTATATATAATTCTTACAATGTCCCTTATTAGTTGAGCTTTTATCTTTATTTTCAAGAGGAGGAAGATAAAAGCTTGAGTTTGTTGATCCACTAAGGCCACAATCCGACACACAGCTGGGACCGCATCACAGGTTGGCCTGCTTCGGCCAAGGCTTTGCACCACCGTACTCCTTGACCTCCCCGGTGCTAGACCCCTGCTCGTGCCATTCCCCCTGGCTGGCATGCCCATCTTCCCCCAGCCCAGTGAATCCCTCCTCCTCTTTCAACAACTCATGGGTCACCTTCTTTGAGAGGACTACCCTGACAGCCCCAAATGAAAAAGAACATCTCACTCTTCTGAATGCCTATTGCTCTTTGTATCCTCTTGTGATACTTACAACTATCTCCTGGTGGAGGTAAGTATGTTCACTGCTCCTTTGCTTGTGCAGTACCCACGTAATATACCTCACGTATCCCCCTCCAGCCTCCACCCCCTATGCTTACATAAATCCTTGCTCTCAACATTTACAGAAGGAACAAAAAGTAAATAAATTTCAGTGGGTGTAGCCGGACGCCTGAGGGCCTTCCGAATCTTCCCAGGGCAATAGCACTAGGGTGGGATGCAAGTGTCAGGACTGTTTCTGAGCAACAGGCCCGAGGCAAGCCAAGAAAATGAATAAGAAATAGTCTTAATGAGATAGCTGAATACACACTAACCTGCTTTAAGTTGGCTCTTCATAAGCTGTGTCTGAGTCCCCTCCCCACAGTCAAAGAGCCAGCACTCGCCCTCACACCGAAGGACCAGCGCAGAGGCACCCCGGGTTGGGGACGGGTATGCTGCACCCGTACCCAGAAACGTCACATCCATAGACATCTTCCACCCTGCAATGAAAAGATTACCCACGGATTATTACACATCACTGCTCGAAAACTCCAAAAATACGCTGTGAAATACACTGCTATTTACATTTTCATTATTCAGAAGAGGCTGGATTCTTGTTCTCTAATAGTTTTCTGTAGAAATACCAAGTAAGACTTTTAATAACTTCCTGAGTTAAAAACCACAAATCACCAAACCTTGTAGGACTGCTCGCACACACAAAGACAAGCTAAAAACTGCCAAATCCAGTCAATTAAAAACTGTCGCTGAATCCCAACTATACGATATTCTGAGAAAGGTCAAACTGGTACGTAGACCAAAAGTTGACAGTGGTTTGGGGAGAAGGAGGGAAGGATGAAGAGGTGAAGCACAGGGGAAAGCGGGTATTCTCATGTTATTAGTGGTGGAGGCACAGCACTCATCTATCCTACAGAAAAAAGGGACCTATGTATAATGATGTTTCTGGTGGCGCCTTTAAGGCGGCTAACATTTGGAAGCAATCTGAATATATTCCGATAGGGAAATAACTAAGTATTTTATTACAGATTCATACCATGAACTACTTATCCTGCAGTTAAGTCAGGTCTGTAACTCTTGTCCTGGAGAGCTGGCAAAGAGAAGTTACAGGTGGCTGTGGCACAACCTCATTGTTACGATGCCCCAAACCTCTGCATTCATGTGAGACAGAGAAAGCCTGGGTGGAAGGACAGGCGCCACGCTGTTAATCATGTCATCTCAGGGGCACTTAAAATGGTGATGGTGAGGAGTGGTTATTAAATTTTCTTTTAAATTTTTTAAAAAGATTTTATTTATTTATTCATGAGAGAGACAGAGAGAGAGGCAGAGGCCCAGGCAGAGGGAGAAGCAGGCTCCATGCAGGGAGCCCGACGCGGAACTCGATCCCGGGTCTCCAGGGTCACGCCGGTCAAGCACTGAGCCGCCCAGGTGTCCCTCTTTTAAGTTCTTTTTCTTTCTTTTTACTGGTTTTGGTTGTGATGAACAGCATTTGATGTCTTTATTTTCAATGTGTTTTATATTTATTTAATATTGGTTATTTAAAAAAAAAAAAGTGTTATAAGCCTGAACATACTTCTTTTTTGTTTTTTTGTTTTGTTTTGTTTCTCTGAACACACCTGTCTAACTACCACATCACCTCCTCTTTTTCCATTTGGGGACCCGTCGGCCCTCCTGCCCCCTCACCCCACGCACAGGTCTTAGGTGATGCTTTCCACTTCCAAGATGCAGCCTTCCTCCGGTAATTAGGCGGTTTAACCTGCCGAGGCTTTGCTGTCAGGTTGCAGTTTGCAACAGAGGCGAGCATAACGGGATGGGGGAAGTCGGAACACTTTAAAAGCTAACAAATGGAGAAGGAATATTAAAGTCCCTTTGCCACCCTTGGCAAACCACGGATACGGCCGGCGGTACCGGCCCCGGGGCGCATCAGCCGCCCAGAGTCACCCAGAGAGCCTTGAACCCGCAGCAATAATGGGGGCTCCATCCCGGGGCAATGAGACGGGAAACTCTGCAGGACACGTGTTTTAGTATTTAAAAAAAAGAAAAAAAAAATTCATCCCCTGTGACGCTACCGCGCAGTCGGGTCTGAGAATCACTTGGGGAAGGACCACGGGGAGCCACAAAGGAGGGATCAGGCCGACCTGGACTCCCGAGCCAAGGAGTCCGCGTTTAAGGGGGAAAAAAGTCACCACGAAGAAATTTCAAACACAAAAAGCTCGCCCGTCCCGGGACACCTGGCGGGGCCGCCGGGGGCTCAGCCCGTCCCCTGGGAACACCTGGTTAGGGCCGCGCGCAGCGTCCGGGGCGAGGCCGTGGCCCGCAGGCAGCGGCGGGGGCGGGGGCCGCCGCGGACACGGACACGGACGCGGACACGCGGGCCTCCCGGACGCGCACACCTGCCTCCGCGCGGGACCCCGGGCGCCGCCGCCAGGGCCCTGCCTCCCCGCGCCGCGGGCTCCCCTCGGGGCTGCGCCGGGCCCCCGGGGCTGACGGCCTCCCCGGCGGCGCCCCCCGCACCGCGTCCGCGCGCTGTCCCTCGCGCCCACTCACCCGCTCCCGAGGCTCGCGGCGGGAGCGACGGAGGCGCAGGCCCGCGGCCAGGCCCAGCCTCCACCCGGCGGCGCGGGCGGAAGTGCGCCGCGGGAGGTGCCGGCGAGCGGCCGCTCTAGGGCGCGCCGGAGGTCCTCTCGGTGGTACCGGGCCCCCTGCGAGGGCTCGGCGTGGGCGGAAGTACGCCGCGGCCGGTGACGGCGAGCGGCCGCTCTAGGACGCCCCGGAGATCCTCTCGGTGGTGCGGGGCCGGGCTGCGGGCGGAAGTGCGCCGCGGGAGGTGCCGGCGAGCGGTCACTCTAGGACGCGCCGGAGGTCCTCTCGGTGGGGCGTGGGCGTGGGCGTGGGCGTGGGCGTGGGCGTGCGGGCGCCGTCCTGGTGCCGCCCCCTCCCCCCCACCCCCGGGCCCGCCCGCTGCCGCCGCCCGCGCGGTTCCCCGTAAGCAGGTGGCGGCCACGCGCGAGGCCCAGGGCGCCCACGGGGTGTGCTCGTCGCCGGGTGGATCTCGGTCCCCGGGTCCGCGGATCTGCAGGCCGGAGCCCGCGAGCCTCGGGCCGACGCCTTCGCAGCGGCGCCCCGTCCGCCCCGTCCGCCCCGTGGGCGACTGTGCCGGGCAGCGCTGTGCGGCCTCGCGGGCGCCTTCTCCCCGGACGGCCGAGCTGCCGCCTGCGCTGTGCCGTCTACACGGGCCGCGCGGTGGTCTACACGCTGCAAGCCGCCGCGGGCCCGAGCTCCCTGGCGGCAGGACGCGGCTGGGCGGACTCGCTGGTGGGCGGCCGGTCAGCCTCTGGGCGGCGGGGCGGGGCGGGGCGGGGGCGACGAGGGTGCACGTGCCCGGCTGCTGCGCCCTGGGCCCGGCGGAGTCGGCCCGAAGCCTTTCCTCAGGCAGGAGCTGAGCCCCGCGGTGCGGATCCCGTGTCCGAACCCCCGGCCCTCGGGGCTTCCCTCGGCCCTTCTCAGAGGCGGTCCCAGCGCTGGCGTCACGGGGGCACGTTTTCTTTGTTTTCTGAGACTTTGCACCACATGGGAGCCTCGGCACACGGCGAGGGGGGGGGGGGGCGACTCCTGGCCCGCCCGGCTCAGCCCAGCAAACCCCTCCGCCTCCCCTTCCCCTTCCGAGGTTGCTTTAAAGCAAACTCCAGGCACAGCATCCTTTCACCCATAAACCGTTCTACGAGCGTTTAACGACCCTTTACCCGGGGAGGTCTCATCACCGTACGATGACGGTGGGCAGTCGAGTATATAAATACAGTAGATACATATTTTTGTTTATTTGTATTTAAGGAGGCTCCGTGCCCACCGTAGAACCCAGTGTGGGGCTTGAACTTAGGCCCTGAGATCAACAGTCATTGCGTGACCTACTGAGCCACCCGGGTATCCCAAGATAAGTTTTTGTGTTTTCTTCTTAAGATTTGATAGAGAGAGAGAGAGAGAGAGCACAAGCCGGGGAGCAGCAGAGGGAGAGGGGAAGCAGCCTCCCCGCTGAGCAGGGAGCCAGACGTGGGGCTCCCAGGAACCAGGATCGTGACCTGAGCCCAAGGTAGCCCCTTAACCAGCTGAGCCACCCAGGTGCCACAGGTTTCTGTTTTAAAGATTTTATTTATTTATTTATTTGAAAGGGAGACAGAGCAGGAATGGGGGGAGGAACAGAGGGAGAAGGTACCGGATAAGACACCCTGTTGAGTGGGGAGTCAGCCTGGGGCTGGATCTGGGACCCTGAGATTATGACCTGAGCTGAAGTCAGATTCTTTTTTTTTTTTAATTTTTTTTAAATTTTATTTATTTATGATAGGCACACAGTGAGAGACACAGAGAGGCAGAGACACAGGCAGAGGGAGAAGCAGGCTCCATGCACCCGGAGCCTGACGTGGGACTCGATCCCGGGTCTCCAGGATCGCGCCCTGGGCCAAAGGCAGGCGCCAAGCCTCTGCGCCACCCAGCGATCCCCTGAAGTCAGATTCTTAACTGACTGAGCCACCCAGGTGCCCCAGAATAAGTATTTTTTAGAATACTTAGAATTCTATGTTTAGAATACAACCATAATAATATCATTAAAAAGACAATAATTCCTCATTATCCAATATTCATTCATTGTTTAAATTTTCCTGATCATCTCATAACTTTGAGGCTTAATTGTTCAAGTCAGAAAATATAAAAATACAATAAAAACATTAAAAATCTCTTTTAAAAAGCTTAACTACAATGTTATCGTCTCACCTGATGATTTGTTAAGACATCCAATTACTTACGAATATCACCTAATAACTGTTCAATGTTCAGATTTCCCTAATTATTCCCAAAGAGTCTCGTGTGTAGGTGGTTTGTTTCAATCAGTATTCAGGAAAGGTTTACATTGCATTTGGTATAAGTTTCTAAAGTTTCTTTTAAGCTTTTTTAAAAAGTTTTATTTATTTATTTTAGAGAAAGAGAGGGGGGGGTGAGAAACGAGTCTCAAGAAGACTACGCACTGGGTGCAGAGCCCAACGGTGGCTCCATCTCAGGACCCTGAGATCATGACCTGATCTGAAACCAGCAGTCAGATGCTCAACCAACTGAATCTCCCGGGTGCCCCTCTTTTAAACTTTAATGGTTTCTTTTCCCTCTCGTTTTCTCTTGTCACTTATTGGTGGAAGAAATTGGGTCACTTGGCCTCCAGAATTTCCCTAATTCTGGACTGGACTGATTGCATCTCCATGGTATCATTTAACATGTTTTTCTATCCTTTGTGTTTCTTATCACATGGGAATTAGATGTAGAAGCTTGTTTTAAGTCTTTTTAGTGGACAGAACAAATAAACATATATATTTTAGCTGAAATTGTGAATTCATACTGATTTTTTCGATTCTAACGTAAAATTATACAGTTTTTACTTAATTTCTTTAATTTTATGCTGATG
The DNA here is from genome assembly GCF_048418805.1 of Vulpes vulpes. Taxonomy (NCBI): domain Eukaryota; kingdom Metazoa; phylum Chordata; class Mammalia; order Carnivora; family Canidae; genus Vulpes; species Vulpes vulpes. The sequence continues at coordinate 35,138,348 of NC_132784.1, read as the reverse complement.
TCACTTATATACTAAATCTTGGTTCCTAATGATATTAACATAGTTTGATTTAGCTCCAGTAAAGTAACTCCAGCAAACCATTGGATATATCACACTGGGTATGTACAGTCAAAAAACTATTTTTAGGTTACTTAAGAATTATTTTTTGCCATGTTGCTATGCCACCAACCTGATAAACAGATTCTTCTATTTATTTTCCATTTTTAGGTATTGCTTTTTAAAGTGTGTTTTAAATTATGCAAATTGTTTACATGGGTTCCAAAGTCAAAATTATATTCAGAAAAGAATTACTTCCTTCCCTGCATAAGTGGCACTTTATTAAAATTAGTTTTAGAGGGATCCCTGGGTGGCGCAGCAGTTTGGCGCCTGCCTTTGGCCCAGGGCGCGATCCTGGAGACCCGGGATCAAGTCCCATATCAGGCTCCCGGTGCACGGAGCCTGCTTCTCCCTCCGCCTGTGTCTCTGCCTCTCTCTCTCTCTCTGTGACTATCATAAATAAATAAAAATTAAAAAATAAAATAAAATAAAATAAAATTAGTTTTAGAGAGACTTGCAGTATGACAGCATGAAGTACTCTATGGGCCCAAACCCCAGAGAAACTGGTTAAAATAATAAAAACAATCATTTAAAGTCTCTGGGAATGGTCTGGTCCTAAGGAAATTTAGTAAATGGAGAAACACTTATTCAAAAACTACCAAAATTCAGTAGGAACAGTGAGAGTTTATAGAATTTGAACCCAGACCTGCTTCCTCCCTTTACCTCTCAGATCTGCGAGATTGAACTGTAGACTGGTACAGCCGATAACACAGGTCTCCCTCTCTTCCTCGTTCAGAGTCAGAGAGCTGTCTTCTAGGAAGGGCTAACACATCAGTAGTCCTCATGCTGCCCCCAGCTACGAGTTGGTGAGGCTAAATTCGAGCCAACCATTGCTAAGAGGCGAGATGGAGGCTTTAGTTTAGGTATGGCCTAGCGAGAATACTAGGTCCCCGGTTGCTCTCACCCTGGCTCATAAAGTGGTAGTTCCATGTAGGGAAGACCAGCCAAGAAGACCTGAGGTCTCTGCCCCACTCAAGTGCCCAGCTCCTAAATTTGTAGTGTCACTAAATGAGTAGCATGCCACCGTCTCCAGCTCCACAGCCGTGGTTCAGAGATTTCACCTAGAGGGAGAAGCAGATCTAAACTGGACCTTTTAATCTCTTCCAACATGTTGGGTTCACTTGTAATAGACTGGAGACCTCAAGCTTAAGGACGCTCCAAAATGAATGGAGATAGATGATGGTGAAAGGGAATTGGGAGATTGGTAGGATCGTTGGACATCTATAGGCTAAACTGTCAGCATATTGTTTTCCTAAGAAGGGGCAATGGGCACAAGGCAAATGGAAGGAGCTTACCAGAGGTGAAGAAAAATTCAAACTAGGACCTGAGAAACTTTCCCTACACAGGAACTCAAATTTGATTGCTTTATTCTGTGGAGCAGTTTATGCCCTGGACATTGTTGAAAATAATAGAGCAATCAGCTGGTAATCAGAGGAGCTTAGTAGAGCAGTATAATTAGGGAAAGAGACAAAGAAAGCTCTTCTGGAACTATTTCCTAAGGGGAAATATCAGAGGGTGACCTCGGTAAGTAGATGGGGTTGGGGGGATAGAGTCCGATAATCCAACAGTCACTAAACAAATAAAGAGTAAATGACAATAACAAGTTTCAGAGGTGGTGGATGGGCAGTACCTGGAGTTGCTATGATATATAATCTAAAATGTATGGTTTCCAACAAGAAAAGTTAAGAAATATAAAGAAATAGGAAACTGTGATCCCTAAAATAGAAAAAAAGAGGAGGCAACAGAAACTGCTTGTGAGAGTAAACTAAGATGTTGGGGTTGTGAGACAAAGCTTTTTGAGTAGCCATTTATATATGGTCAAAGAACCAAAAGAAATCATGATTAAAGAAGCAAAGGAAGATATGATGACAATGTCACATTAAATTTAAAATATGAATAGAGATAGGATAATAAAAAAAGAACCCAAGTGGAAATTCTGGAGTTGAAAGTACAACTGAAATGAAAAATTCAGTGGAGGGGTTCAACAGTAAATTTGAATTTACAGAAAAGAGAGAATTAGCAACTTGGAAGTTATATGACAAAAATTATCCAAAGATCAGAGACAAAAAATTAAGAAAAATGAGTAGAATCTCAGAGAAATGTGTGCCACCATTAAGCACACCAACATGCATATAATAGGAGTAACAGAAGAACCACGGTCTTTAAAAGAAACATAAAAAACATTCAAAGAGAATAGCTAAAAGCTTCCCGGATTTAATGAAAAAGCAATAATCTTCACACCCGGGAGGCTCAACAAACTCCAAGCAGGATGAGCACAGGAAACCCACGGACACATTGTAGTAAAAATGCTGAAAGCAAAGATAAGGAGAAAAACTTGAACCGAAGAGGAAAATGACTTAATTATAAGGGAATCTGAGCGGGATTAACAGCTGACTTCTCAGCGGAAGTAATGAGGGCAACGGGGTGATCTCACACCTGCAGATCCATCACTGGGGTAGCCCACGTTAGTTAAAGGAAGGACAAGACCCACAGGATCCTGTGAAGCAGTGCGTCTTGGTGGTTCGGGGCCGTCTGTCCACGTGTGTGCTTCCTCCTTCCTCCTCAGCTGTCTGATACTGATCACACCATAGTTTATTCACTCAGTCCTCTGGCTTGTTTACGTCCTTTGCTCTGATGGTGTCGTAACAAATAGCCTCTGCAGAAGTCATTTAAAAAAAAAAAATTTTGTGAGTATATATCTGGCACAGATTCCTACAAGTAGGATTGATGACTCAACCAATAAATATGTATAATTTTGCTAGAGAAAGCTAAAAGGACTGCTCTGGGGGTTGGGTCATTCTGCCTTTCATTAGCAACTTATCAGAATATCTTTTTTCCTCAGAACTCACCACCAAAATGTTGGCAAACTTTGGGATTTTTGCCAATCTAACATCTTAGTGGAATTTATTTTTTTTTTTAAGATTTTATTTATTTGAGAATGAGTCGGGGGCAGGGGGCAGAGGGAAAGGGACAAGCAGACTCGTCGCTGAGCTGGGAACCTTACTCCCAGTTTGATCCCAGCACCCTGGGATCATGGCCTGAGCCAAAGGCAGATGCTTAACCTACTGAGATATCCAGGGGCCCCATCTTAGTGGAGTTTAAACTTGCAGTTATCTTTCATAAATGAGCTATGTGAGTATCTGCTTCTAAGTTTAAAGGTCATAAAGAAAAGTTTAAAGGTCATTTGCCTTTTTTTTTTCTGTAAACTTTTTGTGCATACGCTTTGCCCAGTTTTTTATTGTAATGGTCTTCTTCTTATGAATCTTTAGATGCTTTCCATATATCAGGGATAATAATTCTTTATGATGTAAGATGCAAATATGTTTTAAGTTTGTCATTTGTCTCTTTACGTTGCTTAACAATATTAACTTTTGAGTAAAAAGGTAGTTTGGGTCTTAATTTTGCCCCTTTGTATTTGGGTGACCTTGGTCGAGTTATTTAACTTTCTTCTGTTTTCCCCTGGTGAAATGAGGATAATCATTGCTTTTCTTGCCACAAACTTTTGTTATAAAGACAAAATGGTGTTTGTTGAAATGCCTTGTAAAGTGTTATTCAAATATGAGTCATTCTAAAGTGTCACCTAGCACATCTAATAATCTAACTTATGCCGGCAGGAGAAAGCTGGCTTCTCTTTTCTCTCCCATTCTCTGCTTGGAGGCAATCTAGATGTAATAGAACAGCGGTCTTCTCAAATCAGTAAAGGAACCCACCTGTTGTTACATCTGCAATTATAAATAACCTGGAATTAAGGGGAAAGGATAATCATTATAATCACAAATTAGTAAAAGCAGTGGGTAAGTTTCAGAGCCAACAAAGTGATAACATGGCAGATTCCATTACTTTATTTTCCTCATTCAAACTATATTCAAAAACTTTTTTGTTGATCATTCGATTATTTGAAATCAATCGCTGCTTAAATCTATATAGCACTAGAGCGCTGAACTGGGTGAAAAAGAGATTTTGCAACTGTAGGAAATAAACAAAAAACATGACCCAGCCCTTGGTTTGCTCGGAGTATTGACTGGACAGGCTGCTATTTACATACTTACGAGCAGCTGATATCTTAATTCAATGTCAATCGGAATTCTTGATCATAAGCATAGAAGTCAATTTTAGCTAATTCACGTTGCAGATTGAAAGGAGATCAGGGAGCCTGCAGAACTGATAGAAAATGGAGATCCCTGGGTGGTGCAGCGGTTTGGCGCCTGCCTTTGGCCCAGGGCGCGATTCTGGAGACCCGGGATCGAGTACCACATCGGGCTCCCGGTGCATGGAGCCTGCTTCTCCCTCTGCCTATGTCTCTGCCTCTCTCTCTCTCTCATAAATAAAAATTAAAAAAAAAAAAAAGAACTGATAGAAAATGTGAACTGGTGGCAGCTGGTGGCGGCCGGGCGGCCTGGGGCCTACCCCTGTGTCTCCTCAGGGTGCAGCTGTTGGCAAACCTCCGCTGGGTGTGTGGCACGGGTTGTGGCGGCCACCAGCAGGGAGATGCAGGGTCCTGCCCTCAGCTGTGGCTTGGAGGACGGAGGCCCAGTCTGCGCCCTGTACGTGGTGGGCAGGTGGTAAGGTTGGTGGAGGAGACAAGAGAGTGCGGGGAGCTGAGGTCGCAGGCTTTAAAGGGGCCCCCATTCAGGTGACCTGGGGGCGGAGCCGCAGGCCGGAAGGCCGATGCTGGGAATGGCCCTGGGGGGCTCCACCCGGGCCCAAGACAGGGGGCAGGAGGCCGAGGAGGGGGGGCGGGAGGGTCACGGGAGGGCCGCTGGGGCACCCGAAGACTGGCTCAGCCATTCCAGCTTTTACCAGGGCAGGAAGTGGACACATCTTAGGTCTGAAAGGGCCCCCCTGGCCGCTCTGCTGGGACCAGGCTGCAGGTGGCGAAGCCGCGGCAGGGACAGCAGGCGGTGAGCGCGACTGTGGCCGGGTCTAGGGAGCCGGAGGTCCAGGAGACCGAGCCCACGGGACCTGCTGGGGGAGGCCGAGTCTGGGCAGCTCCGTGGCCTTGACTGGAGGCCCAGCCCATGGGGGAGGGAGGCCCTGGGGGAGAAGGCTGGGGGGTGCCTAAGCCCCGGGGCTGAAGGCTGGGTCTGGGCAGCTCCGTGGCCTTGACTGGGGGAGAAGGCTGGGGGGGCCCTGAGCCCCGGGGCTGCGGGTGCTCGGACAGGTGCCTTCCATCCCCAAGGATGCAGGGCCGAGCTGGGGGCCCAGCCGCGCGAGCGCTTGCCGAGCTGCTGCCTCTCCCTTCCTCCCTTCCTGTTTTGTTTTTTTGTTTTATTTTTTGTGCATTTTCTTATAGGAGTTGGATTTGCCAACATAGAGCCTGCCCCTCCCCCCCCGCCCCGCCCCATGCCCATCCCGCCCCGTGCCCCCGTGCCCCGCCCACCTCCCGTCCCCCGCCACTGTTGGTTGAAGGATGGAGAGGACGGTCTCCAGGGACAACGGGACTCTCCTCACAATCAGGAAGGACGGTGCCCCCATTGCCTGGACGCGGGGGTGGGGGGGGGTGGGGGGGTTAGGGAACTGGAGGGGATCAGGCGGAGCGAGTGCGCCTCTCCCTCTCTCAAGACGCCCCTCCTGTGACCCCTTTTCCGTGAAGCAGGTAAGGCCGCGAATGAAAGCAGGGGTGCGGGGTGCCCGGATGTGACCCGGGGCGGGCGTCAAACCCCAGGCGCCCACGAGGGCAGGAGCATCAAGGCTGCCTCCGAGCGGCCACGCTCGGGGCAGGTGGAGGGTGGAGGGAGAGCTCTGAGCAGCCCCCGACATGAGCTGCCCGAGCCCCTGAGCCCGGACTCTGCAGTCCGCGCGAGCTCCGGGACTTCCAGGCCCTGCAGGCCCTGCACCGCAGGTTCTGCGAAATGGGAAATACTACAACCTACTGCCCAGAAGGTTGCTGTGAGGGATCCCTGGGTGGCTCAGCGGTTTAGTGCCTGCCTTTGGCCCAGGGCGCGATCCTGGAGTCCCAGGATCGAGTCCCGCGTCAGGCTCCCTGCATGGAGCCTGCTTCTCCCTCCTGTGTCTCTGCCTCTCTCTCTATGTCTATCATAAATAAATAAATAAATAAATCTTAAAAAAAAAAAAAGGCTGCTGTGAATGTGAGACCAGTAAGTAGCCAGCAGATCCTCGGAGAGGCGCCTGGCTCGCAGCAGGCATCCACGGGGATTAGCTCGTAGACCACTCTCCTCCCTCTAATACAAAACCCACAAGCAGGCTTTGCTGAGGCTCCTTGGAATGGGTCTGGCAGGGGAGAAGCGGTGAGGAATTGGTCCTTCTTACTGCTGTGATTAAACTAAATGAGAACAGAAATCAAGTAGGAAGCTGAGCAAAAGGAAAGGAAGAGATGATGAGAATGAGTAATGCCCCACTTGTGAGTCCCCGTCTAACCACAGAGCACTCCCACGGGACAGGTGTTGGGGGGCGGGAGGGGGCGTCAAGGATCAAGATAATACCAAGTTTTAGAAGTGCCCTCCCTATAGCAGCCTCTAAAAAAACAAGGTCATAACAAACTTTTTATGCATGGAAAATACCCACATCTCGTGACAATTTATATATCACAAAAGAAAAAGCCAATCACATCATTATGGAGCATGTAGGCGGATTCCAGAGCCATCTGTGATAAGCTGATCTGGTGTCAGAAACTACACAAGACGTTCCCCTTAGGTGGGTCTTCCCATAAACAATGACCACAAGTCTGTTTATGCCCTTTTATCTTAAATGCACAAGTGAGAAAGGCTAAGCAGTGACTTTTGCAATGTGTGGTTTCCTCAAAGTTAATGCTTAGGATGTTATCAAAGGGAACACAATATGAATTGCAAAAATATGGTCTCAATTTCAGTTGATTTTAAAGGTCAATAGGCAAAGTATAAAAAATTAAGCAGAAATGCCATTTTGTCAAATAGCCAAAATAGGTCTCAGAAATTCTTTATTCTGCACATATATTTTATATTTCTACTTTTTAGCTATTCTCACTTTTTTTTTTTTAATAAGTTCCACATCCAACTTGGGACTTGAACTCACAACCCAACATCAAGAGTTGCATCAGCAAGCCAGCCCAGCACCCCAACTATTCTTACTTTTTATTTTTTATTTATTTTTTAATTCTCGAAACGAGACTCGTCCAAGGCTATCGTCATCAATTTTTAGTTGCTTTTAGTACTTTTTTAATACTATTTTTTTATTATTATTTATTTATGATAGTCATACAGAGAGAGAGAGAGAGAGGCAGAGACACAGGCAGAGGGAGAAGCAGGCTCCACGCACTGGGAGCCCGACGTGGGATTCGATCCCGGGTCTCCAGGATCGCGCCCTGGGCCAAAGGCAGGCGCCAAACCGCTGCGCCACCCAGGGATCCCTATTCTTACTTTTTAATGGAAGAAGTTATATGTATGCATATAATACAGTAGCTATCATTGTATCAAAATATCACTGTATCGAGATAAGGAAATCCATCTAACAATTAACAACGACAATGGCAGAGTCACAAAGTATATAAGCATTATCGAAACTGGTTTGAACAGAAGTGATAGCAGTTGGTGGTTCTGGAAGGATTACCCAGTCTAAAGATGTTAGTGACTGGCTATTGAGAATCTTTGGTGTAATTTATCAAATTCAAAGCCAAATCTTTTATGTTCGCATCCATAACTTAAAATGCTGAAGACTAACGAATAAAATAGTTTATATATTGTATTTGAGCTTAAATGGCAAGTAGAAATCAAATAAACTGCTAAAACACATTAAAAAGGACCTCAGCTTAACCTTATGAGTAGGTGAAGACTTCATCTGACATGATAATTCTTTAAGATCTAGATAAAATTACCAGTCACAGAGGCGCTTCTTCCTTGAGAGGGGTTGAGATTAAGGGCCCTGGCTCTGCTTCTTACCCGTGGAGATCCTGGGCAAGGCGTTTAACCTCTCTGTGCGTGTGTCCTTCTCCGTAAAAGAGGTGCAGTGACAGGAGGGCATCTGAGAATTAAGTATGCTCATGCATATTAGATGCTTACAACAAGGCCTGGTGCTGTCCATAAAATGCATTTTAGCATTATTTGGTAATTGTACATACCTAGTATGTTAGTGATGATTCAGGACTCTGTAGGAATCAGTGATTTACTAGAATATACACTTAAAATTAGGAAAGGGAATATAATTTTTCTAGGACATAAAAGGACATACTGAGAACTGGGGAAGAAATACCCACAAATTTTCCCTTAGTCATAAAATTTTAAAAAGTATTCCAAATGTAGGGATAACTTCCCAAAGATAGAAGTGGCAAATAAGTTTTTATCTGGAAAAAGCAAGATTAAATAGCCATACAAAAAAGTGTTTATTGGTAAAAACCTGTTACATAAATATACAAAGCACCTAAAAGTCATCTGACTTAATTTGTGTATTTTATGTGAACAGAGTATGAACGTATTTCCATATCACATATCATATCATGTTAGTTTTCTCTTTGAGAGACACAATTTTCCTTATCTAAGAAAGGAAAATAATTATTTTAAAATCTAATCACTAATTCACCTGAGAAACTCCTGGCAATAATTATGCAATAAGTAAGAATCATGTCCTAATTAGGCCCAGTTTAATCTATCAAAATTTGAAACAAAGCCTTGAGCTTTCTGTCTGCTAACATTAAAACATCCTCATTTCAGATGAGGGGCAAACTGTCTACAAATTATCTTGAATATTTTAAATTTTAAATGTTATTTATAGCTTTGCTGTAGAGGATTTATTTCATTTTAACATTTAGATGCACATCCAAGTGCAAATCGCACCATCAATTGAGAATCAAAGTAGATAACGTATCTGTTTTCTATAAAGTCAGCAATGTGACTGCACCTGAAAACGTGCGGTCTTATTTTGAATGGAAATACGATATTGGTGCTATTATATTGTTTATGAATGTCCCTTTAAGTGGAATCCCAGTAGAGAGCTTTAAGATTTACATGGATGTTCTTAAGTGTTATTTATGCTCAGCAGAGCTGATTCGGTTTTGGTGAATCCAACAGAACCCTGGGACTGTTCAAGAGTATGAAGCCTCTTTTAGGGATACTGAGTGGGCTTGGGGGGAAAAGCTACAGAACATTTGGATGAAGGCCAGGCTTTCCCACTTGCCTACCACCCTTTTGGGCTTTCTCAGTTATCTGAAAGCAGTAAATAACGTTCCACACCCTTAATAATTATGCTTTGATCTTAATTCATTAGCAACTCCTTTGCAAAGCAGAATGTAGGATCTTACAGTCTCCAGAAGCTGGTAATTTAGAGAAAGAAAAAAAAAAAGGATAGGGTGAGTCATATTAAAAGACAACCAATAGAGAAGAAACAATTATCCATTTGATGGCTAATCTTTTCAAAAATGAAAACTGGTTGCTAGGTTTTACTTAATAAGTGCACAGAGAACTGAACAGTATTCTAGTTATGTATTTTCAGAGAAATCTGTTTAAAAGTTCTGTGTTTTTGTCCTTATCGACACTCCATAAAAACTATACATTACAAAAATAGGCAGAGCCAATTCCATGCAAGAACACAATCTCAGATATCGCTTCATATGGGGTATTCGCCAGATGAGCACGGAGCAGCCTGCTCACCACACCCGTGCTCTGGAGCGTGCACCCGGGCCTTCGCTGGAGCGGCAGCCTGGGCGCCCCGGGTCAGAACAGACAATCGGGCCCACCCCAGACCCACTGCCTCGCCAGGAGGAGCCTGTGAGCTCCACAAAGGACTCGCGTGTCCCCTGGAGGCAGGTGTGCCTAAGATCCCCCGGGGCCCTGCGGGGACTCCCCACACCTGCCACGGCTCCGCCCCGGCGGTCCAGGCGGCCTGGCAGGAGGAGGAGGCATATGCAGGTTAAAGAGGCTTCAGGGTGACTCTGAAGCATCTTCCTGGTTAAGAAACCATGCTTTCAAATGATTCTAACAGGACAGGGGATCCCTGGGTGGCTCGGCAGTTTAGCGCCGCCTTTAGCCCAGGGCGTGATCCTGGAGGCTCGGGATCTAGTCCCACGTCGGGCTCCCTGCATGGAGCCTGCTTCTCCCTCTGCCTGGGTCTCTGCCTCTCTGTCTCTCGTGAATAAACAAAATCTTTAAAAAAAATGATTTTAACCAAAATCTTTAACACGGTTGCCATCACAGTCAGTAAACCTTCCCCCTACTACTTACCCAGGCTCTTTCACCCCATGGCTACTGGTGCCAGATCAGAACACATGTGCTCACTTTGCTCTCCTAGGTCATTTCTGAGACTAACCTTACATAAGGTCTTCTCTATTCAAAAGATTGAAAATGGCTCTCCATTGCTTTTTAAAAAAATAATTACCTTATTGCTTGGTAAAAGTTTCCAGAGCTCTGAATGCTTGTTCCTTCCCGTCTTGACGGCATAGTGCCACCAGGCCCCTGGTGCTAGCTGGTGCTGGCAGCTCCTGCCTGCATTCTTACATTTTTTTCTTCACCTTACATCCAGTAATTGTTACTTGGTTGGTAAAACACTGGTTAGTAAATAACACATGAGAATAGGTGGCTTTTAGTGAATACAAATTGATATGGAGAAATAAGATATATTTACACATATGTGATAGACAATAAACATATATTAGAATATATATAATGTATATTTATTAAAGGCCACCTATTTTCATGTGTTATTTACCAACCAGTATATTACTGGTTTATATCTATCATTTCTGTCATACTTAAATATGTAGGCTATATGCCAGTTGGCCTATTTTCCTCAAAATACAATTTCCATAAAGACTGTACTAGACATATTTACTAAGCAATCATCTTAGTAAAATTACTTGAATTCAGCATATGGTCCTACCTTCAATAAGCACTAAGCAAAACAGGATTTGTAATTATTATACTTGTAATGTTAAACTAAAATCAAGAGAGTATTTTTGAGAATGATTTTGTTTTGACAAAGGTAACTGAAAACACAAACTTTTCATTTTTAATTGAAAGAAATAGTGACCTGATTATCTCATAAAGATTTATATAACAGACTTCTGACTTGATTCATCTGTTAAATGGATTAATCAACTGCATCTTAAAATATTCCAAATGGCAGTGCCATTTCAAGCATTCATAAAATGTCGAATTACATTTAAAATTAGTATGAATCAGTCTCTACCTACACACAGAAGGACAAACACAAAAATGATGCCCTTTTTCCCTATAGAGTATCGCATCTAATGTATCAAGGACTATGGAGAGAAATAACAAGTAATGTGCACCCCTACAGGTAGCTATGAATAACTTTCTGCACTTAATCTTCTAGAATGAGCACTTAAAATATAAGTTTTTGTTCCTTCAAAGCAACTATGGTAGGCATATATAAAGTAATATCACTAACTCTCCAAATGCTTTGGGTTTTCCTTTAGAACTCTCCCATACGGGCAGCCCAGGTGGCTCGGCAGTTTAGCTCTGCCTTCAAGCCCAGGGTATGATCCTGGAGACCCAGGATCGAGTCCCACGTCGGGCTCCCTGCATGGAGCCTGCTTCTCCCTCTGCCTGTGTGTCTCTGCATCTCTCTCTCTCTGAATAAATAAATAAAATCTTTAAATAAAAAAAAAAAAAGAACTCTCCCATACACAAGCCACATAAGAAAACTGGCCTCACTAGCCAACTGTTACCCATTTTACTGGGATTAAAAATGGTATTTTCTGGTCTGAACACCTACCTTATTCATCCCCACTTAGCTCTAAATTAATTTTGGTGGCTTCAAAAAAGTAAATCCATCTTTGGTGGAAAGAGCTGTCACTAATGGTATTCAAAGAATATATCATACAGACATTTGAAAATTATCTCAATAATAAAGAGCAGCACTACTGGAATAGGGGGTATAGCCTCTCCAGTTAAAAATGCTTCATTTGGATGTGAAATATGACTAATTTGTTAAAAGCCACATGATGTCAGTTATAATTTATGCATTATATCCCCTCCTTTGAAACATCTAGAAATAAAGAAAATGAAAATAGGTGCTTTTCTTTTTCTTTTTTTTTATTTATGATAGTCACAGAGAGAGAGAGAGAGGCAGAGACACAGGCAGAGGGAGAAGCAGGCTCCATGCACTGGGAGCCCGATGTGGGATTCGATCCCGGGTCTCCAGGATCGCGCCCTGGGCCAAAGGCAGGCGCCAAACCGCTGCGCCACCCAGGGATCCCAATAGGTGCTTTTCATAATAAGCAAACCTAAATTTCTAGTTGGGCAATAAAATCACATTAATTGAAGCAATTAAATTTAAGATAATATCTTTATTAAATAAAAAAGTTACACTATGATTTTTATACACTGTTGAAAATAATGACCACTTTATTTATCTAAAGCCAGCAGTACTTCCCATTTTTCTCTCATGGTGTTGTAGTTAAGCCTCAATTTAGGTCCAGAAAATAAGTAATAGGGTAGATTTTTCCACATTTCTTTAGATTTATCAACAGGAAAGGAATTTCAGAGCATGAAAATAAAATGAGGCAGAAATAAAAGAACTTTTAAATTTGGCTTAAAATTCTACACTCATATCCACAGAAGTAAATTTCTATTTTAGTAGCCCTCAAAGAGCTGGGGAGAGAAGATTATTACTAATAATAGTAAGTAGCAAATACTTTGGCAAGCATGAACAGAAGCACAAGTGAAGACATTTACAAATACATTTGTAACATCTCTTTGATGTGGTCTGAGCTATAAATCAGAATGAAAGCAATACGGTTATTTGATTGCAGATTCTGGTGGGGATTAACAATGTGGCCAATACATCATGAAAAAAAAATCAAGCAAAGCAGCGGGGGAGTACACAGGAAAAAACCATCAATTTGAGAACATTATCTCTTTTTGTTTGGAAAAAAAAAAAAAAAAAGGGTTCCCTGAAGCCTGGAAAGTATTTTTCAGTGGACGTGCTTCTATTCGGTTATCAGGGGAGGACTTAACGCAGACTCGGGCCAGTCATACACATCCGGCAGCAGGGAATCGTATTCACTTCGCCATATTCTTTCTCTAATGTATTTGGCCTTGTCCTCAGGTTCCGGGTACCGGAAAGCCATTTTGTTAGCATACAGGTACTCTGTGACCTGAAAAATAGGTAAGATTACTGTGCAGGCTCTGAGTATTAACCTGAGGGGGGAAAGTACTGTTAAAACACAGAAAAATGAATTTAGAAGAATTACATTTTTCTTTTTTCAAAATAAGTAACATTACTTCGACTCATTTCAAAACATTTGCAAACTACTAAGGGCTTGAAAGATGAAATAAAAATCATCTGTAATCTCACCATAAATTTGACGTGTTTTCAAGTCATTCCCCCCATTACTGGCATTCCCCCTTAATACTTCAATCCAACAAGCAATTAAAAATGACTTTTTGTCCTAGGGACTCAACCTTACTATATTTTGTGATGAAAATGTGTTTCAATTATTTTCTAGCCTATTCTAAGAAACATATTTGTACCCACAGAAAAAGCTGGGGCAAAGCATGAGGTCGGAGAAGCTCACTGGCTGTGGGATGGGGTAGGGGACAGAAAACAAAGCACTCCTAGTCTCCTGAACCCTCGGTCTTAAAAGGAAAGCCTTAAGCCAATGAAGGAGCAAATTCTCTACCCTGCAGAAGGGAGGGGAGACATGACCCTGGGGCTACACTCCAGTACCACCCCCTAAGCACAGGTATCTCCTTCTATTTCATATGACCTCTTACCTGGACACACTGGTAATCTCTTAACTGGCTGATACGGTCCAAAATCTGTCCCACATGTAGTATCATTCTATAAATTCTAAAGCTGAGCTCTATTCGTCCTACTTCTGGGCTCTAAAATCCTCAGCTATTTTGCAACAATAAGGTATTCACATTCAGACTCCTTAGCCTGACATTTGTCCATCTGTACAATGTGGCCTTAAGAAAACTTTCAAATCCTGTCTTATGCCATTTGCCTACCTATACTCTAGATTCCAGTTCAACTGAACTGGCTGTTATTTAAAGATTTTATTTTAAAGTCATCTTTCTACCCAATGTGGGGCTCGAATTCACAACCCCAAGATCAAGAGTCACATACTCCATTGATTGAGCCAGCCAGGTGCCCCTGGGTTGGCTGTTATTCTTTCTTTTCTTTTCCATTTTTTAAAAAAATATTATTTATTTGAGAGAGAGAAAGCACGCAAGCACAAGTGGGGGCAGAGGGAGAGGGCGATCATCTCAAGCAGACTCCCTGCTGAGTCTGTGCCTAATGCAGGGCTTGATCTTACGACCTAAGCTGAAATTAAGAGCCAGACGTTCAACTGACCGAGGACTCGGGCACCTCTGGCTGTTATTTCTTAAACATATCATCTCTTACTCCTAATCTTTGTTTAGTTTACAAGTATTAAAATAATGCAACAATAACATTTGTTGTTATTGTTATTGTCAAAGGGGTAAAAATTTTATGATCATCAATATACAGTTGAAAATGTGGTTGATAAAAAAAAAAGAAAATGTGGTTGATAAATTCTACACTTAATCCTGGTGTTCAAGAAAATCTTAGTAAACTAGGGATTAAGATTACTTCTTAAAAAGATAAAAGAATATTTATTTCAACCAAAAGCTAGTATCATATTTAGTATTAAAATACAAGGATGCCCTCTGATCAACTAAGTTGCTTAAAACTGCTCTTATGGGAGAAAAAAAGGAATACATAGTAAATGAAGAAACAAATCACTCGCAAATGATTCAAAACTCAAAATTCCAAAAACAGTTCATTAAGAAACTATTAAGAGAGTTAAGATTGCTCCATTAGTTGAGCTACTTATCAAGTAAATTCATAAAAATTAATACCTTCCCTATATGCCATGACTAGCAAAGAAATAAGTATGAGGAGAAAAATCTTCATTTATTATAAAGAACAAAACATTTTAAATTCTAGGAAAATAAGCATTAAGCAACATACTACATTTAGAGAGGAAAACAACAAAATTATATTGAAAGACTTAAAAAGAAGAAACAGACTGTGCTGAGTGGGAAGAGGTACCGATGGGGAGGGAAGAGCCAGTACCAAAGACTCAATTTCACTGATTTAATTTGTAAGTTTGATGGTTTTCTACACAGATGCAGGGTTTTTTTTAAATTAAAAAAACTGGTAAAAAAAATTCATCCAAAAGAATGCAGTTTAAACAGATAAGAAAATACTGAAAACTATATTGATGAGAAGGATACAGTATCTAATAATACACATTATACATACCACAGTAATCATTATTTTTTTAAGATTTTATTTTTAAGTAATCTCTATACCCAACTCACAATCCTTAGGTTGAGTCACATGCTCCACTGACTGGGCTAGCCAGGTGCCCTACATACCACAATATTTTTAATGGTGCCTAATAATAGGCCAATATGGTTAGGAACAGACTCTCAGTGACAGATTTGAGGACTTTATGTTAGTAAAAGGAGCATTCTCAATCAATTGGTGCTGGGGCAACTGGTTAACTATTCAGAAAACAATGTTTCTCGGCCTCACACATCTTACTCTAAAAAAACCTTAGGGATTAAAAGGTTTTATGTTATTAAAAAACAAAGGTAGATATTTATATGATTTTTGGAGTGGGAGAAGGCATTAACATTCATAAAAGGTGAGGAAACAAGCCATAGAGTAAAGAGATTATTCCATAAAAAAAGCTCTTGAAACGTGACATTCCACAGTGTTAAATTTCCACAAGTCAAAATAAATGGCAAATGCATAAACACCTGCACCACAGCAAATAGAAATCATGATGCTCAATATATAAAGGGCTTTTTTAAGCCAACATTAGAAAGAAAACAACCAATATAAAAACAAGCAAAGGTCATGAACAGGCAGTTCACAGAATATGATTATTTTTTTAATTTGATTTTTAAAAAAGACTTATTTATTGGTGAGAGAGAGAGAGAAAAGCACGAGGGGGCGGGGGGCAGAGCGGGGGAGAAGCCGATTCTCCACTGAGCAGGGAAACTGATGCGGAGCTTGATCCCAGGACCCTGAGATCATGACCTGACCCAAAGGCAGACACCCAACTGACTGAGCCACCTGGGTTCCCTATTTTATTTTTTATAATTGTTTAATTAAGCAAAAAAACTCAATCTCACTAATAAATGCTTTAGATAAAAATGAAGACATAATCCTCCACTCACTAAATATGTAAGATTTAAACAATAACGCTCAGTATCAGCATCACTGATACTGCAATATAAATCGATACTTTTTTCCTTAAGAAATATGATGGTAATCTGTATCAGAAGCCTCGGCACGTTAATACTTTTTGTTCTTTTGATTAGACATTTATCTTAAGAAAAAACAATCATAAATGTACACAAAGACTTAAATAAGGATGTTCACTACAATATTATTTCTAACAACAACAAAAGATGCTTAAAGTCCAAAAATACAGAAATGGTTAAACGAATTATGATGCCTAACAAAGAGAAGATTATGCTGCATTAATGATCATACGGGAGAACTGCTATTTATTTACCCAGGGAAAGGCTTACAGTGTACTCAGTGGAGAAAGAGCAGGGAGAAACCATCCTAAAGACAGGCACCGGTGGCTGCAGGTGCTGCAGACGTATGCATGCGTTGGGGAAGGAAAAGGACTAGAAGGCAACAAATCCCAAATAATAATGTGGGTTATGGGGCACCTGGGTGGCTCAGTCGGTTAAGTGCCCGGCTCGTGACTTTGGCTCAGGTCATAACCTTGGGGTCCTGAGATGGAGCCCGCGTCAGACTCCACGCTCCGTGACGCACGGGCTTGAGGATTCTCCCTCCCTTGCCCTCTGCCCCACCTCCCACTCTCTCTCGCTCTCAAATAAATAGATCTTTTAAAAAAATAATGTGGGTTATATTCTGGTATTTAGAAAATGAGTGATCTAAAATTTCTTCTTTGTATCCTTGAAATGTTTCAAACTTTTCTCTAGTAAACTTATGCTACTTGCTTAAGAAAACATTATTAAAATCTTTGTGAACAGGTATAAATTATACTTACTTTAATAGCAATGTTAATAGAAACTTCCTGAATATCAGCAAGTGGTGGGTAAAGTCTCCCTTGAGCTAGCTCTTTATCTGTCAATTGATTTGCCAGTGCCTGAAGAGAAAAACAGCATTTTATTTTTACCTTGTCTAAATAACACAGAATAAGGACGTAATAAGATGGAAAAGTGGTTTGGGGAGCAGAAAATAATACGAGTAATATAATTCTTCTTATTTTTAGCAGGAATATATATACTTAAAGTGCTGCAGAAATTAAAACTGTTCACTGCTAAACAATAAACAACTGGATTGAAAAGTTTATTGACATATTCTACTTAATACATACAAAGTTTGGAATAATTACGTCAGCTACTATGAAAATAGACATTAAAATCTGTTATTAAAAAATGTGAGTTCTTCAAAACTCACACTGTAGTCCTGCACTGCAATAG
The DNA here is from genome assembly GCF_048418805.1 of Vulpes vulpes. Lineage (NCBI taxonomy): Eukaryota > Metazoa > Chordata > Mammalia > Carnivora > Canidae > Vulpes > Vulpes vulpes. The sequence continues at coordinate 35,120,862 of NC_132784.1, read as the reverse complement.
GCCAGTACACTGCAAATAAACCAGTTTGTGTCTATTAAAAAAAATGAAGGTGTCACCTTTGGTCTATGCTGTCACGATACGTTACCTTCAGACACATATATAACAGGTACGGTAGGTGTTATACATATGAAAGGATTCACAGCTTACAATCAAAATTTGAAAAATCATGATGAAAATTAATCTTATGCAAAAGTAGACGGTCAAATCAGAAAAGCCAGAGATGAATAGCTTCCTTTCCATTCATAAGGCAGATCTAATCCATTTTCTCTCTCTGCTTTTAACTAAGATCCACTCATCTTTATAATCCATCCTTTATAAAAGAGTCGAAAAAGATTTAAAACACTTACCTTTGCAGCTTCTAGGAAAACATGGTCACTAATATGCCGGGTGTTACAGAGAATAACAGCTAAAGCCACGCCTAGAAAACATTTTAAATGTTTAGTGAGGTCTTTTTTTTTCAAATTGTGAAAGGAACCGAATAAATACCCAGACTTATAGCCAGTTAATGGGAACCACTACCCCGACAGCTCCCCCCACCCAAGCAGCCAAGACACAACAGAAATCAGAGAGTTAAAATCAAACAATTTACTTTGTTAAAATCAAATAACAACATGTCTTTTAACTGTTACGACACTTATCTGCTAGACAGAGATATCAAACGGCTTTTCTCAATTTAGTTTTTATAATTAGCAAAATTACAAGTGCATACACTTCATCAATACTTGTTACAAGAAACATCAACTCCCGGCCCACCCCTAATCCTTCCAGTCTTGCTCATTTTTGTGTTCCTCTCTCCCACAGTGGACCGGCTTGCACACGGTTCTCCCGACTGACTTCCGAGTCTCAGAAGCCAACGGCTCCTTCCTGCAGGAGGAAGTGCGTGGCTCTGGTCCACGCTTCCCGCCTCCCCCCAGGCCTCCCCCCTCGTCTACACAGAGCACCGCCGCCCAGCTTCCTCCCAGCTTCCTCTGAAGGCTACTCAGAGCGCGGCTGTTGCCAACGCAGGGTCGCGGGCATCTCTTCTCTTCTGCGTGACTTGGGTTTCCCTGATCTCATTTTAGTTTTTCAGCCCTTGAAATTATCTCACGCCGGCTCATCCATCATCTCCGGCACATCCCGCACGCGCCTCCTTCATCCTGCAGAAGAGACGTCCGTGCCGCTCCTTGGTGGCCGCGCTCCGTCCCAGACCGTCCCAGGTGGGAGCGGTCATCCTGGACAATCTCTCCCCTTTAGGCAGCTTGCCTGGGTTTCTTCGGAGTTCACTTCTAGATCCCACTTCCTCCCAGTGTTTGGTTAGTCCCCATTTGGGGCAGGACATGTTTTCCTACAGTTTTCTGAGGATGCTCCCCGGCACTCCTCCCCCTGCCCCACTGCCTTTTTTTTTTTAATTACTTTCCACCTATTCGATCATTTGTTTGGGTTTAGAGTTCTAGCTTGGAAATAATTTCCCTTTAGAGCCGTGAGGCGCTCCTCCAATACCTTCTGGCCGCCAGTGTTGTTGGTGAGCAATCAGTGCCAGCTGGATTCTAGACCCTTCCTGGTGATTATCCTCTTGCTGCACCTCTGGAAGTATCAGGATCCTTCCTGAATGTTCCGCAGTTTCCCAGTCATGTGCGTTGAGGTGCAGGACTTTTCCACACCGTGTCTGGCACTCGGGGGGAGGCCCTTCCTACCTGGGAACCTGGGTCCTTCAGTTTGGGTAAAGGTTCACGAAATCACTTGTCATTTTCTTTCCTCCACTCATCTGTTCTCTCGCTCTACAAGGCTGTTTTCTGATACTGTACTTCCTGGACCAGCCTTCTCATTTTCTTCTGCTTTTCAGCCCTCATTCTTTGCTCGATTTCTAGGTGACTTCCTCAGCTTTTAAAAAAATAATCTTTCTGTTCTCAAACTTTTTATTTTCAAGAGCTCATTTTTGTTCTCTAATTTTTTAAACAAAATTTTTGTCTTCATGTGGATATTGATAGTTTTTAAACTTTCCTTCTCCCCACCTAATCCCTGCTTCTTTCTAAGCAGCTTTTTACTTCTTGTCTATTTTCATCTCTTTTGTGAAATAAATTGTTCATGTTAGGAGACTTTCCTTAGCTGACCAGTAATTTTTAAGTGTTTCTCATATGTAAGGGTTAGGAACTAGAAGGATCACTGGTAGCCATGAGCACGATTATAGGGCTTGCCCACCTGAGCATCACTGTGGTGATTTGGCTTTTAATCACCCTCCTTTCTGGCATCTCCTTCCTCAACTGTGTCCAGTGTCCTCTGGTCTAGAAATTCTCAGTTTTGCACTATTCAATCTTTAGCCAGAGCGAAGCAATACAGTTATCCAGTTAATCATGGACAAGAAGAAAATCGGGTAATAGATTCCTTATTTTAATCTAGCCTCTAGATAATATGTGTATTTCAGAAAGTAGAGCATCTGTTCCATCTACAGTTTATATAGTTGCTTAAATGTTTGGAGCAAAATCTATGGTCTTAGGTTTGTCTTATCTCTTCCATGTTCTTTCTTTTCCTCTCCATTCCTGACTTTTGGATTTTTTTTTAATCATTTCCTTTCTTCCCCTAACATTCTCTCACCATAGTTAGGAAGTTTTTCTGGTCTTCCAGTGGTTATCCTAAATTTATAACAAGCACCCTTATGAAAATTCCATGGCAATCTCTCTAATTTGCCCTTCCACCAGACAATGCCTCCACCACCCTCATAACAGTTTCACTCTACTTATAAGTTATTGTACTTGATCCTTTCAAGGAAATCTTTTTGCCTTGGCTGCATTCATAGTTTTCTCTTTGTTGTTATTTGCTAGAGTCTCACAACGATGTTCCTGGATGCGGCCTTCTTTTATTTATCCCTCGTGGGTTTTACTGAGCTTCTGAATATTGTGTACTGACATCATCATCAGGTTCTAAGAAATTCTCAGCCACGAAGCGTACAAATACTGCCTCTGCTTCATTCTCATGCTATCTTCTGGGACTACACACAGTGTATCAATTAAAGGTATATATCTGCTTTCCTATATTTTTCTCTTGCTTTGATCTCTGGATCATTTCTTCTGACCTATCTTACAGTTTCATTCTCTTCAGTCTAATCTGCACTGGGCCTCATTCACTGAGTTCTTGAATTTATTTTAGTTTTTCAATTCTAGAACTTAGTGTTACTTGGTTGAATTTTTCAAGCTTCGATTTTATCTCCATAAACACAATAGGCATACTGATTTCATAATACCTGTTTGATATCTAGAATTCCAGAGTTTTCTTGTTGTTTCTGGCACTGTCTTGTCTTTTATGTGCATCTTTATCTTTTATTTTTTAACTGGGGGTATATTTTAAAATTTGGGAAAGTAACTTGAAGACAAGGATAGTGTTACCTTGTGCCACAGAAGATTTCATTTCTATTTGCTTCTGGCCTGGCCCTGTGGATGCTGGTAGGCCAAGACAAAGATCTGAGGCTTTCCAGGTCACCATGTGATAGTGCAAACTATACCCATATTCCAAGGTACAGCGCCTTTAGCACTTCAGCCCCATCAGTGGTTCATTAGAACCCCATTCCTGGCAGATGCCAGACTCTAATGTTTGCCCTCCCTCCATGAAAAGCACCGCTTTGCTGTGCAGCCACTCCTTGCCGACGAGAGAACGCCTCCAGTGCAAAACTTCACGTGCTGGTTTTCTGAGCTCTAGTTCTCTCCCCAACCTTGAGCCAGAACTCTTGAGTATTTCATTAGTCAGTATCTTCTTAGCCTTTGGCCCTTTCAAGGTCTGATTTTTGTTGTTATTTTATCCAGTTAAAATTGCTGGACCAAGTAATTCAAACATCATAGGAGTCTTACATTTTTTTATAAACAGAGTTTTGGCCTCCTGCTTTCCAGTCCACTTTTACCTCTACATCAAGTCATTTATGTATCTATATTTATAGATAATGGTGCCGATAATGGTTAACAGTAAAGTTAGGACTTTGTAGTATTGTATAAAAATCATCAATTGCCAAATTCCTTATTAGTCAAGTAAGACACAGAAAATGACATTGTTAAATTCAGCAGATAGGTATCCGTTTCCTTGCTCTTATGCTTTTCTGCCACAGAAATACTGCTGGGTATAACAGATTGATTTTGAACATTGTCAAGTTCTAGAAAGAGATCACTGGTGATGGGGAAGTTTCTATAATAGACAGTAGTCTCAAGAGATGAGCAGCATAGACTTCTAGACATAAAATAGCTACGGGGAGAAAAATTCGTAACAAAAGCACTGGGATATTCACAGGCTAAAAGTCTTCTTTACTTTTTTTTTTTATTATAATGTTTATTTTTTTCTTCTTTGACAACAGTAATAGCATGCTTGCTTGATGCTAGCCTACATCCACTAAAAATCTACCATAAAAGACATGAAATCTTAGCACCTACAGTCAACTCATCAGGGAGAAGCCCACAAGGAGAAAGACAAAGGAAATTCAGGTCGATTCCCTATTTTACTCAAAAGTCTTTCATTAAAATGAATGAACTAAGGATCACCAGAAAAAACTTTTTTTAAAGATTTTATTTATTTATTCACGAGAGACACACAGAGAAGCAGAGACACAGGCAGAGGGAGAAGCAGGCTCCATGCAGGGAGCCCGACATGGGACTTGATCCCAGGACCCCGGGATCATGCCCTGAGCCCGAAGGCAGGCGCCAAACTGCTGAGCCACCCGGGTGTCCCAGGATCACCAGAAATTTATAGAAAATGAACAGCACAAAGGAAGAAATATTTAAAAGAATCTTAGCTCTCAGAAGAAATTCAAAAGGATCCTGAAGTCTTAAAAAAAAAAAAAAAAAAAAAAAAGAAAGTGGCTATAAAAAAAAAGTGATTTTAGGATAAGATAAAGGTATTAGGAATAAAAAATATTTGAACCTACTGAACTAATGATATGGGATATTAAGCAAATGTTAATTTCATATATATGACACCAGTATTATAGTTATGTTTAATTTTAAAAATTACTTGTTCAGAGATACATACTGCAGTAGTTACGAATGGAATTATATGATGTCTCTGATTTGCTTTAAAATAACCCAGTGAGGAAAGAATGGGTAAGAAAATATAGTTACATGTTGGTAACTGCTGAAATGTGGGTGACTTGAACATGGGATTTCATTCTTCTCTCTGCTTTTGTGTTTGAAATTTTTATAATAAAAAAATACTTTTTTTGCTGTTGTTTTAAATTTTCAGTTTTAAGTAGGCTCCACGCCCAACATGGGGCTTGAACTCATGACCCTGAGATCAAGAGTTACATGTTCTATGGACTGAGTCAGCCAGATGCCCCATAAGAAAAGACTTTTGAAATGAGCAATAAGAGTGCTGAAAACCAGAACAGATGAATGAATGAATGAATGCCATAGAGCTCCTTCATGTTACAGAATTAAAAAGGCAGACACGGAAACATGAAATAAAATTTACAATAGAGGTATTTGATCATGGTCTAACACAAGTTCCATAAGAGAAAAAAAAGAAATAATGGAAGGAAAGAAATGAGAAAGAAAAAAGAATTTAAAAAATCCTTTGGAAAAGAAAATATAGTGAACTGGCCCTACATGGATATGCATAATAAATGAAAATAAGCCCAAATCTGGATGCATCCTAGTAACCTTTCAGAACTCTGAAGATAAAGAGAAAATTTTAAGTATTTTTAGGGAGAAAAAGCTAGTATATATAAAGAAATGAGAATCTCAATGACATCAGATTTCTTACAGCAACATAAAATGGAGAAATATATTCAAAGATCTGAGGGAATGGGCTTTCCAGGTACACATCTCTAACTAACCAAACTACCACGTGAGGAGAAGACAAAGACATTTTTAAGATAAGTAAAAATTCAGAAAGTTTTCTTCCATGCTTAATAAAAACATTTATTCAAAAGATGTACTTCAGAAAAATGAGACCAAGACGGAGGGGAATAGCACCAGGACAGAAATAGCACGTGAGAGAGACAACGGCAGTTGGGACACGAGAGTCGGTCTGCTGAGGGGGGCGCCTGCGGGGCTCAGTCAGGGAAGCCCTGAGGTTCCAGTTCAAGTCATGACCTCGGGTTGTGAGACGGAGCAGCAGGGTCCCCATGCAGCAGGGAGTCGGCTTGGGATTTGCTCCCTCGGCCGCTCCCCACACTTGCTCTTGCTCTCTTTCTCTCATAAATAGATAAATCTTAAAAAAAAAAAAAAAAAAAAAAAAGTCTGCTGTGGGGTAGGACCCAGAAGTGAGGAAAGTCAGCAGGAAATTAAAGAGTCACTATACCTGATACTTGAAAGATTTTTACTTTGAGTTTCAAAAATTTTGTAATCTAGAACTACATATTCTACTATATTTATAAAATTATACTCTTGTTTAGACGTAAATAATATATAATCATGTAATTTGAGAATCAATCTGTAGACAAAGCACAGAAAATAACAACAAAATGTGCATGTCTAAAAACCCTCTGTGCAATGTAGAAATGTTAATTAGCCAAAATTGAGGGATGGAATTAAGAGCAGATAAACCTAAATACGAGACTTTCAACAGTAGGAAGCTAATAAAAACTGTCATTAGTTGCTACTGAAAGCTTTTTAGATACGTTATATAAAAATAAACTACTAGAAAAACTAAAAATAGTAACACAAACTGAGAGGTAGAGGAAGCAAGGTATTAGGAGGTAGGTGTTCACTACTATATTTAACAGTGGGGAGTGCACATACATGGTCTATAGCTGGAATCAGGGTAAGGTAGGGGGCAGCCTGGGTGGCTCAGTAGTTTAGCGCTGCCTTTGGCCCAGGGCGTGATCCTGGAGACCCGGGACTGAGTCCCATGTTGGGCTCCCTGCATGGAGCCTGCTTCTCCCTCTGTGTCTCTGCCTCTCTCTCTCTCTCTCTCTGTCTCTCATTAATAAATAAATTTTAAAAAATCTTTAAAAAAAAAAGATAAGGGAGGATAAGTGTATCAGTCATGATGGTAGTAAACCGTCAGAAACACTCAAAGCAAACAACCGACAGTGTTTATAGCTGAAAAGTACAATAAGAAGGTACCCAGGGGACACTGGGCTGTTTCCATAGCTTGGCTACTGTAGGCAATGCTGCTGTGAACACCAGGAGCATGTATCCCTTTGAATTAGTATTTTGCATTCCTTGGGTAAATACCGAGTAGCGCAATTGCTATATCACAGGTAGCCCTATTTTTAACCTTTTGAGGAACCTCCATACTGTGTCCACAGTGGCTGCACCAGTTTGCATCCCCACCCGCCTGCCCACCGCAGTGCGAGAGGGCTCCCCTTTCTCCACATCCTCTCCAACACCTGCTGTTTCTTGTGTTGTTGATCTTAGCCGTTCTGATAGCTGTAAGGGATTATTTCATTGTAGTTGTGACTTCTATTTCCCTGATGATTTTGTGAAGTATTTTAACATAACTAGCCATTAATTTTTAACATAAGTAATACTGGCATTTACCTGGAAAAATATACACATTGTTTCCTTGGCCTGGTGTAAAGAGCTGCCCATCACTGAGTTTCACTGGCTCAAATGGACTGCCACTGGCAAACAAACATCTTCCCTGTTAAGAAATGAAATAATCTTAATTTGTAACTACTTGGACTTAATGTGAATCAAAACAAAATTAAATCCTGTACTAAATCACACCAATATATTACTTGTCAATAGGCATAACTTACTACATAACTTAATCTTTCCATTAAAATTCTTATCATAATGAATTTTTATGCACAGCATACATTCACATAAAGTTGAAAACTATCTATTAATAAACTAAAAAACCCTGACGTTTCTATTTCCTTGAAAAGTTTAAAGTATAAATGGGCCAACAGATAACATCCCAAATAATATAAATCATGTGTGAATGAAGGGGAGCACATCAACAATTAGACTGAACACTGACTGTACATCTGCTATTTTTGGCTCCGTACCAGGTACTCTGCGTCAGCTCAGTTTAGTGTGCATAAAAAGCCTTATGCGATTATCATCTTCATTTCACAGACAAATAAAAAAAAGGGGATCCCTGGGTGGCTCAGCAGTTTAGCGCCTGCCTTCAGCCCAGGGCGTGATCCTGGAGTCCCGGGATCGAGTCCCACATCGGGCTCCCTGCATGGAGCCTGCTTCTCCCTCTGCCTGTGTCTCTGCCTCGCTTTCTGTGTATCTCTCATGAATAAATAAATAAAATATTAAAAAAAAAGGAATCAGAAAACTACTGCTTAGATTTCCAAATACTTTGTAAAATTCACACATTACAATTGTAGCAGTTAAACTTGAATCCAGATTTTTTTTTTAATTATTCCGAAGACCATGGTCTATTATGCTAAAGTATGACTAGAGTAAGTCATATTTTTTATTTGTTTTTTGAAGATTATTTATTTATTTGAGAGAAAGCCTCTCTGTGCACAGGGGAGGGGCAGAGGGAAAGGGAGAGAGTGTTCCGTGTGGACTGTGCTCTAAGCACAGAGCCCATCTCAGGGCTCCGTCCCACGACCCCGAGGTCATAACCTGAGCCAAAATCAAGAGTTAGTCGCTTGACGAACTGAGCCACCCAGGCACCCCAAAAGTAAGTCATATTTGAGTATCTGGATTAAGTAAGAAATGATTTATAGAAAAATGAATTATCTCCACCCAGTAGGATGGACAAACTGACATGGCAACTGAACATTGGCAATATTCTAAACACAGAATAGTAAGTGCTAAGACAATGCTTTTGTCTTCTCTCTAGATCTAAAAACGTACATTATACCAAGGTTGATTATTCTTTGAAGTAGACCGGACCGTTGGCATTAGTGGATTTAACCAAGAATTTGACCCTTTGGACCATCTGAGGTCTACGATGTATATTATTACTTTTACAAGACATACTTGCAGTTTCAAAATGACACAAAGTGTAGAACCTGTCCAACTATGCTAGTGGTGAGCCCAGGTGGCTATCCTGAAGCTATAATGTCAGGCAGATTTATCATTTTCTCCAGATAGCTATGCTTATTCTCTCTCTGTTCCAAGTATAGCTCTACTTGTGATGAAACTGTGTTTCTTCGAAGATTAAAGTCAGCTCATGGCTAATGCCATATGTTTCAATGATAATGCGCATATTAACAGATGATTTTTGTGATACCACTAATTTTAATAGCTTTATAAAGTGGTTTATACAATATAAGCTTCTTATAGGAAAAATGTTACATTCTCATGGTATCAGTAGATTTGGAGATTTAGAAAGATCTTGGACATCTTCTCTAGAATGGCAAGATTCTACAGCAGTTCTTCAGGTTATTTTTTTTTCTTTCATAATCAGCCTACTGTTTAAATGTGGCTAGATCTTAATGATAACCAAGTGTTCTAATTCTGAAGTTCAAGAATTAAAAAAAAGTAATTTTTTCACTAAGCAGCAGAGGGTATTAGAGTAACACCAAGACGTCTCTCTATTGAAAACAGAAGGACACTAAAAATTTAAGAGGTGACTGCAAATACATAATTTATGCCATCATTTTATGTAACACTAAGAAGGAATTTATGTAAAATTGATCTATGATCATGACTTTTTATCCTTTTTAGGAGATAATACAATATCGAGAAAAAATCTGCATCTTAGAATTGATGGAATACAATATATCAAATTAGTCTCCTTGGAGGATTTTTATTCATTCCAATAATGTACATCTAATTACAACAGTATTTATTCACAAAATACAATTCTTAGATGTTTGGGCAGCCTTCCAGTAATATACAACGACTGCCCAAAACATTTACGTTTTAGATTTCTAAACTGCCAAAGCTCACTGATACACTGAGTATATCTATCAAATAGTCATTGTATAAGACTAAGATTTAATTTGGAGGGCAATACCACTAATTTTAAGTAGGAAACACTAGTAAACAGGATACCATACTTTGGTAAAAAGGTAAGACAGTGTAGTAAATAGAGACTGATTTTTATTTATTTATTTGATATCTAGATGCTTGATTTCAAAGAGAAAGATTTCAATAACTATTAGAAGTTTCAATGATTACTATAACCATAACCACTGGAAACCAATTTAGGAGGATTTATTTTGACTAAACTGAGTGGCAATATGAAATGAAAGGAATTTGGAGAGAATGTATGTATCAAATTTTTTGGCAGTGATGAGAAAAAAAATGCTAAAGACATAAGGAGCATGAATACTAAGTATGGAAAGTTATGAGAAGGTTCTGCTTTGGCCATGGTCTAGGCTGTTTCACACCAGTTCTCCCTCTGATAACAATGAGAAAAACTGGATAAAATGCATGAAGAATATCTGTTAAGGAAGCAGTAGTCCTAGGAAGATAGTGAGAGCGTGGGTGTGGGAGATATTCAAGATGCAGAAGAGGAGGAAAACAAGATATGTGAACCCGTATCTCACATGCTGAGAGCCTGCACAACAAAGCTCTCAGGAGTCGCACAATGACAGAGAGAAAAGTAAAGTTCAGGCAGGGACTGCTAGGGATGATGGGTGCTAATAAATACCCTCAGAACTTTTGATTCATGCCCAAAAGGGTTACACGCTGGGAGAAGGGGTAAACCACAGAACTCGAGCGGGCACCCCATGGATTGCATCCTGATTACATTACGGTGAGTTGCCCCAGACCAACGCCTACCAGAGGGAAAGGGAAAGCCCCTTCACGCAGAGCCTTAAATTACTGCTCAACTGTTCACCCACACCATCTAGCACCCAGTAAGGAAGCAAAAAACAAAAATAAAACTAGGCTTACAAAAATATAAGAACTGCATAGCCAAGAGAAAGACAAATATTAGAAGGACTCACAGAGAGTGAGGTATTTGTTGCTATCATACAGTAACTTTATTTATGATTCATGCATGTGAGAAATTAAATGACAAGACAGACTGTTTTAGCAGAGAACCATAAACTATGCAGAAAGATGAAATACGTATTTTTAAATTACTGTTAAAATTATGAGGTATGATGATACTGTGATTGTATTTTTAAAATAACTCTTAACGTTTGAGAAATATACTGTAATACAATGAAGTGATGTCTTGAGACCGGCTTCAAAATAACCCATGGTGGGTAAGATGTACAAGAAACAAGATTGATGATGAGGTGATAATTTCTACAGCTGGTTCTGGTATACGGGAGTTGATTACACTATTTTTACTTCCGTATATGTTTGGAATTTTCCATAATAAAAAACGTTTTTAATAGAGTGGAGACAAAAACACTTATCATAGATTCGTTACCTATTCTGAAGTACATGACCCAACAAGTATTCCTGGTGGGTATCAATGTAAACAGCATTTAAATATCACTTCCTGGGACCACTTAAAGATCACTTTACAAGAACAATACAGAAGAAAGTGATTATATGTGGAGATTACAAATAAATAAATAAATCCCTACAGAACAGTAGGAAAAAAAAAATCTAACTGTCCTAATGGTATAGGAGCAGATATTCATAATTGGGATATAACCCCATGGTAGTGTCAAAAAGTTCAAAAGAACTAAATCCTAAATGATTTGGATGAAAGTAAAAATTTGTTCCTGACAGCTGTCAGATGAGGACTGAAAATAATGGCCCTCATAAGGACAAACCCTAACACTGAAGAGAGTGAAAAGAATTGTTTTATGAAACATGAGGGCAAGAAAGCAGACTTTATTTAATGAATTATTTCTAAAATATGCCAGTGTAAGTCTATGACACTAAATAATTAGAAAAATAATCAAATGGAAATTCTACAAATGAAAAATACAATAAAATTAAGAAACTAATAATAGATTAGCATAGCTAAAAAGAATATATGCAAACTGGAATATAAATCCAAGGAAAATCACCAGATTAAAACACAGTATGCAGGGGCACCTGGGTGGCTCAGACAGGTAAGTATCTGACTCTTGATTTCAGCTCAGGTCATGATCTCAGAGTTAGGGATCAAGCCCCACATTGGGCTCTGTGCTCAGCGTGGTGTCTGTTTCTCCCTCTCCCTCTCCTCCACTTCCTCCTCTCTCTCTCTCTCTCTCTCTCAAGTAAATAAATAAATAAAAAAAAAATCCACACAGTATGCAAACAGGATGGTATATATAGAAAGTAGTAGAAGAGATACATATGTAAAAAAGTCTGACACTCATATAACTGGAGTCCTACGAGAGGAGAGAGAGAATGCAGCCAACTCAGAGATATTTCTAACACAGATCACAAAGGAGGGCATCATGATAAAGAGTTCTACAGTCCCAGGTGGAATAAATATAAAAAACCCCACAAACTATGCCCATTGTAGTGAAACCCAAGACAAAATGATGTATCAAAAGGAAAACATAAGTCAGAAACCAACAGAATAATATCTCTACCAAGTTTTACTTCTATGCACAGTGAAAAGATATCCTTCAAAATGAAGGCAAATAGATTATTAAGGGAAATTCATCAGACCCACACTCAAGGAAAATTCTTCTGGCAGAAGGAAAATGATCCAAGATAAAAGCAGAGACATACAGGAAGGACAGAATGGCAAGAGAAGATATTAAAATGTATCAAAGTGAGTATTTTGTGTTTAGGACAATAACAGCTTTGAGGTTTAAGATACAGAGAGAATTAAAATCCACAATAACAGCACACAAGACGAGAAGGTGTTAAAATGGAGATATAAGGGAATTACTTTCCAGAATTCATACATGCAATAATTTTATATCAGAAATTGATCCATGGGTGCACACTGTAATCTCTAGAGTGATCATGAAAAGTAATATGCAAGAATGTGTCACTAAGGCCAATAAGGGCAAACAGGAGACTGAACGAGTTCACGTAATTATTAGTACCTCTGTAAGTGTATACGCTTCCTCAGCGGTGCACTCAGCCATTGCTGTAGGATTGCTTAATGCAAATATTACAGGTCTTTCATTGATATCAGCCATGGCTTTGATTACACCAGGAGTGAAGAGTCGGCCGGCTCCTGCAACTCCTATGATAGATAAGGGGGGAGAAAAGCAACTTTTTTTTTACAGGTGACATAATTCTTATCCACAGCAGTTCTACAATAGGTTTAATACAACAAAAGCCCAGGTAAACTCCCATTACAAAGAAAGATTTTATATCGCTGAGAAAATGCCATGGGAACACAATCTCGAATCTGAAAACAAAAATAAAACACTAAAAGTTTTCACTTAAATATTTATTGTTTATCTCACATAGTAAATTGTAGGAAATAAAGAAAGAGTATGACTATCTCCATCACTGTCTGGTGAAGAAGATAAAACTTGCTACAACGTGAATGAACCGTGAGGACTTTATGCTAAGTAAAATAAGCCAGTCACAAAAGGACAAATACTGTTATGATTCCACTTATATGAGATACCTAGAATAGTCAAATTCATGAAAACAAAAAGTAGAATGATGATAGCCAAGGGCTAGGGGAAAGTATTTGCTTAATGGGTATGGAGCTTCGGGTCTGCAAAATAAGTTCCAGACACCAGCTGCACAACAATGTGAATGCATTTAACAATACCCAATTTTACACTTAAAAATGGTTATAAAGGCAAATTTTATTTTATGTGTATTTTATCACAAAAATAGTTTTTTAAAAAGATAAAAACTTTCATCTCAAATGTTAAATTGTTAAACTCTGGTATTCATTACAAAATCATAGGAATTTAGAAGGGATAAAAAGTCATCTTGACTAAAGCAACCTACTTTCTTGATTCAATTTAATGACCTTCTCTTAAGCCCCTATCACATCTCAGACACTGTATTAGGCCACTGGGATATAAGATTGAGTACGATGCAGCTTACAGTTGAAAAACAAAGTCAACAGAAAAAGAGAAAATGTGTAACAGGTGCCAAGTATTCAGTGTTACAGAAGCACAGCATGAAGAACACTCAGGCCATGATGGGAATCTGGGGACCAAGCAATGGCTCAGCAGAGTACTTCTCCAGTTCATCTACACTTGTATTCAATATACTTGTATTCAACAGTCAAAACAATTAATTTTCAATTCCATTCTATAAGACAGTATGAAATAAAGAAAAATACTGATCTAGAGACGAGAGTTTCAGGGTTTACTGTGTCACTCCTGGCCTTATGAAATATATTCACAAAACTTGGGCAAGTGGTTTAACATCTCTGTGCCTAATTTTCTTATGTAAAAAAGGAATCAAATGCAGGATCACAGGGGAAGAGAGGAAAAAACTAAAAGACAAAATCAGAGAGGGAGATAAACCATAAGACATCTTAACAATAAGAAACAAAAAGAGGGCTGCTGGAGGGGAGGGGGGTGGGGAAATGGGGTAACTGGGTGATGAGCAGTAAGGAGGGCATGTGATGGAAGGAGCACTGGGTGTTATATAAAACTGATGAGTCACTGACCTCTACCTCTGAAACCAATAATATGTTATATGTCAATTAACTGAATTTAAATAATTTTTTTAAAAAAGTATATCCAGTGTTTCTTCATGTGGAGGGGTGTGGACATATTTTTAGGAGACCATAAGTTCTAAAAGAATTAAACATTTTAAAATTTTGCTTCCTTGACCCTCCAGAGTCAATGGACAGATTCTTAGGTTTCCATATTGAGTTTTGAGAGGAACTGATTGAATGATCTTTAAGATGTCCTCTTGCTCTAAAAAATTATGAGTTCTAATCAGTGAAGAAGCTAATAACCATAGAAACTTACTGTTTGTGACTGTTTTACTATTTAACATTCAAAAGGGCTTCTACAAGAAAGTGGTATAATTACTAAAAAATTATAGATCCAAATCTCACAGCTATATAGGAAATGAAAGGGCTCCTCTTTTAAAGACTTTACATTTTCTGGGGCATCTGGGTGGCTAGGTCAGTGAAGTATCTGACTCTTGGTCTTACCTCAGGTCATGATCTCAGGGTCCTGAGATCGATCCCTGTGTCAGGCTCCATGATCAGCATGGAGTCTACTTGTCCCTCTACTCTTCCCACCCGCCTACCCCTGCTCACTCTTTGTCTCTAAAATAAATTAATCTTAAAAAAAAAAAAAAGGACTTTTACATTTTCTGCCGTGAATCCAATGCCATTTTGGTATAGCTATGCAGTGCCTGACTCTCAAAACATACCAAAGCTTTCTGCTTTGTTGCCAACGCAAAGCCTTGACTGCATAGGGCTGTCTTGGTTCAGCCTGTCAGGTGACCTTGGTCTTTTTCAGGTTTTGAGCGCAGCAGTCACGCCAATTCTAAAAGCAAAGCATGATCAACTGCACAGCTTCCCATACTTAAAAGCACAGGAAACAAGGCTATCACAGAAAACCACACTATATGCTGAAAGCAAGATAAAATCAGTCATTTGATTTTTAGTACTGTCCGGTAGTTATGACCGGCAACATATAGTGAAGTGATACAATGATTTTTCGATAACTCTACTCACCAATTATAGCTGAAGGCCTGAGTATATTGACTGCATCTTCAAAAGTATCAGGTATGATCCCTGGGGCTGAATGAGCAAATGGTTCCTGATGATTCTCTATTTTAGCTTTCCGCCCCTGAATTTTTGGGAAAAATACAGTATTTTTTTAGTAGATGCTTACTGAGGATTAATCGAAAAAGACATCATTATGAGTCACACATTGTCTCTACAATAGGAATGTCTTTTCATTCTCATTTACTTTCCTCTTCAACATCTATCTTCCAATTCTATCTTTGCAGTATCCACAAAATCCAGATACAAATAATAAATGAAATTCCATCATAACCAGGAACTTTCTAGCCCCTCTCAAATACTCACTTTGTGAAAGTGCTTCTAAATCTAAAATGGCACAAAGGCTTACAATCCCTTATCTGGGCTAGATGTATTTTGGAATTCAGAATTTTTCTTGTTTTAGTAATATATTATGGCAATATATCCAATATTAGAAGTCCCTCCAACATGGGCACCCCAAACTAACAAAACTTAGGACTAGTACGCTAAGTACAAAAGATCAAGACTACAAATATCCTCTCTGGCTTTGCTACCAGGTAAGTTCAAGCCAATCAGATTTATTACCAATTTAAAAAGAAAAACAACTTTGGGATTTCAGAGTTGCAGATTAACATCATGGTCTTGTACTAGCAAAAGTTCTGAAACAAGAGGAACGGAATTGTGGTTCAAGATGGCTGAATGAAGAAACGTGCTTTCCTCCCAAAATCCCAGGCCAAAAACTATAAAAATTAAATCCTTAGTAGTGTTACAAGGCCAGGAGACATACCACTGACAAACTAGAACAATGAGGAATTTCTCAACAGTGTGAAGCAGGCAAAAACACATTGAATGCAAAAACCAACCAGGCTGAGAAATCCACTTCCTTATTTTGGCAAAAGAGAAGACCTTGCTGCAGAGGTGAATTCTTCTATCAGAACTCCGGAATGACCCCAGGTAAGAACTAGCGGGGTCTGGGAAAAGCAGCATACCATCATCAGCTGGATGGGAAGTTAATCAAAGGGCCGACATGTAACCTAAACAGATCCAGGTTCTCAGAAGAGTGGCTTCTTATGCTTGCCCCCAGGAGGACCACAGCTCTCCAATATGTGGGTTCAACAGGAAATTCTCAGTTTTAAAAAGGAGGGTAGTGTTTGGGTCACCAGGAGAGACTACTGGACACCTAAAACCCATAGGTCAAGCTATTCACACATCCTAAAAGAAAACTATACCCTCAACTTGCAGATATACAGGGATTCTCATCTGTGCTCACCTGCTGCATATATTCATTCTAGACCCAACTCGTAACAAATATATTTAAAAAAATCAGAAAACATTTATGAAAACTAGCATCACAAAAGGACGCATCAAACTGTGGACCAGTAAAAACAGCCTTCTAAAAGAACAAGGTTTATGATCCTTGTATCCTACAGAGAAGCAAATACGTGGTTACAGCTCACTTGGGAGGCAGCAGAGCCGAATGGTTAAGAGACCAGCTTCACAGTCAGGCTGCCTGCCTGCAAGTCACTCTTACAGCCACTTCGTACATGCTGAAGACCCTGGAAAAGTCACCTGCCCTTTTCAAACTTCAGTTTCCTTATTTGTAAAACTTCACAGAATTTTTGAGAAGATTTTATGAGGTAATACCTGTAGAGTCTTATCACGAGGTCTGGTACATTTTAAACTACTATTTTAAATTATGTATAATTTAAGTGCTCAAGATTTTTTATTCAGATGCTTTTTCATTTTATTTCTTGTAGCAACAGTTGCTAGTATTAGTTAAGAAAAAAGATTTCAAAGCTGAAACAAAGTACATTGAAATAAATCTGCTCCAAAGATGTATGTTTCAAGTCACTGCTGTATGTCATTATGTACAGGAAAAATACAACAACATTGTGTCCTGGATAGGTTCAACCAGGAAAAGAGTTTACCTAACGTGTTACATGCATAAAATACAAGGCATTTCTTAAGCCACTAAAAATAGCAATCAGCGCTAGGGAGGCAGGCAGGTGCAAGGGATACTAAATTAATGGGATGGAAGCTCTTTATTATCCACGAACTGGCTTCAGGAAAGGGTCCAGGGATTTCTCTTAGACTGCTACAGGGGCTTATGATCTCTGAATGGTTAAAGAATTTCTGCTCAAATGCCAGGTGTCCTGCTAACAATTTAATTAGAAACTTCTGAGGTCCCATTAAAACCTAGTTTTAGAAAGGTCAAGTACAATCTTATTTATATGGTTGCTTGATCTCGTTAGGGTCAGAGAACAAAGCAAGAGAGAATACGTCCAGGTGCCAACGTGGAGATTATGACTTGACTATGAAGCAAGAGTCTTTATGAAAGACAAAAAGGAGACTAGAGGATTTCTGTTGAGAACATACCAGAAGGTATCCAACTGGTACAATCTGGATAGTCCAGTGTGATACAATATTTTAAGAACTGATAATATTTCTAAAAAGTCAAACCAAAAATATCATTGTAACAACATTCTTTTGCTTCTCCGAGATTTAAATACCTTACCTTAAATAATAAACCGAACTTGTCAACCATCCAAATTTTCTTTTGTGCCTCTTCTTCTGAGAGGCCGTTTTCTACCATAGCCATAACTATGAGATTTGCAATTCCAAGAGCAGCCTGTCCAACAAAACATAAATTAAAAAAATAAAGACCAGGGTATGATACAATGCTTGAATTACTTTATATATGAGGACTGTCTATCATGAGGAATATTTGGTTCATTCTTCTGTAACAAATCACACAAAAATTGATTCTTAGTGATATTCTCTCTAAACATTTTAATTATCTACTTTACAAAGAGATCTTCAATTCATACAAGATCTCAACAAAATTAAAAGCTCATTATGTCCCATTTCTCCAACAAAAAGCTTACAAACACTTACCTCTCCTGCTCCAAGGAATAAGATTTTGTGTTCTGAGAATGATTTACCAATAACTTTTTGTGCTGCAAGAAGACCTGCTAGAGCTACTGCAGCTGTTCCTGTAAGAAAAATAAAGATTTTTAAAAAAGATTTATTTGAGGAAGAGAGAACGAGAGAGTGCACGCCAACATGGGGGAGGGACAGACGCAAAGAATCTCAAAGTCAACTCCTGGCTGAGCGCAGAGACAACTTGGGGCCTGATCTCACAACCCTGAGATCACGACCTGAGCATAAATCAAGAGTCGGACACTCAACCGAACTGAGCCACCCAGGCGCTCCCCAAAATAAAGATTTTTAAAAATAAAAAATGGGCACATTAAAAACATAATTTAAACAGAGTAGGGATCAAAAACCTGTGGGGTTTTTTTTGCTTTACCTTGAATATCATCATTGAAGGTGCAATACTTTTCTCGATATTTTCTCAAGAACCTGAATGCATTATGATTTCCAAAGTCTTCAAACTGAATAAGTGTGTTCTGTCCATATCTAAAAACAGCAAGATCCATAATGGCTGTGTTGAAAATGCCACTATTAAATAGCTTTCCTGTCTAATACTCCTTATGATCTCATTTAAAAATAATGTATCATGTTAGTCCATTTAAGGCCACCTCGCAATTTCTGGAGCCTGTGAAAAATGGAGTCGAGATGTAGAAATCTATTACTCATTCAGAAAATTTTATGGGGTCAACCTATGGGATATTAATCAGTACAAACTATTTCCAAGTACCTATGAGGTTGCCCAGCACATATAAGCATGAAATAACTTCCTAAAAAGAAACTTTTATCTGAATCTCATAAAGTATATAATTTATATGTGTATTCTCATTAGCAGTCAAACAGCAACACAGGAAAGTTTATATAAGAGGTTAAAAAATCATTTCTGCAGGACTTCACGGGGATTCAAAGTAAGATACTAATCGTCTTGGTAAGCTGGGGTAAGGGAAGGCCTAAAAAGGAGGTAAGACTTTATTTGGGCCCTGAAAGAACAAAAAGAGGTAGGAAGAAAAAAAAAAGGTGTAGTTTGGTGACACTGAATTTTCAAAAGTCAGGTTATATATTTCAGGGTTTATATGAAAGGATAAAGAGAAGCTGATTAAGGTAGGCTGGGGCCATATATAAGAGAATTTTAAATGCAAAATTAGGGAATGAGGACTTTGTTCTGTATTCAGTGATATGTAGCACATACTAGTGTATGGAGAAGCAGCTAGGAGGCTCCTATGGTACGGGGACAAGAAAATCTGAAGGAGAAGCCACGAGAGGTTAAAGGGACAATTATGAGACATTATAATGAGCAAACAGAGCTCGATGAGGACCGCCTGGGAAGTAAGGGAAAAGCTGTTCAAGTGCCACGACAATATGGATGACTAAGAAGACACTATTTGATTGTCCAAGGTAGGGACATGAGGCAAAGGGGAAGAGATGACAATTTCTGGGAAGATGAAAAGTTTAGTTAAAAAAAAAAGAAGTATTTCATTGTATGGCTACACTACAAAGTGCTTATTAAATTTTTGAATATGTGAAAAAAAAAGTTTAGTTTTAGATGTCAACTTTGACTCTGAAAAGGCATTAATTTTTCAGTATCTTCTATGTACTAGTAATGTAAAAGGTAGGGCTGGGCTAGGTCATGAAGAGTTGGGACTTTACCCTATGACAACAGGGAACTACAGAGCAATTTCAAGCAAAAGAATGACATGATGAAGTGCATGTTTTTATAAGATTAACTAGGAGGTAAGGTGGAGATGAAATGCAGAGGAGAGAAATTGGAGGCAGGTTTAGAAGTACCCTGGAGAGAGAGGAGGATCTGCAGAAAGGCTGTGAGGATGGAAAAGAGGAGATGTATCTTTGAGGCATTTAAGTGGGAGTACCATCTGGGTCTGGGAACTGACAGACTGTGTAGGGCTTGATGGAGAAGGAGGAAGAGTCAAAGATAGTATCAAGAGCAAAGTTTTGGCCAGAGGGTGAATGTTGTTGCCATTAACAGAGGCTGGCTAAAGGGAAGATGGGCAGTTGGCTAAGGGAAGTTGTTTTGCACATGAATTTGAAGGAGCAACACAATGTCTAGATGGAGGATTCCGGACATCGGAGATGCAGGTCTCAGAGAGAGGCTGGACTAGAGATGGGTTTTCATGGGTTTAGGAGTCACAGAGCTCACACGACTCAAAGAGAGGAGAACTATGGACTCATCCTCATTTAATGAAAGTGAGCGAGAAGAACCAGTGAAGATGACAAAGACAGAGGTGGAAGAAAGATCAAGTTAGGAAAGCCTTCTAGTAGTTAAGAGAGAATTTCAAGGATGAAGAAGGAGGAAACCTGATCAGATGCTGCAGAGGTGGGAAGAGAGGAAGACCAATGGTTAGTGAATTTAAAATATGAAAGCCGCCCAAGAGTCCCAGGAATGGTGGAAGGGAGCCCAGGTGCTAAGGGCTGGAGGAAGGACTGACAGCGAGGGTCTGGCAGGAGCAGGGAGTGCAGCCTTCCCACAGGAGGCCAGGTAACGCAGGAGGGCAAGACGGGCTGTCGCCAGCATCGGCACACCGAGGCGAGCAGGACAGGACCCAAGCTCTCAAAAACGTAATCTCCTCCTATGCATCTTCAAAAGAGATAAAGGAAAACAAAACTGTGGTGCCTTTCTTTTAGTAATTGAAGATGCCTTCATTTACTCAAACTTAAAAAAAATACCTGTCAGTAATGGCTTTCATAAACTCATCAATCAGGTCATCATAACGTTGTGATCGATCTCTTTTCTGATATAAGCCCATGTAAAATGGATCTTTTAAGAGTGCCTATAAGACCAAATGTAAAAATAAAATCATTTTGTTATATAACCAGCTTAAACATATTCTATAAAGCAAAAATCGCAATTTAAAAAGTTACTAATGTAATTTTTAAAACCTTACTACATTTCCTTCCAGAAACTCTAAACAGGCTTAATTTACTGTTATTTATATAAATACTGAAAGTTTGGGAAACAGAGGTTTGCTGGAGGGAAGGGGGAGAAGAGATTGGGGACGGGGTAGCTGGGTGACAGGAGGGCACGTGATATGATGAGCAATGGGCGTTATACACAATTGATGAATTACTGAAACATACACTTGAAACGCATGACGTACTATATTTAAATTAAAAAGAAAAACATAGTTTAAGCAAAGACTAACTTTCATCAAAAAATTTTTCTCATATTATCTTCAAAAGGAAGAGTGTAATAAAACTTTTGTTTTTCATATACAGGAGGAAGATCAAAAGAGGAAAATGGTTTTACTCACTGGATTATCCGTTCCTACATCAATACACACAGGCAGGCATCTATCAGGCCGTATTCCTGCACAAGCTGTATACAAACAAAGTTTTCCTACTGGGATTCCCATTCCATAGACACCCAGATCTCCGAGACCCAGAATTCTCTCTCCATCAGTCACCACAACAGCCTTAATTACAAAAAAATATATAAATTAAAAGTTGTCAAAAATGGGGTACTAGAGAAAAAGGCATTTGAAAAAAAATATTCTCTCCGTATATTTTCACTGTCACTTTAAAAAATTGTTTCTGGACTAACTTCCATGTAAACCAAACAAGCACAACTTAAAATTCTAGGATTTCTAGAATCTAGGTATTAAAATAGAGATGAACTAGATGTGATTTCCCTTAGTCTTTGGTTTAGAAACAGAATGCTTCTGACTGGAGGTTCAGCTTATATATCTTCACAAAGAGTAAACTGGGGAGAGGCAGGCAAACTTCTGATAGAGATTAGCCAGAAGAGAAAAAACAAGGTTAGAAATGAACATGCTGCTCCCACGTAATAACCTAGGCCAAATAAGAAACACCTGAACAACAGTGGGGGGCAGAAAAAATATCTAAAATAAAAAAATATACCTATCTACAAGGTTTTAAGATGATGTTAGGAGTTTAATTATCTGGCCAAATTGTTTTCTAGATTATTAGAACTCACGATTATTCATCAAAGATTATTTTGGTGAGGAAGACATGTTATAAAGGCAAGTAAGATTACTGCCTGTAATAAGCACTGAAGTCTACCAAAAGATCTTAAGTAAATCATTAGATTTTACTTTGTGAAAGATAGCCAGATTGACCAAGATTTGTATTTATTACATTTGAAACTCTTAAGAGTTTTAGATTTGCCTAAGGATCTAAAACCTGAGATTTAGAAAAAACAAAAACAAACAAAAAAAAAAACCATAATCCTCTCACTACCCACCAAAAGGAAAAGTTTTTATGGCATTTTAATGTGTTTTTTCTACCTAGAATAGTATCAACAGAAACAGAAAAGGAATACAGAGAAGGCGAGAAACCCCAGTGGTAGCGATAGTGATAGGTTCACCTTGTGAACTCCCATTTCAGTCCGAGTCGAACTCTGTACTGGTGACCATTTTGCAATTATTATTATCACGATTTCCTCAGAGCACTAAACTCGCATGTATGCAAGTGCAAAATAAATCAGCAACAATGAAAACTATCTTGTAAATTCAGAGGTAACTTACAAAGAAGGAAAAAAACATCTTGAAGAGGAAGGTTGTGCTATTAGTAGTACCTTAACATGATTTTCTGGCCAGTTATCCACAATTGATCTAACATGACCTCTGTCTGAGATTGAAATAAATAATCCCCTGCAACAGAACAAAAACACCTTTGCATTTCACAACAGTTTTTTGTTTTCTCCTAAGTTTTGTTCATAACTGGAATATTTAGATATTTTAATAAAACATCAAGACACAGTATCATTTCCGAGCAGATTTAGTGAAATCATACTGGATTATTTTCAAACATTTTCAACTACTTCAAACTGTAATTGCATTGCTCACACGGAAGCTGCAACAAAGATCATTATTAAATGACATAATCGTTTTACCCAAGAAGAAACTCGATACACCTCCAGTAGAAAGCAGTATAAAAATAAACCATCAATGCAGGAGAGCATAATAAAGCTATGTAAACTACTATTAAAACTCAGTAAAACTGATCATTTGAAATCTGAAGGAGCAGGAAGGGAACAAAGAAAAGTAAAGAAACTTCACGCAAGAGAAGCCACCCTTGAAGCATTAGGAAAAAATGAAGTTATTTTCAACACACAGTATACTGCTATCCAAGTGAGATAAAGCATCTGGATTTTAAAAAAGAGACGAAAAGAAGAAGGGGATGGGGGAGAAAATGAGTCAGGTACAGAGGAAGGCCAACAGGTCCCAGGGCCTTCACACTCGTTCTTACACTGAACTTTCTCATTGGTATCTCAACTTTGGCATTGCTATCCTAGCTCAAATGAGTTTATTTATTTTTTTTTTTTTTCAAATGAGTTTAAACAGTTTCTCAACCATAGCTATATAGTAGAATCACCCGATGGGCTTTTTAAATAATGCCAGGGCCCCCATCCCCAGAGATTCTGATTTAACCGACCTGGAGTTTAGGTCAAGATTTACTTGATCTAAATACAAGACCATCTTCTGTGTAAAAAAACACAGTATCTGCCCTCACCCCAAAGTCATACTCTCCATGCTTCATGTCACTTCTGAGCACTGGACGCATGTCAGAACCACACCAGGAACTTCTATGAAACACCTACACGGGGGCCCAAGTCCAACCTGACTGAGCCAGAATCTCTATGGGTGGGGCCCAGGCATAAATAGGTCTTTTTCTCCTTGCCCTTTAATCTGGATTGAGAACCCCTATTCTGAATGAAAAAGAAACTCTAAAGGAGCTCAAATGCTGGGTTAACTTAAGAAACGTTTAAGACACATTAGCTGATGTCAGTACACAGGATACCACAGACAGTGTTCTCAAAGTATCTTCCAGGGAACACCTGCAATACCGTTGCCAACCATGTTCATTAAAATGCAGACCTCCACATCTTCTCCTTTTTCATTAAAATCTTGGGAATGAGAAGGAGAGGAAGGCTGGCACGGATCATCATTTTAAGTCCCACGGTGTTTTGTTACACACATTAAAGTCTGAAAGCCACTAGGTTAGATGAAAGGCAAGGGAAGATCAACGCTACCCACACATTAACTGAGGCTACATCTGTATCAGCAGGACATGGGAAAAGCGTGAGGATGATGAAAACGCTAACAGGTGAGAGGAACGCAACAAGAAAACACAAATTAAAAGTTTACGAGGAAACGGTCTCCTCAGTTCCTCCTGTGACCTTCTCAGCTGCTCTTGGGTAGGCGCTAGCATCCCGATTTTATGAGAAAACAGATCCAGAGGGAGAAAGAGACTGATGAGAAGACCTCAGTAGACGTCCACTCCAGTACTCTTTCTATTTACTATAGTGGAAGTGCTAGAACTATTTGAAATTGAAATTTGAAGAAGTTCATAAAAAAAGAATAGAAATTAAAGCCAACAAAAAAATGAGAATCTTTTTAATTTGGACAGACTATCAAGTTGATATCAATGAGAACTCTGGAGAATCTGCTACCAAAACTAAAGTACCCCCTGTTTTTGGTACAGAAATGCACAGTTCTTCTAACAATCATAATAACTTACAGAGGATTAGGAATGAATGGTGCCGTTTCTACAAAAGCAAGATATGAACATGTTGGGTTTTTATTGACCCTTTTTTAACCTAATGAAGCTTTTGGGAGGAGGGAAACGTGATTGACATAAGATCGCAATCTTTAAAGAGAAATGTAAGGGGTGCTAGGGAGTGCTATTTTTTCCTACACAATCATCATTTACAAAAATATTTTTGAAAATCAGCCTTACTTAGGTCTTCTAAAGATGTGTCCATACTGGGAACAGGCAAGACCCACTGTTGGCGTGTACACAATCGGCATCAGACTTTCAATATCATCTTGCAGAATTCTATAAAACAGCTTTTCATTTCTTTCTTGTATTCCCATTATATAGATGTACCTGAAATTAAGCGTCCAAAATAATGTCTACATCAGTCAGCATTTACGCTCAAAGTTTTGGCCTTTGGAAATTATACGTAAACATCTAAAATGGAGGACTAGTTTCCCTACCAGAAAAACAAAACCCTAAGTTATTATTATTTAACACCAAGGACAAAAATTAACAAAAATAAAAAATGTTCTTAAATAGCAGATGATAACGAAGAAGAGGAGGAGGAGAAGAAAAGCAGGAACAGCTACTATTTATTGAGCCCTCTGCTGTGAGTCAGGCTCCACACCATGCACTAGAAATGCAAAGACTACCGTGAGACCACCTACCCTTAAGAAAATAACCTTCAAGGTGGTGGACATGTAAATATGGAAGCAAAATAAAGTGGGATTGATTCAAATATTTACTAAGTGCCAGGCACTATTTTGGACTCCCGGGATATAAGTAACCCCTGTCCTTGTGGAGCTATAATCCAGTAGGCTTAACGGCATTATGAGGTCTTTAAAGGAGCACAGAGGTGCCACAAAGACAACGGTCAATTCATATACATGTATAAATGGCTTTTCAAGAATAAAGTTGAGAAAACTTGGAAATATTGGCTTGAAAAAAAAAAAAAAAAACAGTGGCTGGGGAGCCTGGCTGGCTCAGTCAGAAGAGTATGGACTCTTGATTTTGGGGTTGTGAGTTGGAGCCCCATGTTGGGTACAGAGATTACTAGAAAAAAAAAAAAGAAAGAAATGGACTTAAAAATAAAAAGCTGTAGCTTCTACTATTAAAAAAGAAAGAAAGAAAAAGAAAAAAAAAACAGTGATCACCTTGAATTAAATACATGTAAAACAAACAAAAAAATAAATAAATACATGTAAAACAGACTCATTACTTTTCACTCAAAGTTGTCTCTCCTCTTGTTGCTATCTGACCAGATGGGAATTGGAGATCCCATTCTTGATTTCTTCCTCTCCCACTCTGCCTTTCCCTAGTGTAGTAAGTCAACAAGGCCTGGCGTCCTCCGGCTAAATCATTTTCAAATATATCTATATATATACTTTCAACTTCCTTCTAGCCTAAAATACACCTCCCCAAATACAGTCCCCAAGCAGGACTATAAACCCAAGTCCTGCTTTACTTACTGTTCAGTGTCTTTCCTATCTCCTTACCTAACTTCTTGAAAGTTTGCATTTCCCTTCATGAGAATCCCAATCATTTCTCAGTCATTGTACTTTTCCGATTGCCCCATCAGATCAAAGAAATCACTCTCACCTGTCATCAAACAATAATTTCCTGTACTTAACAAACCCAAAAGATATTTTTAATTCTGCATGCAAGCTGATCCCTTCTACCCAGAATACCATGCCCTTCTTTCTCATTTTACCTGCCACCTGTAATACGCGGTTTAAAACTCAGCACAGGCATCACTTCCTCTAGGAAGTTTAAATGGACTCCCCAAGTCCAGTGAGGGGCCCCTATTTGCGCTTTCAGAATATCCTCTGCATGTACCTTTTCCTCCTTGTTCTGCACACTGTAGTATAGAGTACAATGATGATCACAGTATAACTAGTTATTGATGAGCTCCTAGAAGGCAGGGCTGGGATGATGACACATTCTAGTCACATTCTAGTTTGCCTGGGACAGCTTCAGTTATGCTTCTTTTTCACTCCCGTAGATTGGATTATATATTATATGGTCACTTATCATTTACCTACTTTACATCCTTAGTGGCTAGTACAGTGGCACACACAAAGTAGAAGATTAACAAAAGTTGAATAGAAAGGGTACAAATCAGGGCAGCGCAGGTGGCTCAGCAGTTTAGGGCCTGATCCTGGGGTCCCGGGATCGAGTCCCACGTTGGGCTCCCTGCATGGAGCCTGCTTCTCCCTCTGCCTGTGTCTCTGCCTCTCTCTCTCTCTCTGTGATAAAATCTTTTTTTCTTTCTTTTTTAAAGAAAGGGTACAAATCAGATGACAGCTCTTGCTCCTAAACATTCCATTCAAGGCTGAAATGCTCTGTGATTTTAAGCTTAAAAAATAGATTTCTGCTAAATTTTATAATAGTGAACACAGTATTCAATGAAATAAAGGAAACAGTCATTATAAAAATAAGTTAACTCCTAAAACACAAACTTCATTATGAGACTGCATATTTCTTATGCAATAATCATAATGCTCCCAATTCTTCTGATCAGAGCATCAATAAAGAACTAGACATCTAATCAACCCTTACTTTTCCAAAGGGCCATTCATTTTTTTCACGTTTTTATGAAATCGTAAAGCTTGAATATCCTGTGTCTCTATTTTGGGAGGTAGAAGTCCTTGAAGACCAAGCATTTGTCGCTCTTGTAATGTAAATGCCATTCCCTAAAAAAGAGAAAAGGATTAAAAATTATTGCTTACTGAGGTTGCAATGATGCTATCCTGCAAAAATGTAATTTAGATGTAAATTTTTAAAAAATCAGTAAGATATCATTTTGCCCAGACTATAAAACATTTTTAAGACTAATCATCTCTATTATTGGTGAGGGTGTGGTAAAAGTTACTCTCACATATCATTGCTGGAAAAATAAACAGGTTTAAGCTTTTTAGAAGACAACTCAAAAATATTCTTAAATTTTAATGCACATACTCTACAATAGAGCAATTCTACTTTTAGACAGCCATCGTAAAGAAATATTCATGCATAAAATAAAGAGGTGTATGTAAAAAGATTAGTTATAGTAGTGTTTCTATTTCTCTTGACTATAACATACTAACTAAAAGCCCGTCAATTATGGGGAACCTATGGTATTTCCAGACTATGAAATACCATACACTTAACACAGATCTCTAATTACGTAGAAGAATCTCTCAGACACATAGTTAAGGGGAAAAAAGCACGCTGCAAATCAAACACGCTCACTGTGGACTGTTATGTTCAGAAAACCCCCATAAAGTACATACTATATACAGGTGCATGAGAACATACATTACACATTAGAAATGTATAATGTATACATTAGAAATGAAATGAAATTAACAGAATACAGCTTGAAGAACACAAACCAAACTGATGACAGGAGCTACTCCCACTAGAAAGATGTGAGGTGGAGTTGAGAAGGGCAAAGGAGGGAATGATACTGAGAAAGAAATTAACCTATGTCATAAGAAAATCTTTTCCAATTTCTAATACTTAGCTGTGTGTCAAATCCTTTTCACCAAAGTGATGTCAGTGAAAATGCCAGAATAGGGACTTCCCAAATCTTTTCCTCTATAAAAGTAGTAAGAACACTGGCCAAGTGATTAGAATACAATTTTTTCAGAATTCTGGAAACTAACCAAAGGCTTCAGCAATGAGGGAACATTTTACTCAAGAAAAACAGCTGAATTTTCATAAGAACCGCTAGTTTCATGACATTTTTATTTGCCTTATTCCTATTTTTTCCTTAGCTCCACAGTAGCCTAGAAAGCAGCAATCGCTATGAAACAATTGCTTTGAAAACAGAATCTAGCAGCTACTAAAGGGAGGCTGGAGCTAATTCTAAAGCCCCGTATCCAGGAAATTTACCATTATTTGACCTGTCTGGTGGTTCAGGGGAAGACCCCACTTGTAAGGCTGTATTTAACCTGATTTGGAGTTCACCCAGTGTGAATAGGTTTTTCCTCCAGAAAATCTTGTTGAAAACAATCAGAGGTAATTATTTAACATGGCAGCTGCCTAAGGCAGTGGATAACAGCTCGAGCAAACAAGATAACCAAAAATCTTTCTGAAAAGGAAAAGCTGAGAAACAAAATGTCCACAAAGTGGGTGAGAGTTTGAAAAGTTTAATATATTCCTAGGAATCTCATCATGAGCTATAGGCAAGTCCAAGAAAAGACCTGGGGTGGGATGGGGGGAGGCTTTAGCTCCCACCTCGGACTACCTTGAGGCTCCCTGTAAGCAGGAAATGATGGCTGACGGTTAGTTGTAAACTGCCTGACTGAGTACTAAAGGCATGCCCCAACATGTACACAGAGCCCTCAGGGATTTAAGTCTCCATCTAATCATCAGTGGACCACCAAGCTCACAAAGCAGACTTTAGTGGGCCTATCAAACAAGAATAAACCCTTTAAAGAAGTAGTTCAATTATACATCACACACTTAAAAAAATTAGTTCAGAAATTTAGTAAATAGACAACAGCAATACAAGAAACACTGGGAGGAATATCTGGTTTCCAGAGCAGCCACATTATTGATAATGTCCAGTTTTCAACAAAAAAAATTGTAAGGCACGCAAAAAGACAAGGTCTGGCTCATATAAAGGAAAAAGGGTAATTAATAGAAACTGTCCCTAAGGAATCTCAAACATTGTACTAAATAAACAAAGACTTTAGTTATTTTGGATATATTCAAAGAACTAAAAGATAGCACATCTAAAGAACTAAAGGGAAGTCCAAGAAGGATATCCCACTAACTACAGAATATCAATGAAAAGATATAAAAAGGAACCAAACATACAAATTCTAGAATTGAAAGTACAATCATTGAAGTAAAAAGAAAATCAGAGGGGTTCAACAAAAGATTTGAGCAGGTGATTGACAAACATAAAGATAAGTCAACTGAGATTACCCAGTCTGAGAAATAGAAAAAAAAAAAAAGCAATTAGTAAATATGAACAGAGCCTCAGACACGAGTGGAGCATTATCAAGTGTGCCAATGTATGCATAACAGGAGCCCCAGAAGGCCAGGAGTGAGGAACTATATACAGCAATAGTTTTTGTGTACAATTAAAATTAAATGAGAATCGGGGATCCCTGGGTGGCGCAGTGGTTTGGCACTTGCCTTTGGCCCAGGGCGCGATCCTGGAGACCCGGGATCGAATCCCACATCAGGCTCCCGGTGCATGGAGCCTGCTTCTCCCTCTGCCTATGTCTCTGCCTCTCTCTCTCTCTCTCTCTCTGTGACTATCATAAATAAATAAAAAAAAAATTAAAAAAAAATTAAATGAGAATCAATCTCAACTAGATTGTCATAAAGACAATAATTGCAATCCCAAGGGCAAACCACTAAGAAAATAACTCAGAAGAAGGCAGTAGAAGAGGGGCACCCGGGCGGCTCAGTGGTTGAGTGTCTGCTTTTGGCTTAGGGCGTGATCCTGAGGTCCTGGGAACGAGTCCTGCATCAAGCTCCCTGCAGGGAGCCTACTTATCCCACTGCCTAGGTCTCTGCCTGTCTCTCTTGTGAATAAATGAAATTTTTTAAAAAGGCAGAAGAAGAAATGAAAAAGGAATTAAAATGGCATACTAGAAAATATCAATTTAACACAAAGGAAGGGAACAATGGAGAAATACAGGAACAAAAAAGACAAGACACAAACTACAAAATGGCAGACATAAATCATTTTATCAACCATTATATAATGTAAATGGATTAAAATCTATAATTAAAGGCATGGATTGGTAAGACGGAGAACATGATCCAATTTTATGATGTCTACAAGAGACACTTTAGTTCAAAAAACACAAGTAGGTAGGAAGCAAATGAATGCAGCTCCATCTCATGACCCCAAGATCATGACCTGAGCCAAAAATCAAGAATCAGATGCTTAAATGACTGAGCCACTCAAGCGCCCAGGTGTCCCAAGTCTTGATCTTGGCCTGAGTCTTGATCTCAAGCTCCCCACTGGGTGTGGAGCCTACCTAAAATAAAAAGTAAAAAAAAAAAAAAACAACGTGTTGTATTTATAATGCAGGGTAGAAGTTAAAATGATTTAAAAAGCAATTTTATATATTAGGTACTTATGTTAATAGTTGATCAAATGCTTAAATTTGCTAGCCTGCTATTAGTAAGTGAAGCAAGCCTGCAAAGATGACATTAGCTTCACATGAACACCTTGATTAGTTCTTGAACCGTCCCCTTCTCCTCCTCTCTTCATCTCCCCAGGCCCACCTATCCCGCCATGTCTGCCCTTTTCTTGCCTATGCCACGGCAATACCCTCCCAATCAACATCATGGAAGTGTGCCTCCTTCAGCTGATCCTGAAAAACTCCCTGAGCTATTTTCCTTTAGACACACTCAGTTTCTTCACATATGCCAACACTGAAAAAATCCGTTAACCAGATCCGAATGTACAGGTTAACACACTGGGGAGAGAGCAAAGGCCCCTCTATTTCTTTCCCTCCCAGTGCGGTTAGAGTTCTCTATTGGGGATTAGGAAGTTACCAATACCTACTTACAAAACTGATAGCTAGTAACTAACGATTCATAACGTCGAGACCGAACACAATAGGGGCACCTGGTGGCTCAGTTAGTTAAGTGTCTGCCTTCAGCTCAGGTCATGCTCCCAGGGTTCTGAGACAGAGTCCCGCCCTGGGCTCCTGCTCAGCAGAGAGTCTCCTTCCCCCTCGCCCTCTGCCTGCCTCTCTCCCTGCTTGTGCTGTTTCTCTGTCAAATAAATACATAAAATCTTTAAAGAAAGACTGAAAACAATATTTAACAATAGCATTATGGCTAACTGATTATAAAACATCCCCTAAAGCAAGGAACTCATATTTACATAGAATTTACATAGCCTAAAGTAGCTTTCCAGTTTTTTTTTTCCCTCCACAACAGTCTAGGTGAAGAAAGTGGGATCCAAAGAGGTTATGACCACACTGAAGATTACATGTCCTGTAAGGGTCAGTCTCTGTGATTCCAAATCGACCTACTCAACCACGATGTAGCCATATACAGAAGGCTTATGAAGCATCATGGAGATTATTGATAATACGCTCTCCCCAGGAGTAAAATGGCATATAAAATTGTACACTACGAATTTAAAAGTAAATACACTTTTAAGGGGATTTGGCAAAATAAAAACAGATGATATACTGGGGTGGTAGGAATGTGATTTTCCTTCATTAGTCACAATACAATTCTTATTATTTACAGAAATAACAAGAAAAAATTGAATTAGTTTATATTAGAGATCCAGTCGGAGGAAATTAAAATAAAAACAGAGATCTGGAAAGGTTAAACGAAGAGCCAAAGTTTCATGGCTAGAAATCAAAATTCATACCGAAATTCCTGCTTATAACCCAGCATGATGATGTCTAATCCTTTAAAGTATAAGGACTTCTAAAAAATTTCATAAAGAATTTCATATTCATACCAGAATAGGCAAATCTATAGGAAGAGAAAACAGATTTGTGGTTGCCAGGGGCTGAGGAAGGGAAGGGGGGAGGGGGACTGACAGCCGAATGGCCTCCACGTTTCGATTTCAAGTGATGGATGCAGGACACCGAATGCACCTAAGGTCACCGGCCTATACAATTTTAAATGGTTAAAACTGTAAACTGTACACTATTTAACACAATGAAAAAGCCTTACAGACATAGCAAGAGGTCTGCCTTTAGTAGGCAGTGACTACAGACATCTTAAAAGATTACAATCTTAAAATAATTCAGTACTGCTTAAAATTACTATTTAATTAATCACAGCAGCAACATACTCTTAAAACATTTAGCTTACAAGGTGTGAAGCACAAACCTGATTTAAGTCCCCAAAGAGTTCATGACCCTCGAATCAGGAATCATGAGTCTATGTTCCTTCTTAAACACACATGACAAAAAAAACTCTGATACTTAAGGGGCTTCCAAAAGTCATCTTCCGTTAGGTACCTACACAGATGCTATCCAGTCGTGGAGGTTTCAGAGGGCCAGAGCGTTAGATTTTCTTTTCTTTACAGAAGTACTGTAATGCATTTGAAATTACCCTCCTCCTTAAAATTAATTACTTTATAAATTTAACAATATACTTCATAAATTTAATTTAATGTACTTCATAAATTTCTCATAATTCTGAGTACATTTTAGATAGTTTCTGTAAGGATAAAAATAAAATAAGACCAACATAATTAGCAAATATTTTCTATACCCATAGCGTTGTAAAAAATGTAAAATTCTGAATGGTGCCTGTCCCAAAGGAACTTTAACCTTAACCTTTAGTTAAGAAATAAAAGTTCACAAAAACGTAAATACCAACGATAACTTCAATGACAACATAAGACATGAAAGGAAGCACGCAGCCACAGACGTGGGTTACTTGCCACAGGAACAGGAAGATAAAAACTGCTACGGGTTGCAGAGAAGGGAACGATTATTCCAGTCTACGGTGTACGAGAAGGCTCTACAGGAGAATTGGATTTTGGATGAGCTGCATCGTGAAGAGCAAGCAAGATTTGGGGAAGCAAGGCCAAAACGAGGGAGGATTAGAATATCCCTCAGTGAGCGTCACTCAGTTCACTGCTGCCGGCCGAATTCTCATTCTGGCAAGGTCTCAAAAATGCAAAGAAGAGGCGCTCGTGTGACCCGTGGTCAAATGTCCCTTTGTAGGCCTGAAGTCCTTCAAAACACATCCTACTGTACACGAGTTACCCCCAACGCCCATCATGGCAGACGAATGGGATTGGCAAATTTCTGAGGACTGTTGCTTTCAAATAAAGCCCACCTTAATCTGCACCACTCCCAAGAGGTAAATCTCACATATTACAATAAACTCCGTGTAAACTCTTACAAACTTTCAGTTAAAAAAAATCTCTTTCCAGAAGTATATGTACTTACTAATTAATATAACCACTAGGAAATAGGGATTTGCCCAGTGAACACAGTTTGGACCCTGAATAAAGGCAAGACTAGATACCAACAATTCCCATCACTTCTGCCCCAAAAGCATAAAGAGGAGGTCAGAAGTCTCTCCACTTTGAAGCAGTGCTGTGAGATTAAAGGGCAAAAGCACCTGAGTGCAACGATTTGTGTCCAAAAAGCTGGGTGGGGGTATGGTAGGGGTGGACGTTAGACAAAATTTTATTTTACAATTTTGACCCCATATCCCAAGGGCTCAGATGCATTGGTCCAGGATAAGTACTTGTTCTGAGCTGGGTAAATCTAAGTTTCCCACACTGGCCAAAAGTCCTGGCCAGACTGCTATTCTAGGGACTTTTTCTGAGCTGAGACTAGGAAATAAAGTCAATCTTTTTCTGGTGGTAGAAGTTGTGGTGGGTGAAAGTGGAAGCGATAAAACAGTCATGAGTCTTGCCCCGTGGAGAAAAGTGGAAAGTCATGCGGAAAAACCCAAATACTTCTGAATAGTTTTAGCATGAGCCTACAAAATAAAAAAAAAAAGTTCACACTTTATCAGTCTAAAAGATATCAAACCTTTACCAGGAAGAGAGAAAAGGCTAATATTAATGTCACTAACCTTGTTTGTTCTTGGGTTTAGCATGAGCGGCTTGCCTTTCTCTTTTATGTGTATGTGACGACATGCCAAGGTGGAAGGAACAGCCACTATTCTTAACCGGGACAACATCTTTCCTTTCACCTGGGAGAAAAGAAGAAAATAAAGGATGAGAAACATATGATAGAACTGCCTGCCCATCCAGGTATCAGTTTTCGAAAGCTTAATTTTCCACACTTGAAAAAGCTTTTTTCAAAGTATGATTATGTTTCTACAGGTTGTAACAGTTGCAAAAGAGTAGTAATTGGGTGAAAACAAAGACTGACTTTTCCTGACAACACTCTTAATTAAGTCCCTGGTTAATTATCATTGCTATTTTGCATATACTGCATTTCTTTTTCTAACCCACCCAAGTGCAAGTGCGGCAAGGTATGTATCTCCCCTTTAGGAGAAAAAGAAATGGGAAGATTAATAAACAAGGTAACATCTAATAAACAAGGACATGTGGTCCATGCACATGGGTGTGGGAGTTTAGGTTGAAAGTGGAAAGGTAACAGGAAAGCCTGGAGCACAAACATTCAAAGGAAGAGAAACTTATTCAAATTCTTAATCTGGATGTAGAATTTTAATGTACTAATATAGTCAGTGCTTATTTTTATTTTTTTTAAGATTTTATTTATTTGTGAGAGACACACAGAGAGAGAGAGAGAGAGAGAGAGAGAGAGAGAGGCAGAGACACAGGCAGAGGGAGAAGCAGGCTCCATGCAGGGAGTCCGATGTGGGACTCGATCCCAGGACCCCAGGGTCATGACCTGGGCCGAAGGCAGGCGCTAAACCACCGAGCCCCCCAGGGATCCCTATAGTCAGTGTTTAAATATAATGTACTAAATATGTTTTGTTAAAAAAAAAAACCTGTTATTTAATATTAAAAACATGCAAATTGGATATAAAACCTGTTTTTGCCCTTTCACACTCATCACAAACACATGGGAATCTTTCAAAATGGAAAACTCTACATAATACATTAAACATCAAATATTTACTGATGGAAATATAATAGATTCTTCTGCATATCAATTCTCCCACCCAAAATCAATTTGCAAAGCCCCTCTATCTTAACCATTGCATTTATCCCACAGTAAGTTTTCTACTGGAATTTTTATTTGCTGAAATATCAAGGTTTCAATACCCTGATGCAGCAAACAGGTGCAGCAAACCATTACACTGGGATTATTTTTTAAGTTAATTTATATAGAAGTAAAATTCACATAACAAAATGTGCCATTTTAAAGTGAATAATTCAGAGGGATTTAGAAAATCCATAATGTTGGGCACCTGAGCGGCTCAGTCGGTTAAGCATCTGCCTTTGGCTCAGGTCATGATACTCTTCTCCCTCTCTCTCAGCCTGCCATTCTCCTGCTTGGACTCGCTCTCTTTCAAATAAGTAAAATCTTTTTTAAAAATTTGAAAAAAAGAAAAATGAAAATCCATCATGTCATGCAACCCATATCTTTCTAGTTCCAAAACACCTTCACAATCCCATTACATGGCTCTGCCTCCTCCTCCAGTGCCCACAACCACCAACCCGCTTTCTGTCTTTATGGATTTACGTGTTTTGGATGTTTTATATAAACGTGCTGCATAAATGCGGCCAGAAAAAAAAATCTATATGATTATAAGGACGTCAAGAACCATGAGAGATGGAGACTGGGGGTGGGAGGACAGAACAGATAATTCAAGGTACAAACCTGCAGTGAGAGTCCTAAGAAATCATAACTCCTAAAGGTCTAATACATAGGATAGTGAATACAGACAATTTTGTATTATAATCATCAAACTTTCTAAGAGACTAGATCTTAATTGTTCCATCCACTAAAAAAAAATGATAATTATACAACATGAGAGGCAAGAGCTATCAATACAATGGCAATCATATTACAATATATATATGTATCAAATTAATGTTATACACCTTAAATTTACACAGTATCATATGCCAAATATACTTCAATAATATAATATAATAAAGAATTATGAGAGATATACAATAAAATAATTGGTCACTTTAAAGAGTTAATGTCCTGAAAGACAAAAACTAGGGAACCACTGCAATTTAAAGAAGGCTGACCATATGACAAATGCAAAATCTGAATTTAAGAAAATGCTATCAAAGACATTTATTGGGACAATTGGCAAAACTGAAAGATATACTGTAGCTTAAATAAAAGTACTGTAGGGGCACCTGGATGGCTCAGTGGTTGAGTGTCTGTTTTAGGCTCAGGTCATGATCCTGGGGTCCTGGGATCGAGTCCTGCATTTGACTCTTCGCAACGAGCCTGCTTCTCTGTCTCTGCCTCTCTCTGTCTTTCATGAATAAACAAATAAATCTTTTTTTTAAAAAGTACCATAAAACTTTAAGTTGCCTCTATTTGATAGCCATATGTAAGAGATATCCTTGGTCTGAAAACACAGTGAAGTATTAAGGGGCCAAGAAGTATGATATATGCAACCAAAGCCTTTTAAAGCATTTCAAAATAAATTTTTAAAAGATTTGAAATGGTAGCTTTGATCATGTGTTTGTATAGTTCTTCCAGGAGAGACAACATTATTGCACAAAACTAAAACTTTGGTACGAAAGACTAGTGTTGCAGTATACTGGCGAGGCAGACATATCTAAGATATAGGATGGAATGATTTTTACTTTAAATCAGAGACAATCTGAAGAAAAATTCATTTTGTAATCAGCACTTGTAGTATAATCAATACTTGCAGGGGCGCCTGGGTGGCTCAGTCAGTTAAAAGTCCAACTCTTCATTTCCACTCAGGTTATGATCTCCTGGTCCAGAGATCAAGCCCCAAGACAGGCTCCAGCGCGGAGTGTGCTTGAGGCCCCTGCCTCTCCCTCTGTGTCCTTCCCTCCCAAATAAATAAATAAGATCTTAAAAAAAATTTTTTTTTGTCCCCAATTTCTGGCACAGAGCCCCTAAAAACCTGTGGAATTTCCTGAATGATACAAGTACTTTTTTGTTATTCATAGGAAGCCACTTTTGATGATAGGTGAGTTTATGCTAATGAGACGATGGGGGGGGGGGGCCCACAGGGACGACCCCTACAAAGCCTCCGGATACAGCTGGTCACCAGAAATATCATGTGATTAGAGAGTAGGAAATTTGTGCTCCACTCTGGAACCTGCAGAAAGGGAAGTGGGCAGGCCTGAGATCTCCTTTTTAACAAGGAGATCTGCTGAGCTTTCATGTTGGTGCACACACGTAGATGCAGGGGGGTGGCATGCTCAGGGAGGGCAAAGAGCTCTATGTCTTCCCCCCCACTCTCATCAATACGTAGTTCTATGTATCTCTTCTGTGGGTTCCTAAGTTGTATCCTTTTATAATAAACCAGCAAATGTAAGTCAAGTATGTCTCCGAGTTCTGGGAGTCATCATAGCAAATCATCCAGTCAGGAGGGGGTTGTGGGAAGCCTCAATTTACAGACGGTTGATCAGAAGTATGGGTCACAGCCTGGGACTAGTGATTGGCATCTTACATAGGGGCAGGGCAGTCTTTTGGGACTGAGCCCCTAACCTGTAGGATCTGAAGTTACCTCCATTCAGACAGTGTCAGAATTAAGTTAAATTAAGGCACGCCCAGTCAGCATTTGCTAAGAACTGGAGAACTGCTGGGCGTGGGGGGCAGGAAATATCTCACGTTTGGTGGCCAGAAGAATTGAGACTGCAAGTAAGGAGAATTCGAGTTTTTCCTTTCAGGAGTTAATTTAAGACCAGCATTCTAATATATGAAATCTATTTTCAACTCCTGGTTAAAGTTTTACTTCACTACCCAATCCTGAATGTAGTCTGTATAATAAACATACCACCACTTGTCCAATCTACCTTATAGATGATGGGGACGATCAAATGAGAGACCATATGCAGAAAAGTATTATAATTACGCAATGTTTTATCACTGAAATTACTTTATTAGTAAGTGATATAGGGTAAAATAAAATACGAAGTAATTTTAATAGTGTCTTTAAAAACAGTGGGCGTAAGTTAAAAAATTAAGGAAAAAAAAATCTGCCAAAACTAGAACCAAGGACTCAGACATAGGCAAACAGCCTTAATATCAGCCGAGGAGGCAACAAGATAAAATGTTACGTTATACAGATGTGATGAAAGGAGAATTCTAAGAATGAGTGGGGTAAAAACAGGAACCAAAAGGCGGGCTTCTAATTTTCAATCACCACATAAAATCGAGCTGCTTGCTTGGGCTACGCCTCTGGTTTCTCCCCCTGGTGTGTCATTCATGTGGCCTTGCCCTGGAACTTACTCTCTGGCATTTACAAACTGGCTTGGGACAGAAACTGCTAGGCCCCTGGCTGCTGGAGACTACTCTCCTCCCTACGTGGGGTTAAAGGAGGCCAATGCAGGGGAGACAGAAATTAGAGGTCACGACTGGGTGCAATGAGCATAAGCTCTGCAGTCAAACCGGAGTCTGAATCTAGACTCAGCTCATCGCTGCTCTGGAATCAGCCGTGTCACCCAGGCATTCCCAAATGGTGTCTGAATCGGTGTTAGTCTGGAACAATTTTTCACTGGTTTGTGGCCGAATGAGAAAAACTGGGACAATGCAACACAGTCTTTCATAAAACAAAATTTGTCTTTGTTTTCCTGCTCTACTTATGATCTTCATACCCTTTTTGGTGATAAAAATGTCTTGTCTTTTCTGAAAAGATGGGGACGGTAGATTGCAATAGTTCTTTAAAAGGTCCTTAATTTAAAAAGGTCCTTTAGCTACTGACAAAATTAAAAGTTGGCAGTCTCATGTCTGGTCCCAATTGTCCTCCTTTTCATACCTGCCCCTGAAGTCCAAAAGCCCTGAGAAGTTTCATACTCTCATCAATCAAACAGGGGAGAGAGAACTCTATTTTGCAGAGCTGTGTGTAGCAATGATGATATTTATAAAAATTATCAAGCAATTAAAAGTTTTATCATCATCACAAAGAGCTTAACTACAGGGCGTAAAAGTTTACTTAACAAAACCCATAACCAGGCAGTTTAGCAGTGTAGTCAAGGCAAGCTCTGGACTCAAAACTACTGGATTTAAATCCTGACTTGGCCAATGCTAAGTCTGATTTTGAAGAAGTCTGTTGCAGTTTTCTCATCACTCAAATGGGGATGATAAACAACAGGACCCACTAAACAGGGCCACTTTAAGATTTAAATTAGATAATCCATGTAAGATACTTATCACAGTGCCCTCTAAGTGTTCTATAAATGTTAGTTATCTAAGCACTATTAGTAGTAAAAATAGACTAAAGGTAGTCACAAGGTGTCTTCTGAATGCCTGTTAGTTTCTGCATCAACATCGTTTTCTTTAAAGATTTTATTTATTTGACAAAGAGTGAGAGAGCACAAACAGGAGGAGCAGCAGGCAGAGAGGGAGAAGCAGGCTCCCCACTGAACAGAGCCCCCGACATGGGGCTAGATCCCAGGACCTGGGATTATGACCTGTGCCAGGGGCAGATGCTTGATCGACTGAGCCAACCAGAAGCCCCATATCACCATTTTCTACTATGAAATCCTTATTAAGAGCCTATAAGGATAATCATGGCTAGGGAAAAATACTGTATTGATTCCCTAGATGTTGTTTAGAATGACATTTGATGTTGCCTGGATCTACATATACCATCCAAATTCTCATTAGTGACCTAGAGATTTAATTGGAAACAGTTTAAATAAATGCTAACCATGACAGGATATATATTGGATAAATATTGTTCAAAGGAAATACGCAGCCATATAATGAAAATGGTGACTTTAAAAAAAAAGCTAACTTTTAATAAAACAGATTTTTAGAAAACGTAGAGTGATTTTGATAGTATGAATTTTGTGCTCCCTCTAAAATTGATCCTCAGTAAACAACTACAGGTTTCAGTATTATGTATATTTTAAAATATGACTAAGTTTGGGGTGCCTGGGAGGCTCAGCTGGTGAAGTGCCCAATTCTTGATTTCAGCTCAAGTTTTGATCTCAGGGTCATGAGTTCAAGCCATGTTGGGTGTGGAGCCTACTTAAAAAATAAGTAAAATATGACTAAGTTTGAAAATTCATCAACAAATTAAAATTTGTTTAATCTCATATATAATTTAATGTAGTTTAGAATAGGTTGTTTTCACAGGAAATTAAATATAAATTATGCATGAGCAGCATTATAGGAGTTAATCTGCATAAGAAATTTTCAAATAGTAAAGGGAGTCTTTTTTAATGAATTTTTAACGTGTATCCATAACAAATGTATTATAAAAGACAAAAACACTACGCATAAACGCCTTGTAAGGATGAAACCTGTAAGCAGTTCTTTCTCAGGAGTTAACTGTGCAGCAAGAGTATATTTAACTCTTGGGGTGCCTGAGTGGCTCAGCGGTTGAGCTCTGCCTTTGGCTCAGACCATGATCCTGGGGTCCTGGGATATAGTCCTGCATCCGGCTTCCTGGGGGGACCCTCTTCTCCCTCTGCCTATGTCTCTGCCTCTCATGAATACGTAAATTTTAAAAATCTTTAAAAATATATATATATATTTAACTTTGAAGAGATGGGAGAATTTCTACAAAACCATAGCCCAACATTTCCTCAATATATGACAGAAGTCATATCAGCATATCTGGTCTCTATTCCTACCTTTTAATTAAGTCTTTATAACTACCATAAAAGTCAAATACAGGTTACAAATCAAAGTTCAAAGCTAATTAAAAGTCCCACATTAAGAGACAAGGGTTAAACGGTTTTTTTTCTGTGTTTTGGCAAATCATGTAACATAGTACATGTAACTCAATCAGTTTTAGTAGTTGCACAATAGATTATATATTTACCTATGTTTTATCAGTCCTGAAGCATGTGCGTGTGTACATATACACATACAGATACACACAAGGGGCGGGGTAGGGAGGGGCAAGTGTGGGCAACTATTTCTTCTCTTACTTCCAGAATGCCTGGAAACTACAGAATAAATGC
The DNA here is from genome assembly GCF_048418805.1 of Vulpes vulpes. NCBI lineage: Eukaryota > Metazoa > Chordata > Mammalia > Carnivora > Canidae > Vulpes > Vulpes vulpes. The sequence goes on along the minus strand of NC_132784.1, from coordinate 35,079,542 downwards.
ATGGGTGAAGATTAAGGTTAAAGTTCACGAGTACCACATTGCAATTACTTTAACAACAAGTAGGGAGGGAGGGATGGGGCCCTTACCTTAAATTACCTGGGTTCGAATCCAGACTTTGCCACCTAGAACCTGTGATCTTGTCCAAGTTACTTAACCTTCTTAAGCCTCAGTTTCTTTATTTGTAAAGTGGAAATAACAATACCAACCTCAAAGAGTTATTTTGAGATGATTCACGGACAGAACAGTGTCCAGGCGGGAGCGGACAATTAATACGAGCTTCTATTGTTACCGACTGCAACACGAGAGGAAACAACCTGGCTATTTATCGACTACTCGGCCTGGAACCGGTGGGAACCCACCGGGGCACCGCTACTAGAACTGCGGTCGTGACCTCCAGGGTCCATCCCCGGCCCCACCCCCCAGCCCCCCACTTCCAGGCCTGCGCGGGCCACTGGGGGTGAACCCACGACCTGCACCGACAGCTCCCTGCGGCGAGGAGCTGGGAGCCCGGAGCCCGGGCAGGCTGCTGAACCGAGTCCTGCCGCCCGCCTGGCTGCAGGGGCGCGGGGGGGGGGGGGGGGGAGTTCGGGGCTCACGGGTCAGCCCGGGACCCGCTGGGGCCGCGAAGGATGCCCGACCCCGGGCCTTTCCCTCCGCCGCGCCCCGCCCAGCGGCCCCGCGCCGCCGCACGCGCCCAACCGGCGGCGGGTCCACGAGGAGCGCGGCGGGCGGGGGGGAGGAGAGGGGAGATCCGCGCCCGCGCCCCCTCCCTCCCGGACCCCCTCCCTCCCGAACCCCCATCCTCCCTCCCGGACCCCCTCCCTCTTCCCTCCCTCCCGGACCCTCCATCCGCCCTCCGCCCTCCCTCCCTCCCAACCCTCCCTCCCGGACCCCCTCCCTCCCCCCTCCCTCCCGGAGCCCCCCCATCCTCCCTCCCCCCTCCCTCCCGGACCCCCATCCTCCCGTACCCCCTCCATCCCACCCTCCCGGACCCCCTCCCCCCCTCTCCCCCTCCTCCCCCTCTGCCCCCCTCCGCCCCTCCCTCCCGGGCCCCGCCGCGCCAGGCCGCGCCCCGCGGAGCCCTACCGAAGTCCGTGCGGGCGACAGGTGGTGCTGCCGGGGGAGAGGCCGCGGCCCGCCGCCCACCAGGCGATGCTCCGCGGCGGCCTCGCCCGCCCCTTCCCCGAGCTGCGCGGAGCGGGCGCCGGGCGGGCCTCGCACAGGGGGGGGCAGCGGCGCGGCGCGGCGGCCGGGAGGCGGCGGGTGGAGCCGGGGAGCGGGGCGGGGCCGGCGCAGACTGACGGGCACGCGGGCCAATAGGCAGGCAGAGACCGGTTGCCCCGCCTCCGGGGCGGGGCTCGGGCCGCGGCTCCGCTGCCGGCGCGCCGAGTTCCCCCCCGGGGCCGTCCGCGGGCTGGTCCCTCGAGGTCGCGGTCCGAGGTCGCGGTCCGAGGCCGGGCGCGCTCCCGTGTGGACGCGACGACCAGGGGCCGCGCGGAGCAGGACGACCCCGGAGACGCCTGCGAGGCCCGGGCGCTCGACGCTGAGGCCCGCGCGTTCGCGCGAGAAGCGGCTCTGCGCAGGCGCGGGCGCGGGGGGGCGGGTCGGCGGGAGGACCGCGGAGGGATGGAGGCTGCCGGGGATGCGGGACCAGGCGCGCGGGCGGCCGGCGGGGAGCCGCCAGGGCCCTGCGCCGAGGCCTGCGCCCGGCTCGGAGCTGCGAGCCTCTAGGCGGCGCTCCACGGCGGCCCCCGCAGGTGCCCGGCCCTCCCTCCACAGGTGCCGATCTCCCCCCCGCAGGTGCAGGCCTCCCCCTGCCCCCCCCGCCCCGCTGCAGGTGCCGGCCCTCCCCCCCGCAGGTGCAGGCCCTCCCTCCGCAGGTGCCGGCTCTCCCCCCCCCCCCCCCTGCAGGTGCCCGGCCTTCCCCACCCTTGCAGGTGCAGGCCCTCCTCCCCCCCGCAGGTGCCCGGCCCTCCCCACCCTTGCAGGTGCAGGCCCTCCTCCCTCTCACAGGTGCCGGCCCTCCCTCCGGCCCTCCCTCCGCAGGTGCCAGCCCTCCCCCCCAGGTGCCCGGCCCTCCCCCCTCGCAGGTGCAGGCCCTCCTCCCTCTCACAGGTGCAGGCCCTCCCCCCCAGGTGCCAGGCCCTCCCTCCGCAGGTGCCAGCCCTCACCCCCCAGGTGCCAGGCCCTCCCTCCGCAGGCCCCAACACCTTCAGGCCCCGTAGCAGGCTAGCACCGAAACACCGCTTTGTCCTCTGGACAGCAGGGACTGTCCCTGAACACAGCCCTTTACCAGCTCATAGTTATGACGTTGACGTTGGAGGACATGTATTCACCTTTTTTTTTTTTTTCCAGAAAAATCTTATCACCAAAAATTCTTTGTGAATGAGCTTGTGTACTTTTAAAGTATGGTAATGATCGTTGTATTCATTTTTTTTTTTTTATGATAGTCACACAGAGAGAGAGAGAGACAGAGACACAGGCAGAGGGAGAAGCAGGCTCCATGCAGGGAGCCCAATGTGGGATTCGATCCCGGGTCTCCAGGATCGCGCCCTGGGCCAAAGGCAGGCGCCAAACCGCTGCACCACCCAGGGATCCCTTATTCATTTTTTTTTTTTTTAAGATTTTATCTCTAAGTGATTTCTACGCCCAAAGTGGGCCTGGGACCCACAGCCCCTAGATCAAGAGTTGCAGGCTCCACAGATCGAGCCAGCCAGGAGCCCCTGGTAATGACCATTTTTAAGTGAAGATGTAAAGGATACGAAAAGAGTCAATGAAGACGGAATAAGAAAACCGAAAGCGATGGGAATGTCAGAAAATTGAATGGAAGTAGAGAAAAGGGAGTGGTCCTTCCTAAAAGCCAACAGTGACACAAGGTTGGAGCAGCCGGGCCACTGGGAGCATGCAAGCGCGGGGCATGTCAGGGGGCCCTGTTGGCCAGAGTGGCCACCGCAGTCCGAGGAGGACTGGCAATAAGCTTCACCTAAGATAACCTTGCTTGCGGGAAATGGTCAAGGCCATCAGGCTCACATGAGGGAAACTTCAAAAATGACAAGCATCATAAAGGTTCACGAATAGAGGTAGAACGGTTTTGTCTTTGAAAGACAGCTTGTCCTTCATTAGACTAACCCTAGTCTGAAGGGTTGTAGAGAGCTATTATGGATGGGACTTACTTTGCTTAAATTGAGACATTTCATTCTTTAAATGAAATACTCGTTAACGGTCCAGAAGGCAGATACTGCTATTTATGCCCCGATTCATTTCTCCTCCTGAGTCGCTTTGGTGATTGGTCTGACACTTCATATCCAAGGCAGTAATACATGGCTATCGAGTACCTGAAAGGTGGCTAGTCTAAACGGAGATTCACACGGAGTACGAAAACAATACAGAAAAGGTTGTAAAACATGTACCTTGAATTTTAAAATACTGATCACATGTCAAAAAAATGTTGGATATTTTTGGTTAAATGAAATTTGTCATTAAAATGAATTTCCTCTCTTTTTACTTTTTAACATGGGTACTGGAAAATGTAAAATTTCACATGTAGCTCCCATCTGTGACTTGCATTATATTTCAGCTGGACAGTGCTAGTCCAAGAGGACCCTGTTAAAGCCACATACACAGAAGCTGCTGGATGGGACTGGATGGGACCTCTGGAAAGGCTTTCAAAGGCTCAGCTGGCACGTGCCTTTGGCTTTTTGCTTCATCGCACTTCTTGCCAGAAGAGTTTGAAGGCATGGCACCCATCATTGGACCATAAGATGACAAGCAAATGGGTGAAGGCTTAACTCTAAGGGTATTGGCAGGATTAAAGAACTTGGATCCCTGGTAGTATTATTGAGCCACATTCAGCTTGGTTCCTACCCTTATATTTCTTATTTTGTGAAATAAGACTCTCTTTGTGTAGATCTACTCAAATAGGGTTTTCTCTTGTTTGGGCTAAAAATAATTTCTAACAAGTGCTATTAAAATGCACAAAAATCGTGATCCCTGCCATACTATCTTAGTTTATACTTCTCTTTGGAATAGGTCATAACTCAAATTGAGGATATCAAATCTAAAGTAGTAGTGGCAGCAGCAGTCATGATAATAATACATTTTCCACACATCTCTTTTTATTCTCACAGAAAGCTTACCACCAGTTACAGAGTCATGGCCACGTTATCTAACCCAGGAGCTGTATCCTTCACTGCAGTTCTCAAGGAAAGAGCACACTTTGGGAGTTTGAAATATAAGAGTTCTAGTACTCTCTTACACTCTTTAAAAAAGTCACTCGACAGCTTTCTCCTGTCAGGTAGGTGCTATTAGACTTTGTGTACAAAAAAAAAAAAAAAAAAAAAAAGACCTTTTTACCTATCTCAAAGTTCACTCATAGGAGGAAGTATAATAAAAAATAAACAGTGGCTTTGTAAAATCAAAAGGATACAATTGAAAAGTATTCTCATTCTAGTTTCCTGCCCAGCATATAGCTGATGTTCAATAAGTAATAATTAGCATTCATTGAGCACTTATTTGCTAAGCATTGTTCTAAGGTTCTACATATATATATTTATATATAGTCATTTAATTGCCTCAACAATAGTATGATGTAGGTATAATTATCATTCCCATTTTACATATGGGAAATTTTGGGGTTTAGAGGTTGATTCATCCAAGAACAAAAGGGATACAAACTATGTTGTACAAACTCTGAATATTCTTGAATATTTTTACATACAATTCAATGTCTTGGATAGACCAGAAAAAGCCTTTGGAACATTATGCCACTCCAACCCCCAACCTAGGAGGTGGGAAAGCCTTTCCATTTAAGCTGTCGATTAAAATCTTATACATAATTCAAGGACAAATTCTATTTTCACCTCTTCAGTAAAAGCTGGTGTGATAGTGTATAAATACACATTGGGATTACCTAGGATCATTAAAAAAAGTGATGGCTATTCTATACCAATTAAATAAGAATCTTCTGATATGGGACTCTAGCACCTGTGTTGCTTAAATCTCATTTGTTTCTTTTTTATATACTTTGTGTACAGTAAAAGCTCTATGAGAGTAGGGTCTTGTAAAAATTATTTCTCACTATACTCTTTTCAAGTCCTCACATATGATTAATGTTTTATTAATTAATATGCAGGTTTAGAAATGTCAACATCTTTCTTGTTCCAATGAAGGAGTTCTCAGAGTATGATTCTCCATTATCATCATCATAACCTTTACTACTACCATCTGGAAATCTGTTAGAAATGCGACTACGTGGGCCCCACCATAGACTCAATTAGAAATTCTGGGGTCGGGGCGTAGCACTGTGTGTTTCGATTGGATACACACTCAAGTTTAAGACCCACTGTCTGATGCCATGCATTGATCAAGAATCTAATTTGTTTTTGTGTAGATTTTCCTACTGAAAAGAGCTCATTGGAAAACAAGAATGGAAAAGGTACAATGCTTGCCCTCACAGAGTTTACATTATAATATGGAGACAAAACATTTACTCTTCTAAGGGTAATTTAATAAGCAATGAGTTATTTACAGGTGAGGTGACAGGATCATGATGTCTTGGGTTTGTTTTAAATTATTTTAGAGAAGGCTGCCTGGGTGACTTAGTTAAGTGGTCAGCTCTTGGTTTTGGCTCAGGTCATGATCTCAGGGTCCTGGGATTGAGCCCTGCATTGGGCTTCCAGGTCAGCACAGACTCTGGTAGTTTTTCTCTCTCCTCCTCCCTTGGCCTCCCCCTCCCCAACTGTTCACAGTCTCTCTCCCAATTTCTCTAAAATAAATAAATCTTTAAAAATTATTATAGGGTGTTATACTATATGTTGGCAAATCAAATTTAAATAAAATAGTTTAAAAAATTATTCTAGGGAAAAAATGGGGATTGATGAAACAAGATTGGCAAAATGCTGTTATTAAGGCTGGGTGATATCTTTAGGGGAGTTTTTCATACTATATTCTCCACATTTTATATAATCGAACATTTCATTGTAAAAATTTTTTTAGGCAATATGTGAAAAATAAGCTCAGTGCTGTAATAGTTCAAAAGAAGCAACCACTTCTTAAACTTGAGTTACCTAGAAAGCTCTGTGGAGGACATGATATGAGAGCAAGACCTGACTTAAGTAGAAAAGTTTCTTAAGTGTTGTATTACCTATAAGCCCACAAATTCTTATGCATAATTTCAAAGGTAATAATTTCTAACGGTTTTTTTTAAATTCTTTCTTTCTTTCTTTCTTTTATTTATTTTTTAAATTTTTATTTATTTCTGATAGTCAGAGAGAGAGAGAGAGAGAGGCAGAGACATAGGCAGAGGGAGAAGCAGGCTCCATGCACCGGGAGCCCGACGTGGGATTTGATCCCGGGTCTCCGGGATCGCGCCCTGGGCCAAAGGCAGGCGCTAAACTGCTGCGCCACCCAGGGATCCCTCTAACGGTTTTTATTTGTCATTTTGGTGGTGCCAGAATTTATTTGATGGCATATAAGAGTTGTCACAAAGCTATTTATGGCCTGTATTTCCCCAACATAATGTAAACATTTGTATTTATATTACTATTCTTTACATATTTGTATCTTACATAATCTTCAATAGTTATTAATGTTTTTATGAGGCACACTTCCCTAGGTCCCACTTCAGGTAGTATATAACATCCAGTATATGCTCCATTTATGTCTTCTCAAATCCAAAACTTTTTGAGTTCTCAAGTCCAGCCCTCTCCAAGGGCTTCATCCATTTGTATGATCCAAAAGTGCAATCCTTATGGTACAGTAAACTAGGGGAAGGCTATGTATAGTTCTTAATTTCAATTTTGCTGGAATTAATCAGGTAATTTATTACTTAAATATTGCTTATTATAATACTCAAGCTAAATTTATTATGAATGACAAAGAATTGTTATGACGTTTTACTTGGTGCTGTGAGCACAGAAATGAGTGATTGGATGAGTTATAAAAACTTAGTTTTTTAGGAGAAATTGTTGATGATGGAAGTCAATAAAGTGGTTAGCTTTAAAGATTTATTTGAGAGAGAGAAGAGCACGAATGAGGGGGGGCGGGGGGAAGAGAGGGAAAGGGAAGGGAGAGAGAATCTCAAGCAGGCTCTGCACTGAGTATGGAACCCAACATGGGCCTTGATCTCACGACCTTGAGGTCATGACCTGAGCCAAAACCAAGAATCGGACATTCAACTTACTGTGCCACCCAGGTACCCCAAGCGGTTGGCTTTAATGGAAGGTTGACTGAAAAGAGACAAGGGAACATTCCATAACTCAGTCTGGATGACGGACTGCACAAGTGTGTACATATGTTAAAATTCATTAAAATTCATAATACTTGAATAAGATACTTCACACACCTCACTGCGTGAATTTTATATCTACCCCACCCAATATGTAAAATAAACCATTTGCATTGTGCGTTGCTGTTTCATTTTGGAATAAATGCCCCTGAACTCTGTTGTGGATACAGTACCCTCATCTTAGGCTTCTTCCTTGGTGTCCTCCACTGGACCCTCTCTAAAAAAAAGCAGGGGATTGTTCCTGGCTGTCAGGGTGTAGCTCACCAGGCCTTGCAGATTTATCTAAATATACAAGCCTGGAAAGAAGGCACAAGCTCTTCCAAGAGGGATGGATTATAGGGCAGGGGATCAGGGAAAACAAGGTGCCAAGGCCCAAATTAATGAGAAAGTGGGAGGAGGAAATAGGAATAGGGCTTGGTCACTAAACAGATAGAGAAGGACATGGGTGTGGATAAGTTAGTGTGAATCCTGTGCTTCTGGGAGCTGAGGCTGGTATCAGCCTTTGTCTTCTGTTTGGGTACGTTTGGCTAGTTTACCTGTGAAGTGGGAGGAGCCTTAAAGGGGCAGGCTTCCAGGGCATACCTGGCCAGGTGGCTTCCCTATAAAACTTTTTAATAGGCAGCTGAAAGTGTCACATATGCCAGTTATCTCAAGATGGGCACACTTTTGCCCGCCTTTCCTACAATTAAAGGAAGATGCTTGGACAAATTTCTGTACCAGTTGCCATGAAAATACAGTAGCTTTATTTCATCTAAGCACCAAGTGTGTTTGCTTAAGGAAAATTCATAGGATTGAGTTTTCAGAGAATCGTAGAAGGTCGTTCTTATAACAAGAATATATGTGGTAGGGTCGTTGGTTTTAGGTTGACACATCATCTATAGCAAAAGCAGATGGATTGTGCTAATCACATGTTTAGATTTACACAACTTCATCCACCTTAGACTAGAAAGCATTAACAATGAATGCTGGTTGCACCAATGGGAATGATCTTTCAATAAATTAGGGCCATTAAAAATGCAAACTCTAAAAATAAAAGAGAAAGTAAACAGTTTATCTAACAGCATTTATTCTAGACTGTGTAGAAACAAACCTCCAGTCCGCCTAGCTTGGAAGTGACCCATAAAAGCATTTAGTGTTAAAAAGGAGGGGGGGGGGTCGTTTGGTGTAGGTAAGTACTATCATTAAAAAACAATGATGAGAAAAAAAAACAATGATGAAGACTATAGTTTCAGGGATCATTTCTATAGTTTGCAAAAAAACAATGATGTTTTAAAATACAATAAAACACCAATGATGACAATTACCACTAAAAAGCAGCACTGTTTTTTACATAATTAAAATAATGTAGGGGTGCCTGGGTCCTGGGATCAGGCCCCACATCAGGCTCCCTGCTCCAAGGGGAGCCTGCTTCCCCCTCTTCCTTTGCCCGCTGCTCCCCATGCTTGTGCTCTCTGTCAAATAAATGAATAAAAACTTTAAAACTAATTAGTTACTTACTTAATGCTGTGTAAAAGAGTAAACAGATACCAAGATAAGCAGTACCTTCATTACCAAAATATTTTAAGGAAAGTTCCAGAAACTTTTGTGATGAACAAAGAAGTTAATATCATAGGCTTATTAACAATAGAAGACACTTTACTCCTTAAAGAAAAATAGCCCTTTGATGTTTACGGAAAATATTTTACCTCCTGATTTTCCTCTAGGACTTCGGTAACGTGGAGAAAGTAAAAATTGCTAGTGTCATTGTGGCAATACCTTCTTTCTTTTATGAAGGTGATTCAGTCTTACTAATGCCACTTCTAAAATTTTCCTGAGCCATTGGCTGCTTGGTGTTACTCATTCTAAATCCTGGTCTGGCTCCATCATTATCTATAAGCCCTTAAGTGAAGACCAGAGGAGTAGCAACATCGGCATCACAAGATAAAAATGAAATCTGGGTCCCCACCTCATACCTACCGTGTCAGAATCCAACATGCCCAGGTGGTTTCATGCACATTAACATTTGAGAAGCATGGGGAACCTCTGAAGTTCTAGATTCTGTGGACTCAATGTGCTGTGAATGAATCTTTATTTCTAGATATGGGCTAATGAGAAACCCATGAAATTTTTTATCTTCAAGAAGTTCCTGTGCCAAGGCAAATGCAGCTGTCTTTTCCTTCCCACACTGAGAATAATTTATGCTTAAATCATGAGCAGCACCATTTTATTTTTCATTCACCAGATATATGTAGTAATGGTCTAGAAACCAAGTAAAGCATTTACACCAGATAGAATGCATGCAAAGTCTCTGTCTGATGTCAAGGGGAAAAAAAAATCCCAAAAATATTTGCCTTGATCATCCAAATAGCATCCCAGGGATCTTGAGCATTACTTTACATACGGGTCCTTAATAGACGCTGCACACTTCATAGTTCTTAGACTGCATGGGATGAAGAGGTACCTCTGAGAGTCTCTCTTGGGGGCAGTACAGGGACACTTTTCCACAAAGTTTTCAAGATTTTTATGGCCCAGAGAGTAGCCACAATAGATACAGTAATCGAAGAAAACCATGAATCAATAAATTGAGTTTGATCATCCAGGATGTTTTCCCTCCTGAGCAATAAATGGTGGATTCTTTGGCACAAAGGATATCAGAAGCCTAAAAACAGCTTTCATATTGTTAAGTTGAATATTTCATATCTTTTAGATCAACAAGATGTGGTCTAACGGTAAAAGGCGTGCCTTTCCTCCCTTTACTGTTTGACTTTGGGCCTGCTGGCTTTCTGAAATGTTTCTCCATGTGAATCTCCTCCCACACCAGGCTGTGCCCCTGGGCCGGGAAGTCTTCTGTGTGTTCTTTCCACAGCCATGGGTTACCTCCTGAATGTCTGGGGACCCCACCGACTCCCTGGAGGCTTGACTCCATGCTGATGGTTCACATACGAACTTGGCCGTCTTGGGATCTGCACCAACTCCAGCAGTTAATTGGAGCATTTGTCTGAATGGGCATCCAAAGGGGAATAGAATATCTTTCCTTAAAAAAAAAAAAAGAATATCTTTCCTTCATTGCACTTGATCCAAAATTATACTGCCCAGGAAACCTAGAATAAAAGGTTAGTCCTAAACCACACAACGTTAGAAAAATTATTTCTGGATTTCAGCTTGGTAAGGGCACCAAATGGTGCAAACAGAATCTGTTGTTCATATCTTGTGCCTGCAACTAGGAATGATGAACCATAAGCTTTATTCATAAAACACCGGATCAGAGATTCTTCATCTCTTTGTCTGCAATGGACATCACCAATAATCTGGTGAACCCTACAGACTCTTAAGGATTTTTTTTTAATGTACAAAATAAAGCACATAGAATAACCAAAGAGTCCAATTATAATGACATAAAATTATGAGAATATTTTTTAAACCCCAAATTTCTGGTATAATAATACATGTGCTACTTTATAATACATTTTTTAAAAAAGATTTTATTTATTTGTTCACGAGGGACACACAGAGAGAGAGGCAGAGACACAGGCAGAGGAGGAAGGAGCCTGCTTCCTTCTGTGCATGCTCCCTGCATGGAGCCTGCTGTGGGACTCGATCCTGGGTCTCCAGGATCATGCCCTGGGCTGAAGACAGATGCTTAACCGCCGAGCCATTCAGGGATGCCCTACTTTATATTTTTATTTTTATTTTTTTTAAGATTTTATTTATTTATTCATGAGAGACACACACACAGAGAGAGAGAGGCAGAGACACAGGCAGAAGGAGGGAGAAGCAGGCTCCTCGCCAGGAGCCTGATGTGGGAATTGATCCCGGGTCTCCAGGAACACACTCTGGGATGAAGGCAGGTGCCAAACCGCTGAGCCATCCAGGTGTCCCAATCCCCTACTTTATAATACATTAAAAAAAATCTAAAAAAAAAAATCTAATGGTGGGTCTAAAAACTAGTAATGGTGAGTATAAATGATATTTGAAAGTATTTGCAACAATTACAAGGCGACATGAAAAAAATCTGTGGTTTTTTTTGTGGATAAAGACAGTTTGTCGCTTTCATCCGTAATTGAACAAAATGCTAAATTCTGGTTAGAGTTAGTGAAAATGAACATATTTTTCTCAATCCAAGTCCACCTACCCTCTGTGGTTGAGAACCCCCTGTGCCGGACTGTTTTTCATGTAAGTCCAGCTAAGCGCCTCCTGCTACCTGTCAGCAGCTTCTGATCTGGGAAATAGTTTCCTGCAGCAGTTTCTCTCGGCAGATCTCCAGTTTCAAGGATGTGCGGAGAACTTGCCTGTCAACAGGCCTTTTGTGACTCACAACAAATTCCACTCCATGTCGTTGTCCTGCGCGTTACCTGGGGACAGTGCTGCAACCTGGGCTTTTCCTGTGGTCCAGTGACTCAGAATTGTGAGTTTGCCTGGTTAGCATTGCAGGGGGAGGGGTGCTTTCAGTTTGGAAATTGGCCAAGTTTTCCAGGCTCCCAGGTTGGTAATTCAGGAAAGTTCCCCTAATCCTGTTCTGCTCCTCGTTAAGGGGACTGTGTTCGTGGGCTCCCTGGCCCGAGGCCATACTGCTAGACCTGCTGAGAAAGTACCTACTGACATTCTTACTCTTGGAACAATCGCTCTAGAATATATTTTTGAAAGTGTATCATGAGGATTTTTAAAAAAGCATTTTGTTTGCAATTTTGTCTCGGTAGAAAAATGTATTTTAGCTCCTTTTGTGAAGAAAAATGACTTGTTCATATTTTAAAAATTTCATTCACATTTTCTGGGTAGACATGAAAAGCAACTATCATCCTTCTGTAAGTTGGGAAAAGGAATAGAATTTTATTTCATGCCAACTGTGAAAATAGCATTCAAAAAACATGCCGACTGGGTGGCTTAGTTGGACAAGCCTCTGCCTTTGGCTCAGATCATGATCCCAGGGTCCTGGGATCGAGTTCCGTGTTGGGCTCCCTGCTCAGTAGGGAGCTTGCTTCTCCTTCTCCCCTGGCTCATCCCCCTGTTTGTGCTCACTTGCTCACAAGCTCTCTCTTTCTCTGTCAAATAAATAAACTCTTTAAAAAAAAAAACAAAACCATTATGCCAACAATGAGAAAAGGGAACTTGGACTGTTTGGTCATGAATCCAGCCCATTCTGTACTTATTAGGGTGGAAAGGAGAAGTGAGAAGGAACATTCTGGAACTCCTTTTACTCTATCCAAATGAAGGAGCTTGACTTGCCTCCATGGTGGTAAGCCCTTTCAACAGTCTGCAGCTGGCTTGCTCCTATGAAACCATTCCCTTCCTTTTTTAAAAATCAAATTCAATTAAGTAACGTATAGTATGTTAGTTTCAGAAGTAGAGTCAGTGATTCATCAGTCTTAGAAAACACCCAGTGCTCATGACATCACGAGCCCTCCTTAATGTTCATCACCCGGTTAGCTCACCCCACCTTCTCCCTACCCTCCAGCAACCCTCAGTTTATTTTCTAGAGCTAAGAGTCTCTTAAGGTTTGTCTCCCTGTCTGGTTTTGTCATGTTTTATTTTCTCTCCCTTCCCCTATGATCCTTTATTTCTTAAATTCCACATATGGATGAGATCATATGATAATTGTCTTTGATTGACTTATTTCACTTAGCATAATACCCTCTAGTTCCATTCACGTTGCTGCAAATGGCAAGATTTTTTTAAGTGGCTGAGTAATATTCCAATATATATATTTATACTACATCATCTTTATCCAGATTGGCTCTTCCCATAGTTTGGCTCTTGTGGACATTGCTGCTGTAAACATTGGGGTGCAGGTGTCCAGGCGTTTCGCTGCATCTGTATCTTGGGGGTAAATCCCCAGCAGGGGAATTGCTGGGTCGTAGGGCAGGTCTATTTTTAACTTCTTGAGGAGCCTCCACACAGTTTCCAAAGTGGCTGCACCACCTTGCATTCCCACCAACAGTGCAAGGTCCTTGCCAACATCTGTCATTTCCTGACTTGTTAATTTTAGCCATTCTGACTGCTGTGAGGTGGTTGGTATCTCATTGTGAAAACCAGTCCCTTCCTTATTGCATATGGTCTGGCTTCCTTCTCCCCAGCTTTATTGGAACTATGCATAACTTCCTCTTTCAAACCTTTTAAAAAAGATTTTTTTTTTTTTTTTTTTTTTGCTTATTTAGAGATAAAGAGAGCAAGGATGGGAGGGGCAGAGAGAGAGAGGGAGAGAGAAACTCAAGCAGATTCCATGCTCGGTGCAGAGCCCGACGCGGGCCTCCATCCCACGACCCCAGGATCATGACCTGGGCCAAAACCAAATTGGATGCTCAACTGAAAGAGCCACCCAGGCACCCCAAACCCTCTTTTTAATCCTCGATTTCCTTATTCTTTGAGCAAAATTTGACCCACCTGGCTTTCTCTTCCTTCTTGAAACACTTCCTTTGGCGTCCTTGGCACCCAACTTGGATTGTTGGCTTCACCTTTGCCGTCTCATCTTCCTGCTGCCCCGTAATGAAGGGTGATCCCCAAGGCTCAATACGAAACTAACCCATCATGGTGGCTTACTAGTCTGGGGTCCCTCGGTTGCAAATTTCCACCTTTGATCCTGGCCTTTCCTCCTCAAGTTCAGGAAACACTCTTAGAGTGCCTACCTGCTTTCAAACAAACACTTGATGAATTGTCCCTGCACTGAAGGAGGGTGGAGGAGGTGGAGGGGGCAACAGATGAAAGATTAAAGAATAAAGAGAGGTGGGAGCAGACATCTGTACGCATAATGACGTCAGTACACTAGTAGAAATAAATGCGTCTTACACTGTGTAATGGGGTGTTGAGAAGAGACACCTAACCCATGGGGTGGGGGTGGGGAAACTTACTGTTTTTTCTTTTTTTAAGATTTTATTTATTTATTTATTTATTTATTTATTTATTTATTTATGAGAGACACAGAGAGACAGAGAGGCAGAGACCCAGGCAGAGGGAGAAGCAGGCTCCATGCAGGGAGCCCAACGTGGGACTTGATCCCAGGTCTTCAGGATCACTTCCTGGGCCAGAGACGGTCCTAAACCACTGAGCACTCCCCCACCTAGCCCCCCACCTCCCGCCAGGCTGCCCAAACTTACTGGTTTTAATTCAACGGCCTTCACATTCATTCAACTAATAGCAGCAGGGACCTGCCTGCACCAGGAGTAAAGCCAGGCATTGAGACTGGGAGCGTGAGCAAGGCAGCCCTGGTCCTTGCCTCCACGGAGCTTCCGGTCCTCCGAAACGGGAGAGACATTAGAGGAGTCCTGCAGTCGGTGACCGTGATAGGTGCCGCGGGGAGGTAGGCACAGGGCCCGAGAGGTCTAATCTGGCTGGAAACTGAGGGCTTTCCCCTGGAAGTGACATTTCAGCGGAGGCTTGAAGCTGGGGGATGGGCAGGGAGAGGGAAGAGGAGTCTGGGTATATGATGGCTCAGAGGAAGGAGACTTCGACAAAGGACACAAGGTAATTTGCAGGCCTTTGCTGTTAAATAATATAGCCTCTAAAAAAAGAAAAAAAATCATCTAACAGTTTTTCAATAGGTAGTTGACAAGGTCAAATTTCCATTCAGAAAAGGTCAGTTTGGTGAGAGCGGGGTGATAGATGGGGGGTGGGCAGCAGGCAATGAGGAGGGAGCTACTGCGATCTTTTAGATGGAAGGCAGGGACGGCTGGGTCTCGGAGGGCCCGTGCAGATGGGAAGAAGCAGAACACTGAGAAGTGTGGGAAGGAGCAAGTATGGGCCTGGGCGATGGATATTGGTGGTGACGAGTATGGGTAGAAAACTTCATAGGACAAGCTGCCTTCGGAAGAGGGTAGAGGGGTGATGTCCCAGAAGAGCAAGGATGTGGGAGGCCGGAGTCCCCCATAGCGGGGCAGCAGGCCTGAGCCTGCAGAAGGGTGCAGGGGTGGCTGTGGCCCCCGCACAAGGGGAGGCCAGGGCTGGAGGGCGGAGGGCCCACTCTGCCTGCCAGACCTGGGACTGCAGTATGGCTCACACCCGTGGTGGGGAGCGCTTTGGGGGGACACCTCTGACCTGAGTCTTAAAGCAAGAGTGGGGTTAGCCCTGAGGGGGTGTGGAGGAGGGACGGTTTTCCAAGCAGAGGGGACAGAATGGGCCACACGGCAGAGCTCAAAGGATTCATAATTGCAAGGGCGACAACAGGACAGGAGGGCAGGAGGGCAGGAGGGCAGGGTGGTGCTGGGGGGTTGCAGGCCTGGCCTGTGGAGCTGGAGGGTTCTACGGGGGAGGCCTGGTTGGGTTTCCTCGCCCTCCCTTAGGCATCGTACTGAGTCCCAGGCAGGCAAGAGGACACTGAGGAGGGAGGTGCTGGGGGCGGGAGGGGACTGGGCCGATGGACCCTGAGCAGGACGGTGGGGCAGGGGCAGGTTCCCGGGGTCTGGAAGGGGGGGGTGAGAAGAACGGCCCCCCCACCTCCGGCACAGGGGTCCCAGTGGGAGGCACTTCCCATCTGCCTGCCTGGCTGGGCAGGACTAGGATGCTCGGCTTTGTCCTGGGTGCTCCTGGCCCTGGTCCCCGCCCCCCACTGTGCCCCCTTCCCCACACCACCCCGCTGTCCCCCCCCGCCCCCCTCCTGCTCCTCCCGCCCCCTCCCTCTCCCCCCTGCCCCCCCCCCCCGCCCCCCTCGAGCCTCCCCTCCCTCGGGCCTCCCCCACCCCAGCCTGCGCAGTGCCCCTGGGATCCAGGGGCCTCGGCCTGCAGGGGGGGGTTACCCTGGGCAACAGCGGGGCGGGGCAGACAGCGGGTCCCCGAGGGGCTGGGGGGGCAGGACGGGCCTTGGGTCACAGCGCCTGCCCCAGCTACAGCCCCAACCCCATCCCCAGCCCCTGCCCTAGCCCCAGCTCCTGCCCCAGCCCCAGCCCCAGCCCCAGCTAGAGCCCCAACCCCATCCCCAGCTCCAGCCCCCGCTCCAGCTCTAGCCCCAGCCCCAACCCCCACCACAGCTCCAGCTCCAGCCTCAACCCAGGCTCCAGCCCCAACCCCAACCCCAGCTCCAGCCCCAGTTCCAGCCCCAGCTCCAGCACTAGCTTAGTGCCAGCCCCACTCCAGCCCCAGCCCCAGCACCAGCTCTAGCTGGAGTCCCAGCCCTAGCTCCAGCCCCAGCTCAGCAGGGTGGCCTCAGGTGCTTTGATGTCTGAAAGTGCAAGCTCACTGGTGGATGGGGACACTGTAATTTAGGGCCATCTCACTGGAATAAAAGGATAATGTAGAGGAGCTGCTGAGAATGGACCCCCCCCCCCCCCCCCCCCCCCCCCCCCGCCAGGCCTCCTACCTGGCTGCAGAGCAAGGTGCAGCCAAGGTGAGGCAGCAGCAGGTTGCCTGCTAGCCCTGATCCCCCAGAGCCATAGCCCAAGCCTGGAAGGGCACCTGCAAAGAAGGGAGTGAAGGTCCCCAAAGGTCAAGAGGGGAAAGCGGATGCTGCAGGAAATGCAGATGCCAGTACAGACTGGGCCCAGAAAGCCAAGCGAGGACTGCGCATTTTTGACAACCGTGTGCTGCCAGTGACTGTACAGTTTGAGATACTACTTTTTATCAAGTTTTATAAAATGCAGAATTTTGTTTCACTTTTTTTTTTTTAAGATTTTTTTATTCTTGAGACAGAGAGGCAGAGACCCAGGCAGAGGGAGGAGTAGGCCCCATGCAGTGAGCCCGACCTGGGACTGGATCCCAGACCCCAGGGGTATCGGCCTGGGCCGGAGACAGGTGCTGAACCGCCCAGCCACCAGGCTGCCGTGTTTTACTTTTTTTTTTTTTTTTTACTTTTTTTTTGTTGTTGTTTTTTATTTATTTATGATAGTCAGAGAGAGAGAGAGAGGCAGAGACACAGGCAGAGGGAGAAACAGGCTCCATGCACCAGGAGCCCGACGTGGGATTCGATCCCGGGTCTCCAGGATCGCGCCCCGGGCCAATGGCAGGCACCAAACCGCTGTGCCACCCAGGGATCCCCTGTTTTACTTTTTTTTAAGCGACGCTCAGCACACAGAACACTTGACTGCTGTTTTTGGTGGTGGGGGGGCGGGGCATAAGTCAGTAACAGAATATCTCTGGAGCTAGGTTGGTAACAAGGGGAAAGACACTTCTAGTTTTGAGAGACCTCCTGTTGGCTCCCAGGAGGAGGGATTCCTTGATGTTGATGTCACCCACGTGAGCCACCTTGCTGGTGTGGAAACACTAACATTCATTTGTTTATGTCCTCTTCTCTGTCTCCGCCTTCAAGCTAGACTTGACTCCCTTAATCCCAGCGACCTGTTGGAACCTGACCCCACGAAATGGTCCCCAATCTGGACTTTACAGTGTCAGCACTGGGATGGTGTCCCTCAAGAGTTCCTTTTTTTTTTTTTTTTTTTTAGCTTATAGAACTTGAGATCGGTAACTTTGCCATTTTCATGTCATTTCCTGAAAGTCAGGGTCGGCTTAGGAGAAGTCGTTAAACAACGTGTGAACTATGAGCTGTGAGCTCTCGGCCTAAACTTCCGTGTTCGGAGCCTCCCGTGAGGACTCCTTGGGGGTCTACAGTGGCTTCGTGACCTTGGCAGCGGGTGGAAGGAGCAGCCTGAGAGCCCGTGTCTGGTGGTAAGGACCGTCCGCCCAGGTCCCGCCTGAAGCAGCCTGACTGTTGGTGCAGTGTCTGCGCTGGAGCTGGGTACACTTTGGCTTGGAAAAACAATAAAGTAGAGCGGAGAGCTCCAGGAAAATGAAAATGATGCACATGCATTAGGAGGGTATTTAAGCTCCTAGGAAGGAAGTGAAACTCCGACTGCGGTGGGCTGAGGAGCACGTGTGCGGCGAAGGAGTAGAGACGGACCCTGTTCTGGGAAGTTTGGACAAGCAGGGGAAAGAGGTTGGACCAAGGCTAAGAGGACTGTGAGGTCAAGGGAGGTCAAGGAGGAGAAGGTGGAGAATGTTTCGAAGCTGGAAGGGGCCAGCAGGGGAGCCGAGTTTGGGGGAGCAGCACGTTGGGGCTTGGCCTTGGGAGGAAGGGATGAACTGATTGTCCGTGGTGGGTGGACAAGCAGGGAGGAGGGGTACATCCGGATACAGTTGTGATAGCAGCGACAAGGGCACAGCAGGCAAGGCCAGCTTGAGCAGCGCCAGGACAGAATGTCTCCAACTGGGGGGCGGGGGGGGTGTCTCACTATGGCTCCTACTGGTGGGCCCAACATCAGACCCAGCACATTTGCCCTCCATGGGCCACTGCTCTCAATTGTGCCATTTCTGGCAAATGCCCCATCTCTAGACTCTAGACCCATAGTGTCATGAAGAAACCTTGGGACTCAGAGTTAGGACCGCTGGATTCGAATTCTGCACTAGCACTTATTAGCCAGACTACAGGTGACCTTCTCAACACCCTTACAGAACTTACCTCTGCATGCTTGCTCCGAAGACCAAGTTAAATGGGCCCGGTAAGCACACAAGTGTATCATTAGAAATCCAATAAATGCTCAGCAGATAACGATAAAATCTGAATATGATTTTTCCTTCACCCCCTACAGTGAAGGCATCACCAAGAGAGGCCCAACACTACTCTTTGCAGTGCCTTCCCCGGACCTTATGAACCGCCGGCCTGCTAACTGGTCACATTTTTGTCTTCCTCCTCTTCCAGTGCCCATCATCCTCCAAATGGTGGCCTAAACTATCTTTCTAACACAGTGCTCGTGGGGCACCCGGGTGGCTCAGTGGATTGAGCACTGCCTTCGGCTCAGGTCATGATTCAGGATCCAGGGATCGAGCCCCACATTGGGCTCCCTGCTCAGCGGGGAATCTGCTTCTCCATCTCTGTCTGCCCTTTCCCTTCCTCATTCTCTCTCTCTCTCACTGTCTCTTGCTCTCTTTTCCTCTAGTAAATAAATAAAGACTTAAAAAAAAAACCTAGCACTGTTATCATATCATGCCCCCATGTCAGGGTAGTGGAAAGAAGCAGTGAACTTTAAATCTAAAGCCTAGCAAACAGCCCTAGTGACAAGCCAGTGTGAACTTCAGGAGCCCACCGGTCCAGAACGGGGCCTGGAATCTATCCCCTATCAAGATTTGTAGCTGGGACATTATGATTGGGAATCCTGAACTATTTTATTCACCTCTAGTGAACCTGCTCACTGTCCCTATATCTCACCCAGCTCCTAGGGTACTTACTGTGAGGCTTGGATGAGATAAGGGAGGTTCCTAAGTCCGATATTCTCTGTCCTCTCCTCCCTACTCTTATCCCTTCCCTTTGCCAAGATGAGATTTCACAACCTGACTCCCCAGACTCTCCATGAATTGGCCTCATTTTATTCCTTCCCTATTCTATTCCCAACCTAGATATTAATTTTCTTTTTCATGTGTGTTAGTTTTTCCCTCCTCATCTGGGCTCCAGGATTTTTTTTTTTTTTTTTTTTTTTTTTTTTACTTCGCAGGGATGCAACAAAGACACTCACTCATTATGTCTACTCACTGAGTGAATGAAGTACCCCAAATCACAGCCTTAGGGCTAGAAAGCGCCTTATGGTTCCCTAAGTCTGCGGTCCGGGTCCGTATCATTCTCTGGAGGTGCAGTGAGACTTGGACAAGTGAGTGAATGAGCCCCTGAGGACCCACATGGGCAGGACCAGCTACACCTCAGTTGTCCTGACTGCTGGGCCAGAACTCACCCTTCCACCCACCACAGTGACAGGCCGGCCCTCTGCACAAGCTAGCTTTCCCTGGCCTCGTGTGTGATGTGTGTGATGTGGCCGAAGCTTACTTGCATTCATCAGCACCTTCTTGGATGACTCATCAGCTGCTCGAGAATCACGCCCCGGGTGGGAGGGAGACCCAACACAAACCTCTCCCTCAACCTTGCAAGGTTCTAAATCTAATCTCTGCCCTCATTTGCTGGGAACCTTGAATGTGCTCTTCGCCCATCTGGTTTCCTTCCCTCTCCTGACTCACGAGGAATATAAAGGAGTTGTTCTTAAGGGTCAAGTACATAGTTATCTGGACTAGGACTCACCCAGATTTGTAATTAAAGCTCATGCCCGTATGGATTAACCTCTGGACTGAGAGTCTGATTACATAAGAAGTGATTAACATAATTTCCTGAAAAATGTACATACATTCAAAAAAGGTTGTAAATTGGAGTTGAAGCTATCTACCTGCAAATAAACGCTGTTGACTAAAATCACTGGTGTATTGATGGATTTAACAACTATTTTATTAAGTAAGTACATGTAAGGGAATAGGTGAGGCATGGAAAGGGATATAAAAATCAATGACACCAGGGCAACCCGGATGGCTCAGCCGTTTGGCGCCTGCCTTCGGCCCAGGGTGTGACCCCGGGGTCCCGGGATCGAGTCCCACGTTGGGCTCCCGGCATGGAGCCTGCTTCTCCCTCTGCCTGTGTCTCTGCCTCTCTCTCTCTTTCTCTCTCTGTGTCTCTCATGAATAAATAAATAAAATCTTTAAAAAAAAATCAATGACTCCCACCTTGACTTTATGGAGTTCGTGTTTGACAGAGGAGAGAACTCCTACCCCAGTTACTGCAATACCCGTGAGACGTGACAGTGCTCAGGAGGAGGGGGCAGTGCCATGGGCCCGCAGAGTCCAGGGAAAGCATCTCAGGGAAAAGTCAGGAAGGTCTGTGTAGTAGTTGTCATTTTATCTGAGCCTTGAAAGATAGCTAAAGGCTTTTGTTCATTTGATTGATTGATTGATTGATTTAGTTCTTTGTTTTTAATAGACTTTATTTTTTATTTTTATTTTTTTTTTATTTATTTATGATAGTCACAGAGAGAGAGAGAGAGGCAGAGACACAGGCAGAGGGAGAAGCAGGCTCCATGCACCGGGAGCCTGACGTGGGATTCGATCCCGGGTCTCCAGGATCGCGCCCTGGGCCAAAGGCAGGCGCCAAACCGCTGCGCCACCCAGGGATCCCTAGACTTTATTTTTTAAGAGCAGTTTTAGGTTTGCAGCAAAATTGAGTGGGAGGTACAGAGTTCCCGTATATGCCAATCCCTTCACGTGCACAGCGTCGGCCGTCATCAACTCTGCCCCCCAGGGTGGTGACTTGTTGGTCAGTGAGCCTACTTCTGTACTGACACACCGCCGTCCCCCAAGTCCATGGTTTATGTTAGGGTTCACACTTGGTGTGGACATTCTATGGACTTGGACAAATATGGAGCGTGTATCCCCCATAATAGTACCATAGAGAGACCTTTTGGTGCCCTGAATATTCTCTGTGCTCTCCTGTAGTCATCCCTCTCACCCCTGCCCTCCTCCTCCAATCTTGACAGCCACTGACCTTTTTATGGTTTTCAAAGTTTTGCCTTTTCCAGGATGCCATCTAGTTGGAATCATACAGTGTGTAGCCTTTTCAGATTGGCTTCTTTCACTTAGGAGCATGAGTTTAAGTCTCTCCCATGCTTTCCATGGCTCCGTAGCTTGTTTCTTTTCAGTGCTGGATAATATTCCACTATCTGGATCTACCAGTTTATTTACCCAGTCACTTACTGAAGGACATCTTGGTGGCTTCCAAGTTTGGGCAATTATGAATAAAGCTGCTATACACATCCGTGCTCAGGGTTTTGTGTGGATGATTGCTAGGGTTTTAATAGGTAGACGTGCATTCCAAGAGGTGGGTTTGAAATCTTGCAGCTTATTCCGTGGGCAGGAATTTAGGGGATGAGGATGTAAGGCTAGACTGGCAGGTTCGGAGCAAACATGGAAGCCTTGACTACCATGCTAAGTAGTTTCGTGTTTGCTCCGTGAGCAATAAGGAGTTACTAGCAATTTTGGGGAGGGAGTAAGAATAGTGACATGATCAAAGTGTGCTTTAGAAGTATCATTCCAGAGTGATATCAGAAATCAGGTGGCCAGTTAAGACTATAGAGCAAGAGCCTATACTAGGTAAACCACTAAGAGGGCCAAATCCAGGAAAATGGGATGGGGATGGCAAGGAAGGAGTGGAGAATAGAGCCTTGCTATTTTTTTTTTTAATTAATTTTTATTGGTGTTCAATTTACCAACATACAGAAAAACACCCAGTGAGCCTTGCTATTTTGAAAGGAAGAGGGAAGAGTTTATCTGAAGTTTTAAGATTAGTTCTTTTTTTTTTTTAAGATGTTAAGAAAATGGAAAGTGATTTTTTTTTTTTTTGAGTCCCAGAAACAGAAGAGTCTTAGAAATACAAACCTCCTGCATGATAGAGGGCAGCTCATCTGTTCTGTGAGCATCACACACTCCTGGGCTAAAGGTCAGACGAGAAGGAGGGGGGGGGATGGAGAGGTCTGGCAGGCTTTGCTTTTGAAAACAGAGACTGGAAGCCCCTTTAGATTATGATCTTTTGAATTCTATAAACTATGCATTGTTTATTTCTAGTGAACTAAGGTTTCCCATGCTATGGGAGCAGCTATAATACCCTTCCTGGGAAAAGTGACTCCATTTTCTTTGACTCCGTTTTGGCTTTGGTGACCACCCTGGGATGAGGAGGGGAACTCTGGCTTCATCCCTGGAGCTTACCGCAAAGAAGGGAGGAGAGCTTCCAGGCTTTGAGTCAGCCCAGGAAAGACAGAGCCTTGGGGGCTGGGTAGTAGAAGATCCGTGAGACTTCGTGACCTGGGAAATAGAATATGTTTAGCAAGAATTGAGAAACCAGGAAGATGAGCACACCTGGTGTGTGGAGAGGTGAAGGGCTCCATTATGGATGATGTGAGCTTGAGGTGCTGGCTCTGGGAGGACAGTTTAGTCATGGGGAGCTGGACCTGGGTTGATGGGCTCAGTGGTTGACACCAAACTAGGGACCAAGGAACACAAGCTCTGGGTTGAGCTTGTGGGGGTGTGGGGGCGTGGGGGGTGGGGGGTCTTTGGGCCTGGGAGGCATTATGTGAGTGACATGACTTTTCATCCAATCAGAGAGAGAGGGTTTGCCCAATGTCCAAGCTGACTCCGATAAGTTGCTTTGTCAAGATAGTATCCTGGGTTGGGGAGGAACAGCCTGGCCTCAGGAGCACGGGTATAGGTTTCCTTGATGAGGAAGTACTTTGGCTGAACAAGATGTTCCAGTGATTTAGTTGTAGGAACAGATCAATGCATCTGCAGTGGAGAAAAGTTTCTGAGTCTGGGTCAGGCTGCTCTCCGAGAAAGGGCGCTCGCATTCCCGGGAAGTATTAATGGGTCTTTTTAGGCTTTAAGCCTACCTGCGGCTATTGCATATGCCTCCCTCTGCCTTCTGTAGGGGCAGCAAGTACTCCTTCAGCAAGTGGACTTGAGAGCAACAGGTGAGGGAAGAGGGAAGTCAGGCTATAAAGTACCACCCATAATGACAACCTGTCCCCAGACAGCCCCCCACCCTAACCTCTGTTCCTTACTGGGTTTGCACATAATCCCTTCCTTTGATGAGTTGGCTTTGAACTCAGATCACTTTTATTTTCAGTTTCCCTTGCTCTCGAATACTCCCTCGAAGGTCTTTTCCATGTAGGAAGGCCTCTCCTTCTTTTTCCTTCTTCCTTTGCTTCCTTCTTCAATTTACTGAGCGTCTGTTTCCTGCAGGATATGCTGCTAAATGCGTTTGGCTTTACATGGACGTTCAAAGACATAGTTCTTGACACCAAGGACTACAGTCAAAGAGAGGAAAATGAGATTTTCACATATTTTGCCATAATACAAAGGTAGAAGAAACTGGAAAGTACCATAAGATTGCTTCTGGCAGGAGAGATGGGGAAGGCTTCCTGGAGGAGGGCACATTTGCACTGAGCTTTGAAAAATGGAGGTAACTTAAACATGCAAAAATGGGGCATTTTATCTGTGTTACGTCAAATGTATACCACATGGATGTTTCTCAGTCCCATTTCAGAGTGGATAAATCACTGATGAGGGGTTAGTAAAAGGGAAGCTGGTGGTAAATAAATGTTTTAAAGCATAGCCCCAACAGAACTGCCCGGTTGTCAGTTTGGAGAACTATCTGATGGTGGTATAGTAGAGAGAATGGAAATAGCTTTCTGATGGATGGATGGACCCAGTTACCTTTACTTCTATTTAATATGCCTTCCACTGCTGAAATTTTAGATTTTATCTTACTTACAGATGATAAGATGGCAGATTTACTCATATCACTATGTTGCAGTTGGGGAAGTTGGAATTATTACAACCTAGGTCACACAGAGGGATAAAAGTAGTAAGTATGGGTGACAACAGATATCAGCCTATGACAAAGTTTTCACTAGTCTTAAGTGGAATAAGAAAAATAGGGAGGCTGCAATGAATTTTTTAATAAACCAAATGTATTAAGCATAGGGGTTATCTTTTATCCAGAGATTAAATTGCTGGTCTTAAAATGGCTTGTTAAAATGACCTGATGGTAATAGTTGGTAGGACGGGACATTAAAAGTAAAAAAAAAAAAAAAAAAAAAAAGAACCTTCTTCCTTATCAAAATAAAAGGCCCCTAATCTTAGGAAGAGTCCACAGAAAAACACTGGAGACCAGGAATTTTTACTGGCCTATGAAATCTTAAAACTAAATTTTCAAACTAATAAACCCACTGTTTTAAGGAGCAGCGGGTTTTTTTTGTTGTTTGTTTTATATGCAGAATAAAATAAGAATTGAAGGAAACGCAGAAATCATCTACTTTGCGCCACCTCCTCATTTTACACATTTGGAATCTGAGGCTCAGAAACATCAAGCAGCTTACCCAAAGTCACTTGTCTTTGTATTTTTATATTTTCAAGTAGCCCTATTTTTAGTGTTTCTGATTTGTGTGTGAGTGTTCATGATAAAGCCAATGAGCTCTTACCAGGCAAGGTATTTATAATAACCTCAAATTACGTATAGTAAACTTTAAGAAATTTTTTGACACTGATTCCTCGGAGTATGTGCCGCTATTTATAAGTATTCATGAAATAATTGTATTTTGTTGTTCTGCACTCAAGAAAGATCTCAAGAGTTTACAAGATTAGGCAAAGCATCGACCTGTCAAAATGCCCTTCTCGTGCTTTCTCCTTGTACAAAAGCAAAACATTCACACCACTCATTAACGACTCTGCCCTGGTAATTACTATGAAATGGGTGATATGACCTGCTCTGTGGGCTTCAAAGTTTGTTGGTTCATTTGCTTGGAATCTACTACCTGCCTCCTCCGTGTTATAGACTGTGCGGGTTTGCAGTGAGGTCGGTAAGACACCCCTGTCATCAAGGAGGCGAAAGTCTAATGGACAAAGCTCAGTGGTGGGTTGTAGACGGTGTTGGAGGTGCTAGAGGGCTGCCATCCTGTGCGTTCCTGCTGAGGAATGACTCCATGAAGATGACATTTCAGGGACATCTGTCACTGGCGTATGAAGCAGATAGGACGGAGAGGGCCCTGGGGCCAGGGTTGTCGTACTCAGCGTGTGACCACTGGGCACCTTCCCTGGCTGAGGACAGAAGGGAAGGCATGAGTCTCTTCAAGGAATCAGTGCCTAGAGATAGATGACTTAGCGGAGAAGGGAAACAAGAAGAGTGAGTCAAAGATGCCCCAAGTTTTGGAATTGTAAGTGACTGAGAACTGACGATAGCATCAGACAAGACAGAGGGGACGGGAAGCAAGCCTGCATCTTGAGGGCAGAGGGGAAGAAACTGGTTTCTAGAACTACTTGCTTCCCCTGGGTGGGAATCTATCTGTACTTTCAGGATCCCATACGTCTGGGAGTTCTTCCGAAAGCCAATACATGCTGTTAGTGGTAGCTTCTTTTAAACATTTTATTAGTTACAGATAATAGTGTCACAGAGAAGCAGAATAATACAGAGAAGCTGTAAATTCTGCATTATTCTTTTTGGCTACCTCTGTCAGGAGTCGAGAAGGAATGCACTTGTTCTGGCTGGTGGGAGAGGCATAGAGCCGGGGTGGGGGGGTTGGGGGGGCAGGTACCCTTGCGGCATCCCTGTCTCTTTCTGTAACCAGGCTGGTTCACGTCTCTGGTTCTATTCTGGGACGCGAAGAGCTGGAGGTCTGGGTGTGCACTGCCTTGTTAAGCCAGAAGGCACAGGAATCGGAACAGGGCTACAACAACAACAACTTTGTGCTCTGCCTTTGGCTGAAGAGCTGTTGGGCCTGTTCTCAGATGTTAGGCCTGGAACACGCTCGCCCTGCAACGTAAAGCCCGAGTGTGACCTTACGTCTGTCTGTCTCACCAGTAGCTGTTTGACCCTGATGGTTGGGCTGCATTCAGCCTTCCACCCACAGGCCATTCTGGATTTATTATGTAATTCTGTAACACTTCGATGTGTCTTAAATGTTCTTATATAGTTCAAGAAGGACAAACAAACAAACAAACAAAAAGGACAAACAAAACATAGATGCATTGATGACGGTGCAGAATATATTGTTCCTAATTTTGTGAGGCTTTAAAATTTAGTAAATTAGGTTCCACAAAAAAAAAAAAAAAAATACATTAGCTTGATTGACAAGCACTCACTTTCACTTTCACCAGCGTCCACCCCACCCCACTGACCTGGGAGTAGTGTTTTTAGGGTATTATAACTTTTGTCTCCGATAATGCTTTCTTGCATAGGGAACCCTACCACCCCAGAGTTAACTTTACTCATTTGTTTTGTTCATTTATTTTTAGAATAGTAGAGCACTGGGTGGAGCCAAACTGCACAGTGATAATACCTGACATTATAAGGCTAGACGTTTGAAGGCAGCTGCTGAGCACTGTGCTTGAAGTCACCCCAGTAAAAAAGTGAAAGTAAAAGTAACCAGCAACTTAGAGACCAGCATGTTGCTAGAAAGGAAATCCCCCCTCCTTGTGTTTTGTTGTTGCAACCCAAGAACCCTATATATAACTTGGGACATAATTTGTCCTGCCATTTCATGTTGTCTTTTCTAAATAATGGAAATAAAGCGAGTTGGTCCGTCCCTTCCAAGTGGGGATATTGTGGAAGCATTTCAGAACAATTAATGCCATAGTTATTAGGTGACATTCATGTGAGGAGCTAACCCTTAGGTATGTGGGTGAAAAGCTAACCCTTGTGACTTGGATAGCTCTTCACTCTCTGAGAAGGGCACTCTGCACCTACTACTGGGGGAGCGGGGGATAAACAGCAAGCTAGAGTATCAGGTAACATGCTGCTGAGCTAGAGAAGAAAGAGCAAGTATCTAGCAGGACCATCATATACTTGGTTTAGCTATGAGACTTACTGACAGATGGAAAAATCCTTGGGGATGTTCTTATTTTGGACTAAAAAAAATTAGTATAACTAAACAACTGACTGTCTAGCAGTATCTCAAATTCCTACCTGGAGGAAGCCCTTCGGTTTTTTGTTTTGTTTTTTATTTTTTGTTTTTTTCTCAGCTGGATTGTAGCCTCAGACTAATCTTTGGGTTTCAATTTCCTTAGTTACGAATAGACCCTCTGTGGGTGACAGAGAGTGGGGAAAGACTGTCAGTGGGTATGGGATTGCTTTGAGGGATGATGACAATGTGCTACATTTGACTTTGGCGATAGCCGTGGAAGTCCGAGTATGTTGAAAAACATTGACTTGTATACTTTGAAAAGGTGAACTTTATGGTGTGTGTTATGGGCTGAATGATGTCCTGATCAGGGGGCGTGTGTCGCAGTCTTCGTGGCCAGTACTTCAGAATGTGACTGCGTTGGGAGATAGGGTTTTTAAAGAGACGATTTAGTTAAAATGACGTCATTGGGATGGACCCTAATCCAATATGACCTGTGTCTTATAAGAAGAGATTAGGGTACTCGTGCGCCCACGTGCACACACACAGACACACACGGGGAAGAGAGTAGGACATAGACACCTACAGAAGGAAAACCAAGTGAAGACACAGGAAGACAGGCATCTACAAGGCCCGCAGAGAGGCCTCTGGACAAAGCCTGCTAACACCTTGGACCTGCAGCCTCCCAAATTGTGAGCAAATGAGTTTGCATGGTCAAAGCCACCCCCCGTCTGTGGCACCTTGTCACGTATGGCAGCCTGCAGTGGTTGAGTTTATGCGTTGACTTGGCTGGACCACAATCCCCCTATTTTTGGCCAAATGTTATTTTGAATGCTTTGAGTGTCCTCCAACGAAGGCCTGAGAAGAACCAGGACTGACCTCGCCCGAGGGAGAAGGAATTTTCTCAGTGCCTTTTGGTGGCAAGTCTTCCCTGGGCCTCCTGCAGCCTGCTTGTCCACTCGGCAGGTTTCGGACTTGCACCTTGAGCCGATACCTTAAAATTAATCAATGAATCAATCTCTCTCCCTTTCTACCCACCCCACCCTCCGGTTGTCTGTGTTTCTCTGGAGAACCCTAAGACATCGCTCTGGCAGACTAATTCCGCATGTGCATTCTCTCTCTATGAGGCTGCTAAGAAAAGACCGCAGAAGGCTACATCCAAAATGTTAACAAGAATTACCTGGTGGGAGGATTTGGAGTGTTTTAGGTTCATTTTTTTTGTTGTTCAGCTTATTCGGACTTGTGAGTTCTTTTTTTTTTTTTTTTTTTTATAATTTTTTTATTTATTTATGATAGTCACAGAGAGAGAGAGAGAGGCAGAGACACAGGTGGAGGAAGAAGCAGGCTCCATGCACCGGGAGCCCGATGTGGGATTCGATCCCGGATCTCCAGGATCGCGCCCTGGGCCAAAGGCAGGCGCCAAACTGCTGCGCCACCCAGGGATCCCCGGACTTGTGAGTTCTTGTACTCTGTTGTCACTTTTAGGCAACAGGCTTGAGCTGTGGAAGCTTGAGCAAGACCAAGGCACCCACAGGGCCCACCCGGGTGAATGCAAACAGGCTCACCATGAGCTCCCTTGAAGCAGCCAGAGGCCCTACCCAATGGGCTACTCCCACAAGTGGAGATTCCAGAGGATGCTCTACCTCTCTCCCTGGCCCTAGAACTGTGCCCCTCCCCACCGCCTTGTCACAGGATCTCCTTGGCTCTTCCACCTGCTGCTTCCCTGTGGTGCCTTCAATAAACTTTCACTCTCTTGTTCCGCCCTGGGTGAATTCTCCCAAGGCCCGCCCTGCAGCAGCACGCAGAGTCCCCCTCCCCACGTGTGTCACCTGCCTAAGAACTTCAGAGAAGATTTCTGCTGAGAGAGATGTTTAGAAGCAAGGTTCCACAACAGGAGCCCGAGCTCCTAGGGGTGCGCCGGCCGCACTGTGGCACCGCTTCCTGCGAAGGCGTGGGTGACCAGAACCCACATTAGGCAGCACCGACGCGGGGCCCTTATAGCCCACGGCACGGTTCGCTTCCGCTGTGGCTGCTGAGTGGCTACAGAATTTCATTTTTCCTTCCAACTATTCTCAGCTATTCTCTCATTCAACTAGCCGACAAGCCTTCACTGAAGGCCAGCTGTGTCCGAGGGGCATGCGACACACCAGGGCCTGAGAGCAAACGAGACAGACTCATTTTACACTCCTGAGGAGGAGGCATGGCCCAATGAGGGCTCCCGTGGGGTAAGGGAAATGCTGGGGCGCACGGGAGGGCCCGCGGCCCCAGAACTGTGGGAGGCAAGACGAGGCCTTTAATCTTCAAAATTGTTTTGTATATTTTTATTTTATTTTATTTTTTTATAAATTTATTTTTTATTGGTGTTTAATTTGCCAACAGTTTTGTATGTTTTTAAGTTGGGGTTTGATTTGCCAACATACAGCGTAACACCCAGTGCTCATCTCGTCCAGTGCTCCCTCAGTGCCCGTCACCCGGTCACCCCATCCCCCTGCCCACTTCCCCTTCCACGGCCCCTTGTTTGTTTCCCAGAGTCAGGAGTCTCTCATGGTTCATCACCCTCTCCGATTTTTCCCACTCATTTTCTCTCCTTTCCCCTCTGATCCCTTCCACTATTTCTTCCATTCCCCGTATGAGTGAGACCATATGATGATGGTCCTTCTCCGACTGACGTATTGGCTCGGCATCACACCCTCCAGCTCCATCCACGTTGGTGTAAATGGTGGGTATCCGTCTCTTCTGATGGCTGAGGAATATTCCACTGTATACATAGACCGCATCTTCTTCATCCGTAAGATGAGGCCTTTTAAAGTTAATTATCATTACCCCACTTTAAAATACCATTTTTAAAAAAAGATTTTATTTATTTATTTGGTAGAGAGAGAGCAAGAGATAGAGAGCACGAGCAGTGGGGAGGGATAGAGAGAGCAGCAGGCTCCCCGCTAATTAGGGAGCCCAACGTAGGACCTGATCCTAGGACCCTGGGATCATGACCTGAGCCGAACGGAGACGCTTGACCAGCTAAGCCATCCAGGCTCCCTATTACCCCATTTTATGGTTGAGTGAATGGAGGCTCAACGAAGTGAAGCAATCTGCCCAAATCTCTCAGGAAGGAGAAGAAAGGGGTGTGACTCGCATGTCCTTTCTGCTCTGCAGCGTTCTGTGTCCCTAGTGCATTGTCACGCAGGCAAGCAAACAAGTAAAGTACATGGAAATACAATCAGTTTATATTTTACTCGGAAGTGAGGACCCACTTGGTCTCAGTCTTAATTTCCTGGTCCTGGGCTTCCATCAAGTCCCATAAGCACTACTGATGGTAACAGTTAACAGGTATGCTTTCCCATGTGTCAGGTGCTATCGTCCATGCTTAGCTTAGGTTCTCTCAATTACACCTCATTGCAGCCCAGTGAGGCAGGCTGTGCTATTGTCCCCTTTTATAGACAGGGAAACTGAGGCTCTGAGAGAGTTAACCCATGTTCAGTGCCAAAGCTGGAATTTGATCCCAGATCTGAATCCAACAAGATTGTAACCCTTTTGCTGCAGTGCCCCAAACCAGAAACCCGACAACTTAAAAACTACTTGCCAGTTGCTGAATTTTTTTGATTAGAAGAAAATTCTGGAACATAAGTGACCAGGTCACATAGGAATGATCAAGAATGTTCTCTTCAATTTCTGAAGAGGAGCTCCTTAGGGGAGGTTCAGTCATTTTATTTCATCTAGAATATTTATGCGTTGCTGCATCCACAAGGGGTCCACACTGGGGTCCTGCAGCTCTGGGTCGCCCTGAGAGATAGACACTGGGCTGCTGGGAGGGTTGTATTTGGGACCAAGGGGACCCAAATGGCCCCATCCTCAGATCCTTCCCTGGCAGCAGACTCAGGCGTTCCATTCCATGGATGGCCCCCACCCCCGCCCCTGCTCCTGCTTTCAGTTCTCCCCCTTTGAAAGTCTGGACTCTTACGGAAAGAAACCAGGTAACTCTACAATGATGTGTCTCTGGAGACGATTTGTAAGGGATGGAAGAAAGGGCAAGCTGTGCTTCCTTGGGCAGTTCTGGCCCAGCGGCCTGCTGAATGGGAGGCTCTTTTCCTGATTCAAGATGGGATGAGCCCATGAAAGGCAGGCACAGAGGTCCCTGGGACTCGGGGGGCCTAAGGAAGTCGAAGAGCAGAGGAAGGAGAACCAGCCCACAGCCAAGGTTTTGATTGGGAACGAGGCTGAGATGCACCCATATAGATCCACTAACCTTCAGTTTAAGGTGGCTCTGGTTTAGGACAAATGCAAAGATGACTTCCAGAGTGTTGATTGCTTACTGTGAAAGCATTCACCCCTCGCAGAGATCTCAGGAATACAGCAGTCCCGAGCTCAGGAACCCAAACTTCAGCGCTGACCGTGATATGACCTTCAGAAGTAGTAATTTTTTTTTAAGGGGTTGAACTCATGACCCTGAGATCAAGACCTGAGCTGAGATCAAGAATCTGATGCTTAACCACCTAAGCTACCCAGGTGACCCTAGTAAATGCAATAATTTATCCCTAGAAAGGAGCATTTATGGAATCCTATTAACCTGTAAGAGCCTACTGGTGTCTTGCATTTTCACAAAATTGAAATGAGGGTTTGCAAGGGTTAATGTAGTGGATGCATTTAGTCTTAGTATTTGCTGGGTAAATCCACAAATCAGTTCAATCCAAATCCAAATCCATACAAATCAGTGCAGTTCAACAAATACTTGCTAGATGGCGAATAAGTGCCTTCATGGGGCTTATAGTTCAGTGTCTTTAACTTTCTTACTGGGACACGGTAAGAAATTTATTTTATGTTGTGGTTCCACATATCCCTTTCAATACACAACTGCAACAAAAGCTTGTCTTACCACATGAATGCATTCAGATATTTTCTATTTTATATATATTCTACTTCTTTAAAAAAAAAAAAAAGCTGATTAAGACTCACTGAATTGATTTCGTGACCTGCTAATGAGTCACAATGTGCAGTTTGGAAACACACTAGTTGATACATGAAGTTACTGAATTTCTAATTTCATCTTCATTGAACTAAAAGTTGAGAGGGAGAGTTCAGAGTATAGGAACAAGTATATGACAGGTATATGTCAGGGGAGCCACGTGGCCAATAGGCAAAGAGTGAGTAATTTCCCAGGAAATGTCCCAGGGCTCTGGGAAATAAGTTTTTTTCGGGACTTGTGGGGGGCTCAGTGGTTTAGCGCCAATTTCGGGCCAGGGCGTGACCCCAGGGTCCTGGGATCCAGTCCCACGTCCGGCTCCCTGCATGGAGCCTGCTTCTCCCTCTGCCTATGTCTCTGCCTCTCTCTCTCTGTGTCTCTCATGAGTAAATAAATACAATCTTAAAAAAAAGAAGAAGAAGAAAAGAAAAATAAGGTGCAAAAAGAGAAAGAGTGGGCTTTTGGAAAAAACTTGAAATTCTCACTGATTGTAACTTGGATAAGGTCAGGATGAAGGCATGGTGCGAGTATTCTTTTTTTTTTTTTTAAGATTTATTTGAGAAGAGAGAGTGCATGTGCATGCATGAGGGGAGGGGAGAGGGCTGGAGGGAGAATCTCAAGCAGACTCTTGGCTGAGCCAGAGCCCCAACTGCAGGCTCCACCCACAGCCCTGAGATCATGACCTGAGCTGAAATCAGGAGTCAGACACTTAACCGTATTCTTATATAAGAAGCATACATAGTACACTTACACTTCTCATATGGAATTTTGAATCATAGATCTCAAACCTGTGAGAAATCCTGAGAAATCATCTAATCCAGCTTTCTACCCTTAAGGAATTGTGAGTTTTTTTTTAAATAAGTAAAGCAAACATAGCAAAAGTCGGAGATTTATACAAGTTTTATGTTAATTATCATGATATACCTGAGAGTTCTATATCCGATGAAAGATTTGGATGATAAAGGGCAGAGAGCACACTTAACAGCCCTACAGATTATTTTTGTGAAGTAGATGGGCCACGTGTCAGACCCTGTTACCAGTGTCATAGCCACTTCTCTCCTTTCTCACTAAAAAAATTCTCGATATTGTTCCTGACAGTGATATGTCTTGGTTCTGTTGATGATTCATTATTGGCCTAAGAAAATGATGTGATCCATCTTTCTTTTGCCAGATACTTGACTTTCTTGCCTCTGTTGCAATTGGAAAGAAGTGTCCTAATTGGAAAGAAGTGATTAGTTTCGGGCAAAAATATATAGAGGAAGGGTGCTGAGGC
This sequence comes from Vulpes vulpes, assembly GCF_048418805.1. NCBI lineage: Eukaryota > Metazoa > Chordata > Mammalia > Carnivora > Canidae > Vulpes > Vulpes vulpes. Next base: position 35,045,880 of record NC_132784.1, on the reverse strand, counting down.
ACTTCTGGTGAGGATCTTATTTCTCTGATGAAAGAGAAATATGTGGCTGGTGGCATCCATCCAACCTTGAATGAGGACTGATACTTGGAGACGTGGTCACAGTCCCGGCAAGCACATGATGGGCTGGTATGATGACAACGGCCGACTAAGTACAAAGATAACATGGACTGAGGTCCTTGATGGTCCTTGATTAGCCCCTGAACCAGAGCAAGTAATCCCTGTCCCGATGTTTGTGTTATGCAAACCAAACCAAAACCAAAAATAACTCTTGCTCCCTTCAGTCGGGAAGGGGTGGATATCATGGTACTTAGAGCTAAAAGCATTCCTAATTTATGTGGCCTATTGATATGAGATACATCAATGGCCAGATCTTTCCAGTCCTATCAAAAAAGGACAAATGGAACACAGTTGTGTTTATTTTAATGAAAGGCTAATGAGGGAATTTGGTTTTACAAAAGTAACATGTTTATGCCTGAAATAAAGATATAGCGCCCAGAGGTCGATCCCAAAATACACACAGCTAATCCTTTAAGAATCAATGAAACGTACACTGAAAAGAAAAACAAAAAACAAAAGAATCATGGAAAAAGGAATCGGTGTGTGCTGTGTTTGCCACTGGCCTGGCTCTATGCCACATGTCTTCACGTGTAATCCTCACAGATCTCACAAGAGGCATTATTTTTTTCTATTTCATGAATGATAGACCTGAGCTTTAAGGATGTTAAAATAACAGGCCCAAGGTCACACAGAAAATCTTAGAGCCAGGAATTAGGCATAGAGAATTATTTTAATGATCTCCAAATGAGTAAAATTTTATTCATTTTGCACTTAATTGAAGGGATCTGAACTAGAGGAAGAAGTTAAATTAAAAAATATGTAAAGGAAAAAAATATAAATAAATAAATAATATGTAAAGGAGGGCAACCTGGGGGGCTCTGTGGTTGAGCGCCTGCCCTCGGCCCAGGGCTGATCCTGGGGTCCTGGGGTCGAGTCCCGTGTCGGGCTCCCTGCGTGGAGCCTGCTTCTCCCTCTGCCTGTCTCTCTCTCTCTCTCTCTCTCTCAGTCTCTCTCATGAATAAATAAATAAAATCTTCAAATGAACTTCTTAAAAGCAGAGGCTTCATCTTTCATCTCGGTGGCATACTTACACATATGAATCACATTATGTCCAAGATACGCATTCAAAACCTATTCTTCAAAATCGCTTACTCAACCCAAACGTATGAAGTGATAATATTACAAAGAAACACAGGCTCAAGGCTGACGCAAGAAGACTCTGGAATTTTTGCAAAGCTTCTCTGGTAGGAGAGCTCCAAGAACAAATTAGCAACAATTGGGGTGGATTACTTGGTGGCAGTTTATCTGTCCTTGGCCATCACTCTCAAGCTGGTAATTTCATGCTGACCCTAAATTTGGGTTCTGAACCCACTGAGGCAGGGTAATAGGATGTGTGGTGGTGGAGACAACATCCAAGACAAGGGCGAGCCATTTTTCCTGTCTGTCATCACCAATTCAAGTGAGTGACATGTGTATAAATTCCTTCCTTAGTTTCTCTGTGGTTCAGGTGTATTTAGGGGACCTGATGCTCGGAAACCTTGCTGGCTGGCTGGCTTGCTTGGTGTTCTAATCCAACTTTATTTGTGGATATTGCAATATGAGTTTCTTATAATTTTCATGATTCATAAAATACTCTTTTTTTTTTCCACTACCTTCACTCCCTGTTTTTCACTATCATGTTCCCTACTCCCCGCCCCCACCTCTGGGAAGCCGTCTCTGTTTCTACAGAGAGTTCAGTGTTTTTCAGGTTCTGCCTAGAAGTGAGAAGACACAGTGTTTGTCTTTCTCTGATTTTTTTTACTTAGCACGGTGGCCTTGAGGTCGAACCACATTGTTGCAAATGGCAATGTTTCCTTCTTCCCTCGGATAAATACCCAGATGTGACATTGTTGGATCATCCAGTAGTTCTATTTTTATTTTTCGGAGGAACCTCCCTGCTTTCAGAAAGCCCTAAAGTCGAAACTTGGAAGCAGATAAAATTGACGATTCTTCATTTATATTTCCTTTAAACCCACCAATTCCCAACTAATGAATCTTAAAATCTTGGTTTGACAGATTTCCAATGTCTGCACAGCTGTCCAGAAGCCTATACACTGAGCAATGTGAATTTTTCCTCATTTACCCTCCAGCTACAACATTGCTGCTTTTCAAGCCCTGTCTCCTGAACCATGGTCAACTGGTCAACAGCCACTGCCCGGACTGCAGTAGTAGAAACACCTTGGGCCGGCCCGCTGTGTTCCGCATCTAGCATGTGGTGCTCATTCTGATTTTTACACATTTTAGGCCAAGGGCGGTGATGCCCGTGTGCAGGGGGGATGTCGGAGAAGCACATCACAAAGAGCTTTGCTAAGATCTTCCAAGAAAGATAAGACTTTTCCATTCAGTACTTTGAATTAGTGTTCTTGAAATATTTTACCAAAGTCGCTATAACTCTAAGCTGCTTTGTCAAATCGCAGCATGGAGACAAAATGTCTCGTACAACAGGTCCTTTGGAGGAAACAGCAAGAAGAGGGAACGGCTACTCCCTAGTTCCATGATCGGGCAAATCCAAGCTCTGGCCATTAAATCAGTTCCAAGACGGGCTTCACAAATGCTCAGGGTCGGGTTGGTACTGGGGTAGTTTTGATAGACGATCCTTTTCATGGCCTTGCATAAACCAAATGCTGAGTAAAATTCTGCTGAGGGTCCCAGGCCACCAACTCCTGCAGGACACCATCCTGGGAAGTATTCTTAGAACCTTGGCCGTGTCCAGGTCTATCCTGCCCACTATCATCTTCAGTAAAGAGAAGATCTTGCTTATCATTAAGCGTCGCCCAATTTGAACTGGGTCCCCAGTGATATCCACCAGCAGATGTCATTGCGAAATGTGGTTGCCAGAGAAGTGGCTTGCAGAAGTCCACCCGGGGACTCTCTTCCATGCAGTGAAGGGAAAGCCTATTGTCCTAACACCTTAACCACCACTCCCCACACCTCCCTATATGTAAATGAAATCAGTGCTAAATGGAAGGTCCATTTACCTAAGCTACTATCGCATTTAATTAGTTGCTGGAAAATTAAAAAAAAAAAGTGCCTTTTTTGTTTTTTAGCAAACTGACTCCTTGTAATTCCTATTTTGCTTCTGGAGAGTCCAATCCGAGTCCTGTGAATGCCTCAAACCAACGTTTGCTTCTGTTAAAGTGAAGGAAACACTAAAAATGTGCTGAAGGTTGTAAAGTTTCAGGCAAACGGGGGCATCGCTGGCTAGGAGCCGAGTGGGGGGCCGAGTGTTTGTGCCCCCACCTCCTAGGCTGGGGCCTTGGGGTGAGGAGGTCCTGAGTGGAGCCCTCGGGGCTGCGAGGGGAGCGAGGGTGGCTCCCTGCCCTGGGCCCGTGAGACGGCGGGCCTGGGAGCTGGCATCCCCTGGTCCCCTGACCCTGGGCTTGCAGCCTCCGGGCCACCCTGTCCTTGGCACAAGGGACAGGCACCCTCGGAGTGCAAGGCCCCGGCTGGGCGCCCCAGGTCTGGAGGTGCATCCCACGGGAGGGAAGCTGGGCCTGCTGTTTGCTGGCTTACAGCTCAGGGCTGAGGAGGTGAGTCCCCAGGGAGTGACGGGGCCACACACTGGAGGTGACCACAGAGGGGCAGAGGACCCAGAGGACCCCGAGCCGAGAGGACCCAGCTGCGGGGCCAGAGGAGCGAGCTGGGGGATGTCAGCCAGCGGGCAGTGGGGGGCCAGGAGCCCCGGGATTCTCGGAGGCGCTGCCTCCATCGCCCACCTGCACTGCCTGCCCTGATGGGACAGTCCCCTCAACCTGCCCACGTCTCCCTGGCCTTGCCCGAGCTCTGGCCTGGTTGTGCCGAGCAAACAGGGTGCATGGGACACAAGAGTGCACGGCCTGCCAGCTGCGACCTGAGGGCAGGGATCACACGGTTCGTGTCCGTCCAGTGGCCTTCATGTCACCTGCCCTAGCGCTGGGCAACAGCCTGGCCCTGATGAGACCCTCCAGAGGTGTTCACGGAATGAACGAGAGCTTGTGCAGTGACACAGGCAGGGCGACCAAGGCAAGCACGGCGACAAAGAAACACTGGAGCTCTGAATAGTCTCCAGAAAGAGATTCAGCAAGGGGCGAGCGGGAGACAAGGCTTTGCGCGGAATAAGCTCAGTATTTAAGACCGTGGCTCAGCGTGTGGAAGCACAAGGACGTTTGTGACTCATCGTCAGAATACACATGATGTATAATTGGAGTCCAGGCCTGCGCCATCGAGCTGGACCAGGTGTGTCACTCGGGACACAAAGCCCCGAAGTAGCAAACTGCTCGGGCTGTCTGTAGCACTCCCAGTGCTCTCCTCCTACATCTGCTCCTGGAAGGAGGTTTTTCTTAAGAAAAACAAATAGTTCTCTTTTTCAAGATCTGAAAGCCACTGCATCATTAAAATTGGGATTGCGATGTTACTTAATTATATTAAATGTTACTTCTGCTCATCGAAGACAAAATCTTCCTTTTCATCCTTTTGTTTTGGGGGTGGGATGTTGTATGTGAGGCCTAAATCAATATTCATTTGCGGGGAGTAAATTTTTTTTTATTTTTATTTTTATTTTTATTTTTATTTTTATTTTTATTTTATTTATTTATTTATTTATTTATTTATTTATTTAGAGTAAATTCTTAACATAAGATTTGTGACAGTGAATTCAGCTTTACTGTTACTCTAACAGGTTTAAAATTTCAGGGACAAATAGAAAGCTGGAATTCCCTTTTCACTAGGGATCCAAACCAAAAAGAAAAAGACACCTGATCTCATTATTCTCCACCCTCTTAGCACCATACAAGGAAGGAAGGACACGACGAGTAGCTTTCTAACAGGTCCCTGGGTTTCTAATGATGGGCAACTCTGGAGGCACTGAGTTTCACTCAACTAGACCTGAATCCATAAAATAAGGTGAGATTCATAATACTCTTGTTCTATGATTAAATATATCAGTGGTCTAACAGACACAAATTTCCAACAAGAATTGAAAGGTGGAAGTGCCCTTAAAAGGCAAGGGCACAGAGAGGGCTCTGTGTCCCTGCTTCTCCACCAGCCTTGCTACTTCCCCTCCTCAGCCCTTTGCTATAAATAAATAAAACCAAAAAATAAAAATAAAATAAAAAATAAAAAGCAAATACAAAAAAAAAAAAAAACCACCCCACAAACAAACAAAAAAACCCCAAACAAACAAAAAGCAAGAAACTGCAGTTTATTTTTCTAATATATTCTGTTGGGGGATGTGCACAGCAATTTAAATTTAAAAACACTTCTTAAAATAAAATAAGATAAAAACAGAGAGGAGGCAAGCCATAGAGACTCTTAAATATAGAGAACAAACAGGGCTGTTGGAGGGCTAAGGAGGGCACTTGTTGGGATGAGCACTGGGTGTTGCACAGAAATGATGAATCACTAAATTCTGCTCCTGGAACCAGTACTACACTATATGTTAACTAACTTGAATCTAAAAAAACAGAAAGCTAAAACCCCTCACATTTCTTAGATTTTTTTTTTGTGCTTAAAAATGCAAGAAAAAAAGATAATTTTTTATTCTGATTATCCCTGCTGATTTTTTATTTGTTATTTATTTTTAATTTTAAAAAATATTTTATTTATTTATTCATGAGAGACACAGGGAGAGAGAGAGAGGCAGAGACACAGGCAGAGGGAGTAGCAGGCTCCATGCAGGGAGCCCGACATGGGACTCGATCCCAGGACCCCAGGATCATGCCCTGGGCTGAAGGCGGCGCTAAACCATGGAACCACCCGGGCGACCCACCCTGCTGATTTTTCAAACTGAAAGTAATAAGTACTTTTGGTAAGAAAATTCAAACAATGCAGAAAAGTATATATTTGAACCAACAGCTTTCTTTCTTGCCCAGTTATTCTCTTCCTAGAAGACTCCTGTTAATAATGTCTTGAATATCTTTCTCAAAAGAGAAAAATGTCAAAAGACATTCAAAAAATTGCTGATACAGCCAATTTTTTCTTAAACGATATCCGCATACATTGATTTATTAATATTCTCCTCTGCATCTTGCTTTTTTCACTTCATAATTTACCTCAAATATCTTTTTGTATCAGCAAACGTAGGTCTACTCTATTCTTTTTATATTACTCCCCAGTATTCCATTGTATAAAGGTCCCTTAATATATTTATTTTATCTGTCCCCTCCTGATGGACATTTGCAACAATTTTTTTTTTGCTATTACAAATCACGTTTCTATAAATATGTATTTACATATATATTGATGTCATCCCTATGTATTCATCAGGTACCTGGGGCGAACATATACAGTTGTATTGGTTGTACACTGCACGAAGCACTTCACCTATGTGGGCAACAGTCACCGTGTAGGTATCATAACTTTAAATACTTATTATGAAAAGTTTCTGGCACCGTACAAAATGTCTTAAGGAAGGGGGTCCTTTTTCTCATTTGTGTGAAATCACCATGGTCCCCAAGCTAAATGACTACCAACAGAATTACTATGGCAGAGGGCGTAGGCACAAGGACTTTGGGTAGGTATTGTCAACTTTCCCTCCAAAATGGGTGTACTAATAGGCATCAGTTTGGGCAGAGACAGCAGTGGACTCTAAGGTCAAAAACTTGCTGTGCTGTTTTAAGCCATGGTCAACGTCTGTTTACCTGAAATTATAAGAAAGAGTAAGAACAGGAACACGTAAAAGTTACCAAAAAAAAAAAAAAAAAAAACCAGTGGATAAGATTAGGTGATTGGAGGCACCGGGTGGCTCAGCGGTTGAGCGTCTGTCTGCCTGTGGCCCAGGGCGTGATCCCGGAGTCCTGGGATCAAGTCCCACCTCAGGCTCTCCACAGGGCGCCTGCTTCTCCCTCTGCCTGTGTCTCTGCCTCTCTCTGTGTCTCTCACGAATAAGTAAATAAAATCTTAAAAAAAATGATTAGATGATTTCCTTATTACCTACTTTCCTTTCTGGGGGACAATCGAATGTATAGTCTCTTAGAAGAGCGAGAGGAGGCTGCTCGGGACCTAAGGCTCACAGAGCTGATTCCTGAACATGCATGCATTGGTCAAACTGTCTCCTCTTGTTCTTGTCCGGAGGAATTGAATGAGCAATATTGGGAAAGGCACAGTCAGCTGCAATCGACTTGTGGGGAGAGTCTGGGATTATAGGATCCAAGACGGGATTATTGAAATATACCTGTTGTGGGCTATGGAATAGACATCCTGATAGGATAGCCTCCTGCAATCCGTCTGGGAAGAGTCAGCTGCCCCAATAATAGGATTTCTAAGGACAGAAGCACACATTTCAAAGCACTTTGGGACACAGGTGTATTGTTCTGTTGGTAAAGTTGTGCCTGAGACTGTGTCATAGGTGCCTACACGTTTGCTGCTTGGTGGGGTCCTACTGTAAATGGAATATTGAAGGAAGAGTAGATGCAATCCTGAGACTTTTTAGTGAAAGAAGGAATACGCTAAGCAACGTCCACAGCACACAGCATATGGCCACAGGGGAGGAGGAAGAGAGGGTGGAGAAGAAAGGGATGGGAGGGAGCACGGCCACGGAGGGGAAGAGAGACCTGGAGAGGCGAGTGCCCGGGTCCTCAGAACAGCTAGCCGGAGACGATTCAGGGAGGACAGGGAGCCCGACATGGAGCCTCTGGTCCCACCGGGTGGCCTTGGGACTTCGGTGACCCCCCTCCCCATGCCTAGCTCTCAGCTTCCCTCCTGTCCAGGAGGCCTGAGGATGACCCCACCCGGGATGGGGAGGACGGCGTGGCCAGTGGCTTAGCAGGCTTGGGGGCCAGAGAGCAGGGGTCTGAGGATGACCCCGCCCGGGATGGGGAGGATGGCGTGGCCAGTGGGCTTAGCAGGCTTGGGGCCAGAGAGCAGGGGTCTGAGGATGACCCCGCCCGGGATGGGGAGGATGGCGTGGCCAGTGGGCTTAGCAGGCTTGGGGCCAGAGAGCAGGGGTCTGAGGATGACCCCGCCCGGGATGAGGAGGACGGCGTGGCCAGTGGCTTAGCAGGCTTGGGGGCCAGAGAGCAGGGGTCTGAGGATGACCCCGCCCGGGATGGGGAGGACGACGTGGCCAGTGGCTTGGCAGGCTCGGGGCCAGAGAGCAGGGCCAAGCGGCGCCGTCTGGCAGGGGCTTCACTTGGCCAGTCCCCAGCAGGCCGACCCCAGCTGTGCGGAGCCTTCCCCTGGCCCTGGGGTCCTCAAGGCCCGGCAACCGCAGCCCCCGGCGGGCCTTGGAGTGTCAGGGCTTCGTCACGTCTCTGCGTCTCGTGATAAAGGTGGAAGGCGCCCAGTGTTTCACATTCAAGGACACACTCGCTCACAGGCGGCGGCTCCGGTGGCCACGGCCCCCAGGACGTCCAGGCCCAGGCCCCGCAGCGGGCGCAGGTAGGAGGCGAGGCCCGGGAGCCCTGGAGCCCGCTGGCGGCTCTTACAGCCCCGAGGGCACCTCTGCGAGGCCGGGCGTGGGGCTGCGGGGCTGAGGCCTTGGGTGGGAACGTGGCTGAGCTTCAGCCCCCCGGAAGCCTCACTTGGCATCTGTTCAGCGTCGGCTTCCTCCCGGCCGTGCTCCTTGCTCGGGCTCCTGCAGGGCAACCGACCTCGCTTTTCCAGGGGGTCCTCCCGGTGCGGCCGGGGTGGGGTTGGGGGGCTGCGTCGGGGCTAATGCCGCCATGAGTCCCTGGATCCCGAGCTGCGTCTCGGGGGCTTGTTCCCCTAGATGAGCCCAGTGACCAATGGCTCGATGTCTGAATTGTTTTTTAAAAAAAGATTTTAGTTGATTGAGAGAGAGAGAGAGAGAGAGGACGGCAGGGGGAGGGCAGGGCTGCAGGGAGCCAGTCCTGGGCTCAGTCCCAGGACCCTGAGGTCACGCTGAGGCGGGGGCCTGAGCCCCCAGGCACCCCTCGACATCCAAATCCTTGGACCCAGCATTACTCTCCGCATTTCTAAGCTGTGCGGTGGAAACTCAGCGGCCTTTTGGGGCCGCAGCCCTGAGTCCGGCGGTGGCGGGGGGGGGGGGGGGGGGGGGCGGTTGGGCAGGGGGCGGCACGCCAGCCTAAGGATGGAGCAAGCAGCCTTCTGCAAAGGGACACCTTTCCGACACCGGGCGGCTTTTCCCTGTGCATGCCTTGGATCATCTGGGCCGTTCCTGGGCATTCTCAAGGGAAACAGCTTTGAGACTCCTGATCCACAGGCCTGGCTGGGTCCGGGTCACATGGGTAGAGACGCATTTTGGGAGATCCTGTCCCGCCAGGCGAGCCAGGCTTGGAACTGGTTCTGGTATCAGGGACGCCATGGCGGTGGGGGGCGGCTCGGCGGGGCAGCCCAGGCCATGACCCTGGGGTCCCAGGATCGGGTGCGCATCGGGCCTCCGTGGGGAGCCTGCTTCTCCCTCTGCCTGGGCCTGTCTCTCTCTCTCTCTCTCTCTCTCTCTCTCTCTCAGGAAGAAATAAGCAAACTCTTTACAAAAAAAGACTGTCAGGTAACAAAGCCAAGAGAACAAGGGGCAGGAGAGCCTGAGGGCGGTTAGAGACAGGCACTTTCTGTCCCTTGGGCCACCCTCCCCTTGGCCCTGCTCCCCTGGGCCAGGCTCTACCGAGGCTGAGCCCCAGGAGCATGGCCCACGCTTCCCCGACGCCGCCTACTTCCCTCAAAGATGTGAGAGCAAAAGAGCCCGGCTCTATGGCTCCAGGGCTCTACATGAGAACAAAGCAGACTGAGCAGAGCGGGGAGAGGGCCCCCCCAGGCCCGCAGCTCTGGGTCACCGTCCCCGCAGGTGGCCCGGGAACACCCTGGCAGGTGGGCCCTTGCACTGCCACGTGCACCTGCGTCCTGGGCCCCTCCCTGGCCGGGGACGCCGGGGACTGGCCCTTGGGCCCGTGCTCCGTGTCAAGTCCTGTCGGGGCGCCTGCGGATGCCTGGGGTCGCGCCCCACGCCGAGTCCCCGTCAGTTGGAAGGCAGGAGCTCCGCGAGCCCGGAAGGAGGAACAGGGCAGGTGCTTGGTGCTCTGGGCGAGGACAGCTCCCTGCCAGAGGGAAGGTGGAGCAGGTCCCCTCAAAGACAACGAGGCAGGGGAGGTGGGAAACCCCGATGAGACCCCCGCGCTGTCACCGGAGGGCGGCTCTGAAGACGCTCCCGCAGACAAAAGCCATCTGATGGGGGAGTGTCCTCCTCCGCAAGGCCAGCGGGCAGGTTCGCTGGGCCCGCCGCCCTTGCCATCGGCAGCGGCGACTCAGAGCTTGTCGTCCTCACTGCTCAGTCCCTGGCCCCAGGCCTGCTCCTTGGCAGATGCGGAGGACATCCTTGGCAGGTGGTCGCCGGGAATGAAATGGAGCTGCTCAACCACAGGCCGAATAGACGGTGCGACGGGCCTCTGTCACCAGCATATCCATATGTCACCATCCAATCGTCAGAGACTTCCACCCTAACTCCCAGAAGAAAGCTGCTGTGTCCCTAGCCACGTGAGCACATCCCGAGCCCGTGCTGGTCTGGAGCTCTCAAGGGCTCTGAGTGCGCTGGGGCCCTTGCTGGAACGTGTCCAGGGGTTGGACTTGATGCCTACGTGTCCTGGGTGCCAGTTCTGCTCTGCCCGTGGCCTTCTCTGTGGCTTTAAGCCAAACGGGGCCGACTTGTCTGCCCTTTAACTTTCCCATTTGGCAAGTGAGGAAGACAATGTCTATCTGTCCACTGTTTTAAAACCTGAATACAAAAAAAACTCCTTTAAACCCAAAGGGTCGCGCATCAGCTGTGCTTGTGTCCACGCCGCGGGCACGTGGCAGGCCTGGGTCTGCGCTGAGGTCCTGCAGGGAACCCCACACTTGCAGCATCCGCTTGCCTCCCCCAGCCTCCTCTGCTGCCTCACGTAATTTCGTCTGCTTTGCGGTCACTCTAAGTACGAAATGGATCAGTTCACAGGAAGAAAGTGTCCCCAGGTCTTGTTCCCACGCCTCTGCTTTTACCAAGGAGAGGAAGGCTGATTTGAAGACTTCAACTTGCACAGGGTTCCATCCGGGTACGGCCTCCTGGTCTCAGGCTGAAGGGGGCCTCTCTCCCTCCTCCCCACAGCTCCCCCGGCTCCCCGGGGCCTGGACCCCCCTGGACCCGCCAGGACCGGCTTCTCCTCTGTTGTTTCTGTCTCTGCCTCTCCCTCTCGCGCGTCCCACTATGTGCCCCACCCCTCGCTCCCCAAGGCTCTCTTCTGTTCCACAAGCAAACAGGAAAACTGGGGCACCTTTGCTCCACCTTGCTGTCCCTTCTTGCCATTTAGGGTCTTATTTTTCCAGCAAGATGTCGCAGTTTCCTCCTCCTACACGGCCCCTCAGCTCTGCGGCCTGTCACCGTCGGAGTTGGTGCATGGTGGGCCCAGTCCAGAGAGGGTTCTGTGTTGGCCTCGGCCCCCTTGTTTTCTCAGAGGCATCGCTGTCCTTTCCCTGTCCTTTTTCCTTGAAACTTCGGCTCTGACACACTTCTCTGGTTAGTGTCCATCCACGTATGTACTAATCGTGTTTCCCAAAGTTGCCCACGGCCCAGCATCATGGCCAAACCTGAGCCCTGACACTAGCCCGCCTAGGGTTGAATTCTGAGTCTGCCACCAGCTAACTGCATGGTATTTGGCAAGCTCTGGATTTGGCGAGCGCATTGCCCCCTGCCTCAGTTTCCCCACCCTTACTATGGGGGTCATAATAAAAGCACTTATCTTAGGTTTGTTGTGAGAATCCAATGAGATAGTTTGCGTAATATTCACCTGGATGTTTGGCACGTGGAAATATCCAACACACATTTACTAGCATAACAATAAACTGCTAGAGCTTTGAAAATGTAACTTCTTTTCTTTTAGGACATTTGCCCACCTTGCCAAACACAAGGCCAGGCAAGAAATAACTACTGATAGACTTCTGGGGAGTCCGGGGAGGGAGGAGTGAGAGGAGGGAGGGAGGCCACCAAATGTGCAAGTACAATTATTCCCAGTTTTTTGCTTTGTTGTGTTTCACCAAAACATCAACAGTTTTGTTCAGTTTAAACCGGTCCTTTCAGGACCCATGGTGTTTGTTGAGCAGAAAGGGGCCTCGGGGTTAAAGCTGCAGCTGCGGGGCGCACGGGTCACAGGGGCGCTGTCCCGGTGGGTGGGATGGGGCAGGATGGGGAGGGATGGGGCGGGATGGGGGGGAGGCCCTGCAGCTGCACCTGTGCTGGGAGTGGGGGTGCCCCGGACCCGTCCGTTGGGTAACGCTGCCCTCTAGGGGCGTCCCGGGGACCACGCGGGACCTCAGAATCGCGGTGCTTTGTCTATGGAGATTCAGAGTGAGGGAAGAATGGGGGGACTCAGTGGTGGGGGTGGGGGGCAGGGAGGGGACCAGCATCATCAATTTCTATACTGATTAAATGTGACGGTTACGGTAACTAGTACAGGTGTCCGAAACTGGTTCTTGCTCAGGACAGAAGGAGCAGGGCAGCAGGAATTAGCAGGGTGGCGTCAGCCCCACGCAGGGCTTAGTGCAGTTCTCAGGGGGCCTGCAGCGCTGCTTGCCCTGAAATTGGCTCAGTGGAAGTCAGCGGACCAGCTTCCCCTCCTGCTCGGTGCACAAAGTGCTAAATGGGGTTCCTGGCATACACAGTGCCCAGTAATTGGTAGCTATTAAGTAGTATTATCAAAGGTCAGGGGTGGGAGGAATTTTAGAAATAGAACAGTTCTGGGACACCTGGGTGACTCAGTCCATTAAGTATCCACCCTTGATTTCGGCTCAGGTCATGATTTCAGGATCCTGGGATCCAACGCTGTGTCAGGCTCAGCGCTAGGCATGCAGCCTGCTTTAAGTTCTTTCTCTCCCCGTCCCTTGCCCTTTCCCCCTAAAAAAAAAAAAAAAAAAAGAAAGAAATCTAACAGTTTATTCCCCTTATTTTACAGAAACGATGAAAGTGTTTTATAATTTTGGCCTTCATCATGTACCTTTCAGCTTCACTAAAAGGATTGTTAACCATAGACCTAATATTTTGAGTCAGAAGGATTTAAATTTCCAGAGGCATCTGGGTGTCAGCCTAAAGCACAAAGCAGTTTTCTACGTCACCCTAAAGCCAGGTCTGTTCGGGAAGACCAAGTAGAATCACAACATGGTGATGAAGACAGGCTCCAGTCTCAGAAATGGTGAAAAGCAGGGGCCAGGGCATTAGCACACCCATTAGCACACCCAGGCAGGACTTCCCAGGGGAAGAAGAACACGTCAAAGAATGCACCCAGGCGGGACTGAAGCCATAAGCAGAGCCATGCCTTTGGCTCCAAAGTGGCCAGGTGGTCCCCCAGACTCAGGTGCACCTGCCGAGGCACCTTTGATGACCGGAGCAACCCGCCAGAAAAACCCTAATCCCCTATTATAGCAAAGTGTGGAGGCATGTGGGCTTGCAGCTGGGGTTAGAATGCCTAAAAATCTTTGGGTCCCTATACTGTGGTTATTTGTAATTTGTTTAAAATGTTCCTGAGATCCTGTATGGCAACAGGGGGAAATCATCCTTTTCTTTGGTTAGATTGGGTCTGCAGGACTTCAGTGTGGGCAAGGAGAAGGGAGGACCTGCAGGGGGAAGGGGTGCAGGTGGGTGGTGGGAGCCACAAGCTCATGGGCCACAAAGCTCCAGGTGAGGGGCTTTGGGACCCCAAAGCAATTTTATGCTTGTTTTCTTTTTTGAGGAAACTTTAAAAAATTTTTTTAAGGTTTTATTTATTTATTTGATAGAGAATGAGAGAGAGAGAATGAGAGAGAGAGAGAACAAGCAGGGGAAGCAGTGGATGGAGAGGGAGAAGCAGACACCCCGCTGAGCAGGGAGCCAGATGTGGGGCTGGATCCCAGGACCCTGGGACCATGACCTGAGCCGAAGGCAGATGCTGAACCACCCTGGGGCCCCTTAATGGAACTTTTAATTTAAGACTAGTATCCAAGAAGAGTGTACAAATCATAGCCTGTTCAGCTCAGTGTGATTTTTTATTGTGAAAGAAATTCAGGGGCACCTGGGTGGCTCAGTGGTTGAGCATCTGCCTTTGGCTCAGGTCATGACCCAGGGGTCCCAGAATCGAGTCCCACATCAGACTTCCCGCAGGGAGCCCGCTTCTCCCTCTGCCTGTGTCTCTGCCTCTCTCTGTGTCTCTAATGCAGAGAAGCCTCTGGTGTGATTTTCATGTCGCAGAACAGAGATTCCAGGTGTTTTGTAATGAGGCATTGTGACTCCCTAGTGAGCAGCCCTCAGCTTGAGGAATTTAGCTTCTTCGAAGTGCCTCCTACCTGCAGCCAGGTGCTTGTCAACTCTGATCCAGAGCATTCAACCCAAGGAGAGGCAGGTCCTACTGAAGGTCCTACTGAAGGTCCTACTGAAGGCTGTGTGCAGAAAACCCAAAAAAAAAGCAACCAAGTGTGTTTTGCTTCAGTGTGAATTTGAAAATCCCTTCATTCCAGAGAAGACTGGTGTAGTAATGTTGTGGCTTCTTTCCCCTAATGCAGTGGTTCTCTAAGTGTCTCCCCAGACTAGCAGCACCCAGTATTACCTGGGAGCTTGTTAGAAATGTCGATTTGGGGCCCTGCTTCAGACGTTCGGAATCAGAAACTCTGCAGACCAGGGCTGGGAATTTGTGTTTTAACAAGTCTCCCAGGTGATTCCAGTGTAGGTTCAGGGTGAGAACCGTTGGCTTAATGTAATGTAAAACTTGTGGGAATGCCTTTATTCAAACAAAGAAAATATTGCTAATTGGTGGGGTGATTTTTTTCCTGGGCTTTTATTTGAGGTAGTGAGGGGAGGTGTGCTGGCCAGAGATGAAGAAGAAATAGAGACTAGGGGCTGGAGATGAGGAGGTGTTTTCATGGATCTATCCAGTGTCTTCTGACCAAGAGAGCATTACAGAAACCAGGAGGGGTGGAGGCGCGAAGACAGTGGAGAAACCAGCTCCCAACACACCTCCAGGTCAGGGCCAAATGTTCTAAAGCTCAGCCGTGTAACAGGACGGGGTTTGGTCAGCCACCTGTGTTTAAATACGTTTGCAACTCAAGTACAGTAACTAGGGTGGCCAACATGCCCAGGCCTGCCTGGGGCCTTCCTGGTCTTAGCACTCAAAATCCCAAGTCTCAGAAAGCCCCTGTGTGTTCTTCCCAAAGAGCCAATCAATTCTCCAGTTCTCAGCAGATACTGAGTGGGCGTCCTACAATTCCACAGGTGAAGGGCTCAGTTCTACAAGGCAATCCTCTCTCCCTTTACTTCAGATGCCAGTTGCAAGTCTGGGTTGTCATCTGTGCCTGTAACCAACCAGCTTTGAATTGGATGTTCCCACATTCTCCTCCTTGGGTTTGATGAATTTGCCAGAACAACTCATAGAAATCAGAGAAACATTTACTGAGTCACTAGTTTATTATAAAAGGATATAACTCAGGAAAAGCCATATGGGGGACGCATAGGGTGAGGTATGGGGACAGGGCATAGAGCTTCTATGCCCTGAGTGTGCTATGCCCCCCAGATCTTCCCATGTTCAACAACCCAGAAGCCTTCCGAGTCCCATCCTTTTGGGATTTTGTTAAGGCTTCATTTGACCTAGGCACACTGGATTCAATCATTGACCATTGGCTGTTGAGCTCAATCTCCAGCCCCTCTGGCCTAATAAGACTACAGGATGGGACTGGAGTTTCTGGCTCTCCAACCATGGGGTTTATTCCCCTGGCAACCAGCTTCATCCTTTGGTGAGAACGGGCTTTCTGCAAGTCACCTCATTAACATGACAAAAGACGCCTTGGTCATTATCATCACTTGGGAAATTCTAAGGGGTTTAGGAGCTCTGTGCCAGGAACAGGGACAGAGGCCAATGGTATATCTATTATAAATCACTGCATTGTGGGGCAAACCAAGGCGATTGGTCAGTACTCACCCTAGTCCAGTGACCGCTCATTGGAATTACTGGGTGAGCTTTACAATTACGGATGCCCGGGCTCCCCTCCAGAGATGGTGATGGACTTGGTTTCAGGCTCAGCACTAGGAGGTAGAAAGTTCCTCCGGTGACTTTATTGTGGCTAGCCACGGAGAACCCCTGCAGTCGGCTGCCTGAATAGCATTTCTCCTGGTAAAAAAAAAAAAAAAAAAAAATTTAACCAAAACAAAAGTTAGTGATTCTGATGAAGTTAGACTCCTACCATGTACCACATACAAAAATGGACTGAAATTGGATCAACACTCTAAATATTACCGATTGCATTGTGGTCATCTGTAGCTGTATAGTTGTAATATATATGTATAACTTCTTTATGTTAAATAATTAGTTACAACTATTAAAGGACATTATGTTGTTCATTACAAAGTGATAGTACGTATCCTATATGATGGTCTTGGAGCATATGATGTAGCAGTGTGTCTGTGGGATGCAAGAATTGCTGAGAGATATGCACATTTCAAAATTGTAAGAAATAATATCGAGGCCCCCTCTAAAATGCAGTATCAGTTTACATTATTGGGAAACTTTAAAAAAACATGAAGTTTCAGGCTACTTTTTTACTTTAACTCTTGAGAATCTGTGTGGGTGGGGCCCAGAAACTTTATTTTCTTTCTTTCGTGATTCTGGTACAAGAAGGCTCTAGGATGGGATGGGAACCACGCGACACACCGTCTGGGTGCCCCTGCTGCATTGCCTCCTGCTCTTTATCTTTGGACGAGACTGTCCCATCTCCTCACCAAGGCAACAGGTTCCGAAAGGTCAGGGCTCAGGGAGGTTGGTTCTTCATGTTGTTACCCTGGCACGTGCCTTGTAGGACACTGCTTGTGGATGACAAGGCTTGGAAGAGTATTTGCAGCTCATATGACGATTTGTTTTTTCTTTTAGTTCCATGGGCCAAATGGAGAAAGGAACCCTGAGCCAGCCACTGCCGATGGCCACCACCCAGCCTGAGAGGAAACGGACATCAGTGATGTCTTTCCTTTCCAAGGTCTGTCACAAAGTATTGGAAGCAGAGGTCCCTCCCCACCAGCCATTTGTTATGTGCGCTTGCCTGGCCTGCATTGGTTCCGTGGCTCCGCGGAGGAAAAAAGCTTGATGACACTTCTCCTAACATGGGCAGAAAGTTTACAGGATAACAAGATGAGCCAGGAAGACTTTAGCTTGCTGCAAGATTAATAATAAAAGTATAGAATGAACTGCAATGAATACTGAGAAATAATGAGGAGACTTGGTAATCACTCAAACATCGAACAGGACTGTGGTCCCGTCTGCAGCCCCACACTATGCAGGAGGGTGGGGAGGTGGCTTTTTCTTGACCCTGCCTGGATCTTGCATGTCTTGGTTCTGACGCCAGCACATTATTTATGCATTTCTCCCCCTAATCTTAATGGCGCAGATGTATGCATTCTGGGGTGGAACATCCGTTATGTGCCCTGAAATGCTTGTGGACGTGCTTTGCTAGTTGGGTCAAGTGTTGTTGAGAGGTTGAGGAAGAGGAGAACTGACAATTAACCCTGGGTTTAGCCCCACTCGGGAGGCATCGACCTCCCTGCAGAAGGGTCAAGAGATCATGGAGAGAAGAACTGGAGAAAACAAGTATAGACACGTCTTTCAAGGTGTTTAACCACAAACTAGAGCAGAAAATATGGGAGGAGCTGGAGGAGTAAGAAAGGTTGGGAAAATGCCTTGAGATGGAAGCAGGGTAGCATTTCTTGTCCATGAAGGATTCCTGTTCTCAGCCATATCAGCTGTCTAAAGCCCCCTTTCTTCTGAGCTCTAATACACCCTCGGTGGTCCTAGAGCACCCGTCTCCCTGCTTCCCCCAACCTACCTCAACCAACCTTCCCCCGGCCCTGCATTATTTTTCTCTACCTCTTTCCTTTTCCATCTGTTTTCTTCATTATGTAGATCAAGCTAATGTGTTCCCAGCAAAAATCAGGTGTCTTTAGGTGGAGAAAGAAGGGCTAAGTTGAGCAGGCAACACAGGATTTTCTTTAGAGAGAGGGATTGGGCTTGGGATGGGTATGACTCTGAACGCTCCCAGATCAATACTCTCTTGGCTTACTGCCCAGGTCTCTTGGAAACTGAAGTTCCAGAAGCGAGAGTCTCTGAAGAATGCGTTTTCCATCTTGGCAGAAAGAGCTCGGGACCCCAATGATAAAAAGCGTCACATGGCAATGAGAGGCCTGGGCACCATGGCCTGTGAGACCCCCGACAAGGTAGGAGGGGAAGGTGGCACACCACCCGCCCTCATGGCCTGGCGTCCCAGGGCTGAAAGATGGCACCTCATGTACTGGCTATCTGTTGCTTGTGACAGATCACCACAGGCCCAGCACTCATCCTCTAGCATTTTCCTTGGGCCGGGAGTTTATATGGCTTGCCTGGGTCCTCTGCTCAGAGTCTCCTAAGGCTACAATCGAAGTGTGGGTCAGACTGCATTCCTTTCTGAAGGCTGGCCTCCTCTTCCAAGCTTCTGTGGCCATTGACGGAAGGCGGCTCCTTCTGGTTGTAGGACTGAGGCCCCTGCTTTCTTGCTGGCTGGCCCTCAGCGTCTTGAAGCTGTCCTCTCATAGCATGCGAACTTACTTCTTCAGGGCCAGCAGGAGAGCCTCCATCACTCATGCCTGCTACGATGGACTCTTATGTAATGTAATGTAACCACGGGAATGGTGTCCCATTACTGTTGTCATAATCTGTGGGCTAGAAGCAAGTCACTGGTCCCTTCCACATTCAAGGGAAGGAGATTGTACAAAGCATGGCTCATCTGGGGTTATTTGAGGGTCATCACACCTCAGTATTATCAGCCTTGGGAAGCAGAGCTGCAGATGCGATTAATGCACACCTGGACATCACCCTCTGCAGTGCTTTTAATTTATTTTTTAATAGCCTTCCCTGTTTAGTAAAAGATGTTTCCCCCACCTCTGCTTTTATCATCTGTCCACTTCAGGGACCATTTTGTCTCATCCCCTATAAAAGTACCACTGTGCCCCAGATGCCTAGGTCATCCGGCCCACCACACTCCTTGATGTGCCCTTCCGGCCTCATATGCTCATAGGCCAAGCTGCAGATTGCTTTTTCTGTTCTTTTTTTCAAGACAGAGCTGGCTCTTGGGTCAGGTTAATGGAAACATTTGTATTTCAATGAGAGGTGTTACAGCAATTCCTGAGGAAAGCCACACTCTTGGGCCAAGTCCTAGGTTATTGAAAGATTAGAGGTAGGATCGCTTTTCAGCTCCATGGGAGCAATTTCTGGGCTACTCATGCTTTTCAAACCTTGTTCACAGGTGCGAAAGTATAAGAAAGTTGTCCTAGACCTGCTGGTGCACGGACTCTATGACCCTGTGAGTACTGAAGTCATCCATGAGAGCATGAAGACTCTGACCATCATCTTGGGCAAGATCCAGGGGAAAAGTTTGGGCTCTTTCTTCGTAGACATCACTCTTCAGACCAGGACTTTATTAGATGATGTAAGTGAGAAAATTCAGAAGAATTTTGGGTTATTAAAGTGGAAGTGAGATTAGCAATGGGAGCCGGGGGTGGTGTGTTGCTCAGAGAACCTGGTCTGTATTATTAACTTATTTACTAAGAGATCGTCGAGAGACAAGTATTATACTGGGGGTTTGGAAGACATATAAAGAAGGAGGAGTTTTTGTTGTTATAGAGAAGTGAATATACGTACCCCGACGATGAAGATGGTGATGGAGATGATGGTGAAGGTGTGATAACAGTGCCAACATGTATTCAGTGCTCTGTTACGAATGTGATATAGCAGTAGTTAGCATTTTGTGAACCTTACTGTGTGCCAGGCCCGGTGCTAGGCAGCTTTCCTAGATTATCCCATAGACTCTTCTCAATGACCCTATGAGGTGGGCACTATTTATCTTCACTTTATAAATGAGGAAACCAAGGCACAGAGAGGTTAGGTGACTTGCCCGAGATTCACAGGACCAGTAAGTGGATACGAACCCAGGTCCTCTGACCACAGGACCTGCACTCTTCACTGCCAGGTGACAAGGCAAGCTAAGCAGAGGTGCACCGATATGTCGTTTACTCTGAAACTGTGGGGACTCTGGAATCCCATCCTTTCAAGTTAATTGGCTTGCCTGCTGCAGTTACACACACACACACCACACACACACACACACACTCACACATGCTCACACACACACACATACCCTCTAATGGGGAGATGATACCTCTAGAACAGGAAACCGACCTCTTACTCACAAAGCACCTTGTGTGAGTTCCTCACACCTAATTCCCCAGGTGGAGCTGCGCCACACAAGAGGAAGAGAAATCTTGAAATTATGGAACTTGGCATTTCTATAGGAGCTTCTGGCCCATTTGCCTCTCCTCCCACTTGGAGAGACAGGGAGAACTTGGCTCTGGAACGCAAGCCTGTCATGTCTGTGGTCGTGGGGAGAAAAGTGTCTACTCTACCTCCCTGGAATGGAAACAGATATCTCCAAGATGTCTAAATCTCTC
The DNA here is from genome assembly GCF_048418805.1 of Vulpes vulpes. Taxonomy (NCBI): domain Eukaryota; kingdom Metazoa; phylum Chordata; class Mammalia; order Carnivora; family Canidae; genus Vulpes; species Vulpes vulpes. The sequence goes on along the minus strand of NC_132784.1, from coordinate 35,025,380 downwards.
TGCAGGTGCTGTATTAGTTTCCAGGACTAGTGTGCCATGCAGTCACTTTTCAAATAGCCAGATTGACTATAGTTTTTTATTAGGAAGCCCTGGTTGTATAGTAACCTGGACATACCCGTGGAGAGTTATTTCCTGACAGTTTATCTCTATTACAGCACTCGTGACCACCTGTCTTGTGCTGTTGCTCACTTGTGCATGCATTCCCTGTCGGATGATTGTCAGGTCCCTAGCAGGCCAGGGTCTTGTATGTCTTACTGCATTAGGGTGGGATTGAATTGAATTATACAAGGGCACCTGGGTGGCTCAGTGGTTGAGAGTCTGCCATCAGCCCAGGGTGTGATCCCAGTCCGAGGATCAAGTCCCACGTCGGGCTCCCTGCATGGAACCTGCTCCTCCCTCTGCCTGTGTCTCTGCCTCTCTCTCTGTGTCTCTCATGAATAAATAAATAAATAAAATCTATAAAAAAAGAACTATACACATGAGCGCATGTGCATGCACATACCCACACATATAGGTGGAACAGAGGACAGTGAAACACTAAAGCAATTTGTCAAAGTGTCCAATGTGCTAAAAAAATATTTTTATTATTTTTATTTTTTAAAGACTTTAGTCATCTATTCACAAGAGACACACACACAGAGAGAGAGAGAGGCAGGGACACAGAGGAGAGGCAGCCCAGGTGGCTCAGCGGTTTAGCACCGCTTTCAACCCAGAGTGTGATCTCAGGGTCCTGGGATTGAGTCCCACATTGGGTCCCCACAGGGAGCCTGCTTCTCCCTCTGCCTCTGCTTCTCCCCCCACTAGTGTGCATACTCTCTCTGTCTCTCTCTCTCTCTCTCTCAAATAAGTACATAAAATATTTAATTTTTATTTTTTAAGTTTTATTTATTTATTCATGAGAGACAGAGAGACAGAGAGGCAGAGACACAGGCAGAGGGAGAAGCAGGCTCCCTGCAGGGAGCCTGACGTGGGACTCGATCCTGGGACTCCAGGATGGCATCCTGGGCTGAAGGTGGTGCTAAACTGCTGCGCCACCCGAGCTGCCCCATAAAATCTTTTAAAAAAATAAATACTTCACAAAATGATGAGTGTCTGCCCCCCACCCCCTGCCCATTCTAGTTGCTTCTCACTCCTGAAGATGCCGAGTCCAGCTTGGTTCTCTCTGGTTTGCCTGGAGCTTTCATGGGACCAGGAAACATTGATATAAAATCCCTTCACCAATGGTCAGGAGACTGGGTACTACCCTGGCTCCTTGTCACCTGACAGTGCGGCTCCAAGCAAGTCACTGAAATGCCCTGAGCCTTGGTCTCCTCATCAGGAAAGGGAGATACTTGGACCAGACCGCTCACAGTGGAGAACAAGAAAGGACTGAACCCAGTGACACACGATCGGGGACAAATTAGCCAATAGTACTAAAAGCAGGGAGAGTTGGCAGGGTGTCAGGGAAGAAATACAATTGTTATTTCTGCTGCAGAAGGGAGAAACGGAGACCACAGGTGTAGAGAGATGTCCTTCCAGAAACACTGAGAATGATCAACAGGAGATGGGTTGAATGAATTACAATGTGGCCACCCCAAATTCCTTTAGGTATCCACATGCAAAGAGCTCCCAGATAGGTGGTTGGGTGAACAATCGAGGTCATGAACACACAAGCATGGTGTGCTGCCACTGTGTAAAAATGTGAGAAAGGACTGTGTGATATACATTTTATTCTTTTTCTCCTTAATTTTTTTGGAAGGATGCACCACAGTTTACAACCTTGTTCATTCATAGGAGGGAAATCAGTGGCAGGCAGAAAGGGGTAGAAAGGAGACTTACTTTTGTTAATAAAATGATTTGATTATTTTGAATTTTGACCCATACAAACCCAAACGTTTGTATCTCTACCTCCAAAATTCTCCAAAAACAGAGCTGGGAAGCCGGATTATTAGGACAGTGATCCCCAGTCTGATTGTCTTGTCTGCTGGGGAAGACGCTCATTGAAGACCCAGCTTGCCTCCTCTCTGGCCCCCACCTTGGCTGGCTCAGAGCTTTAGACTGGGTCTGACCCACTCCCCACCAAGCGACAAAGAGCAATGGATGGCAGAAATGCATCTGGTGCTGTAATGACCTGGGTTCTGTCCTTTTGTTCCCCGGAGAACCACAGGAGAATGACCACCTGAGATACTCAGCCTTCATCTTGTTCGGGCAACTGGCGGCCTTTGCTGGGCGGAAATGGAAGAAATTCTTCACCAGTCAGGTTAAGCAGACTCAAGATTCCCTCCTGATACATCTACAGGACAGAGATCCCCAGGTTGCCACGGTGAGTCTGTGACTGTCTCACTGAGTGCATGAGAGCTCGGTGCCGTTCCTCAAGTGAGCTGTGGTGCTGCCCTGTTGTGCTGCACCACAACAGGGTGCAGTGCTCGACCCTCTCTGTTCCCGCCAGCTCTGCTGTGGACACTCAGCAGTGTGGTCACATGAATCCTTGGAGATGCCTGCCCAGTGTGTCATCTCTGAGCAAGCGTGCACATTTCCATTTGCTCCTGCCCCACCTGCCCCATCCAGCACCTGCCGCTGGAGAGTGGGGGCCGAGAGGCACGCGGTTAAGCTGTGGGGCAGTAGCCCACCTAATGAGAACATTAATTCATGCCCATTAGCTTCTTTCACTGTAGATTTCCCACTCACGGCCTCTCAATCCCCTAGAGAGGTTTTGTCTTATTCTTAGAGGAAATATGTCCTAACAGGGTTGCCTAGCAGGCAACATCAGGCCTGCTTGGGAGTGGGTGACTATTTTTCAAAACCACTGGGAGCAAAAGGTGTTACCAAACCACTTGTCTTCTTTAGGTTACTACACACAAGAGAGAGACAGAGACAGGGGAGAGAGAGAATTTAGGAATTAAAGAATCCAGAACTTCTTTGATGGGACAATAACTGGGTAAACTCTAAAGTGATTCTCTCCCCTTCAGCCCCAAGTTAGAGAAGTGGCCATTTTAGGGGTAACATCCTTTAAGGTTGAGGTCTTCAAACTTCCTGGAAGCTACTTTCATACCCTCAGTGGCCCCCAGACCACAGACTGGGTGCCTTGCCCTTCCATGCTTGGATTATAGAACTCTCTAATGCCTTTGACAATCGAATGAATGGTCATACTGTTTTTCTCAGGCTTGCAAAACAACATTTCGAGCCTGTTCTCCGTATCTGAAAGAAAGAAAGGAAAACAGCTTCCAGAGTGAGGATGAACAACGGAACCTTAAACTCTGCCGGCAGCTGGTGAGTGAGAGGGCAGGAGAGAATGCTCCCAGAGATCCCTGCCCTCCTGGTGTCATAAAATGACTCAGGCCAATTATGTGTTGATCGTAACTGACCCATCTTGCAATGTAAATGACAAAACGCCCGGAGGATTATGCACAAAATCTATTGGCACATGCAGTGTAGATCATTAGAGGAACGCAGACCCTGATCTCCACCTCTGAGAATCTGAAGATCCAGCGTCCTCACGCTCTGCGTTGACAACTATCTACTCATTGTAGAGTCAAGGAGGTTTATTGAATCTGCCCCTCACGTGCACTTTTGCTGATTTCTTTCAGAGCCACTATCATCCAGAGCTCCTGCAGTTCCTCTATGCAAATAAGATTCTGTAAACACAGAGCAGCAGGGAAATTGTTCCAGTGAGAGCACCTTGCTGGGGGGCTGGTATTTCCCCCCCTTTTAACTCTTCGGATGCTTCTGCTTGCTTCTCGTGATTGTAATAGAAAACGGGATGCTGGGAGAACAATTGATGGCAATTGCATGGAATTGTATGATTCTAACCTAAGTAAATTCTAAATTGCTTTCATGTATCTCCTTTCCTCCCCAGACGAATTTGATGCGAAGGTACATGCTTTGTTTAAAACATTTAAAGGATATGTAGATTCAGGGCTTATTTCTCAACTTTTCCTTCGTAAGTTCATCTTTGTCACCTATCTTCTATTTTTGATTTTATTTTTAACTTCTGAGGCTCAGGAGAATATTACCTTAAGTGATTTTTTAATCTGCTATTGATCCTTTGCAATTTGTTATTGATACGTTTTATTGGCAAGATCTATTTAAAGTTGGCCAAGGGACCAAGAAGGTGGTTTGGAGGATATCTTAGCTTCTTGGAACCCTCAACAGTCATTGCTTCCAAGATCATAACGCAAATTTAAAAAGAGAAAAAAATCTGTAAAGCATGTGTTGAAAAACCTCAGGCTAATAGTAGCGTGTGGAATAAGAAGTAACGTTTATGGAGAATGTTTATTGGACACTGAGTATTACCTAATACTTACTGCAACCCTGTGAGAAGTGCTTTGCAAGTATTATTTAACACTTACAATAACCCTCCGAGAAAGGCACTATTATTGCTCTCATATTCCGGGTGAGCCACAGAGAACTAAGTAGCTTACCCAGATGCCCTGGTGAATGACGGAGCCAGAAGTCAAGACCAGACAACCTGCCTTCTGGAGCCTGTATTCAATCACCATGTGATTCTGCCTCAATGTGGAATAATTGACAGATGGCTAGCAATGTAAAAAAACAAACAAACGAACAAACAAACCAAAAAACCCCAAAACTAAACAAATTTAAAAGCCCCCTCAGCTCCTGCTCTATTTAACCCAGTGAAGTTTTGCTTTTATATGCAGTAAGTACACATTTTTATTAATGTAGTTTATGACCTAAGTATATATTTTTACTTGTCACTTCTTGGCTAATTATGACAATTTTTTTTGGAGCTCAATTCCAGTTCTATGAGGAGTCACGTGGCTCTTGTAAAAAGTTTCAAGAAAAACCTCTTCCACCCTCCCCCCTTCCCTCCAACCGGTGTGCCTCCCCAGCTTCTCCTATGGACATTCTCGTATTATCACCACACTTGGCGTTCAAGCCCTACTGGATGACTGTGTCCAGGTTGGGAAATGGAGAATACAGAGGGTCATAAATGCTGCAGAGAGATCTTAGTGTCCTTCTGAACACCAGGAGCTCAGTCTTCTGGTCTAATGCCCCAGGGATAGGACTGTGCAACATGGATGGGGACCCAGGTGTCTCCTAGGGGAGAAGAGCATATGGCAGATGGTGGGAGGGGGGCAGGAGCCAGGCATGAGTGGGGTTTCTTTCTTCCTATTTTTGAAGCTGGGGTACATGACCCAGGGGTTCTTGGGAGTGACACAGGCTCTGGAGCAGGTGGGACGGTTCTGAGCTGAGACCTCTTTCCCTTCTCAGTCGTTGGCCTGTTTGAAACTATGCTGCAAGGTCTGTTCAGAATCCGATGCAGTTCTCTTAGGTGATCAGTGAGTGGCCTGGGAAACAACTGCATTTTGCTAGCATTCAAAAAGGTGGGGGTAGAGTGGGGCAGGCCGGTGTATGCTCTAGAATAGGGACATCCAGGTACTTAATACCCCTTCGTTGGTTAAAATTGTGGAAGATGCCGTTGAATTGACTTTAGGGTTAGTGGTAGACTGTTCCTCGGTGGCCTCCAGTGAATCATGCCTCCTGACACCCATGCCTCCGTATAGACATCTCCACTGGAATCTGGGCTGGCTTAGTGATCCACTTTAACTACTAGAATGTGCTGAAAATACCACTGTGTCAATTTTAGGCTAAGCTTTAAGAGCCTGGCAGCTTCCTTTTTTGTGCCCCGGGTGAAGCCAGCAGCCATGTAAGACGTCAGATTCCCAGGAGCAAAGAATGTCTGAGATCACCATTTTGGAGGGAAGACCAAGAATGCCATGTGGAGGACAGCTGAGGAGCCCAATCCGCCACGGAGTCGGAGGTCCGGACCTGTGACACAGGTTGGCCGATCCAGCCAAACCCCGTTGGGCAAGCCACCCCAGCTGACACCACGTGGAAGAGAGACGGGCTCCCTCTGCGCAGCCCACCCCAAATTGCAAAATTGTAAGCAATCTGATCAAATGACTGCAGTTTTAAATCACTCCTTTTTGGGATAGTTTGTCCCTCAGCATTAAGTAACCTAAAGAGATTCTTTATCATTAATTTTGTCGTTTGGCCAGGTTGGTTTTGCTCTCATTAAGTCCTCTTTGAGTTTAAACTCTATTTCTAGAAACGCATGTTATCATGGCATTGTGTGCCGGGAGCCAGGGAAGCCTTGCTTTTGTACCACAAAATGCCTTGTTCTCCTTTTTGTATCTCACCTTGTGCATCACCACGCCCAGCAGGTAGCAGATGATGGAGAGACATTTGCTGAATGACGAAATAGTTGCAAATTGTAGGGAGAACAGAGTCCAAACCAGTTTGTTACCCTGGGCTCTCAGCCATGGGCTCCCACTCTTCCTTCCCAGCTCTTTCTTCTGTTCCTCTTTTTGCTTTAGCCAAGCTTGGCTCTTCTCTTCATTCAACACTTCTTGGTCTCTTATGCTCCTTTGCCATTGCTCAGGCTGTTCCCTCTGCTTCGAATTCCCTCCCCCACCTGGCCGAGCACACTCACAGGCACACACGCACATTTCTCTGTGCTCTAAGACTGATCGATGCTTGTATCTCTGAGTTCCCAGAACATTCTAACGGTCCTATGCCACTTACCATGTTTTATCTCATTTGAAAGTTTTTACTTACATATCTCTCCCACTCTGGTTCAAGTGAAGCTGCTGGAGAAGGATCCTATCTTCTATAGCTTTGTAGCTGTCACATGACCTCACAGGTACGCGGGAGGTGCTTGGTAAATAAATGTGGATTGGGAGAAAAAAGTTAGGAAGTCATCTGAAGCTACTTCTCCTTGGGAGAAGCCCATTTTGTCAAATGAGGACCATCGCTTCTCTCCTTATGACCAATCTGCTGGTGACTTTTATGCTTGTGGACCTAAAGCATCCCTTTCTCCATAAGACGCCGGTTAACTTGCCAATCTTTAGGTAACACTTCGACATCTCTTACTTTTAAACACTAAACATGCAACAGGTGAGTGAATTTATATGTCGGCAAATTGAACACCAATAAAAAATAAATTTATTAAAAAAAACTGGTGTAAAACAGGAGATTTAAGTGCCATAAGCATCAAAGGAATGTGGAAAATTGAATCCAGTATGGACAAACTGATTGCTAGAGAAATCTGAATTAAAACGGAGTATTAGATGATATGTTAAATTTGCTAGATTAATATCACAGAAAGTATGTTTATAAACAAAAGTCCTTATCACTCATACATATATAATAAAATAAAAATAAATAAATAATCATAAGTAAAATGACTTTCTTCAAAAGAGAAGAAGGGGGAAAAGTAGAGGCAGGGAAGGAGATGCCTAAAGCAAGATCAAAAGGGGTTTCTGAAACTGGGTGAGGAGGTAATGAATACTCTCTCCTTTTGTGTTTTAGAAGTACTAATATAGAACCCAAAAATCTTATGCCCAGTGTACAGGTGAACAAAACAATTGGAAAGAATTGGGAAACAAAGAAGAAATTGCTAAGGCTAATCAAAAATGCACATTTAGAATATATCTAGAGATCTAGAGCAAATATATATTGATATCCTAAATGAAGGTCACTTCTGCCTTTTGTATGCAAAATGAGGAGCTCTGCTGGAAAGTGTGAAGTTTCTTCCACTCTAACATTCTCAATAAATGCTTTAAATAAATGAAAAAAGAAAGAAGAAAGAAAGAAAGAAAGAAAGAAAGAAAGAAAGAAAGAAAGAAAGAAAGAAAGAAAAAGGTATGTTCAGGTGCTACCTTGCTAAGTGCTCAGGGTGGAGATCTGCATACACCTTAGTCTCTGCTTTCCAGTTGCCCACAGGATGGGCTTTTTTTTTAAAAAAATGGTTTTTTAAGGTTTTGTTTATTTATTTGAGAGTGAGAGCGAGAGCGAGAGTGCACAAGTGGAGAGGAGGGGCAGAGGGAGAGGGAGAAGCAGCCTCCCTGCACTGAGCAGGGAGCCCAACACGGCCTGATCCCAGGACCCTGGGGTCATGATCTGAGCTGAAGACAGACGCCCCACCGACTGAGCCACCCAGGGGCCCAAGGTTGGCCTTTCTTAAAGGAAAGGAGAAAGGAGAGAAAAGAAGGAAGTTGAGACTCCAACAGGTAACCAGTGCTGCTACTCCCTGTCAGCAGCAGCCAGTGGAATTCCAGTTCCTCAAGCAATTAATCGAGGGAGGGCTTCACAACTTACAAAAAGCACCAGAGTGTTTTACAGAGGAATAGCAGCCGCGTAGGACAGCCAGCAGATAGTGCTAGAAATAAGGCCAATGTATATTTGTGTTTTTCTGCATTTTCCAGGTTTTCTGCAATAAGTATGTATTACTTTTGTAATCATAGAACACACGCAAAAATGCTCTTTAAAATAAAAATGAAATGCTTATTGGCGTGTGAAGTGGTAATGCTTTGGAAAGCCTGGGGTGATTACTGCTCACTCCCGCTAGTATGTATGTGCCTTTGTCCTTCTGTGACATTCTTTTAGCCTATTGATGACAAATAAAATGACTTATGGTTGATTGTCAGTGAATATGTTACTGAATTTACATTCTTTCCGTATAACCATAGCAGAATAAGCATTTCGTTCCTGTATTTACTTATGTGTTAAATGCTCTCAGAAAAACCGTGGGTTCTAGAGAAACGCGATGCATCCCAGTTTACTGGTTTGATATTGCAAACGCCCCTTTAAATTATCAAGTGAAGCAGACCCCCAAGCCTGACATACAAGATCCTTCCTAATGGACACCAGCTTATGATTTCCCTCGGCTCTTCCTAAATTTCTACTACCCGGAACGCTTCATCCTCCATTTGCTTGTTTCTATCCACTATTCATTCTCTGGGGTGATTCAAAATGCCCCTCTTTTCCAGAGTTAGAGGTAGAGCAGAGCAGTTGGGAGGATGGGGCCTGCAGTCAGGCCCTCCTCATTGTGAATCTGGCTTTGCCACTTACTAGAATGACCTTGGGGAAGTCAGCCTACCAAGCCTCAGTCTGCTGATCTGTGAAATGGGCATAATAACCCCACCCATAGGGTTGCTGTGCTACAAAGATTCAGTTATATAGCATCGAAGACTTTGCACAGTGCTTGGCACAGAGAGACGCTCAGGAAATGTTCATTTTGCCCCTCACCCCCAATCAGCGATCCAGGTCCTGTTTCTTCTCTTCTTGGTGCTGCCCAGGTCCTCAGTGAGGTCCGTTCTGGCTTTCGGTGTGGGGTTTGAGTGTCATCTTAATCCTCCCATGAATGATTGCAGTCCTAGGGGCAGCTCTGCCTGTTGTTCATCAGCAGGTCTCCAGGACCGCAGCTTTGAGCCTTGCCCACCATGGGTGCTCAATAAAGAATGATCAAATTTGGGGCGCCCGGGTGGCTCAGTCGGTTACGCATCTGCCTTCAGCTCAGATAAGGATCCTGGGGTCCTGGGATGGAGCCTCGTGTTGGGTGCCTGGATCGCCTGGGAGCCTGCTTCTCCCTCTCCTCGCCACTTGTGCTCTCCATCATCATCTCTGTTTCTCAAATAAATAAATAAAATGTCTAAAAAAAAACTTTTTTTAAAAAAAAGAATGATTGGATCTATGGAGTCGGAAACACTGGTGCCCTGACCAAGCATGAAATGGGCACCTGGCGGTAGGCTTTGGAATGGCCTGATGCGTTTTAAGAAGGATGAGAGTCATGACAATGAGAATAGCAATTGTTCTTCCCCGTGGGCTCCGTGGGGTGGCCGAGCGCTCAGGGCTGCGTCTGTGGGCTTGGTGTGTCCCTCCGGGCGGCCCTGGGGTGCTGGTAGCAAGTCTGCGTCGGACGTTTGGGCGACCTCTTGTTAGGAATTAGCACCCCACCTGTGCTGTGGCGCGACTGCTGTGATCGGGCGCCTCTCACACTGATGCATCCCCCGCAGCCCGTGCACGTGTTACCCAGGTAATGGCCCAAAGGTGTCCCCATAGGATGAGAATGTTTTTCAGAGACATAGATCAGAGAGTTGAAATGTCATTTCCCGAGCCAAGCTGCTAGAGGCACCTGCCCCTGCCTGGCAAAAATGCCACGGGAAGGCCGATGCTTTTTGCGATGCTTGCGGGGACCGCATCAGCAGGTGCAGGGTCCTTGGAGAAGGAGACAAGCTCAGTCCCAAAGGTGATGGCCCGCGTGCTGGAAGGACGCGTGAACTGGTGTCAGAAGACCTCGCTTTGTGCCAGTTATCCTCATCGAGTCACATGACCTCTCAGAGCCTCAGGGTTTTCCTTGGTCCAAAGGGAGGGGGACACTGCGACGATCAGGTGAGAGCAGCCGGCGTGGGCCTGCACCACGCTCCCCGCAACAGGTGGGCTTACCTGCACGGGGGCGGGGCCCACAGCCAACGCAGGGGAAGGAGGCGATGGTGTTAACACAGTGTGGACACGGACCCCAACCTAAAAGTGACAGACGATCGATATTAAAAATCTTAGAATAATAAAAATGGTAAAATTAGGTATAATGCACTGCTCTGTGTCAGGATGCTTCTCCGGGTAACAAGTAGCCCCGTTACAACGTGAGGCAGGAGCAGGGTGCGAGTTTGCCTTGTACCTGTTCTGTATGGTTTAGCCACAACTAAACTTTTTTGATAAGATATGATGAGTAACATTCAGAAGTTGTGGGAGACGTGGCTCTCTTTCTTTGGACTATTCTAATGCTGGGATCAAATTTAACTCAAAATACTTAGGGCTCTCTTAGGGGAGAGTGAAAATTTTGATCTGTTTGGATTTAAAACTGCCTGAGCGACAATTTATTCACCAGCCCCTTAGAAGCCCGAGGACAGCAAACCCAGGGATCTGAGATTTTTCTGAGCAGCAAGACCATCTACACAATGTGCAGGGTCCTGGATTAAATGAACTCAAAGCTAACGAGCTTGTTTTATGATGTAGATTATACGCTGTTCAATCAGCACATTAAATTCCATAAACAAAAACTGTATGACTTAGAGAACAAACACCGTTTCCTGTCTTAAGCAGATGTTTCTTGTGTAGATGGCTGAGCTATTTTATTTGGAAGCGTTGCTTCTCGGTAACTCTCAGTAAGGAAATGATTTTGTCATGAAGATAAAGGAATGAGCACGGATAAGTCCGTTTAATCTTAGGGGCCTTTGCCCTGCAGATCTAGGCTCAACGTACCTCTTGGTTAGCCTCCTTGCTTCACCTTCCCCAAGAAAACCTCAGGCAGGCCCAGCATCTTGGACTGCACCTGACTTTTTATTAAATGTGATTTAAACGTGTTTGTCAGTAAACGAGGTCCACCCAAGCGTTGAGGCCTGGTCACCCCTGGTTTCCCGGTGTTGACGGGATCATCAGGGGCAGGCTCGGGGAGGGCACCGCTCGAGGGGAGTGCAGGGCTCCAGGGGGGACGGGCTCGCTGCCTCCGAGGGCAGCTGAGTCTTCCCGTCTGTGCTTCTGGGCGTTTCCAGCGCTGGAGCCCGGGGATGGCCAGTGGGCCTGGGTGAGGGCTCCACTTCGGGCTTCTCTCCCTCCCAGGCCTCTGTAGTAAGAGGCCATCAGTGGGGCTCCCTCGGCGCAGGAGAGCGGCCGTCCGTAGATTTGTTCTCACGAGTGGGCATAAAACAGTCCTTAAACGTGCCCCCGGCGGGCACCCCTCGCCTCGTTCCCAGCCCAGCGTGCGGCATGGGCACTGGACAGAAACGCGGGGTGTCCGTAGACAGCTGGGGCCACGACCCCCCATGCAGGGTGCGGGGCGGGGTGGGGTCTCCTGCTGGATGGGGGAGGATGTCGGGGCTCACAGCTGGACCCCAACCTGCCCGCCGGGAACAGGCCACCCCGGGGCCCACCAGGCGCGTTCCTCGTCCTTGGAAGCGCAGCCCTGGCCCCTGAGGTCGGCTGCCCAGGGCCGCTGTCGTGCAGCCCGTGGTCCTGCAGGTTGTCGGCCCTTTGCCCGTCACTGTCACCGTCGGCGCTGAGGAGGAGGAGCCTGGGCCCGGGACCCGCACGATCCCGGTCGGGGATCCCGCTCCCGGCCCCCTGAAGCCAGCACACCGTCCACCGTCGTTCCTAACCAGATCTAAGCGTGTTGCTTTGCTCGACGTCTTTGACACCTCAACGCCGCCAAAGGCCATTGATCCCAAGGACCCGTGGAGTGCGTGTGAGTGTGCGTGTTCAGAGTATGCTCAGGTGGCTGCAGACAGGAAGACCTCCAGGTACACACCACTTATCAAGGAGCCTGCACTTCAGGGAAAACTCAGCGGAACTGTTTTTGAACCATCTCCAACCCATCGCAACAGCCCAACATAGCCAACGGTTCTTTTTTTTTTTTTTCCTTTTTTTCTCTCTCTTTTTTTTTTCCCCTCGAGGCACCCGAGATTTGACAAGTAACCTCTGGGCTCCGGGGGTGCCACATCACTACGGTGTCAGGAATCCAGGGCCCTTAGGCCAAGCGGGCCCTGAGCATTCCCTTGATGTCTTCAAGGAGCTGTGCTCTTCCTGGGACCCCTGCCCGGAGAGCTGCATTGGGCCTGGGTGCCCTGCAAGCTGTGCATGTCCCCGGAGGAGGGGACTGTGGCCGTGGGCGCCAGCAGGTGGCTCAGCCGAGTGGGGGGAGGCGGTGTGAAGCACCCTCCCTTCCCTGCAGGGCTCCATTGGAAGCCAGGGAAGGTGTTAACACGGCACGGCCTTGGGTCCCGCACCCATCGGTCTCTGGTCTGTCACAGGCGCACCACCTCGGTGGTGTCCCCTCCAGGCAGAGTGACCGATCACCCCACTTTGCCTGCCCACAGGACTGTCAGGGCTGACTGGGGCTCCAGGGGCTGAGCTGGGACTAGAAGGTGAATAGCTGCTAAATGGCCAGGGTGGGGGGCGGGGCACCTGGGGCTCAGGGCTGGAGCACCTGCCCTCGGCCCAGGTGGTGACCCAGGCCCGGATCAAGTCCCCATGGGGTCCCTGCAGGGAGCCTGCTTCTCCCTCCGCCTGTGTCCCTGCATCTGTCTCTCTGGGTCGCCCATGAATAGATAAATAAAATCTTGATTTAAAAAAAAAAAAAGGCCCTTTCTGGGGAGGCGGGCAGGGGCTGTGCCTGTTGGCAGGAGGCGGTGCGCGCACAACAGCCTGGCTCGGTCCCCTGTTGCCGGCCGCCCTGGAGCAGCGGCGCCCTGGAAGGCCCGGTGGCCGAGGCTGTGGGGACCAGGTCACCGGGAAGGGGCCTGCCCTCCACGCGGGCGACCTGCCTCCGCAGAGGGCTCCCTGGGGGACCTCGGCGACCGCGGCCCCGGGCACAAAGGGCCACCCTCCCTGTGAACAGTGGGGCCCGGCTCCGCAGTCCCCGCGGGGACAGCCCCCACCCTGGGGTCCCTGCAGCCGGGGATAGGCTGCTTGCAGGGTTCCCAGCCTCCCCGGCAGCCTGGGGCCCTTTGGGGTGTCGGGGAAGCAGCATGTTCCGGGGCCTGAGTGGGTGGGCCCCACATGGGGCCTGAAAGTCCGGAGCATCCGGGCCGGTCCCCTGGGGCCTACGGAATCAGACCTCCCAGGAGCGGGACCCGCGCGTCCGTATTTTCAAGAAGCTCTTCTGGCTTTTAAAGATGTGAGAAGGTGCACAGAAGCGTCCCGCCAGGACGTGAGGCGGGAGCAAAGCAGCACTGGGACAGCTGCGCTGCTGGGAGGGGCTGCAGGGCCGGGTGCCAGGCTCATGGGCACAGAACCCGGGCGGGAGGTGCAAGTGCAAGAGTCTTGGGGGTGGCTGGTGCGGACGTTGCTCCACGACGGGGATGCACTTAGTGCCACTGGACTCGATGCTTAAAATGGGGTGTTTTTTATTATGTGCATTTTACCACCGGTTAGAAAAGGGAGCATCGAGGAAAATGTGCCTTTTGCCCCTTATCCCCTTGTTCTCTTTCCCACAAAGATCATACCAGCAGGTCGTTGCACGCCCTCGCAGGCACCGTCCTGCACCTGCGAGCACAGATGAATGTCCACCTCCGGGTCTCTGTCCTCCGTTCAAGGGGAGGCACCCCACTCACCGTAGGACGCGCACCTTTTTTTTTCTTTTTTTTTTTACTTAACAGTAAACCTTGAAGATATTTCCCCTTTAGACCTAGTCAACGGCCCCATTAGCGGAGAACTCCATGGTGTTCCGGTGGCTGTGCTGGGATCTAGGCAGCCCCCCGAGGCTGACCCTGGGGGCAGCCCCCCTGCTCCTCCCGGCTCTGCGGCCCTGCATGGCCTGGGCGTTTCCTCCATGCGCACGTGCATCCAGAATCAACACCTGGAAGGTGAATTGTTGGTTGAAAGCCTCCGTGCGTTCAAATCCTGGCGGGCACGGCCGGGCGGCTCCTGGCAGAGGCGGGGCCCACTTGGGCAGTGGACCCGCAAGTGTCCACGTGTGTCCCTTGCTCACTGGCGTGCTGTACCTCTGCCGGCCTCATGGTATGGAAATGACACCTCAGGCAGCCCGGGTGGCCCAGGGTGTGACCCCAGGGTCTCAGGATCGAGTCCCGCGTTGGGCTCCCCACGTGCAGCCTGCTTCTCCCTCTGCCTGTGTCTCTGCCTCTCTCTCTCTCTGTCATGAATAAATAAACAGACTCTTTTAAAAAAATGACACCTCCTCCGTGCAGTGTTGCTTTTCATTTCTCTCAGCTGTGAGACGGAGCATGCTCCTGGTGGTTTGGGGCCACATGGGCTGGCCCGGGGCACATCTCTGGGCACCGGGGGGCTAGGATGCCGCAGGCTCCCGGGCAGGGCGGTGCTGCTTGTGCTCCCATGGATGAGACTGGAGCGCGCAGACAAGGGACACCTGTGGGCCCTGCCATCCTTGTCCGTGGCCGGGGAGGAGGCCGGCTGGCCCCGCGGTGGTAGGACTGGGTGGTGGCACGTTCTCGCCCTGGGTTGAGAGCTGGGGCCTGCAGGGGACCTCGCTGTCCCTGAGCTCTCCCTGGGGTCAGCAGTGTGCGGGGAGAGGCCGTGAGCAGCGGGGCGGAGTGTCTGCAGGGACCCGGGGGGCAGGAGGGCAGGCTGAGGCCCCTGGGGCAGCTCTGGCCACCGGGTGCAGGTTGTCCCTTGGGCCAAGCGCATGACCAAAGCTGCTCATGACCAGAGGAAGGCTACGGCGTCCTGCCCTTGACCCCCTAACAGCGGGGACAGCAACCTGTCACCCACAGCACAGGCAGGAAATGTCCTTTACGCCCACAGACTTTCAAGAAGGCTGTGTTGAAACTGCTTGATATCTTAGCTGGTAACTGCGGGTCGCTCTGCCCGGTTGTGGGAGCCGCAGGTGCACCTCTGGGCTTTTGCGGTCCCCCTGCCCTGTGGACCGCCCCCCGCTCCCCGGGCCTGGGCTGCCCCACGGAAAGCCCCTCTCTCCATTTCCTGAGGCTGGCTCCCTCCCTCCCTCCGCAGAGCCCCCCTTCCCTTTGTGGGTTTTTTAGTGGAAATGCCCGTATAGCAGAAGACTTGCCGTTGAGATCATTTCAGGCTACAATCCAGCAGCATTCAGCACACCCGCACGTCATGTGATCACCAGCACCCCCAGCTCCAGAACTCTGATCCCCGGGACCGAAATCATGTATATATACATCGTCTGCGTCTAGCTTCTTTTGCTTAGCGCGGTGTTGCTGAGGTTCCTCGACGTCGTAGCATCGTTATGACTGTGAAATAGCATTTGTTGCGTAGAGCCCGGGGAGCCAGGGGTGAGCCCCAGTCCAACAGACCACGGGAGAAATTGAAACAGAGTCGTGTATTTTCCCAGGTCCTGGAGGAGCCGCAGCACAGCCCCAGGGGCCACCTGCAGAGGTCAAGGCGGCATGCACAGGACACGACCTGAGCCACAGGCCTCTAGTAGGGTCCGTGGGTGCAGTGCTTTGGGGTTCCCGAGCTAGGGCTGATGGCTGAATTTAAACCCCCAAAGCATGGTGTTGGTAAGTCCCACCTAAGCGCTGTGTGAGGTGCACAGACACGGGGAGGCAGAACTGCTGACCCGAAGGCTCTTGCAGAAGTCGTATCAGGAACTTAGGTTTGCCTGTGACTCCGTGGGCTGCCGTCAAGCATGTGTGCTTGCGTGAGGAGGCTAGTGTTGGTCTGAGGTCCCCAAAGGATGCCTGGCCACACAAAGTGTACGCCAAGGCTGCAAAACCACGGCACAGTGCAGCTAAGCACCCGACACGTGTGCGGGAGGACTTCGTTCCTCATCCACCACGTGGGCACTCCGCAACTGGTCCATCCATCCGTTGGTGACTCTTTAGGTTGTTTCCATCTTTTGGCCGCTGTGAGTAATGCTGTGATGAACATCGGGGTACAAGTACCTGAGGCCCCGCTTTCCATCTTTTGGACGCATACCTAGGAGTGCAGTTGCTCAGTCACCTGGCAATCCTCCATTGAACTGCGTGAGGAATGGCCCTTTGTAGAGGCTTGGCATTTTACATTCTTACCAACAACGTATGGGAGTCCCAATCTCTCCACATCTTCATCAACATGTGTCCTTTTTCGTATTATTGCCATTACCAGTAACATTATTTTTCTATCTGTCCTAGTGGGGCTGAAGTGGTGACTCTTGAGGCCCTGATTACACTTCCCCAATGATGCCTGGTGCTGAGCATTGTTTCGCCTGCTGGTTTCATCGGTGTATCTTCTTTAGAGAACTGCCTGTTCAAAGTTTTTGCCCATTTTTAAAATATTGGGCTGGTTGTGTTTTTGTTTTTGAATTTTCAGAGTTTTTCAGGTAGGTATTCTCGAGAGTAGAACCTCACATATTTTCTCCTGTTCTGTGGGTCGGTTTTTCACTTCCTGGCTAGATGCACAAAAGTTTTTGATTTTCATGATACCCGATTTATTTTTTTCTTCTGTTGCTGGTGTTCCATATCACATCTAAGAAACCTTTGCTAAATTCACAGTAATGAAAGCATGAGCCTGTATGTTTTCTTCTAAGAGTTTTATAGTCTAAGTGACTATAGTCACGCCTTTGATCCATTTTTTAAAAAAGTGTTATCCCAAGAGCATCTGGGTGGCTCAGGCAGCAAAGTGTCTCACTCTTGATTTCAGCTCAGGTCATGATCTCAGGGTGGTGAGGTGGAGCCCTGAGTTGGGCTCTGTGCTGGACGTGGAGCCTGCTTAAGATTTTCTCTCCCCCGGGATGCCTGGGTGGCTCAGTGGTTGGGCAACTGCCTTCAGCCCAGGGCATGACCCTGGGGTCCTAGGATCGAGTCCCACGTTGGGCTCCCTGCGTGGAGCCTGCTTCTCCCTCTGCCTGGGTCTTTGCCTCTCTCTCTGTGTCTCTCATGAGTAAATAAGTAAAATCTTTAAAAAAATTTTTTTTCTCTTCCCCTCCCCCTCTACCCTACTCTTAGGCTCTCTTTCTCAAAAATGAATGAATGAATGAATGAGTGAATAAATAAATAAATAAATCTGTTATCCCTGCTGGATTTTTTAATTGAGGTATAATTGGCATGTCAGTTATGTTAATTTCAGATATATAACATGATGATTCACTGTTTGTACTTTTGATCCATTTTAAGTTACTTTTTGTATGTGGTGTGAGTTAAGTGTCCAACTTTATTCTTTTTTTTTTCCAACTTTATTCTTTTGTATGCAGATGCCAAGTTGTCGCAGCACCATCTTTTTTTTTAATAATAAATTTATTTTTTATTGGTGTTCAATTTACCAACATACAGAATAACACCCAGTGCTCATCCCATCAAGTGCCCCCAGCACCATCTGTTGAAGAGACTGGTCTTTCCCCCTTTGAATGGTTTGGCATCTTTGTCGACAATCAGCTGACTCTTAATTCTGTACCATTCTTTGTTTTTAAGCCTGTCCGGACTATTCGAGAATAAGGTGCTTTTCTTCTATTCTCCACCCCCTTGGCATGCTTCTTCGTTTCCATTCCTGGTACTTCCTTTCAATTCACCATGTGATCTCCTCCATATCTTAGCCTGAAATTCTGCAATGTCAATGTTTACGTAGACAATTCTCTTTCTGACTTGATCTCTCTGTTCCCAAGCCTCCTCTTCTGCGGCAATCTTCTCCCACCCTACCACAGCCACCTGCCTCTGCTGGTATTCCCTTGACCTTGACCTCACCAATAACTCCACTCTCCATAATCACAGTTTCAGGAATCCCAGGCTCCAACCACCACCTCATATTTATTAGAGAATTGTAAATTAAAGTAGTGAGGCACCACTACACACCTATTACAATGGGGAAAATCCCAGACACTGACACCACCAAATGCCAACGAGGCTGTGGGGCAACTGGAGCTTTCAATCATTGATGATGGAAGCGTGAAATGGTACGGTCACTTTGGAAGACAGTTTTGCAGTTTCTTACAAAATTAAACATAGTCTTATCATATGACTAGTAATCACACTCTTAGGTATTTATCCAAATAAGTTGAAAACTATGTCCACCCAGAAACATGCATACCAATGTTTATAGAAGTTTTACTCTTGATCACCAAAAATTAGAAGGAAGCAAGATGTGCTTTAATAAATAGGTGAATGAATAAACAGACTGTGTTGCCTTCAGACGATGGACTGTTACTCAGCAATAAAAGGAAACGAGCTCTGAAGCCACAGAAAGACAAAGAGGAATCTTAAATGCATATTATTAGGTTAAAGCAGCCAGTCTGAAAAGCCACATACTGCAGGATTCCAAATATAGGATGTTCTGGAAAAGGCAAAACTTTGGATCCAAAACTTGAGGGGAGGATAGGAGAGAGGAGTAGGTGAACATGGGGGATTCTTAGGGCAGAGGAGCAATTCTATACGATACTGTAATGGTGAACACATGTCACCCGTTGGTCCAAACCCACAGAGCTGAACAAAACAAAGAATGAATCTAAGGTAAATTATGGATCTCAGTTAATAATAATTCTCAATATTGGTTTTCACGGACTTTAACAAATGTGACACATCAATGTAAGATTTTAATAATAGGAGAGACTGAAGGGGAGAAAGGGGAGTATGTGGGGACCTCAGTTCCTCTATAAACTTAAAAATGCTCTAAGAAATAGTTCATCAATTAAAAAAAATAAAAAATCTCAACAGCAGGTGCACCTGGGTGGCTCAGTTGGTTAAGCGTCAGACTTTTCGATCTCAGCTCAGGTTTTGATCTCAGGGTTGCGAGTTCAAGCTCTGTGTTGGGTTCCACGCTGGGCATGGAGCCTACTTAAAAAACAAAATCTCGGGGCACCTCAGTTGCTTGGTGGTTGAGCGTCTGGCTTTGGCTGGGGTCGTGACCCCGGGGTCCCGGGATTGAGCCCCACATCAGGCTCCCAGCATGGAGCCTGCTTCTCCCTCTGCCTGTGTCTCGGCCTCTCTCTGTCTCTCTGTGTCTCTCATGAATAAATAAATAACATCTTTAAAAATAAATCAACAGAAAGAAAATTTCGTCTGAAGATGCTGTAAGATTAGCCCTGAAATTGCCTCATCTCCCGAATTCTTGTTGTAAGAAAACAAATTGTTGTTTATTACTTTTAATTGGTCTTCACTTTCCTGCAGTTGAGAACACCCTAATTCATGTATGAATGTAATCAGCGCAGTTTATACATAGACAAACGGAGGTGAGAAGAGATCAACTACTTGTCCAAGGGCACACAGCTAGGAAGTGCACGGCTGGGTCTCACACCTGGTTTTCTTTTCTTTTTCTTTTTAAAAGATTTTATTTATTTATTCATAGACACAGAGAGAGAGAGAGAGAGGCAGAGACCAAGGCAGAGGGAGAAGCAGGCTCCATGCAGGGAGCCCGACGTGGGACTCGATCCCGGGTCTCCAGGATCTCACCCCGGGCTGCAGGTGGCACCAAACCGCTGCGCCACCGGGGCTGCCCCACACCTGGTTTTCCTGACTCCTAGTGCTCCATAGTCTTCCAGTCTAATGTGTGCTTTCCTTGAGTGTGGGTAGGACATGTGATTTCCTTTTGGCCAGTAGAACGTGGCAAAGATGTTGGAGAGACTCTCGTTGCTGGCCCGACGAAGTCTGTGGCCACGGAGGAGAGACACAGGCTTGCAGAGGGCCTCTGGAACCTGAGGGTGGCCTCCAGCAGCCACAAGCAAAAACCTGGGACCTCGGTCCCATAGCTCAACAGCAGAATAAGCGTGGAAACAAATTCTTCCCCAGTTACGCCTCGATGAGAATGCAGCCCAGTTACCGCATTGACTCCAGCTCTGTGACCCCAAGCAGAGGAGCTCACTATGCTGTGTCTACACTCCTGACCCACAGAAACTGGGAGGTGATAAGTGGGTGATGTTTTAAGTTATTAAGTTTGTGGTGTATTTGTCGTGCAGCTCCAGGAAACACGAACACTTCTCCTTGTGCGAGCTGTATTTTGATTCTCTGCAATTATCCAAATTGTGTTTCACAAATCCTGATATTGATGCAAATATTAGGCTTATGTTTCGGATGGGGGAACAGTGATCTTGGAATCAAACGACTTGCCAGCCACAGTTCGTCTCTTTCTGTTTTGAATTGCAGGAAAACACAAAAAGTGGAGTGTGTCATTTGAACAGAGCGTAATTCAATTGTCTTTCTTGAGACCTTGTGTCCATCTGATTAGCAAGTAGATTGTTGTTTCTTCTGGCTCCCTGGGCTGTAAATATTCTCCATCTTCTAACTCGTTTTTCCAGGAGGGATTTATTACATGAACTAACAAAGTACTTTAGGATTCAAATGATGTGTTTCACAGTTTCTCTTTTAATGAAAAGCTTATCGCATTTTAAAGATCCCCATGCGTCCGATTTTATATTCCTCTTTCTAAAATAGAGACTTATTTATGCTAATTCCCTAGACTTTCTATAGGCAGCTCCTCCACCGGACACAAGGCAAAGTCTCCTTTTTTTTTCTTCTATTTTTTTAAATAATAAATTTATTTTTTATTGGTGTTCGATTTGCCAACATACAGAATAACACCCAGTGCTCATCCCGTCAAAGTCTCCTTTATCGTGAAAATGTAAGCTGAGATGCGGTTTGGAGGGAAAAATGAGAATTTCCTAGCCTGGTTGCCCCAGCTTACAGGTTTGACTCACAGAAATGGACTGCTCTTATTTTTATCATTTTATTTGTTTGTTTGTATTGAAGTAGAGTTGACATGCGATGTCACACTGGTTTCTGGAAAGGTGGGCTCTCTTTAAACCTGGGCCGGGGGGTGGGGGAACAGAACTCCCAGGCCAACTCCAGGCCCAATTCTAGATCATAGTAGTAAAACTAGCCAAGAACCCTGGTTTTGAGTTATAAGCATGAGAGATTGACTAGAAACGGGCCAGAGGCCTATTATATTTTAAGGAAGCTTTATTACCAAATAATCCCAAAGCTGGCAGACAATCGCTCAGTCAGTTGTGAAGTTGCTCACAGACAATAGGCTGTTGAGCCTGTAGTGTCCTCAGAAAGGACCTTCTTTTCAACGCCCACCTGAGAAGTGGCTGGGGAAGACAAGCTTCAAGGGAAATCTTCCGGAAGCTGAACCAAGGGCAACCAGATGGTGCTGATGCCAGTGTAGGGAGTCCCTCCTACCTCTATCCCATGGCCCCCATGTGGGGTTTACCTTTCTCCCTTTTTCCAAATGGGAGTTTGCATGGCAGTTATCCTGTTCTCATTCACCACTGGGTTTTGGCCATGCTGGGGTAGGTTGCTTATTCTTTAGCCTTTGGTCACTGACCTGCTCCCCAAGGTCTGCCAGAGGACTGTTCATCTCTCAGAGATCCTGGGCTTGGGGGTGGATGAAGCAACTGGCTCGTTCTGTTCGGGAGAGACCGAGCATACAGCTTATGACCCGAGCTTATCGGAAAGTATACGTATGAGAAGAAAGACATAATAGGAGATCAGGTCGCCCAGGGGTCAGCTATACTGGAAACTTTCCGGTTTTGTCTCTGTCTTCTAGATCCTCTTTCACTCTTCCCCACAGTCTCAATTTCCACTGAGGATCCAGATGGTTCTGGATTGCTTTTCTGAATGTTCCTTCCCACGGGCAGAGGAATTGGCTTTGACTGGCTAAGTCACTCTAATCAGAATGCTTCTCAGGACTTCTGTGGAGCGTCTGGACTTACATGTTTTTTTTTTGCTTGGCCCCATGTGGTAAACAGATATGAAGCCCCAAAGGGCGGCTGCCGTCTTATTCTCAAGACAGAAGCCGGTCTGCAATGAAACTGATGCATAAGAGGAACGTGGTTAAGAGAGTAACAGATAGCTAGAGCCTAATCCTGATCAAACCATGCCTGAAATCCCTTCTCCCTTGGGGTGTCCAAGTTATAGAAGCTTATAGATGCCCCTAGAGTTTGAGAGAGTGTGCGCTGCATTTTTATTTATTTGTAACAAAAAGCATCCTGATTGCCAGGAGAGATCTGGCTGCTACCACAGCTCTGGGAGGAAAGTCCAGGATTTCAGAAAACCTGCAACCTGGAAGGGCAATGTGAGTGGTTCCATAGACAACAGGCAAGTGTAAGGAAGTTAGCCAAAGCGGGCAGGGGATTGATTGCTCAGAACTCCACGACAGAGAAGATAGGAAAGGTGGAATTGGCTCTTTCTGGAGACATAGTCAGGTTCTACTTTTCTTTTTTAAAGATTTATTTATTTATTTTAGAGAGGGTGGGCAAGCACGAGTGGGGGAAGGGGCAGAGGGAGAAGGCGAGGCTCTCAAGCAGACTGCCCGCTGAGTACAGAGCCCAGGGCTCCACACCTCGATCCTGGGATCATGACCTGAGCCAAAACCAAGAGTTAGACGCTTGATGGGCTGAGCCAGCCAAGCGCCCCTAGTCAGGCTCTACTTGAAGTGAGAACAAGCAGGTGGGGGTCCGAGTGAGGTCAGACCCTTGGCTGAGGGGATGGAGCCGTCATGGTTGCTGGAGATTGTGAGAACAAGTGCCGCCCATCTCCAAACGTCTCACAGCCTTGTTTTCACAGCGCTTCTTCCGAATTCTCTACAACCTAGTCTTCACAGGTGCCATGTCAACGCTCCACCCCCACTGTCCCCAATTCTTCTCTTACCCCATCCTCCCCGCCCCCCCAGGATGGTCTCTTTGGACTGGGAGGTGAGTTAGTGGGAATCAAGGAATCATCTTGCACCATCTTTTAGAGGCTGAAAGTGTTCACGACTCTTACAACTAGAACCTGGTTCCTTCCAGCAACAGATAATTTGGATGTCTGTCCAGAACCTGGAACACATCACTGGGCTGGTAGACCCACTGCGTGTTCTTGAACACTTAGCACACTGGCACCTTGGGGCTTGTGTACTTGCTGTCCCCTTGGCCTGGATGCTGTGCTCCATCTGCCCTCAGGGCCGTGCCTTCTCTTCCTCAAGATGACCTGATGAGGAAGACCACTTACAATAAAATAGCACCTCCCATCTCCGGTTGCCAGCACTTTCCAGACTCACTGCCTTCTTTGTTTTTGTCTAACATCTGCCCCCTTCCGCATACTACATTGTTTATTGTCTATCTCCCCTCATGAGAATGGAGGGCAGAGGTTTTATCACCTTTTTTCTTTTTTTTTAAATAAATTTATTTTTTATTGGTGTTCAATTTGCCAACATACAGAATAACACCCAGTGCTCATCCTGTCAAGTGCCCCCCTCAGTGCCTGTCACCCAGTCACCCCCACCCCCCGCCCACCTCCCCGTCACTTTTTTTCTTTGCTGTATCTTGCATACCCAACGAGGGCCTGATGTTCAATAAATACTTGAACGATGTTATCTGCTGATAGGAAAATTGGATTTTTTAAAAGTTTTATTTATTTAAGTAATCTCTACCGTCAACATGAGGCTTGAACTCATGACCCTGAGATCAAGAGTCACACGCTCTTCTGATAGAACTGTGGAGACACCCCGGGAATGCTGAATTTTTTCAAGACGCACAAGGAGAGAAAAAGAATGTGTATT
The DNA here is from genome assembly GCF_048418805.1 of Vulpes vulpes. Classification (NCBI taxonomy): domain Eukaryota; kingdom Metazoa; phylum Chordata; class Mammalia; order Carnivora; family Canidae; genus Vulpes; species Vulpes vulpes. Next base: position 35,001,656 of record NC_132784.1, on the reverse strand, counting down.
TTAATTAATTAATTAATTAATTAATTTAAATTTTTAAGAAATATTTATTTATTCATGAAACAGAGAGAGAGAGGCAGAGACACAGGCAGAGGAAGAAGTAGGTTCCTCCTGGGGAGCCGGAGGTGGGACTCGATCCTGGATCCTGGATCATGACGCAAACAAGCTGAAGGCAGGTGCTCCACCTGAGCCCCAGGCATCCCTGAATATTCATTTTAAATCCCAAAGCAGCTCCTGAATATTCTTTTCTATACAAAAAAGCTGTTCTTAAAGACTAAAAAAATTTATAAATATGTTTTCTAATGCTCTGGAAATCATTTTTCACCTATCCTGTTCGTCTGAAGAATGAGTGCTTTCGGAGTGGGATAAACACAAGATATCCGTTTAATTTGCAACTTCAGTTTTGTGTGGTTTGGGGTTCTCAGGCCGCAGACAAGGAAAATCAGTTTCAGCAAAACAAACGGAATTCCCTGAAGGGTCCTGGTGGCTCAGAGAATTCATGAGAAGGCTGAGATCCCGCCTCTGGGGCCGAGATGCCGGGTCAGGCCGGGGCCAGCAGGGTGTGCAGGCCCTAGTCCTGGGGGTCGGGTGCTTGCCGGGCCCCTGGAGGGTGGGGGATTAGGGGGTGGGGGGGGTGCAGAGCATCACCCGGGAGGCGGGGTGGGGGCGCAGAACATCCCCACCGGCCGGCCTCCTCAGGCAGCCCCCATCGCCCCCCAAGGGCCCGCGGCCCCCCGCACTGTCCCCCCTCCCCAGCACCTCCCCAAGTACCGGGGTGTCTAGTGTCTAGGCCACCTCCTCCGGGGGGGCTGCGCCGGGCTTCTGGCTCGTCCCCTGGGCCAGCGCCGCCTCGGCGACGTAGCCCTGCCTCAGTTTCCCCGACGTGTCTCCGGAGGAGCCCGGCAGGCACCTGTTGCAGGGGATTTGGAGGGTCGGGGCTCCGGCCAGTGCCGTGAGGCGCTGCTGCCCACTGCTGCAGGGCACCCAGGGCCCTGGGATGGGAGGGCGGTGCCGGGGAGCACGGGGGGTGCAGGGAACTCCTGGGTCAGGGCGGGGTCACCGCTGCCACTTTGGGGCAGACACGAGGTGGCAAGTATCCAGGTGTGCTGCGCTGGGCCCCGAGGCCCTGCAAGCCTCAGTTGGGCTTGCTTCCTTACCCACGATGCTCCCCATGGTGCCTGACACATAGCAAGTGCTCAGCCAACAGTCGTGGAATGGACTCGTGCCTGAATGAATGAATGGGTGAATGAATGAATTTGCTCCCACGCTCACGTGAAAGCACCTGGTGCAGCCCAGCCAGGCCTCCAGTCAGGAAGGGCTGTTCACAGCATCACCGGGCAGGCTCTGAGCTAATGGGGCCTCTGTCCCCCACCCCAGGGCTCTGGCTCTAAGGCCTGGTCACCACTGCCGCCTCCTTCCTCCAAGGGCTCTGAGTCCCCTGGTCTCTCCCCACTAGCAGTCGGTGCTCCTCAGGCTCCAGCTCGCTGAGCAAGTGGAGGAAAGCAAGTGTGAGCAGGCAGAGGGGCGAGGCCCGAGCACATCATCCAGAAAGGCTCCGGTCAGCCCCCCTTCCTCGTGGGCCTGATGGGGCCTTCACAGCAATGTAGGCTCTTCCCACCCGGCGGGGCCCTCCCAGCTTCCGGGTAGGGCTCTAGCTGGCCCGCACTAGCGTGGGGCCTCCCAGCTTCCTCCAGCACCCAGCACCCAGCACCCAGCACCAAGGCGCTCCCACCTTTCCGGGTAGGGCTCTAGCGGCCCCGCACTTCCTGGACCGGTTTCTGTCCGGGCTGCTCTAACCAGCAAGGGGGCTTGACGTTTATTTCCCACAGTCCTGGCTACGAGGTCCAAGATCAGGACCAGGAGATTCAGTGCGTGGGGAGAACCGGCTCCTCATGGAAGCGGTCCTCCCCTTGCGTCCTCCCACGGCAGAAGGGGTGTGGGAGTTCCATGGGATCTCTCCAAGAGCACGGAGTCCCTGTACCCCCCGAAGAGCACTGGTCCCATACCTGTGGGCTCCATCTTCATGACCTAATCACCTTACAAAGGCCTCACGTCCCAACACCATGACCTTGGGAGTTAGGATTTCAGTGTATGAATTTGGGAGGGCATAAACATCCAGGCTTTGGTACTCGCCCCCCACCTCGGCCTCCCCATCGGCTAGCCCTGAAGCTCTGGGCACCTGACCCTAAGGCCCGGTTCCACAGCCTAGTCCTGCCATAGGTCACGGACAGGGCACTGAAGCTCCCCTTCTTCGGTGTTCCCATCTGGAACCTTCCTGCCTCCTTCTGGGGTGGAATGAGGTCATAAACAGACGCCTCTCTGCAGGCTCTTAGGTCTTCTCATGGGGACGGAGTGCACGTTCTTTTGGTCATTCAAGGGCCGTGGCATTTATCTGTCTTCCTAGCCCTTGCCCCAGTCCTTGGGGTATAGTAGATCCTCACCCCATACATGTTCATGGAGGGAAAGATCGAAGTAATCATTTACTTATGTACTCACTTATTCATTCATTCCTTTGTGCATTTAGTTATCTGAGAGGCAGAGGGGGCTTGAGTGAGGGAGCAGGAGCAGGAGGACGGGGAGGAGGAATGGGGGGAGATGCACACTCCCCAAGGAGCAGGGCCTGCCTGGACTTGGGGGCTCAGTGGCAGGACCCCGGGGCCACGACCCAAGCGGGAGGCAGATGCTTAGCCGACGGAGCGCCCCAGGTGGCCCCCAAGTGCTGTTTACTTGTCCTGGTTTTGCAGGTCAGGAGACAGGCTCAGAGGGATGACCTGAGCTGCGTGGCAGGAAGACTTTCAGCCCTGGCCGAATTACTGGCATGGCCGCAGGTGGCACTTCCCTGTGCCCGCGGCCTCCCAAGGAGCCGGGCCCAGGGGCAGATGCTCAGCAAGGCCGCGCTCCATGGTCCCCTCTCAGCTCGTGGGTCCCCACGTGCCCGGGGCCGGCGGAGGCTGGGCTCCAGGCGCTGGGGCTGCGGGCCTGGCCCGATGGGGGGTGGGGGGGGCCCGTGGGCCTACGGGGCGCGGAGCCGGGTGGTTCCAAGGCCAAGGCTTGCTCTGCCTGGTGCCCTGGGTGCCGTCCTCCCGCCCGCTGGGTGCAGGGCAGGGGTCCCCGCGGGCTCTGGCCTCGGGGGCAGGTGCGAGGCGGGGGCTGCAGACAGACATTCCTCGGCCCAGGTGCTCGTGGCAGTGGATCCACCGGAACCAAACCGGGTGCCATTCCAGTTCCCTGGGAGACGAGGCCCCGGGCAGCTGTGCGGGCCCCTGACATCACTGTCAGGCGGGGTCCCTGCGGTGCCCCTCTCTGGGTCTCTGGGTCTCTGCTTGCATCCTGGGGTTAGCCCCCTGGTGCGTGGGGCACCTTCCAGAGCACCTGCGACCACATCCAAGCAGGCTACCGCCGGGTCTTTAAGAAAAACCGGCCAACAGTGAGGTGCAGACCCCGGAGGAGGCACCAGATCCCTTGGTTTCCGAGGGCATGGGCTTGGCCTTTGGGTGGGTGACAAGCCTCTCAAATGGGTGGGATGGGTGGGACGCCCAGGGGGCTCAGCGGTTGAGCCTCTGCCTTCAGCTCGGGGCCTGATCCCAGGGTCTTGAGATCGAGTACTGCACCGGGCTCCCTGTGGGGCTCGCTGCTCCGAGGGGACCCCGCCTCTCCCTCTGCCTCCCTCTCTCTGTCTCTCATGAATAATTAAGTACATTTGTTAAAAGAAAAAACCCCTTCCCCAAGGGAGAAGGGCTCTCCAACGGTGGAGCTTCCTTCCTGCCCTATGAGTGACTGTGAGGTCTGGGGACCCCATTCTGGACTCCCTGAAAGCATATCCTGGAGCTGAACCACGAGGCTGGTAAACTCCAAACGCCACTGCGTAGAAGCATGTGGGGAGGGGGGGAAAGAGGGACAATCAGTGCGGCCTCCCCGAGCGGGCCTGTGCGCCCTGCCCCTGGCCCTGGCCCCTTCGGGCGGGAGCAGGTGCTCTGCACATGGGAGCAGGTGCTCTGCACACGTGGGCAGGCTGCTTTGTCCCCTTCCAGCCGGTCCAGTCCGACACCATCCTCCGCTCTCGCAGCAGCTGAGGCTGCTCTCCCACCCCCCACCCCCCTGCCTGCTGCCCGCCCCTCCGCTTCTCCCTGCACCCCAATCGCTACTCTGCACTTCCTGGCAATTCCATCACCAGGCATTTGACCTAATTTGGGGGCACAGCTTCCCACGCATGGCGGTTGGAAGGCATCAGAATCCTCAGCTGACAGGCTGGCCGGGGCCACTCCTGAGTCAGGCGGGTGACGCTCGGAACACCGGGGTGGCCAAGGTGGATGGGTTCCAACTCCCCTTGCCTTGCTGTGAGCTCCTTTGGGGGCGGAGAGGGTCGGCCGCGCTCATGCTGCATCCTCAGGGGGCACCGTGGCCCGTGGGCTCTTTACCCGAGGGGCGTCACCACCTCCGGCCTTGTCTGGGGCTCCTGTTGCCCTAGACACTTGCTCAGTAGAAACCTCTTGCCGTTGCCAGGGTCGCCTGTCCAGGTGTGTGTCCACCTAAAAAATCCCTCCTTTTTAAGTAGTCCTTCCCATTAATCGGTGATACACGTGACAGGACCCCGAGCATGTTGCACCTCTCAGCCCGTCCTCTCATGGGGTCATCTCCACTATGTCATGGGGACAGCAAGGTCCACATTCCCCATGATGCAGACAGGTGGCAGAAGGACCCCGAACTCCTGTCTCCTGGCTGGAAGTCTGGCCTAACCACGCCCCCAGGCCTGGCTCCGAACCTCAAAGGATGGGGACTCATGAGCGACACCATAAAGGTCGGCCGACCCGCCAGGTCAAAACAGTGCCATTTGGATGAGGGGCAAAGAGGGGGAGCCTGAGACAGTTGAAGGGCTCCCAGGCCCAGGCCAGGGCGCCCCCGACTCAGCTGCACCTCGCCCTCCACCCTGCCCCCGGGGAGGTCTCCACCATGGAGGCGGGAAGGACCTGCCAAGCTGCGGGGCCTCAACCCAAACCCTAGTCTGTGTTCTGAGCTGAACCAGCCCCAGGGCCTGGCTCTAAACCCTGAGGGATTGAGGACACGGGAGGGACACCAGAGAGCTCAGCCGCCCACCCAGACTGACACGGAGCCCTTTGGGAAAGCGGCGTAGAGAGAGGCCGAACAACCTGGAGGGCTCGATGAGGCTAGGCCCCAGGTCAGCGGCCCCCGCCCCCGAGCCCTGCACCCGGGCACCCGGGCACCCGAGCCTCCTCTGCTGAGCCTTGCCCTCAGCTCCGCCCTGCCTGATGCCGGCGGATTGCGGCCTCCCAGCTCCTGGGCCCTAAACCTAACCTTACATTGGATTCTGTCCCAACCCAGGCCTGGAGCCTGGCTCTGAGTTCCAAGGCACTGAAGACCCTGAGTGACACCAGAAAGGTCGCCCATGCACCCAGATGAAATAGTGCCGTTTGGAATTCCAGCAGATGATTCCAGCCTGAAAAACCCGAAGGGCCTCCTAGGCCCAATCACCATGTTCCCGGGGCCCTGAATGGCAGTTCCACCCCTGAGCCCCTCAGCGGGGGCCTCCCGGGAGGTCTCCACCACGAGGGCAGAGAGCACTGTCAGAGCGCCTGGGCCCTAAACCTGGATTGGGTTCAGACCCCAATACGCCCCAAAGCCTTGCCTTGAACCCGAAGGGACTATTGAAACATGAGCCACAACTGAAAGCTCGGGAAATCCCCCAGGATGAAAAATTTCCACCTGTATGAGGGGCAGATACAAGACCTGAGAAATCAGAAGGGCCTCCTGAGCCCAGGCCCACAGTCAGCAGCCCCTTGCACACAAGCCTTGCACCTGAGCCGCACACTAACCCTGGCCCTCCCTCCACCCTCCGGGGATGTCTCCCCCACGGCAGCAGAGGGGACCCTCCAAGCTCCAGACCCTCACCCTCAGCCTCACCCTAACTAACCCTAACCCTAACCCTAACCCTAACCCGTAACCCTAACCCCTAACCCTAACCCTAACCCTAACCCGAACCCGAACCCTAACCCTAATCCTCACCCAAACCTCAGCTCTCAATCGAGTTGTCCTCACTGCTGGCAGATAGGCCCCTCTAAATTCTTGGTCTCTAACCCTAACCCTAGCTTTGCATCCAGATTTTGTAACATATCTTTTCTTTCTGATCAACCAGTCTTACTTTTTTTTCACAATTTTCTTCGTTACCTTCAACAAAGGGCTTTTCCATTCCTTATTACTTTGTAACACATCTCCAAGTTTTCTGCATGCAGAACTTTTACCTCATCCCTATCAGTCTGTATACATTTAACAGAATTTTAACTTTTCTTTTATTTTTTATTATTTTTTAAAGATTTTATTTATTTATTCATGCAAAACACACACAGAGAGGCAGAGACACAGGCAGAGGGAGAAACAGTTTCCCTGTGGGGAGCCTGACGTGGGACTCGATCCCGGGACCCCAGGATCACGCCCTGGCCTGAAGGCAGATGCTCAACCACTGAGCCACCCAGGGATCCCATAGAATTTTAACTTTTAGAAACCTTAGTCTCCCTTGAAGACAATGTAGTAAGCAAGTGTGAACACTTCTATAAGAATTGCTTAGAAATAAATTTATGAGTCAATAAATTACAAAACATTTGTACCAACAGACTAAAAAATCCTTCTTTGCAACAAGAAACAAACACCCTAAATCTACGTTTCGTATGCAATGCTTTAGTACTTTATCTGAACTCAAACCCAAACTCTAGTCCGAATGTTAACCCTAACCCCTAATGTGAACCCTACCCCTAATCCTAACCCCTGAATCAGCCTAATCCTGAACCTAACCCTGACTGTCCTTTAGGCTCCTGAGTCGAAAGCCTAATCCAAAATTGGGTTCTGACATGACCCAGCCCCACGGCCTGTCCCCGAAGCAGGGGGGACTGACGATGCATAAGCGACACCGGAAGGCTCAGCCACCCTCCCAGGAGGAAATGTGGCCTTTTGGAAGGCCGGCAGACAGCTGAGCTGGAGCCTGAACAACCAGAAGGGCCTCCTGAGCCCAGTCCCACATTTGACGTATCCCCGCCCCCACTCCCCGCACATCAGCCACGAGCATGAACCTCATGGTGAGCCTTGCCTTCACCTCAGCCCTCTGGGGAGATCGGTACTTGATCCCGGGACCCCGGGGTCACGCCCTGGGCCAGAGGCAGATGCTCAACCGCTGAGCACCCCTGGTGTCCCTGCTGTGCATTATACAGAGTTTGAAGACCTTCATTCAGCAAATGTACTGAGGGTCTACTCCGGGCAAGTCACTGCTCAGGTAGAAGGTCAGCGGTGACATAGGCCCAGTCCCGGGCCCCATGAAGCCTACATTCTAATACGGACAAAAGACACCTCAACAGATGAGTGACATAGCATGCTAGGGGGTGCTCGGCACCATAGGAAAAAAGAAAACAGGGTAAGGAAATTGGAGTTGACGAGGAAGGTCGGGGAGGGAGCCCGGACGGGTGAGTGGAGTTTTATTAAAACCTGAAAAAAGTGCAGGGGCGAGGCATGAGACCATCGGGCATCAGTGCGCTGGGCAGACGTCAGAGCGGGCACAGCCCCTGAGGCCGGGGCCCTGGCACGTCGTGGGGACAGCAGGGAGGTGAGGATGGAGAAGGAAGGAGCACGGGAGGCAGGAGACGAGATCGGGTTATTCAGCCCCTTGTGGGCCGTTAGAAGCATTTTAATACTTTCAGTCTGAACGAGGTGGAAAACGCGTGGAGGGTTCTGAGCTAAGGAGTGACAATATCTCACTTCTCTAACCGTGGGTGGGGAATAGGCCGGGCGGGGAGCCTGGAGGTGTGGAGGTCGCTGGGGGGTTCGTGTAGCGAGCATCCAGGCAGGAGGAGCATCCAAGCATCCGCTTGACCACGGCGGCAGCAGTGGCCGTAGTGAGACAGTACAGGGTCCGGTTATATTGCCCGGGACGGACCCCAGGATTTGCTTAGGGATTGCTGTGCACGCATGTGTGTGCGTGTGTGCGTGTGTGTGTGTGTGTGTGTGTGTGTGTGTGTGTGTTGGGGGGTGTAGTTAGGAATCACGACGGTTTTTGCTTTGAGCAGCTGGAGAATGGACTTGTCTTTTCTCTGTGGAGAGCCCTGAGCATCAAGCAGGCTTCCTCGAGGGGGTTGGAATGAGACGGCACCAAAATTCAGGTTCAGGTCCCTGTTAGATATCTACGTGGAAATGTCTAGTAGGTAGTCGCACATCGGAGGTTCGGGGGAGAGGCCCAGGCTGGAGATAGAAATTTCCGATTTAAAACTCTGAAGCTGGGCAGCCCGGGTGGCTCAGTGGTTGAGCATCTGCCTTCGGCCCAGGGCATGATCCTGGAGACCTGGGTTCGAGTCCCGTGTCGGGCTCCCTGCATGGAGCCTGCTTCTCCCTCTGCCTGTGTCTCTGCCTCTCTCTCTCTCTCTCTCTCTCTGGGTCTCTCATGAATAAATAAATAAAATATTAAAAAATAAAATAAAAATAAAACTCTGACGCTGAGGGCAGTCAGCCAGAGAGGTGGGGTGGGTGGGAGGGAGCCAGGAGCCCCCCCGAGGACCTCACCAAGTGGAGGCCCGGGAGATGAGGGACCGGCCAAGGAGAAGGAGGAGCAGCAGCTGGGGACGTTGGAGGACCCAGGCCGCCAGCTGTGTCTTGGAAACAAGTGAAGAAAGTAGCTCTTTGAGGACAGAGTACAAACCCCACAGTGTTAGGTCGAAGAAAAGAAGACTGAAAATTGGGAGATGACGGGGTGGCCACAGGGAGCTCAGCGGCGATGGTGACGAGTGTTTTGATGGGGTGGTGGGACAGTGGGTCCGGGAGGGGCCGGGAGTGGGATCCAGTGCCTTACTGATCCCCTTTGGAGGGGTATGTGGTAAAGGGAGCGCAGAGAGGATGAGGGACAGGGTATGAGACGAGGTGGGGAGGCTTTCTAAAAGGCGAGGAACTAACCACCTGCTGCTGGGAGCGGCTGCCCGGGGATTAGGAGGAGGGCCAGGCGCTAGAGCGGATGTCACTGCACGGTGACAGGGCTGGGATCAAGTGGAGACGTGAGCTTCCCACAGGAGCGTGGCTATCCCCGCGTCACACGTTCTGCTCTGTGGAGTGATTAGGGTAGCCCAGTTCCCCCCAAACCTATACTGCGGGCATCTGTGGCCCCAGCACAGTCGTCGTGGTCTATCTCACCAGTTGTGGCAGCTCTTAGAGGACCCTTCCGGGTGTCAGGCCCTCTCCCTTCTCCGCCTGGATCGGCCCTTGCTGGCCGCGGAGCACAGCCCGCACCTGATACACCTCTGAGGCTCTTGAGAGTCAGACTCCACCGTGTCGTTCACCATGTTATTTTCACTCCCCAACACGTTGCCAGAACACGCTGGAACACCTGGCTACTGCCACTGCACACTCAGTGCTTAGAGCAGATTTTGGAGTTGGAGCTGGGCTTGGATTTTACCAATTGTTCCATCTTGGGTAAGTTTAGCTAATTTAGTCCGCTTGTTTGTTTCTTTTGTAAAATGGGATAAATGGGTTAAGGTAGTGGGAATGCGATAAATCTTAATTCTCTTCCATTCTCCTCCACCCTTGCTCATGTTTACTTATCGCTGAAAGCCCCCTGATGCCATACTTGGCCTATAAAAGTTCTCATTTTTCAAGGCACAGGGCCAATACTCTCTCATTTATTGAGACTTTTGTGATTAAATCTTTTTTTTAAATTTTTTTTGTGATTTTTTTTTTTTTTTTTGTGATTAAACCTTTGTCACTGAATTCCATAGAGCCCTTCCATGGTAAATACTCTGAAATATTTCAGAGATGACATCTCCTAAGTACTGTGATCAGGGTTAAGTAGAAGCAGTGTGGGCCGGAGGGTCTCTCAGTAATACAGACTCGATGCCAGGGTTTTCCAGAGTCAGTCCTTTGTGTACCACTTTGGCCGTTTTTGCCTTGTCTATGTGCCAGCTATACTTTAATTTTTTTTTTTAATTTTTTAAGATTTATTTTTATTTTTTTAAAATTTATTTTTATTTTATTTTTTGTGCTGGCTATACTTTAACTTTTCCGTCAGTGGACCTCCTTTATAAACTAACATTTACTGGTCCTTAACAATAATTTCTGAAATCAGGGGCTACATTTTGCTGGTTCAGTTTTTTTTCTATTCCATGTTAGAATGAGTACATAACTCCTCCTACGTAGCCTTTTAAGTGCATCCTGAAACCATCTGTATGTTCCTCTTGGGTCTTTGTTTCTTTACTACATAAATGTGGCAATTGCTATTCTTTACTAGAGCAAACCCAGAGTAAATTAGGCTGTGTTGCATTGTATTTTGTTATTATGTTTAATTATAAATAGTTTGACATTTGGTCTCAGCTATGAAGTAGCAAAGTATTCTGAAAATTTATCTCTCACGGCTTGCTGATTTTACCCTCTTCGTGCTGTTCCAAAAAATGATTTTTTCCCTGAGAAAAAATTTATGATTATTAGTTTTATAAGATTAGTTTTATAAGATTTATAAGATTATTAGATTTAGTTTTATAAGTTTTATGAGATTTTTAGTTTTATAAGATTTATGAGATTTTTAATATTTGAAAAAGTTTTGTAGTAATATTTGATTTTTTTTAAAGAAAACTTACTATTGCAGTGAGATGCTAACTTACTATTGCAGAGATGGAAAATTTTCAAGGAATAGCTCGAGTCATTTCCAATCTTTTTAACCAATTCGTTACTTGGTAATAGTGAAATTTTGGAAAATGTCACTCCTTGTACACGTCTTGGCTTGCCGGGTGCTGTTTCAACACTTGCTAGAAATAGATCCAGTACGGACAACAGGTAAGAATTGCTTGAACAGATGATTTTTAGGTAAGATCTAGAAAGCCTGCAGTACACTGATACTTCAGTAAAAATTTCTCCGGCAAGTGGCACGTGGGTGGCTGGATTGGTTAAGTGTCCAACTTTTGGTTCCAGCTCAGGTCATGATCTCAGGATCCTGGGATTGAGCCCCGCATTGGGCTCCACACTCAGCTGGGCGTCAGCTTGGGGATTCTCTGCGTCTCCCCCTCACCCCTGCTCATTTGCACAGGTACACGTGTGCATGTTCTCTCTCTCAAATAGATGAATCTAAAAAAATCTGTCAGCCAAGCTTGAGTTTTTGCTTTACGTATATTGTAGATATAAACACATGATCTTTATGTATATAAAGATGATTATATATTCATATGTATAATTATTATAAAAGATTTACATGTTTCCCTATTCCATTGGCCTTAATCAATAGTGGGTGGGTGGATTTGGAACTGAATACCAGTGACCCTTTGGTCTGTTAATTGTTTTCTCTATTCATAGTGTTTGGATTTGTATTAGTTCAGTCTTACTGGTAACTAGTAATTTGAGCTTCATCTCCGTATGTGATGTGTACAGTTCATCCATCTTGTATGATGTGTAGAGTTTGCCCGTGCTTAAATATCTGACTCCTTTCCGGTCTTCCTCCCAACCTAAACACTTGGTGAGAAGCTTTATCTTTATCTTTGGAATGAAGGAGTTCACTCCAAAAACTTTTAGCTTTAAGATTTCTGCGACTTTTGTTTACTATGTGTACACTTCATTCCTGATACATAGATTTTTCAGTGCTTTGCGCATGAGATGGTGGTTTTGAACATCGGGGGCCCTATTTGTTTCTGTCCCCTAGCAGTTGGTTTTAGAGTCATGTGGGCCTAATGTCATGGTGAATTTTAAATATGCATAATTTAATCATTAACACAGCAAATTTTTTTTGTTTAGTATCCTCATATCGAGCCTTCTTACTTAGTAGAAGGGAGGTTTTCCGTTCCATCTGTGTCATCTCCCACTAGCCAGAGTGAAGCTGAACCAAGAGAGAAGTTACAACTTAGCTTTCAGGATGATGAGTAAGTAAGTGCATATCTTTGCTTTGGTTTTGCCAAGTTAAAAACAGGTCGTACTCAGTCTTGTAGGAAATAAAAATGTGACTGTGTCTTCAAATAATTGTAATTATGAGAATCTTGAAGCATTTTCTTCATATGATCTTAATCACGAACATTCTTAGTTTTTCAAAATATTTTTTCTCATTCCAAAAGTTATATAAGCTCATTTTAAAAAGTAGGAACTGAAAAGTAGGAATTCTAGTAGGAACTAGAATTATAAGGAAGACCATAAGTCTGTGATCTTACTAACTAGAGAATAGTCTTTGGGCACCTGGCTGGCTTGGTCTGTAGTGCATGCAACTCTTGATCTCAAGGTTTGAAGTTTGAGCCCCGTGTTGGGTGTAGAGAGTACTTAAACATGAGATCTTAAAAAAAAAAAAGAGTAGTCATTGATGATCTATTTATAGTCTTCCAGACTGCTTTCTTTCTTTTCTTTTTAAGATTTTATTTGAGAGAGAGAGAGAGAGAGAGAGAGAGAGAACAAACAGGAGCAGGGGAGGGGCAGAGACAAGAAGCAGATGCCCTGCTGAGCACCACGCCTGAGGTTAGATAGATAGGGACTCTATCTCTGGCTCAGGTCATGATCCCAGGGTCCTAAGTTAGACCTTATGCAAGTGAGCCACCCAGGCACCCCTTCCAGACAGCTTTGTATGCACCTATACATGTACATATTAATTTTTTTGCAAATATGGGATTGAACTGTATATATTTATAGCTTTAAAAATTAGTATATCATGTTCATTTTTCAATTATAATTAATGTAGGTATGTGTCATGTTATGACTGCACTATGTCAGGCATTTAGATTATTGGAGTTTTGCTATTATAAATGTGCTGAATTTTATTTATACATTTGCACACCTAGCAGATTAGTGTATTCAGATAAGTTCCTAGGATTAAAATTGCTGAGTTAATATTTAGACTGTTACAAATCACCACGTTGCTCTTTAGAAGATTTATACCACCTTATGCTCTCACTAGAAGGTGTACCTGAGAATGCCTACTTCTCTGACCTTTCCTAGCATTTGGTGGTATTTTTAGTCCTTGATTTCATTTTTTTAAAGATTTTATTTATTTATTCATTTGAGATTCACACACACACACACACAGAGAGAGAGAGAGAGAGAGAGAGAGGCAGAGACCCAGGCAGAGGGAGAAGCAGGCTCCATGCAGGGAGCCCGACGTGGGACTTGATCTCGGGTCTCCAGGATCACACCCTGGGCTGAAGGCGGCGCTAAACCGCTGAGCCACCCGGGCTGCCCCTAGTCCTTGATTTTAGAAGTAAAAATATCTGCACATGCATAAATGCATAGAAGAAAATCTGGAAGGCTATAAACCAAAATGTAAATGGTAGTTATCTCTTGACGGTGGTGTTACAGACATTCTTAAAGTTTTCTGTTTGAATTCATAATGGAGCATTTATGGAATTGAACATACTTTAATGTTTATTCATTACTTATATTTTTGTTGTAAATTTGCTTTTTGGTAACATTTGGATATAAGCACTTTCTATGTATTAAAGATGTTAACTCTTTGAATACTCATTCATTCCATATGTATTTTTGACCGAGTGCCTACTGTGTGCCAGGTGCTTCTCTAAGTACTTGGGAAATACCAGAACAGGCATTAAACAAAAAGACATTAAAAATGTACCAGTTTTATAGTCTATTTGAAGGGAAAATGCTAGAAAAAAATAGAACATGATAAGGAGAATAATTGGGTGAGCTGAAGGGAGTGGTCAGCATGGGCCTCATCGAGGAGGTGTAAATATGGGCAAAGACTTGAAGGAGGCATATAGGGCTCCTGGGTGGATTAGTCGGTTAAGCCTCTGCCTTGGCTCAGGTCATGATCCCAAGGTCCTGGGATCGAGTCCTACATAGGCTCCCTGCTCCACAGGGGACCTGCTTCTCCCTCTTCCCCTGCTGCTCCCCTTGCCTGTAGGCTCCTTCTTCTCTGCCTCTCTCTCAAATAAAATATTAAAAAAAAAAAAGGACTTGAAGGAGGTTGATAGCCAGTTAGACATTAGGAGGATTTTAGGTGGCGGCCTCTCTAAGGTAGATGCCTCCTTGTGTTCAAACAGCAGGATGGAGGCCGCCTGGGGTGAGCAAGGATTTTGAGAGTTGGAAACCATTAGAGGGCTATGGCTTCAAAGGTTCAGTCTGGCTAAGGTGGAGGCAAGTCTGGAAGCAGGATGACCACTTAGGAGGGTAGATCATCAGAGGGTGGGGTAGGTGGAGAGGAGCACCGGGGCCTCATGGTAGGGCACTTCCATGTTCAGTTGGGAGAGGACGGATGGGCATGGAGACTAAGGATTTGCAGGGCCTGGGGTCAGGAAGAAAACAGTGTCTCAGAAGCCACAGAAAGAACTTAATGTAAAAGAAAAGACAGGGATCCAAACGTGTCCAATAAAATGAGGTTTAGGAAGTGACCTTTGGAATTAGTTCCGATTAGGTCGCTGGTAACCCTGACAAGTGATTTTGGTGGAAGGAGGAGGCACGGTAGTGCAGGAGGGCGAATGGGGGTGAGTATCGAGATGGTGAGTTTGCTGCCAAATGTAGTGGGTCTTTTGTGGTGGGGGAAGTTACTGCACATTTACGTGGTCATAGGAACGATCTGGAAAAGGGAAATCTGATTCTGTAAAAGAAGGGAATTGGCGGAGCAACGCCTTTACCAAAATAGGAGAAGCTGGGATCTAATGTGCGTGGAAGGAAACGACTGGAGAGGGAGGAGCGTGGATAGCTCCTCTGTGCTAGCAGGTGGGAAGGCAGAGAGTGTGGTGCATGTGGCGGTAAGAAGCGGGGGAAGGTGTCTGTGCAGTGCTCAGGGGGTCTCAGTGCAGTGGGAGCCGTGACATCCACTCGGGGTAGAGGAGGAGTGGGGGGTGTAGACGGCCATGGGCGTGTGGGCGAGAGAATGGAGAGGGGAAATAGTGGCCTGTCAGCATCACAAGTCCCCCTCGAAGGTCGTGTCATGGATCTAGTGTGATTGTGATGTTTTCTCCAACCCACTCAGCTGTAGGGCTGCTGGCAAGGTACGAGGGGAGAGTTGGCTTTAACTAGGCTTGGGGTTTGATGAGAGCAGTGAGATGTGATGATCGGTCATGGGATTTAGGGTGAGGAAGAGGCAAGGAGAGCAGAAGGGCGAGGGGGTGTGAGATGTGGTGGCAGGAGTGGACTGGGGCTTGGGTTGGTCAAAGAATTATGGAGTTGAGGTATTAAGGCAGATAGTGTGAGGGGTCAAAGGTGACTCCTGGCTATGAGGCTTTATCCGTACTCCGCCTCTTGCTGGTCGAGGCCGGTGAGCTGCATCAGACCCAAGAGCTTTTGCAGAAGATTGGGAGGAACATTGCCTTTAAGGAAAAACATTGTCATCCATACATTAAAACAACAGAGGTACAAAGATGGGGACAAGGCCAGTGGCAGGGACTAAAAAGTAAAACTTTCGAAGCATTTAGTAATTCAGAGAATCAGCTTTTTGGCAAATATGCTCATATCCTTTAAGTCTATTTTGTTTTCAGAAAGCTGGAGCTTTTCCCCGCATATGATAGATTCAGAGATACTTATTTGGGAAAGAAAAAAACCCTTTTTATCACTTGAGAGGCAAAATAACAATGTGATGATGTATTTGGTTTTGGTAGACCGTGTACTCTGCACCCATGGTGTGCACTTCCCAGGGCCCCTGCAGTGGGGCCAATGTCAGTTTCTGGCTGACCCTAAATGCTTTTCTTTACACTATATCGATTTTTCCCCTTTTTTTGGGAGATTAAATACATAACTGGTTAATATTTTATTGATTTACCCAAGGTAACTGACATTTAATCATGATTCTGTCTTCTGATGAAAAGTTCCATCTCTTAAGAAAAAGAATCCTAGAAAGTCAACATTTGTCAGATGCTGCTCTTTTTTTTTAATAATAAATTTATTTTTTATTGGTGTTGTTCAATTTGCCAACATACAGAATAACACCCAGTGCTCATCCCGTCAAGTGCCCCCCTCAGTGCCCGTTACCTAGTCGCCCCCACCCCCGCCCTCCTCCCCTTCCACCACCCCTAGTTCGTTTCCCAGAGTTAGGAGTCTCTCATGTTCTGTCTCCCTTTCTGATATTTCCCACTCATTTTTTCTCCTTTCCCCTTTATTCCCTTTCAATATTATTTATATTCCCCAAATGAATGAGACCCTATAATGTTTGTCCTTCTCCGATTGACTTGGAGTGTCTTCTTTGCAAAGTGATACAACAAGTACAGGAGAGGAGCAAGCTGCAGCTACAAAACCCTTGCAGAGCCAAGATCCTTTTGATAGGATTTCACCACTGTAACAAGTGCAGGTACTGAACTTTTAGAAGTTACCTACTAATGTATATATTTCCATTTCCTTTCTCATTTGTCTATCTTAGGTGTTTATCTTGAGCTACAATATGGTAAACTGAAAATACGGTTTGGCAATTACCTGTTAATATTTTTACAGGAAGACGTCTCTTGGGTTATCTTCTAACTGTCTTCACTAATTAAGCTGAAAGCTGCTTTCCTTTGGAAACCATGCGGTCAGGTGGCCACAGCACACATTATGTTCCAGACATACCTTTCACATACTCCCGCACCAATCAGCTTATATTACTACCAGTCATTTTTGTTCCTAAATTTATTTTTATATAAATTAGTGAATTATAAATTCTAAAAGATATTCTCGTTTCTAAGAAAACCAAGTTGGACACTTTGGAGTCTTTTGAACAATTGCTATCAAATTGGATCTGGCCAAGAAACTATTAAAATAGGGACTGCTGGGTGGCTCAGTGGTTGAGTGTTGGCTTTGGGCTCAGGGCATGACCCTGGAGTCTCCAGATCGAATCCCACATCGGGTTCCCTATGAGGAGCCTACTTCTCTCTCTGCCTCTGTCTCTGCCTCTCTCTTTGTGTCTTTCATGAATAAATAAATAAAAATATATTAAAGAAAAAAGAAACTACAAAAATGAGGGGAAAATATAAAAAATGACTTACACCTGTGCTTTCTGATTGCTTCTAAGTACTCTATATTCTCTTTGTCAGAGAAATTAAAGCTAGGTATTTTAAACTATATATTGTATTTTTATGTAGTGAAGATAGCATGTCATTTCAAACTGTGTGGTTCAGTACTTAAACCCATACATACTATAGGATTGATGAGTGAAGTTCCTTTTGTATGTATATGTTATAAAGCTTAATGGATGTTTTTATTTCTCTTGATGAAAAGTGTCAAATATGTATGCAAATATTGAGAATGGTATTAACTCCTCACACTTAGAAGCAATAAAAGAAAAAATTAGTAAATTGGACTTCATTGAAATTGAAAACTTTTGTGCCAGACAGTGAAGAGGCAACACAAAGATGGAAGAGCATGTTTGCAAAGCACATACATGGTAAGAGACTGGCATCCAGAATACATGTCTTGCAATTCAGTAAAACAAAGGACCTAAAATCAATACTGTAAAATGGGCAAAAGATTTCAATAGACATTTGCCTAAAGGAGTTGTAAAATGACCAAGAAACACATGAAATGATGTTCGCCATCTTTAGTCATCAGGGGAGTACACATCAAAACCATGAGATAATTACTTTGCACCTACTATAATAGCTATACTCAAAAAGTTGGAAAATAGCAAGTGTTGATGAGGATATGGAGAAATTAAAACTCTCATCTGGTGCTGGTGGGGATGTAAAATGATGTAGTTGCTGTGAAAGTAGTTTGACTCTTTTTTCAAAACGTTAAATGTAGCTCTACTGTATGAGCTGGCAGTTCCGGTCTTTGGTGTCTACCCAGGAGAAATGAAAACATATGTCTCCCCAAAACCTTGTACGTGAATATTCATAGCAGCAGTAATCACATAGCAAAAGAGTGGAAACAACTCAAATCTCCATCAACTGATGAATGGATAAACAATATATAGTGTGTCCATGGTGGAGTATTGCTGAGCCATGAAAAGGAGTGAAGTATTTATATGTACTGTAAAGTGGATGAGTTTTGAGAAAATTAAGCCAAGTGAAGGAAGACAGATACAAGAGGTCACGTGTTGTAAGATTCTTTTCATCCACAGACATCTGTAGACCACAAATTGGCAAATCCATAGAGATAGTAGATCAGTGGTTGCCATGACCAGGGGAAGGGGAGAGTGGGGAGTGACTTTAAAGTTAGCTTTCAAGTCTTGATTAGGGGGCAGCCTGGGTGGCCCAGCGGTTATAGCACAGCCTTCAGTCCAGGGTGTGATCCTGGGATCCTGGGATCAAGTCCCACATCAGGCTCCCTACATGGAGCCTGCTTCTCCCTCTGCCTGGGTCTCTGCCTCTCTCTCTCTGTGTGTGTCTCTCCTGAATAAATAAATAAAATCTTCATTTTTTAAAAAAAGTCTTGATTAGGTTCATAGTCAAGTTGTTTTTTTTTTTTTGGCATGTGTATACTTTTTCATACTTCCCCACCCTGACAGTTTAAATGACCAGTCATAAGTTCTTATACCATCATTTAAAAGTGCTCTATTCTACATAATAGAAAATATGTTTAGCTCATTAATTTGCTATTTTAGGGATTATTGTGTATTTGGTTGATAAAATAATTTGGTCTCAATTATTTTTGTCTTCTCAAACAGCCTCACCGTTTGTTTACAATCATGGATAAATAATGAGAACAAGGTAATATTTCATATATTATCAATTTCTGGAGTGTTATCAGGAGAGTGCAAGTTCTTATTTCACATGTGCAAGTGTTAAATAGTGTTAATATTGGTTAGAAGTCTTGTACTTTAAATAGCAGAAATCCATGTTACTGCTTCAAGTAACCAGGATGTGAGTAGTCCTGGTCCAGGGCTTCATGTATCACCGGGACTTCTCCACCTTTGCTCTACTTCACCCCTTACTGGCTGCCTCTAGAATAATGGCTCTGGGAGGGAAAGGGTTTCTCTCTCTTTCATTTATTGTATCCTGAGTGCCCGGCATCTATTTGGCATTCTTAACACTCTTGATCAAGAAAAGAAGACTGTGATCTTCTTTGAGAGTAAATTAAAAACAAAAAAAGAAAGATGGCAACTTTAATGAGCTCACTAGGGTCATATGTTCTTCCCGATGTAAGTCACTGTGCCAAGGGGTAGGTTGGGATAAAATACTCTGTTTGTTGAGCCTGGACTTATCTCTGCTTCTGTGTGTGTGTGTATGTGTGTGTGTGTATATAAATATATATAGGAGTGCAGGTGACAACCCCACCAGGCCCACATGATGTAAAAAGAGATGGGCTCCTCAAAGGAAAAGATGCTCTAGCAGAGCAGTAGTTCGCATCCCAACATAAACCGTTAACAGTGATTTCAAGCCTGGAGTCTTATATTTATATTTTATACACAAAAACGCCTAGAGAGTTATTTCTCTGTGCTACAGGTTGGCAATCTGTCCAAATCCAGTTTGCCCATTTCTGTAACGTTTTGTTGGATCACAGCCATGCCCATTTGTTTCTGTATTGTTTAGGGCTGCTTTGTGCTACGATAGCCGATTTGAGAATTTGGGACAGAGACTGTAAGGCTGACAAAGCTTGAAATATTTTGCTAGCTGACTCTTTACAGAAAATGTTTGTCGACCCCTGCTCTATACACTTGCTCTTTGTATGTAACTATTAACAAACATTCAAATTTGAGAGGTGCCTTTTAAAGGAAGTTCAGGGGGTCCCTGGGTGGCGCAGCGGTTTAGCGCCTGCCTTTGGCCCAGGGCGCGATTCTGGAGACCCGGGATCGAGTCGCACGTCGGGCTCCCAGTGCATGGAGCCTGCTTCTCCCTCTGCCTATGTCTCTGCCTCTCTCTCTGTGTGTGACTATCATAAATAAAAATTTATTTAAAAAAAAATAAAGGAAGTTCAGGTGTAGTCAAATTGAAATGGAGTCAGAAAGCACAATTTCTTGAACATTTAGAAGACATGGTTTCTCAAGGGAGAGAACATAACTTTTCTTCATGGTAAGAATTTTTTAAAAATTTTTTTAGGATGGTTGAAGAATTGACTTCCAAATTGACTTCCACTTTTCCAAAAAGTGTTGGAAGTCATTGAAAGTAAGAGAGGGACCATAACCCTGGAAAGCAGCGAAACGAGTAAAGAAACACGAGATACTTGATAAAAGGGAGATGGCAAAGTAAGAGCAAGAGGGAAAGAAATATGTTAGAAAACATTGACCAGAGGGAGCTACTACTGCATTTGACGTGTGTGTGTGTGTGTGTGTGTGTGTGTGTGTGTGTATGTGTGTATGTGTGTTTTGTGTGTGTGGGGGGAGTGTAAGAATAAACTCTTTTTAATTTAATTAATTAAATTTTTAAAAGCTTTTCCATTTTTAAGTAATGTCACAAGAATGCAATTATATGGAGAGTCCATGTTTTTATCTTAAAAATTGTGTATTTTGCAATCTAACTTTAAAGATGGCGATGTCTGATATGTATTTAATATGATTGTGAAATAAAGTTGACACATAGAAGGCAATGTTCACTTTTATTCTGTGCCTTGAATGCCCTTAACGAACTGCTGTGTGCCCTTAGAGTTATGTGGTCCCTGGGCTGAGGAGCAGAAAACTCAGCAATGCCAATGTTGGTTGCAGGGTCCAACTTGGCTGTTCCCTTCACTTCCTACCCCGAGCCTTGTATGGTTCAAATTCAGTTGGGTATTAGTATATTAACTTGATGACTAGGTTTTTTGAGCTTGTGCACACAATATGATAAGAAGCTTCTGCACAGCAAAAGAAACAGTCAACGGAACTAAAAGACACCCTACAGAATGGGAGAAGATATTTGCAAATGACGTATCAGATAAAGCGCTAGTTTCCAAGATCTATAAAGAACTTATTAAAACTCAACAGCAAAGAAAAAAAACAATCCAATCATGAAATGAGCAGAAGACACGAACAGAAATTTCACAGAGGAAGACCTAGACATGGCCAACAAGCACACGAGAAAATGCTCCACATCACTTGCCATCAGGGAAATACACATCAAAACCACCATGAGATCCCACCTCACACCAGTGAGAATGGGGAAGATCAACAAGGCGGGAAACAACAAATGTTGGAGAGGATGTGGAGAAAGGGGAACCCTCCTGCACTGTTGGTGGGAATGTGAACTGGTGCAGCCACTCTGGAAAACTGTGTGGAGGTTCCTCAAAGAGTTACAAATAGATCTGCCCTACGACCCAGCAGTTGCAGTGCTGGGGATTTACCCCAAAGATACAGATGCAGTGAAACGCCGGGACGCCTGCACCCCGATGTTTCTAGCAGCAATGTCCACAATAGCCAAACTGTGGAAGGAGCCTTGGTGTCCATCGACAGATGATGGATACAGAAGCTGTGGTCTATGTATACAGTGGGATATTCCTCAGCCATTAGAAACAACAAATACCCACCATTTGCTTCAACGTGGATGGACCTGGAGGGCATTATGCTGAGTGAAGTAAGTTAATTGGAGAAGGACAAACATTATATGGTCTCATTCATTTGGGGAATATAAAAAATAGTGGAAGGATCATAGGGGAAAGGAGAGAAAATGAGTGGGAAATATCAGTGAGGGTGACAGGACATGAGACTCCTAACTCTGGGAAATGAACAAGGGTGGTGGAAAGGCAGGTAGGTGGGGGTTGGGGTGACTGGGTGATGGGCACTTGACGGGATGAGCACTGGGTGTTATGCTATATGTTGGCAAATCAAACTCCAATTACAAATATACAAAAAAAAAAAAGAAGAAAAAGCAAGAGCCATCTATATGTTGCCTATAAAAGACTCATTTCAGACTTAAAGAAACATGCAGATTGAAAATGAAGGGAAGGGGATCCCTGGGTGGTGCAGTGGTTTGGCGCCTGCCTTTGGCCCAGGGCGCGATCCTGGAGACCCGGGATCGAATCCCATGTCTGGCTCCCGGTGCATGGAGCCTGCTTCTCCCCCTGCCTATGTCTCTGTCTCTCTCTCTCTCTCCCTGTGTGACTATCATAAATAAAAATTAAAAAATTAAAAAATTAAAAAAAAAGAAAATGAAGGGAAGAAGCATTTATTATGCAAATGGAAGTGAAAAGAAAGCCAGGGTAGCAAGACTTATATAGAATAAATAGACTATAAAACAAAGACTGTAACAAGAGACAAAGAAGGACACTATACAAACATAAAGGGAATAATACAACAAGAAAATATAACAGTTATACATCTATATGCACCCACCATGGGAGGACCCAAATACATTAAGCAACTGATAAATATGCAAAACATAATGAACACTAACACAATAAAAATAAGGGACTTTAACTCCCACTTACAGCAATGGACAGATCATTCAAACAGAAAATGAACAGTTACTTTGAATGACACACTGGACCAGATGGATCTACAGATATATTTAGAACATTCCATCTTAAAACAACAGAATACTTTGCAAGCACACAAGAAGTATTCTATAGAATGGATTACATATTAGACCACAAAACAAGTCTTAAATTCAAAAAGACTGAAGTCACTCATGTGTGGAATATAAGAAATAGTGAAAGGGATTATAAGGGAAAGGAGGGGAACTGAGTGGGAAAAACTAGAGAGGAAGACAAACCACGAGAGACCCCTAATTCTGGGAAATGAACAAAGAGTTGTGAAAGGGGAGGGAGATAGGGGATGGGATAACTGGGTGATGGGCACTGAGGAGAGCACTTGATGGGATGAGGTGTTACACTATATGTTGGCAAACTGAATTTAAATTTTTAAAAAAGACTGAAGTCACACAATGCATCTTTTCTGACCACAATGCTATGAAACTAGAAATCAAACATAAGAAACTATCTGCAAAAAAGTACACAGAAGTTAAATAACATGATACTAAGCAATGAATAGGTCAACCAATAAATCAAAGAGGAAATAAAAAAAATACATGAACAAATGAAAATGAAAATACAACAGTCCAAAAAATTTGGGATGCAGCAAAAGCTGTTATAAGGAGGAACTTTATAACAACACACACCTATCTCAAGAAGCGAGAAAAATCTCAAACCACCTAAACTTACAAATTAAGGAGCTAGAAAAAGAACAACAAACAAAACCCAAGACCAGTAGAAGGAAGGGAATAATAGAGTAGAAATAAATGAAATAGAAACTAAAAAAAAAAAAAAAAACCCAAAACAATAGAACAGATCAATGAAACCAGAAGCTGGTTCTTTGAAAAGATCAACAAAACTGAAAAATCTTTAGCAGTACTCATTTAAAAGAGAGAGGACTCAAAATCAGGAATAAAAAAGAGAAATAAAATCTGGTACCAAAGAAATACAAAGGATTATAAGAGAATATTATGAAAAATTATATGCCAATCAATTGAGACAACCTAGAAGAAAGGAAAAATTCATAGTAACATAACCTTCCAAAAGCAAATCAGAAAAAAATAGGGAAACTGCATAGACTGATTACCAGCAAAAAAAAAATTAAATCTGTAATCAAAAAACACCCAACCAAAGTCTTGGACCAGACAGCTTCACAGGTAAATTATACCAAACATTTAAAGAAAAGTTAGTATCTATTCTTCTCAAACTATTTAAAAAACTAAAATAGGAAAGAAAGCTTCCAAACTCATTCTATCATTACCCTGACATCAAAATCAGATAAAAACACCACAAAGAAAGAACTACTGGCCAATATGTCTGATGGACAGAGATGCAAAAATCCTCAAGAAAATATGAGCAAACCAAATCCAACAATACATTTTTAAAAAGTCACTCAACACGATCAAGTGGGGTTTATTCCTGGGAAGCAAGAATGGGTTGCTTCAACATGAAGAATGGGTTGCAAACAACATGAAACATCACATTAACAAGAGAAAGGATATAAACCATATAGCACTTCAATACATGCAGAAAAAGCATCCGACAAAGTACAACATCCATTCATGGTAAAAACCCTCCACAAAGTAAGTTTAGAGGGAACCTACCTCGACATAATAAAGGCCATATATGAAAAGCCCACAGCAAACATCATATTCGATGGCGTAAAACTAATAAGAGCTCTCCCCCAAGGTGAGGAACAAGACAAGTCCTAGCCACTGCAATCAGACAACAAAAAGAAATAAAAAGAATCCAAATTGGTAAGAAAGAAGTAAAACTTTTACTATTTGCAGATGACAGGATACCATATATAGACTATCCTAAAGATTCTACAAAAATTTTAAAAACCTACAGAATTGATAAATAAGACTGCAGAATACAAAATCAATATACAGAAATCCACTGCATATCTATACACTAGTAATGAAGTAGCACAAAGAAAAATTAAAAATCCCATTTACAACTGCACCAAAAATAGTATAATACCAGGGAATAACTTAGCCAAGGAGGTGAATGACTTGTACTCTGAAGACTGTAAGACACTATTGAAGACAACACAAGCAAATGGAAAGGTATTCATGCTCATGGACTGGAAGAACAAATTGTTAATATGTGCATATGAGCAAAAGTAATGTATAGATTTAATGCCATCCCTATCAAAATCAAAATACCAACAATATTTTTCACAGAGGTAAGGACAAACAATCCTAAAATTTGTAAGGAACCACAAAAGTCCCCAATAGCGAAAGCAATCTTGAAAAAGAATAACAAAACCAGAGGTATCACAACCATATTTCAAGATATACAAAAAAAGCTGTAGTGATCAAAATAATATGGTACTGGCACAAAAATAGATCAAGAGAACATAATTGAAAGCCCAGAAACAAACCCATAATTATATGGTCGATTAATCTTCAACATACGAGCTAAGAATGTGCAATGGAAAAGATCTCTTCACCAAATGGTGTTAGGAAAACTAGACAGCAACATGCAAAAGAATGAAACTGAACCACTTTTTTATACCAAACACAAAAATAAATTCAATAAATTAAAAATGGATTAAAAACATAAATGTGAAACCTGAAATCATAAAAATCCTAGAAGAGAACAAAGGTAGCAATTTCTCTGATATCGGCTGTAACATTTTTTGTAGCAATGTCTCCTGAGGCAAGGCAAAAATAAACTATTGAGACATCAGAATAAAAAGCTTCTGAACAGCAAAAGAAACAATCAACAAAATATCTGATAAAGGGTTTGAATCCAAAATATATAAAGAACTGCTATAACACCAGAAAAACAAATAATCCATTTTTTTAAAATGGGCAATACGACATAAGCATACATGTCAGCCAAAAAGACATACAGATAGCCAACTGACACATGAAAAGATGCTCAACATCACAAAACCACAATGAGATATCACTTCATAGTATCAGAATGGCTAATGTCAAGAAACCAACAAGAAACATTGAGTGTGATGTTTGAGAAAAATATGCAGCCAAGAATACTTTATCCAGCAAGACATTCATTCAAAATAGAAAGAGAGATAAAAAGCTTCCAGGACAAATAGAAACTAAAAGAATTTGGGATCACTAAATAAGCCCTGCTAGAAATATCAAAGGAGATCCTTTAAGCAAAGAAAGATCCCAAAAGTTAACAAAGACAAGAAAGGAACAGATACAATCTACAGAAACAGTGACTTTACAGTCAATACAGTGGCACTAAATTCATCTTTTTAAAAAATATTTTATTTATTTATTTGAGTGACAGAGTGCACAGAAGAGGGAGAAATGGAGTCTCTACTGAGCAGGAAGCCCAATACAGGGCCTGATCCCAGGATCCCAAGACCATGCCCAGAGCTGAAGGCAGACATTTAACCTACAGAGCCACTCAAGAGCCCCTAAATTTCTATCTTTCAATAGTCACTCTGAATGTAAACAGGTTAAATGCCCCAATCAAAACACAAAGGATAAAATAAGAAAAAAACACACAAAAGATATCAGACTGGATAAAAATGCAAGACCCACTGATATACTGCTTATAAGAGACTCATTTTAGATTCAAAGACACCTCCAAGGAACGCCTGGGTGGCTCAGTGGTTTGGCGCCTGCCTTTGGCCTGGGTGTGATCCTGGGGTCCTGGGATCAAGTTCCACATTGGGATCCTGCATGGAACCTGCTTCTCCCTCTGCCTGTGTCTCTGCCTCTCCCTCTCTCTCCTCTCTCTCTCCCTCTCCCTCTCCCTTTCTGTATCTCTCATGAATAAATAAATAAAATCAAGAAAGAAGAAAGGAAGAAAGAAAGAAGAAAGAAAGAAAGAAAGAAAGAAAGAAAGAAAGAAAAGAAAGAAAAAAGAAAGAAAGAAAGAAAAAAGAAAGAAAGAAAGAGGCCTAGAGTAGCAATCCTTATATCAAATTAGATTTTAAGCCAAAGACTGTAATAAGAGAGGAGGAAGGATGCTATATCATACTTAAAGGGTCTATCCAACAAGAAGACTTAACAATTATAAATATTTATGCCCCTAACATGGAGCAGCCAATTATATAAACAAATTAAAATTAAAGAAACACATTGATAATACAATAGTAGGGGACTTTAATACCCCATTACTTCAGTGGACAGGCCACCTAAGAAGATGATAAACAAGGGATTTGAATGACACAATGGACCAGATGGACTTCACAGATACATTCAGAGCATTCCATCATAAAGCAACAGAATATACACTCTTCTCAAGTGTACATAGAATATTCCCTAGAATAGATCACATACTGGATCAAAATCAGATCTCAACTGGTACCAAAAGATTGGGATCAATCCCTGAATATTTTCAGACCACAGTGCTTTGAAACAACTCATCCAGAAGAGGAAATTTGAAAAGCACTCAAATACATGGAGGCTAAAGGGCAAATGGGTCAACCAGGAAATTAAGAATTTTAAAAATTAATGGAAGCAAATGAAAAAGGCAATACAACTGTTAAATACCTTCAGGTTGCAGAAAAGGCAATCTAAGAAGGCAATTGCAAAGGCAATATAAGCCTTTCTCAAGAAACGAGAAAGGTCAAATATACCACCTAACCTTATACCTAAAGGAGGTGGAGAAAGAACAGCAAATAAATCTTGCCCTTCTCCTAACTCTGGGAAACGAACTACGGGTGGTGGAAGGGGAGGTGGGCGGGGGGTGGGGGTGACTGGGTGACGGGCACTGAGGGGGGCACTTGACGGGATGAGCAGTGGGTGTAATTCTATATGTCGGCAAATTGAACACCAATAAAAAATAAATTTTTTAAAGAAGAACAGCAAATAAAACTTAAATCCAGCAAGAGAAGATAAATAAAGATTAGAGCAGAAATCAATGAAACAGAAACCAAAAGAACTGTAGAAGAGATCACAAAACTGGGAGCTTGAAAAGAATAAGATCGATAACCCCCTGGCCAGACTTATCAAAAAGAAAAGGGAAAGGACCCAAATAAGTAAAATAATGAAAGAGAGGAAAGGTCACAAACAAACAAAGAAATACATACAATTCTAAAAGAACATATTATGAGCAACTAGATGCCAAGAAAGTAGGCAATCTGGAAGAAATGGATGCATTCCTAGAAACAAACTACCAAAACTGAAACCAGAAGAAAAAGAACACCTGAACAGACCCATAACCAGCAAAGAAATTAAAGCAGTCATCGAAAATCAACCAACAAACAAGAGTCCAGTGCCAGATGGCTTCCCAGGGGAATTCCACCAAACATCTAAAGAGGAAATAATACCTAATCTTCTGAATTTGTTTTTGAAAATAGAAATGGAAGGAAAAGTTCCAAACTCTATGAGGCCAGCATCACCTTGCTCCCAAAACCAGACAAAGACCCCACAAAAAGGAGAATTACAGACTAATATCCCTGAAGAACATGGATGCAAAAATTCTCACCAAGACACCAACCAATAGGATCGAACAGGACATGAAAAGGATTAATCATCACAACCAAGTGGGATTTATTCCTGGGCTGCAAGGTGGTTCAACATCTGAAAATCAATCAACGTGATAGATCACATTAGTAAAACAAAGAATAAAAACCATATGATCCTCTCAATAAATTCAGAAAAAGCATGTGACAAAGTACAACATCTTTTCTTGATTAAAACTCCACAGTGTAGTGATAGAGGGAAAATATCACAGTATCATAAAAGCCACCAAGGAAAAGTCCACAGGGGAGATCATTCTCAATGGAGAAAAACTGAGAGCTTTTCCCCTAAGATCAGAACATAACAGGGATGCCCACTCTCACCACATTGTTCAACGTATTACAAGAAGTCCTAGGCTCAGCAATCAGACAACAAAAAGAAATAAAAGGCACCCAAATCGACAAAGAAGTCACCTTCCCTCTTTGCATAGGACATAATATTCTACGTGGAAAACCCAAAAGACTCCACCCCCAAACTGCTAGAAGTCCTACAGGAATTCAGCAAAGTGGTAGGTTATAAAATCAATGCACAGAAATCAGTTGCATTTCTATACACTGAAAATGAGACAGAAATTAAAGAGTTGATCCATTTACAATTGCACCCAAAACCATAAGATACCTATGAGTAAACCTAACCAAAGAAGCAAAGGATCCGTATTCAGGAAACTATAGAACACTCATGCAAGAAATTGAGGAAGAGACACAAACAATGGAAAAACATTCCATGTTCATGGATTAGAGAACAAAGATTGTTAAAATGTCTATGCTACTGAGAGCAATCTATATATTCAATGCAATCCCTATCAAATTACCATCAACTTTTTTCACAGAGCTGGAACAAATAATCCTAAAATTTGTATGGAAATAGAAAAGACCCCAAATAGTCAAAGGAATATTGAAGAAGAAAACCAAAGCTGGGGGCATCACAATTCCAGACTTCAAGCTGTACTACAAAGCTGTGGTCATCAAGACAGTGTGGTCCTGGCACAACAACAGACGCAAAGATCAATGGAACCGAAGAGAGAACCTAGAAATGGACCCTCAACCTTATGGTCAATTCATCTTTGACAAAGCAGCAAAAAATATCTCATGGAAAAAAGACAACCTCTTCAACAAATGGTGTTGGGAAAATTGGGCAGCCACATGCAGAAGAATGACACTGGACCACTTTCTTTCACTGTACACAAAAATAGGTTCAAAATTGATGAGAGACGGGAATCCATCAAAATACTAGAGAATGCAGGCAGCAACTTCTTGCTAGATATATCTCCATAGACAAGGGAAACAAAGGCAAAATCAACTATCAAGATAAAAAACTAAAAGCCACTGAAAGAATGGGAGAAGATATTTGCAAGTGTCTCATCAGATAAAGGGCGAGTATCCAAAATCTATAAAGAACTTATCAAACTCAACACCCAAAGAACAAATAATCCAATTGAGAAATGGGTAGAAAACATGAACAAAGACAACAGACAAATGGCCAACAGACACATGAAAAAATGCTCAATATCACTCGGTATTAGGAAAATACAAATCAAAACCACGATGAGATCCCACCTCACACCAGTCAGAATGGCTAAAATTAACAAGTCAGGAAACAGCAAATGTTGGAGAGGATGTGGAGAAAGGGGAACCCTCTTGCACCATTGGTGGGAATGTGAACTGGTGCAGCCACTCTGGAAAGCAGGATAGAGATTCCTCAAAAAGTTGAAAAGAGCTACCCTATGACCCCATCATTGCACTACTAGGTATTTAACCCAAAGATAAAAGTATAGTGATCCAAAGGGGCACCTGCACCCCCAGTGTTTATAGCATCAATGTCCACAATAGCCAAACTGTGGAAAAAGCCCAGATGTTCATCAACAGATGAATGGATAAAGATGTAGAATATATATACAAAGAAATACTGCTCAGCCATCAACAAAAAAAATGAAATCTTGCCATTTGCAAAGACATGGATGGAACTAGATGCTATTATGCTGAGTGAAATAAGTCAATCAAAGAAATACAATTATCATATGATCTCACTCACATGTGGAATTTAAGAAACAAAACAGAGTATCATAAGGGAAGAGAGGAAAAAATAAAACAAGACCAAATCAGAGAGGGAGACAAACCATAAGAGAATCATAGGAAACAAACTGAGGAGGGGAGGGGGGTGGGGCAATACAGTAACTGGGTGATGGACTTTAAGAAGAGCATGTGATGTAATGAGTACTGGGAAGACTGATGAACTGCTGAACTCCATCTCTGAAACTAATAATACATTATGTTAATTTAACTTAAATTTTAAAAATTTTAATTAAAAAATAAGAATGAAATTTAATTAACCCAATCCAAAAAAACCCCAAAAGATACAAAAGCACTAATTCAAAAGGCTATATGCATGACTATGTTTACTGCCTCATTATTTACAATAGCCTAACTATGGAAGTAGCCCAAGTGTCTATCCGTTGATGAACGGATACTGAAGATGTGGCGCATGTGCACACACACAGGAATATTACTCAGCCATAAAAGAGAATAAAATATTGGGCCATGTGGGTGGCTCAGGGAGTTAAGCATCTGCCTTCAGCTCAGGTCCTGATCGGGCTGGGTCCCTGCTCCCTCTATCCCTCCCCCCCGTGTTGTGCTGCCTCTTTTTCTCCCAAATAATAAAAATCTTTTAAAAAGTTTTAAAAATGTAAAAAAAAAAAAAAAGTATAAAATGTTGCCATTTGGAACAACATCGTTGGAGCTAGAAACTATTATGCTAAGCGAAATAAGGCAGTCACAGAAAGAATTACCATATAACTCCACTTCTATGTGAACTTCCACTTGTTTGCAAAACAAACAAGCTAAGGGGAAAAAAAACAGAAAGGGTGACAAATTGAGAAATAGACTTTTAACTACAGAGAACAAACTGATAGTTACCAGAGGGAAGGGAGGTGGAAATGGGTGAAAGAGGTGATAAACTTCACCTGATAAACACGGAGTAAGGTACAAAACTGATGAATCAGTCTATTGCACACCTGAAACTAATATAACACTGGACGTTAACTATACTGGAATTAAAATTTTTTAAATGATTGATAAAACATGAGTCAAGGGTTCATGTAATTTTAACATCTGTAATGAAAAAACTATAATTTCAGTCTATAAATCATTACGGGCCTTCTAATACAAACCATTTAATCTTCTTTGAGAGCATAGCACAGAAAAAAATACTGGCACATGGCAAAAGTTAGAATAAATGTGGCATCAAAGATCAGTGGGAAAACTGTAGGTTCTTCAGAAAATAGTGTGCAATGGGTAATTATCCAAAACGGACAGATAAGCCTGTCACAGGAGAATTAAAAATATATTCTTGGTGAATTAATGATTAAGTATAAAATGAAACTTCAAACAATATCTGATATTGAGAAAGAAGCAACTAAGGAAAAAATATGTAGCAAGTTGAATACCAATAGATATGAATAAAAATTATTCAACCCCCATCAAAACCAAAAAGTTATAAATAAACAAAACCTAGCAGTGGTTTTTAATGTTCTAACACCCAGTCGAGCAAAGCCAGGATAAAACCAGAACTCAATCTCTAGGAACAGTAATTTAACTTGTCACTGCCTTTTCAAGAGGATAATTTTGCAGTCAGCATTAAGAGCCTTAAAAATGCTCATAATTGGGCAGCCCGGGTGGCTCAGCTGTTTAACACCTGCCTTCGGCCCAGGGTGTGATCCTGGAGACCCAGGATCGAGTCCCACATCAGGCTCTCTTCATGGAGCCTGCTTCTCCCTCTGCCTGTGATACTGCCCCCCCCCTCTCTCATGAGTGAATATTTTTTAAAAAATTAAAAAAAAGAAAATTTCCAAAAAAAAGCTCATAATTTTTACTTAAGGGTATTTCACCTCTAAAAACCTAGCCTACTAAAACAAAGAGCTGTATGAATTCACTGTTTCCTTATTCACAATTCCATAATCCAAACATAACTCCAAATTTTGGCAGCAAAACCTATCCTGAATTTAAAATTTTTATTTATCCCACTCAGCTCATCAGCCTGGCCTTCCAAGCTGTAACTAATTTGGTCCCTCCTACTCTTCTGAGTTTATTTCCCAAAATAGCCTCCCACAGGTGCTGTAAACATGCCCCACAAAACCACAAGAGTTTGCCTATCCTCCAATTATGGCCTCAAATGCCTCCACCCCAGGGCCTTTACAGAAGTCCTGAAATACACTTCTCTTCCTAAATATATGTTAAGGCCTATCATGGGTCTTTCCAAGAAAAAAGGAAAAATTGCATCCCGTTTTAATAAAGCTTCACAGATATCTTCTGCAATCAAAACTAACTTGTCACCCTCCTATGATTCCTGCACAATTTGCACTGTGGAGATACACCTGATGTAGTCAGAAGCTTAGCTGTGCGTCTCTTTTCTTACTTGGCAGAACTTTCAGAGGCTAAATATTTCACTGTCCCCCCCCAATTTTTTTTACTGGAGTTCAATTTGCCAACATATAGAATAACAGCCAGTGCTCATCCCATCAAGTGCCCCCCTCAGGGCCCGTCACCCAGTCACCCCCACCCCCTGACCACCTCACCTTCCACCACCCCTAGTTCGTTTCCCAGACTTAGGAGTCTCTCATCCACCATTTGTTTTGACGTGGATGGAACTGGAGGGTATTATGTTGAGTGAAATAAGTCAATCGGAGAAGGACAAACATTATATGGTCTCATTCAGTTGGGGAATATAAAAAATAGTGAAAGGGAATAAAGGGGAAAGGAGAAAAAATGATTGGGAAATATCAGAAAGGGAGACAGAACATGTTCCCCCAAATTTTTAAGATAGTGCTTTATACTCTGTCCTAATGATAATAAACTGGGGGATGAGCATAATCACATCAGGTTTCATATTAAATTAAATTTTGAAAAGTTCCATCACTCAACAGAAGTGGCCATCGGAGGGCTGGTAGGGAGCAGGTAAAGGAGAAGACAAAGAAACCAAAAGCTGGCAAAGCAACTCCTGACACAAAGACGTAGGAAGATGTGGCGTAGCCAGGGAAGGACTAGGAAAGCACAAGTCACCTTACAGTACCAGAAGAATCCTCCACGCTGCTCAGTGATGGAAGGCTCTCATTTTCTAATAAACTAGTGTGGCTTAAGTCACGGTGTGGATTCTTGTCTTCCAAAGGTCTTCCAGCATGAGGAGCAACAGTCTGCAAGAAATAAAATGCAAGTAACAGAAGCAAACTCACTCCTCTGAAGACCACAGCACAAGGTTGCAAAAAGGACCACTGATGTGCTCAGTGTTTGTAATTCACAACTTGGGCAACAAAGGTCTACCTGTTTCACGTGTATCAAGATCTCTTCTTGCCCCCATGCCACCTTCCTCCCCTGATCCAATCACTGAGGCATTATTAAAATCTAACATCTCGTATTTTTTTTATTATTTTTTTATTGGTGTTCAATTTTCCAACATATAGTATAACACCCAGTGCTCATCCCATCAAGTGCCCACCTCAGTGCCCGTCACCCAGTCACCCCCACCCCCTGCCCACCTCCCCTTCCACCACCCCTTGTTCGTTTCCCAGAGTTAGGAGTCTCTCATGTTCTGTCTCCCTTCCTGATATTTCCCACTCATTTTCTCTCCTTTCCCTTTTATTCCCTTTCACTATTTTTTATATTCCCCAACTGAATGAGACCATATAATGTTTGTTCTTCGATTGACTTACTTCACTCAACATCATACCCTCCAGTTCCATCCATGTCGAAGCAAATGGTGTGTATTTGTCGTGGATGGAACTGGAGGGTATAATGGCTGAGGAATATCCCATTTTATCCATAGACCACATCTATGGATATGATGAAGTCCCAATAGTTCTTTTTTGCTTTTGTTTCCCTTGCATTCCTAGATGTATCTTGCTAGAAGTTGCTGTGGCCAAGTTCAAAAAGGGTGTTGCCTGTGTTCTCCTCTAGGATTTTGATGGATTCTTGTTTCACATTGAGATCTTTCATCCATTTTGAGTTTATCATTGTGTCTGGTGCAATGGAATGGTCTAGTTTCATTCTTCTGCACGTGGCTGTCCAATTTTCCTAGCACCATTTATTGAAGAGACTGTCCTTTTTCCAGTGGATGGTCTTTCCCACTTTGTTGAATATTAGTTGACCATAGAGTTGAGGGCCCATTTCTGGATTCTCTATTCTGTTCCATTGACCTATGTGTTTGTTTTTGAGCCAGGACCACAGTATCTTGATGGTCACAGCTTTGTAGTATAACTTTAAATGTGACATTGTGATGCCCCTGGCTCTGGTTTTCTTTTTCAATATTCCCCTGGCTATTCGGGGTCTTTTCTGATTCCACACAAATCTTAAGATGATTTGTTCCAACTCTCTAAAGAAAGTCCATGGTATTTTGATAGGGATTGCATTAAATTTGTACATTGCCCTGGGTGGCATTGACATTTTCACAATATTAATTCTTCCAATCCATGAGCATGGAATATTTTTCCATCTCTTTGTGTCTTCCTCAATTTGATAAGTTTTTAATAATTTTGGATATTTACCCGTTATCTGTCATTTACAAGTAACTTCTCCCATTTCATAGGATGCCTTTTAGTACTGTTTACTGTCCATCGCTGTGCTGAAGCTTTTTTTTTTTTATCTCAATGAAGCCCCAATAGTTCATTTTTGCTTTTTTTTCCCTTGCCTTTGGGGATGTACTTTGCAAGAAGTTGCTGTGGCCAAGTTCAAAAAGGTTGCTGCCTGTGTTCTCCTCTAGGATTTTGATGGATTCCTTTATCACATTTAGGTCTTTCATCTATTTTGAGTTAATATTTGTTTATGGTGTAAGACAATAATCTAGTTTCATTCTTCTGTATTTGGATATCCAATTTTCCAAACACCATTTTTTAAAGAAGTTATCTTTTTTTACATTGAATATTCTTGCCTGCTTTGTCAAAGATTAATTGACCATAGAGTTGAGGTTACATTTCTGGGTATTTAATCTGTGTTTTATTCTGTTCTTTTAATCTGTGTGTCTGTTTTTGTGCCAGAACCATGCTGCCTTGATGATCAAAGCTAGTAATACAGCTTGAAATTCAGGCATTGTGGTGTCCCAAGCTTTGATTTCCTTTTTCAACATTCCTCTGGCTCTTTGGGGTCTTTTCTGGTTCCATACAAAAGTTAGCATTATTTGTTCCAACTCTCTGAAAAATGTTCATGGCATTTTGGTAGGGATTGCACTGAATGTGTAGATTGCTCTGGGTATCATGGACATTTTCACAATATTTATTCTTCCTATCATGAGCATGGAATGTTTTTCCATCTCTTTATCTTCCTTAATTTCTTTCATATGCTTCTGTAGTTTTAGACTAAATATCCTTTACCTTTTTGGTTAGGTTTATTCCTAGGTTTCTTAAGGGTTTTGGTGCAATTGTAAATGGGATTAATTCCTTAAGTTCTCTTTCTTTACTTTCATTGCTAGTGTATAGAAATGCAATTCTGTGCATTGAATTTGTATCCTACCACATCTGAATTGCTGTATGAGTTCTAGCAATCTTGGGGTGGAGTCTTTTGGGGTTTCTATGTACAGTATCATGTCATCTGCAAAGAGGGAGAGTTTGACTTCTTTGCCAATTTGAATGCCTTTTATTTCTTTTTGTTGCCTGATTGCTGAGGCCAGGACTTCTAGGACTATGTTGAATAGCAGTGGTGAGAGTGGACATCCCTGTCATGTTCCTGATCTTAGGGGAAAGGCTCCCAGTGTTTCCCCACTGAGAATGATAGTCTCGGTTTTTCATAGATGGCTTCTATATTATTGAGGTATGTTCCCACTATCTTTACATTTTGAAGAGTTTTAATCAAGAAAGGATGCTCTGTTTTATTAAATACTTTGTATCAATGGAGATCATATGGTTCTTGTCCTTTTTTATTAAAGTGATGTAACACATTGATTAATTTGTGAATGTTCAACCACCTTGCAGTCCAAGAATAAATCCCACTTGGTTGTGGTGAATAATTATTTTAATATACTGTTGGATCCTATTGGTTAGTATCTTCATGGGTATTTTGACATCCATGTTGATCAGGGATATTGGTCTGTAATTCTCCTTTTTGATGGAGTCTTTGTCTGGTTTTGGGATCAATGTAATGTTGGCTTCATAAACAAATTGGAAAGTTTTCCCCCTATTTCTATCTTTTGAAACAGGTTGAGTAAAATAAGTATTACTTCTTCTTTAAATGTTTGGTAGAATTCCCGTGGAAAGCCATCTGGCCCTGGACTTTTGTGTCTTGGGGGATTTTTGAGGACTGCTTCGATTTCCTTGCTGGTTATTGGTCTTTTCAGGTTCTCTATTGTTTCCTGTTTTTCTTTTGATAATTTTCTAGGATTGCATCCATTTCTTCCAGTTTCCTAATTTGTTGACATATAATTGCTCATAATATTTTAAAAATCCTTTAGATTTCTTTGGTATTGGTCATAATTGCTCCCCTTTCATTCATTATCTTGTTAATTTAGGTCCTTTCACTTTTATTTTTGATAAGTGTGGCTAGCAGTTTTCTATCTTATTAATTCTTCCAAAGAACCAGCTCCTAGTTTCATTGATCTACTCTACTTTTCTTCTGGTTTCTAGTTCTTTCATTGCTGCTCTAACCTTTATTATTTCTCTTCTCCTGCATGCTGCACACTGTATTTGCTGCTCTTTCTCCAGCTCCTTTAGGTGTAAGATTAACTTGTGTATTTTAGATTTTTCTAAATTATTTTATCAGAGAGGCTTAAGTTGCAATGTACCTCCCTCTTAGGACTGCCTTTGATGTATCCCAAAGGTTTTGAACACCTGTGTTTTCATTTTCATTCTTTTCCATGAATCTTTTAAGTCATTCTTTAATTTCCTGGTTGACCCATTCATTCTTTAGTAGGATTCTCTTTAAACTCCACGTGTTTGAGTTACTTCCAAATTTCCTCTTGTGATTGAGTGTGAGTTTCAAAGCATTGTGGTCTGAAAATATGCAGGAGATAATTCCAGTCTTTTGGTAATTGTTGAGACCTGATTCGTGACCCAGTATGTGGTCTATTCTGGAAAAAGTTCCATGTGCATTTGAGAGGAATATGTATTCTGTTGCATTAGGATGGAATGTTCTGTATATATCTGTGGAGTCCATCTAGTCCAGTGTGTCATTCAAAGTCTTTGTTTCCTTGTTGATCTTCTGCTTGGATGATTGGTCCATTGGTGTGAGTGGAGTGTTGAAGTCCCCTACTATTAGTGTATTATTATTTATGTATTTTTAAATTTTGATTATTAATTTGTTGGTATAATTCGCTGTTCCAAAGTTAGGAGCACAAATATTTATCATGGTTATATCATTTTCTTGGATCAGTCCTTGAAATATGATATTGTGTCCCTCTTCATCTTACTACAGTCTTTGGGATAAACTTTAACTTCTCTGATATGAGGATTGCTACCCCAGCTTTCTTTTGAGGACCATTTGAATGGTAAATGGTTCTCCACCCCTTCATTTCCAGGCTGGAGGTTTCTGGGGGTCTAAAA
This sequence comes from Vulpes vulpes, assembly GCF_048418805.1. NCBI lineage: Eukaryota > Metazoa > Chordata > Mammalia > Carnivora > Canidae > Vulpes > Vulpes vulpes. The sequence continues at coordinate 34,964,450 of NC_132784.1, read as the reverse complement.
TGGGTCTCTTGTTGACAGCATATAGATGGGTCTTGCTCTTTTATCCAGTCTGAAACCCTGCGTCTTTTCATGGGATCATTTAGCCCATTCATGTTCTATGAAAAGATATGAATTTAGTGTCCTTGTATTACCTATTCAGTCCCTGTTTTTGTGGATTGTTTCTTTGGGCTCCCTCTTTCTTTTACAGGGTACTCCTTAATATTTCTTGCAGAGCTGGTTTGGTGGTCATATATTCTTTCAGTTTCTGTCTATCCTGAAAGTTCTTTATCTCTCCTTCTATTCTGAATGACAGCCCAGTGGGATAAGGTACTCTTGGCTACATGTTTTTCTCATTTAGGACTCTCAATATATAATACTGGCCCTTTCTGACATGCCAGTTTTCTATGGATAGGTCTGCTGTTAATCTAATATATCTCCTCTGTTTGTTAGGAATCTCTTGTGTCATGCTGCTTTCAGGATTTTCTCTTTATCTCTGAAATTTTCAAGCTTCACTATTATATGTTAAAGTGTTGATTTTTTTGAGACAGATTGTCTCTACCTCTTGGATATGAATACCTGTTTCTTTCTCTAGATTAGGGAAGTTCTCAAATGTGATTTGCTCAAATATACCTTCTGGTCCTTTCTTTCTGGAAACCTCAGGAATTCCAATAGTTTGGATGATTTTTTTCAAACTGTCACTTAACTCTTAGGGCTATTAGTTGTTTTTCTCTTTTCCTCAGCGTCCTTCCTTTCCTTCAACTTGTCCTCTATGTCACTTATTCTCTCTTCTGTCTCATTTACTCTGTTAGAACATCCAATTTAGATTGTATCTCACTTAGAGCATTTTTAATCTCAGCCTGATTAGATATCGTTTCTGCACTTAGATTCTCTAGAGTCTTTTATGCTTTTTTCAAGCCCACCTGGTAACTTTATAACTTTTGTCCTGAATTTCATCTTTGACATTTTACCTTAAACCCATATCCATTAGATCTGAGCAAAGAGTATTACCTCTGATTACCTCTGGTTCTTTCTTTTGTTGTGAATTCCTCCTTCTAGTCATTTTTCCAGTGAATAATGGCTCAAGTTCTATATTATTTCCCCCTGATCCCTGCAGTTTTCTGGTGCTGTTTGGTCCGTAAACTTGATGTTCCCCTGTTCTTCCAGGTGGTCTTCTTGGGGGAGGGCCCTGCTGCCCTGATTCCCAGGTGTCTGTGCCTGGGTGAAGTTGCACCACCCCTTGCCTCGGGAGCTGGGATCAGTGGAAGCTGTTTGCTGTGTATTACTTTGTTCACTAATGGCTTTCTGTGCCTCTTTAGAGGGTGAAAATAAAAATGGCTGCACACCAATCTCTAGCCCTGAAGCTGAACGATCTCAGCATATGCCAAACTCTGCAGATCCTTATGTTCCCTTCCTGCTCAGATCCTCCCTCAGGGGAAGGTGGATGGACACTGATTTGTCCAATTTTCAAGGCTCCATCAAGGAGAGCTTTTATTTTCTTGGGTGTGTACCTGTTCCAGCCCTCCTGGAGGAAGCAGGGGGTTGCCCCATTTGTCCATCGCAGAGTCCTGGGTGGAAAGCATTCACCCCATTGAGTGTGCACCTGCTCCACCTCTCCAGGAGGAAAGTGGAGGGTTACTGTGTTTCAGTCCTTTACAGGAACCTAACACGGAGATCAGTCACTCAATCCAGCCACTATTCTTGGTTTATGGCCAAAAAAGCTGGGCGTCTGCTCTTGGGCTTGCTGACCTCAACCCATTTCCCCATCCCTGCTCTTTGTGTGCCTCCAAGAATATCGAGACCCCACTTGTCCACCTGGGATTGTGTCCTGCTTCACCACCTGAACATCTTTAAGGCAGAGACATCTCTCAATGGAGCAGATTTCTGAAGATCCTGATTTTAATCTCCTTTCCAGCAGCTTTGTTACAAAAGCTCCCTCCTCCCACCATTTATATTTTGATATATCCCCTCTGTTTCTCTTCTCCACACTCCTACCTTGCAAAAAGTAGTTAGTTTTCTATTTGTAGGGTTCCAGCCATTCTTTCCTTACATCTCAGGTTGAATTTATAGGTGTTAAGGGTGGTTTGGTAGTTTTCTAGCTAAATTAAGGGGACCGGATGAAATGAGGACCCCTACTTTCCCACCATATTGCCTCCTGCCACTCCTAAAAAATTATATAATTGTAAATACCATCAGTGAACTTCATCAATTTCTCTTTAACACCTATCACTTTCTGATAAGCATAACTTTTACTTACTTTCTTTGATGTCTGTCTCAATCTCTGTAATATAAAGTCCCTGAAGGCAGTTTGCTTTTCATGTTTCTTTCACTGATGTATCTCCAATGCCAAAAACAGTTGATATCTAGTAGATATTCAATACTCTTGAACAAATGGCTAAAGAAACAAGAGGTCTGTCATCACAGCTCAGCTGGAGACTCTGTCTTGGTTTTCTGTCTTGGCCTGCCCCTCTGGCTTTCACCTTGCTTAGTCTATCACATATCAGTTCCAAACCTGAAGCCCTGTCACTGAGGCTGTGGTATGCCCCCATTCTAGTGTCTGTTCTTACTACTCCTTACTAAAACCTCCCCTGCAATAAAAACTGCCAACATATCACATTCCCTTATGTTGTCTGCTGTTCTTTTCCTCTGGAAAGTCCTCTACTGTCCCTTGATAATAATTACCTCTGCTTAATGGGTATTGGGTCATCAGCTCCAGAACACTTTTGCCCATCAATTCCTAACTCAATTTTTCTCTGAAGCCAGGGTTAACACTGACTTAAGTGACTTTGGAGTCACTACAAGCTATCACTGACCCAAAAGAGCCTTTATTTCAGGGACTATATATGGTGTTAGGCATGTGGAACTGTGTAAGAAATGATTTTGTGTGACTTATGAATAATAAATAAACAGCTAAAAGAGGCATGAAGAACATCCTGCTGGAATGGCTAAAATAAAAAAAAAACACAAGAAACAACAAGTTGGGGGGAATGTGGAGAAAGAAGAAAAACAGGCACCTGGGTTGCTCAGTGGTTGAGCGTCTGTCTTCAACTCAGGTCAGGATCCTGGGGTCCTGGGATCGATTGCTGCATCAGGCTCTTTGCTGGAAGCCTGCTTCTCCCTCTGCCTGTGTCTCTGCCTCTCTCAATCTCTCTCTCTCTCTCTCTCTCTTTCTGTGCCTCTCATGAATAAATAAATAAAATCTTTAAAAAAATTTAAAAAAAAAGAAGGAAACCTCATGCACTATTGGTGGGAATGCAAACTAGTACAGCCTCTGTGGAAAACAGTATGGAAGTTCCTAAAAAAATAAAAATAGAAATACCCTATGATCCAACAATTGCACTACTGAGTATTTACCCAAAAATACCTCTGGTCCAATGAGTCATTCAAAGCCAGTTTCTTTGTTGATTTTCTACCTGGATGATCTATCCATTGATTTAAGTGGGGTGTTAAGGTCCCCTACTATAATTGTATTCTATAAGTTTATTTCTTTATGTATGTTAATAGTTGCTTTATGTATTTTGGTGCTTCCATGCTGAGTGTACAAATATTTACAATTGTTGGATTGTTCCCTTTATCATTGGGTAGTATTCTTTTGTCTCATTGCAGTCTTTGTTTTATTCTTTTTTAAAAAGATTTATTTATTTATTTATTCATGAGAGAGAGAGAGAGTGAGAGAGAGAAAGAGAGAGAGAGGCAGAGACACAGGCAGAGGGAGAAGCAGGCTCCATGTCGGGATCCCGATGGGACTTGATCCAGGGACTCCAGGATCACGCCCTGGGCCAAAAGCTGATGCTAAACCGCCGAGCCACCCAGGGATCCCTGCAGTCTTGTTTTAAAGCCTATTTTGTCCAGTATAGGTATTGCTACCCAAGCTTTGTTTTTGCTCCCATTTACATGATAAATATTTTTCCATCCCTTCACTTTCAACCTGCATGTGTCTTTAGGTCTAAATTCAGTCTTTTGTAAGCATCATAAGGATGGGTCTTGAGTTTTATCCATTCATTCACCCTATGTCTTTTTTTTTAAAGATTTATTTTTATTTATTTATGATAGACATAGAGAGGGAGAGAGAGAGGCAGAGACACAGGCAGAGGGAGAAGCAGGCTCCATGCCGGGAGCCCGACGCGGGACTCAATCCCGGGACTCCAGGATGGGGCCCTGGGCCAAAGGCAGGCGTGAAACCGCTGAGCCACCCAGGGATCCCCCACCCTATGTCTTTTGATTGAGGCAGATAGTCCATTTACATTCAAAGTAGTTATTGATAGGTGTGTATTCATTGCCATTCTGTTACTTGTTTTATGGTTGTTTTTGTAGGTACTGCTTATTCTTATCTTTTTCTTTCCTTTGATGGCTTTTTAGTGACATGCTTGGATTCCTTTCTCTTTTTCATATATATTACAGATTTTTGATTTGTGATTACCCTTAGGTTTATGGATAGCATCTTATGCGTATAGAGATTTATATTAAATTGATGATCACTTAAGTTTGAACCCATTCTAAAAGCATTGAATTTTTACTCCTCCACCCGTATTTTAGGTATATGTGTCATAACTTACATCCTTTTATTTTGTGAATCCTTTGATTGATTTTTATAGATGTTGATTTTACTGATTTTATGCCTTTAAACTCTAAACTGGCTTAATACAGTACAGGTTTAATAATTGATTAATCTACTACTTTTTTATTTATGTATGTACCCATGATTTTTTTTTCTTTCCTAATTTTCTTACTCCTGATTATGGCCTTTCCCCATCTCACTCAAATAATACCCTTTAACATTTCTTAGAAGTCTTATTTAGCAGTGAGGAACTCCTTTAACTTTTGTTTGCCTGGAAAAGTCTGTATGTCTTTTTCTGTTCTGGACAGTAACTTTGCTGTGTAGAATATTCTTGGTTGCAGGTTTTTTTTCTGTAAGCATTTTGAATATATTATGCCACTCCCTTCTAGCCTGCAAAGTTTGAGCTGAAAAGTCGGATAGCCTTATGGCTTTTTCTTTGTATGTAACTGTTTTCTCTTATTGCTTTTAAAATTCTCCCTTTATTACTACTGTTTGCCTTTTTAATTTTTACATATCTTGGTGTGGATCTCCTTGGGCTGATTTTGTTGAGGGATCTCTGCACCTCCTGGATCTAATGTGTATTTCCTTCCCCAGATTATGTAAGTTTTCATCTCTTATTTCTTCAAATAAATTTTCTGTTCCCTTTTCTCTCTCTTCTCCTTTCAGGTCCCTTACATGCAAATGTATTTACATTTGATGATGTTGCTGAGTTCCTTTAACCTATCCTCCTTTTTTATTATCCTCTTTTAAAATTTTTATATTGGGATCCCTCGGTGGCGCAGCAGTTTGGCACCTGCCTTTGGCCCAGGGCACGGTCCTGGAGGCCCGGGATCGAATCCCACATCGGGCTCCTGGTGCATGGAGCCTGCTTCTCCCTCTGCCTGTGTCTCTGCCTCTCTCTCTCTCTCTCTCTCTCTGTGACTATCATAAATAAATTTAAAAAAAATAAAAAAAATCTTAAAAAAAATAAAATAAAATTTTTATATTTAGTTTGGTTGCTTTCCATTATTCTGTCTTCCAGCTCACTGATCATTTCCACTGCTTCCTCTAGTCTGCCATTTATTCCCTCTAGTGTATTTTAAATTTTGTTTATTGATTTCTTCAACTCTGGTTCTTTTCTGTATTTTTCTGTCTCTTTCTTGGATAGAACTAGAGGGTGTTATGCTGAGTGAAATAAGTCAATCAGAGAAGGAAAATCATCATATGGTTCATATATGGAATATAAAAAATAGTGAAAAGGATTATAAGAGAAAGGAGGGGAATGGAGTGGGAAAAATCAGAGAGGGAGACAGACCATGAGAGACTCCTAACTCTGGGAAACAAAGGGTTGCAGAAGGGGAGGTGGGCAGGGGGATGGGGTAACTGTATGTCAGACACTGAAGGGGGCACTTGATGGAATGAGCACTGGGTGTGATACTGTATGTTGGCAAGTTGAATTTAAATTAAAAAAATAATTAAAAAGAGAAAATATCGCTGAGATCCCCTATTCTTCTCAGTTTCATTGGTCATTATAGTGATTTCTTTTTTAGGCATATTGCTTATCTCTGTTTTGTTTAGCTCTTATGCTTGATTTTGTCCTGGTCTTTCATTTGGGACATATTCCTCTGTCTTCTCATTTTGTCTAACTCTGTGTGTATTAGGAAAGTCAGATATGTGTCCTGATTTTAAAGTAGTGGCTGAAGGAAGACAAGGTCCTTTGGTGTCCTGTAGCACAATGCCCCTGTTGACCAGAACCAGTGCTTCAGGTGTGTCTCCTATGTGTATTGCCTGCACCCTACTGTTGTGGTTGAGCAGCATTTGCCTTCAATACAGCCAGATGCAATGGCCTCCTTTGCCTGTTGTTGGCAAGATTTGGTCCTTGTGCTTGTAAGGGGCCATTTTGGGGTTAACTTGATTTGGTAGTTGGGTTAGAACACATGCCTGCCCTCAGCCTGTTTGCAGGGCTGTGGTTGCACTGAACTGCAAGGATCTTTCCCTACATTGTCCCTTGATAGGCTTTTGTTGGTTGGTGAGAACTGCAGTCATACCAAAGGTCTGCCCCCAGTCTGTTGGGGCAGGGGCTGACCCTGAACTACAGGGCTCTACTTGTGCTGCCCTCTGTGATGTTTTCATCTGGTGCAGGACTGGCAATCAGATGTGATGTCTGCTCCGGCCCAGTGCTGGGACTGTAGCTGAACTGGTATGTGTAGCTATCTTCCCCTCTTCCCAGGGCAAAAGTCACTTTTTGGAGCGGTGCTCGTTACTGTTGGTGATGCTTGCAGAATGAAATGTGTCAGAAGCCACTTTGAAAAACTCCTGCTGAGTGGGGTGGGTTGAGTGAGGTTGACTTTTAAAAGAGTGCAGGGGCAGGAGCACAGTGTAATCAAGAGATATGGAGAATGTTTATGCTAGTTCCTGCAGGTGTCTGAGATCTAGGCTGAGGTGAGGGTAAGGGTAAGGAGAAGAAATGATGCCTGACAGTCTTTTATTCATGGAGAAATTTTCTAAACATCCCTGCCACTCCAGTTCATGTTCTGAGATTAGTATATAAATATCCTTCCTATATACACCCAACTGCTGCTTCTGTGCTGTATCTCCATAAGGTTGTTTATTTTGCTGTCTCTTTAAAGGTGGGGACTCAGTTTCCCTTTGCCCTATGTCTCTCCTAGAGCTGAGCCAACTGATTTTTAAATTACTCGGATGGAGTTAAGCCTGCCTGATTGTAAAAACTCATGAAGTTAAGCCCCACTGGTTTTCAAAGCCAAATGTTATGGGGACTCATTTTCACAGAACAGCTTTCCAATGTCTGGGGTGCCACTCTGAGGTCTGTTTATCTCCCTTCTCTATGCTTGTGGTGTCCCTCCCTCTGGTGCTTGGTCTTAATGCTTATTTTGGTTCCTGACTTAACACTTATTTTGGTCTCTGCCCTTCCTATAATTTTGGACATGGCCTCCTCTCCATGATTAGCCTTAGAAAATCTGTTCTGCCAATATTTGGATTGTTTTCTGGGTCACTTGCATTGATGTGGCTGTTATCAATGTGTATCTGTAGTACAATCTAAGCTTAAGGTTCTCCTACTTGTCGCCTTCCCAGCCTGCCCCATGGAACTCTAATTTATGTTTGGAGTGTAATGAGAGTACTACTTCAGAAAGATGTGTATAGGTGTATCACATGGGTGATACCAGTCTGATCTTCATAAGACAGTCCTTATATAACTTGTCCCTCCATGTAATTTTCAGTATCTCCCTTTCACTCCAAAGTATCCCAGTTCAGATGATAAATCACTTGAGGTGAATCAAATATTATTTCCTAGGAAAGCTGTGAAATATTTACATTATTTTTATTCTCTTGGTTCTCTTTTCTTCTAATGTGACACAATATACATTTTCTGTTTTTTACATTTTAACCAATTGATTCAATCACACATGCAACCTAAGAAAGCAGAGAGGAATAGTTCACGTTTTTCAAATTTTTTACTTAAAATCAGTGACATCATTTAGACTTGACTGCATGGTGATAATAAAAAGCAAGAATAAGTAAATAAACCCAAATTCTAGTTGGTTTAATCACAGTGTGTAAAGCTCATACCTACAAGATAAGACAAGGCTAAGGCCTAACAGGATTGACAATGAAATATACAGAAATGGTACAAGTCAAAAAAAAAAAAAAAAAAGAAATGGTACAAGTCAAAGAGAATAACAGATGTATAATGGCTCCAATATACTCATTAGTAGACTTCATATGGCTAAGGAAAAAAATAAGTAAACTTGAAGATGGATCAATAGAAATAACCAAACAGAACAAAGCATTCAAGAAATGATGGATGATAGCAAGTGGTCTAACAGAGATGCTATTGGAATCTTTGAGTGAGAAGAGGGAGAGGGTAGAAGAAATATTTGAAGAGAAAATAACCAGGCATTTAAAAAATTGATGATAGACACCAAACCTGGACATAAAGATCTTAGAGAATAAGCAAGATAAACACACACACACACACACACACACACACACACAAACACACACCACCTAGACATATATTCAAACTGCTGAAAACCAAAAGCAAAGAGAAAACCTTGAGGTAGCCAAAGAAAAAGGATGCATTACAAATATAGGAACAAGATAAACATGTTAGCATATTTTTCCTTAATGCCATCCAGAAGATGATGGAGTGACACCCTTAAAATGATGAAAGAAAAACACTGCTCAACATAGTATGCTAGACTCCAGTAAGTTTTAGAAGAACTGGATTTATTGTGTATTAGATTGTTTGCAGAATTTCTGGAAATTCGAATCAAGCTTTGTTGCTGTGCTTTCAGCAGAAATATAGCTAAAGAAATGCCCAGCCTCTTCATGAGATTGATAAACTATGAATTCCACTGCTGCTGCTGCCTTCCACCCATGCTATGAAACTAGACACTGTACTTCCCTCAGCGGCTTCCACAGAACAATCAGATGCTTCACCAAAGTCTGAAAGAAAATTTGGTCTCTACACACACTGTGATTTCTTCATGTGGCCCCACTCCTCCATGACCCGGGTATGTGCTTCTGCTTGGTAGACTTCAGAGCACATATGGAATCTCAGCTGCAAGAGACTCAGAAAGATGTCATGTACAGATTTCCAGATTCCATAAGACAGGAAGACACTTTAAGAGAAAATGAAGTAGATATTGAGAGGGTCAATCTGTAATTTGTATCAAGGCTGTTCTACTGATTATCACGGAGTTAATTTGTGTTAGAATCAGATCTATGATTTCTGTCCCAATAGCCTTCCCTCTTGTTTGTGCATGAGGTAAAGGCCCTCTTAGGGAGTGATGATCCTCTGCTCAGACCTATAAACTGATGCCCTTTTCCCTGAACAAACTTAACACTAATATAAAAGGCACAGCTAAAATATGATAATAGTACTTATTTATGGTCCATTTATTATGCTCTATTCTTTATCACTTTATAATATAATTTATCAAAAGAAGTACATACCATATTATGCCACTAGAAGTATGAACACATGATGAAAAACAAGACTGCCCATCTAAAGTAGCTGGAAAGCACACATTGTAGACAATTAATGAAGAGCTGGTCATTCCTCATAAAGCTTAGTGCAGCCCAGAAAGAAAATAACAGATATGTATCATGAGCGAAAAAGACAAACACCTGTTGTTGATACTGAATTTGACATCACTGGCTATGCAGCAACATTACTGCAATTCAACCCAGCTGGACTCTCTCCCCCTTTCCATGGATTGAGCACGTGAATGGACTGAGAAGACAAATGTGGCAGCAGGCAAATGAAGGTGGGGGTGATTATATAATGCTTATGAGATTGCCTTTAAAATCCATCATGAGTTTTGTGAAACTGAGCAAAGGAAACCCCACTTAAAATGGAGCTGGGAGGCCAGAAGGGGGAGCTCTCACACCATGCTGCTCCTTGCAGCTCTTTGCAGAACCCACAGGAGAGGTACCTTGCATTCTGGCAAAAAGAAGTCTATACTGCTCTGCAGGGGGAAAAAGCGATTTTTCTCCTTGCCTGGCAATAGCCTCGCCAGTGAGAGACTCAGAACCGAGCCAATGAACCGAGTCTACTCCAGTAGACTTGTTTATAACAGCCGCTCCCAATGCCCCCTTCCCTCTAGAAAAGAGCTTTCCTTTCCTTTGTTCTCCAGACTTGGTTTTGACATAACTTGCTTGTCTCAAGTTGCTATTCTCTATTATTCCTGAAAAAAATCTATTTTGTTGATAAAGTAACTAACAGTTTTACTTGAAGTTTCATCCTGGAAAGAGAAGCATGAGAAATTACGAGGGTAGAGTGGACTGCAAAATATGAAAAGTATAAGAAACCATAGGTGACATGAGGGCATGTCAGAGGGAATGAGTCAGCAAGGTGACACTAGATGCAAGGTAGAAAATGTGGGGTGGGGTGAGGGTGAGGCTGTGTAGTATTTAAGTAGAAGACCAAGAAAAAAAAAAAGCAAAGCAGAAAAGGCCAATACACTGCGGTGCTGTCCTTGCCTGAGAGTGTTTCCAGGAGAGATACAGGGACATCAGGGAGGTGGAAAAATGGGAAAATTTAGTACCGTTCTATCATTAGCCAACCTCATGACTAAAAACTTAGTTCAGAGAACTGGATGATTAAGGTAAAGCAAACTTCATTTGTGCCACCTCTTGTTCTATACCAGCAGGTCCTGAGTGTACGGCCATGAGTCGCAATGTTGGCCACACACTATGATCACTGGACGGTTGTTAAATAGTGATGGCTTGGGCATAGCCTACATATATTGAATCAATATTACTGGGGAATGGGGTCTAGTCAGGGATTTTTCTAGAAGTCTTCACCCCACCCAAAAGAGAAGGACAAATCAATGAAATCTTTGGATCAAACAAATTCTGTCAGCCTTCATCTTTGTGAGTAGTGTCCCTTCACAAGTAACTCCACCCTCTAGTGGTCACTCTTGACTCTCCAATGACTTACATGCCATGAGAATCACTATTTGTTTAGGGAGATAACTCCCCTTCTCCTTGGGGAGAAACCCAATTTTCAGGTCAGGGAGGAATCTAATTGGGACCAGTCAATAGTGGACAGGATGTCCAGTTATGATCAATGGGATGTGAGTGGCAGTCTGCTAGGGGCTTCCTGAAAAAGTGTCCTTGTTCCTAAGAAGTAGACTTTGGGACAATAGCCTCTCATCTTTCTCTGGGTGTTTTCATCACTGGCAGAAGCTTTGAGACTGAGCAGCAGTCTGTGGCTATGTCAGACCAGTTCTAAAGAAGGTAGAAACTCTAGAGGAGGGCTGGGAAGACCCAGCTCTAGGGGGGAGATTGCGGGTCTGATGAACTAATGAATTCTGGAACTATCCTATCTTCAGACTCTTCAAAGAAGCCTAAGGAAACTTTGGAAAGCAAGAACAAAGGAAACAGAAAGATGAAGTGAAGCATCACTCAACAGCTTGCTCATGCCAGAGGATGTTAAGAATCAGCACTAAATCTTATAAGCTATTTTCATATATTCTTCTATCCTTTTTTCTTTTTTGTAAGATTTTATTTATTCATGAGAGACACAGAGAGAAGCAGAGACACAGGCAGAGGGAGAAGCAGGCTCCCTGTAGTGAGCCCAATGTGGGACTCAATCCCGGGACCCTGGGATCATGCCCTGAGCTGAAGGTAGACTGCTGAGCCAGCCAGGGATCCCTCTTCTATCCTTTTCTTATTCCCATCGTCAGAAACCATTGGCAACAGCATGTGCAGCAGCATTCAGAGTATAAAAGCCATCTTGCCTGTCAGGAGGTTGAAACCTCCAAACAGGGCTACTGGAGCTCTGGCCACACTTCCCTTATAGTAGAACTACCTCTTGTCTAAAAAGGAAAATTGGAATCTGAAAATCCAAATCTAGCACTACATTTCGTCAGTTTGGAAATTAACCCATTTCCTCCACCTTCCAGAATTCTCAATATGTGTAAAGCAACTTTACTAATCATCTTGCTCTGTGGCACCCAGATATGTACTAAATTAGATTTTCAGTCAAATCTACAAATACTACCAGGGAAATGAGATAAAAATCAAGCCTTTAAAAAAATGATATAAGATTTTTAGTTGAAATTAATGTCAGTGCATTTAAAGTAAAAATGATGAGTTATTTCCAGGCCAGATGACAGAAGAGTAGGAGACCTCATTTCATCTGGTCACTTGAATTTAGCTAGATAATTATCAAATAATTCTGAACACCTGTGAATTCAACCCAAGATGCAAGAAAAGAATTGCTGGAATTCAACAAATGGGAAAATGACCACTTTTTGCAAGATAGGAGGTAGAGAGAAGTGAATCTGAGGGGACACATTAGAAGATAAATGGTGAGGGGAGGGAGTCTCAGCAAGTCAGCTACCAGAAAGGGATATAGCCCCAGAGTACAAAATTGGAAACTTTAGAAATATGCTCCAGTGAGAGATGTCCCTGCCTGAAAGGTGCTCAGGTGATGAAGCAGGACAGAATCCTAGGTGGACAGTGTGGCCTTGGGATCCCAGGGTCACAGAAAGAGCAGGGGTGCCTAAGCCCACAGTGCTCCCAAACATTGGAGCAGGGAAACTGCTGCTATTAGTATAGGGGGCTCTCAGCTCAGTATGCCATAAACGGAATCCCAGCATTCTATGTGGGGACCCTCGACCTGCCCCCAGGAGGATCAGCGTGGGTGCACACTGCGAGGGTTTGCAGAGTTTGGCATACACCAAAGTGAGGACTGCTTATCCCTGAGGTTTGAAGAGAGGGCACCATAATCTTTCAGCTCCAAGGCTGGAGATTGAGGCATGGCCATTTTTATTTTCATCCTCTAGGGAGGCACAGAAAGACTTCAGGGAACAAAAGCCACATAGAGCAACCAGAAGCAGCTTACCCTGAACCCAACCTCCTGGCAAAGGGCAGTGCAACTCTGCCCAGGAAAAGACATCTGAGAACAGAGTGGCAGGCCTCTCCCCCAAACACTAACTGAAACAACAGGCAAATACCAAGTTTATGGTTCCCCAAAGACTGCAAAACACATTTTTCTTGAGTGCATATGGAATCGTCTCTAGAATAGATCACATACTGGATCACAAATCAGGTTTCATTCCAAAATATTTGGATTATTCCTCGTGTATTGTCAGATCACAGCTTTGAAACTTGAACTCAATCACAAGAGGAAATTTGGAAGGAACTCAAACACTCAGACGTTAAAGAGCATTCTACTAGAGAATGCATGGGTCAATCAGGAAATTAAAGAATTTTAAAAATTTATGGAAACAAATGAAAATGAAAACACAACTGTTCAAAACTGTTGGGATAAAGCAAAGGTGACCCTAAGAGGGAAATACATTGCAATACATGACTTTCTAAAAAAACTAGAAAAATCTCAAATAAACAAGTTCAACTTACATCTAAAGGAGCTGGAGAAAACAGAAAATGAAGCCTAAATCCAGCAGAAGGAGAGAAATAATAAAGATTAGAGCTAAATCAGTGAAATAGAAACCAACGGAACAGTAGAACAGATCAATGAAATTAGAACCTGGTTCTTTGAAAAAACTAATAACATCAATAAACTCTTAACAAGACCCATAAAAAAGAAAGACAAAGGACCCAAATTAATAAAATCATGAATGAAAGAGGAGCAATCATGACCAACACCAAGAATATACAATTTTAAGAACAGATTATGAGCAACTATATGCAAACAGATTAGGCAATATGGAAGAAACGGATGCATTCTTAGAAACGTATAAACTACCATAATTGAAACAGGAAGAAATAGAAAATTTAAACAGACCCATAACCAGCAAGGAAATTGAAGCAGTAATCAAAACTCTCCCAAGAAATAAGAATCCAGGGCCAAATGGCTTCCCATGGGAATTCTACCAAACATTTAGGGAAGAATTAAAACCTAATCTTCTGAAGCTGTTTCAAAAAATAGAAATGGGAGGAAAACGTCCAAACTTGTTCTCTGAAGCCAGCATTACTTTGATCACCAAACCAGAAAATGACCCCCCCAAAAAAGGAGAATTATAGACCAGTATCCCTGATGAACGTGGGTGCCAAATGCTCACCAAGATACTAACCAGTAGGACCCAACAGTACATTAAAAGGATTATTCACCATGACCAAGTGGGATTTATTCTTGGACTGCAAGGATGGTTTGGCATTTGCAAGTCAATGAACATTAAATAAAGGAAAGGACATGAGCCATGATCCTCTCAATTGATGCAGAGAGAGCATTTAACAAACTGCAGCATCCATTCCTGATCAAATTCTTCAGAGTGTAGGGATAGAGGGAACATTCCTCAGCATCTTAAAAGCCATCTATGAAAAGCCCACAGCAAATATCATTCTCAATGGGGAAACACTGGGAGCCTTTCCCCTAAGATCAGAAACAGGGATGTCCACTCTAACCATTGCTATTCAACATAGTCCTAGAAGTCCTGGCCTTAGCAATCAGAAAACAAAAAGAAATAAAAGGCATTTAACTTGGCAAAGAAGTCAAACTCTCACTCTTCACAGATAATATGATACTTTATGTGAAAAACCTAAAAGACTCCACCCCCAAATTGCTAGAACTCGTACAGGAATTCTGCAATGTGGCCATATATAAAATCAATGCACAGAAACAGTTGCATTTCTATACATTAACAATGGGACAGAAGGAAGAGAAATTAAGGAATCGATCCCATTTACAGTTGCACCAAAAACCATAACCTACCTAGCAATGAACCTAATCAAAGGGAAAGGATCTGTACTCTAAAAACTACAGAACACACATGAAAGAAATTGAGGAAGACTCAAAGAAATGGAAAAGCATTCCATCCTCATAGATTGGAAGAATAAATTCTGTGAAGATGTCTATGCTGCCCAGAGCAATCTGCACATTGAATGCAATTTCTATCAAAGTACCATCGACGTATTTCACAGAGCTGGAGCAATTAATCCTAACCAGAAAAGATCCCGAATAGCCAGAGGAATATTGAAAAAGAAAACCAAAGCCAGGAGCATCACAATGCCTGATTTCAGGTTGTCCTACAAAGCTGTGATCATCAAGACAGTGTGGTCCTGGTTCAAAAACAGACACATAGATCAATGGAACAGAACAGAGAATCCAGAGATGGGCCCTTAACTCTATGGTCAACTAATATTCGACAAAGCAGGAAAGACTCTCCACTGGAAAAAGGACAGTCTCTTCAATAAATGGTGCTGGGGAAGTTGGACAGCCACGTGCAGAGGAATGAAACTGGACCATTCTCTTACACCAGACACAAAGATAAACTCAAAATGGATGAAAGATCTAAATGTGAGACAAGAATCCATCAAAATCCTAGAGGAGAACACAGGCAACACCCTTTTAGAACTTGGCCACAGCAACTTCTTGCAAGATACATCCATGAAGGCAAGGGAAACAAAAGCAAAAATGAACTATTGGGACTTCATCAAGATAAGAAGCTTCTGCACAGCAAAGGATACAGTCAACAAAACTACAAGACAACCTACAGAATGGGAGAAGGTATTTGCAAATGACACATCAGATAACGGGCTAGTATCCAAGATCTATAAAGAACTTATGAAACTCAACATCCCCCCCCAAAAAAAAACAATTCAGCTAGGAAATGGGGGGAAGTCATGAACAGACATTTCTCCAAAGAAGACACAGACATGGCCAACAGAGACATGAAAAAATGCACCACATCACTTGCCGTCAGGGAAATACAAATCAAAACCACAAGAGATACCTATTTGCACCAGTCAGAATGGCTAAAATTAACAAGACAGAAACAACAAATATTGAAGAGGATGTGGAGAAAGGGGAACCCTCTTGCACTGTTGGTGGGAATGCAAGCTGGTGCAGCCACTCGATAAACAGTACAGAGATTCCTCAAGAAGTTAAAAATAGAGCTACCTTATGACCCAGCAATTGAACTACTAAGTATTTACCCCAAAAATACAAATGTAGTGATCTGAATGGGCACGTGCACCAATGTTTATAGCAGCAATGTCCACAGTAGCCAAACCGTGGAAACAAAAGAGCCAAGATGTCTGGTGACAGACGAATGGATAAAGAAGGTATGGTATATGCATACAATGGGATATTACTCAGCCACCAGAAAGGATGAATTCCCACCATTTACATCAACACGGATGCGACTGGAGGGTATTATGTTTATTGAAATAATTCACTCAGAGAAAGACAATTATCATATGGTTTCACTCAAGTGGAATATAAGAAACAGCACTGAGGATCATAGGGGAAAGGAAGGAAAACTGAATGGGAAGTCATCAGAGAGAGAGAGTGAAACCATGAGAGTCTCTCAACTATGGGAAACAAATGGGGTTGCTGACGGGCCAGGGGGTGACTTGTTGGGTTAACTGGGTTGTGGGCATTAAGAAGGACCTGTGATGTGATGAGCACTGATTTTATAAGTAACTTATAAATTATCGAACACTGCATCTGAAACTAATGATGTCCTATATGTTGGCAAATTGAATTTAAATTAAAAAATAAAATAAAAGTGATTTCCACTTTATATATTTTTATGTAGATGTACTTGTAAGGCTATAAGACAAGATTCTTATCTTCTGTGACCATAAAATTTTATCAGGAATCTTCACATGTGTGTAATTGGCTTTGGAGGCATTTTGAACTGTAAAAGTATTCTAAAAATTTATTATTACACTCCTTTATCAGAACTCAGATTTTTCTGACAGGAAAGCATGATAGTTGCACAGTCAGTAAATGTTAGGAAATGCTTGACTGTGTCCATTCTTTTCAGCTATTCATCTCAATAAAGCATGATTATAGGAAATTGCTTCTGATTTCTCCCTTGGAACGGGGCCTCTGAGCATGTCACTCTGAAGCACAAACACAATTAAGAAGGGACAATTTCATTATTACTCAATGCTTCAGATCCCAGTTGTTAAATGAGTCCTTATTAGGGAAATTATTAGCATATATGGTGGATTTATTTAATATAAAACTATAAAGCCACGTTAGAAATAAGTTTATTGCTAAATGTTTAGAGAAAAAAGTCTCCAGTGATTATTGAAAACATCTGCACAATAACGTTTTTTTAAAAAAACACTTGAGAAAACTATTTTATGTTTATCTTCCTAGGTTTTGATCATTACTGTCTTACTTTTGCTATTGGGTTTGTGCGGTTGGTATTGTCTTTTGTCAAAACGTTTTTATTCTATCTAGAGAAAGTTGAACAGCTAATGTTTTGTTTCTTCTCACACGAAATAGTGATAGATTTGTTTGCCTTTATTTAATTATGATAATAAAATTAATTATTTAAGAGAGTGTTCTTTGCAAATAGATGCACTTGGAAACTTGATATAATAGTTTACATTACAGAGTCAAATGTAGGCATATAGTAAGCTGTCCAGTAAATCAGCTACCAACTGTGTGCTTGGAATAATTCAAGTAAATGCTTGAAATAAATGTTTGTTTCCTTATTGTGTGTGTATCTTTTCAGGACTGAATCTAAGAGATTTAAAATTTAAAAATCATGAAGGTCGTATATTCTGAAGAACATAAAGATTGTAGATCCACAGTGAAAGACAAATACCACGTGATTTCACTTCTATGTGGAATCTAAAAGAACAAAGCAAATGAACAAAGAAACAAACAAAACAACAACAAAAACAAACTCAAATATAAAAGAGAGCAAAAAATAAATAAATAAAAGAGAGCAAACTGTTGGTTGTCAGAGGGAAGGTAAGGGGGGGGGGTGAAACAGATAAAGGGAAGTAAGAGGTACAAACTTCCAGTTATAAAATAAATAAGTCACAGAGATGAAAGGTATAGTATTGGAAATATAGTCAATAATTTTACGATCATATTGTATGGTGACTGCACTTATCATGGTGAGCACTGAATAATGTTGAATCAATATGTTGTACATCTCAAACTAATAGAATATTGGATACTAATTGTACTTCAATAAAAATATGTCAATAAAAAAGGCTTTATAACAAGTGTCCATAGTATTAATAAATATTGATTATATTAGTATTACATATATTAGTATGTGATACATACAATACATGCTTTTAAATGATATAATGATATTATTATTCTAAACTTTTGTATAGCACTTAACTAAATTATGACAATATCCCGGGGTTTTGGACCAAAATGAAAACCTCATGTTATTTTCTGTCACCAGAGCTCTTGAAAAACTGCTGAAATGTTTGTTTTATTCATTCATTTTATTTATCCAATTAAAACTGGGCCTACTTCTTTAATTCTATGAAAACTGTTTTCAGTCCATTTTTCTTCCGCAGAAAGCCACAACAGTACCAAATTTCTTTTGCAATTGAGTCCTTGGGTATACTGCTAGTGAATAATGAGAAACAAAGCATGTCAACAACAACAAGGGGATTGGTTAATAAATGCTAAAACATGGCATGCTATAAAGCCATTAGAACGGTGTTGCAGAGGAATAAGTTCCCAGTATTGCAAATAGTAAATATGTATTTTAAGACTGTATATGCCATCCTATGTTTATTTTAATATACATGTGAATATAGTCTTATATAAAAATAGAATAAATGGAAAGATAGTTTTACTATTTACCTCTGAGTGATAAATGTATGGCTTTTCTTCTGTCTTAACTTTATTTCACTTTTCCCATTTTTGTATGGTAGATATGTAAGAAAAATTACATTTGACATATCTCTACTATTTTTATTATTGAAAAACTTCATTAATTATTGCTAGAAAATCTTATTATGACATATTGTTTAAGCAGAAAACATTAAACACGTAATTTGTTACAAAATATATTTAAAAGAAACACACTTGTGACACCTGGGTGGCTCAGTGGTTGAGCATCTGCCTTCAGCTCAGGTTGTGATCCTGGAATCGAGTTCCGCATTGAGCTCCCCGCATGGAGCCTGCTTCTCCCCCTGCCTGTGTCTCTGCCTCTTTCTCTGCATCTCTCATGCATAGATAAATAAATAAAATATTTTAAAAAAAGAAAGACATTTGCTGAAGAGATTAA
The DNA here is from genome assembly GCF_048418805.1 of Vulpes vulpes. Classification (NCBI taxonomy): domain Eukaryota; kingdom Metazoa; phylum Chordata; class Mammalia; order Carnivora; family Canidae; genus Vulpes; species Vulpes vulpes. The sequence goes on along the minus strand of NC_132784.1, from coordinate 34,945,436 downwards.
TTTTCTGTTGTTATTTGAAATACCTAATAAAGCTGCTTTTTCACCAATACTGAGGCAGTGCTTGGAAGGCAAGATGTCTTGTGCAGTGTGGGCCCACAGAAGCTGAAGGTGGGTGTAGGCCAACGCAGACCTTGAGGAGGCCATATTGATCTAGAACATACCATGTTTTAGATACATTCATTATAATGTTTAGCTGCAAAAATGTAGCAGAGATGTAATTGCAAGACAATTCTTTCTGTTTTGAGTTTTCCTATAAAGTATGGGATTTTTGCAACCATCAAAAAAGGGATGGAGTGACCTTGTGAAAATATCTGGAAGGACTAATTAGAACTAGTCTAGTTTCTATATTGAGTGGAGTTGAGTACCTTAGAAATAATTTCCAAATGCCCATTTTTTTTAACACCAACATGAACAGATCTGAGGAACTGTTGCTGTCTACTCTCAAAATTCTTGTAGCTTTTGAAAAGCATTTTTTCACACAATCCTTATAAACAGAAAAACAGTCTCTCCTCCTCCTTCCTGTCTTCTTTATGCTCATCTACTACCACACTTAACAACACTTCTGACACCAAATGTTTGGGGCTTTCCCCTACCAAGCAATTCTCTGTGACTTCAGCTGGTTATTTCACAATTTAACTCAACTCTGACACTGTCTGCCTGGGGATAGCTTCAAATTCCACAGGTTAAGGGTTCAGTTTCAGGAAACTGCCTCGTACTTCAGATGCCACCTGTAAGTAGTATGTCCCCAGGTTACCTACAACTTCTGCCCAGATTTGCAGCTGGGGTCCCCATTACTCTTCTCTTGAGGTCTGTTGATTTGCTAAAGCAGCTTACAGAACTCAGGGAAACACTTATGTTTACCAACTTACATATAATAACAGATATGGCAAAGGATACAGGTGAACGGCCAGAAGAAGACATATGTAGAGTGAGGTCTGAGAGTCTCCTGAGAGGGAGCTTCTGGCCCCATGGAGTTGGGGTGCATCATCCTCCTGGTATATGGGTGTGTTCACCAACCTGGAAACTCTGACTCCATACTATGGAGATTTTATGAAGGCTTCCTCACATAAGCATGATCAATCACTAACTCCATTTCCAGCTCCCTTCCTCTCTCTGGAGGTTGGAGTATTGGACTGAAATTTCCAAGCTTCGAATCATGTTTTTGTCCTTCTGGTGAATATCCTCCACCTGGGAGCCATCTAGAAGCCTATCCAGAGTCTTCTCATTAGAAAACAAGATGCTTGGGATGCCTGGATGGCTCAGCAGTTAGGTGTTTGCCTTTGGTTCAGGGTGGGCGTGATCTGGGATTTGGGATCAAGTCCCCCATTGGGCTTCCTGTGGGGAGCCTGCATCTCCTTCTGCCTGTGTCTCTGCTCCTCTCTCTCTCTCTGTGTCTCTCATGAATAAATAAATCTTTTAAAAAAAAGAAAGAAAAGAAAGCAAGATGCGTGTAGTCCAATTATCATTTGGGAATTTGCAAGGGTTTTAGAAGTTCTGTGTCAGGGACTGAGGGGTAAAACCACATATATATTATATATTTCTTGTTATAAATCACAATATTACAATCCTACAGTTATTTATAAATAACTATATCCCTCATGCCACTTAATTCCCAACATATTCCCAGCATTAAGTAGATTCTTGACACCTGGTAGGAATTCCAGTTTTTGAGGAAGGCAGACAGGAAGGGGAAAAGATATCTCCCAAGTTCGGGCAATCTGGATTACACCAGAGAGATAGGTGTTCATTCATCTCAGTGGTCAGCATGGCTGCAAGCCTGAGATTTGGGGGCTACTCAGAAATTTTATGGTGTGAGCCAGAGCCAGGGAGCCATGTTCATAGTAATAAAGGAAGATTTGGCATTCCTATTAGATACATTATATAAGTGAAATAAATGGGAAACACATCTTCAAACTCCAAATGAATCAGAAGACAAGGTAAATCCACAAGGGAATGCTCCTCCTCTTTATTAGATTAAATGTCATTTAAAAGTTCAAAATAATGAGGAATAAAAGTTATGATGTGTATTTCCAAAATATTCCATATGTGTTAATATAGTCTTAGATTTCAGAAGAGGAGAAGTTTAAGAGTAGAAATTATGTTTTCTATGTGATCTTTAGTAGAATCACTGGTATAATTTTTATCTCAGATAATCATTTATAGCCTTTAGTTAGTTCATAACAAGGCAAGTATTGCTGCCCATTTCCATGTTATTCATGTATTATTTTATCCCTTGCTGAAACCTTCACTGCCTTCTGTGCTCACCATCCTGGTTCCCCTCACTCCAGTTAGCAGATTTCAGCCATGAACTTTCACAGGAGACTATCATGAACTCTTAATTTTAAGGTAGGTAAAATCACGAAATTTGATCACTTTTTTCCCCATTAATCTTCTTAAATAAATCTTGTCTCTTGATGCCCTGCTTCTCAGCAAAACTTTCTCATTAATGTAGATCACATACAAACACTGGTTACACATGCTCACTGTAGAATTAAAATATATTCATCAGAAAATTTAATTTACACAGCAACCTCTTAAAGGTATTATTTTATCTCAGCATAAGAAACAGTATGATTTTAATATTTCACAAATGCATTTATATGCAGGGAAATAATCAGATTCCAATCCCAGCTGATTTTCTTCTGATTCTTTATTTCTACAGATTAAAAGGAATAATTCAAACTATAGATGATCAGAAATATCATTAAAGTGTTTTGTGGTTGTAGCAGATTGTAGTGGATATTCCAATGAAAATTGGACCTGGAAACTAAAGAGATTTTTCACTGAAGTGCAGTTTGATTTTTATTTTTTATTTTTAAAAGAGATTTTATTTATTTATGCACGAGAGACAGAGAGAGAGAGAGAGAGAGAGAGAGAGAGAGGCAGAGACACAGGCAGAGGGAGAAGCAGGCTCCACACAGGGAGCCTGACCTGGGACTCGATCCTGGGACCCCGGGGTCACGCCCTGGGCTGAAGGCAGCGCTAAACCACTGAGCCACCGGGGCTGCCCTGATGTGGTTTTTAAATATATGCACAGTGCTGAATTATTTCTGTTGCCTAAAGCAAGGAAAAATCATTATGAGTAGTCAGACTTTTAGTGGTCAAGTTGTTTTTCACCTCAGTTTAGCTCTTTTTTTTTTTTTTTTTCAGTTTAGCTCTTTTAAAAAATTATGGTTGGGGCCCCTGGGTGGCTCAGTGACTGAGCATCTGCCTTCGCCTCAAGTCATGATCCCAGGGTTCTGGGATCAAGTCCCACATCGGGCTCCCTGCAGGGAGCCTGCTTCTCCCTCTGCCTGTATCTCTGCCTCTCTCTGTGTGTGCCTCTTATGAATAAATAAATAAATAAATAATATATATTTGAAAAAAAATTATGGTATCTAAACCTTATCAATAAATATCATGTTTGTTCAGCTAAGAAATGTTATTTGAGATCCTCTATAAATCTCTGAGGCATGTGATTCAAAATCACAGCAATGTCTTTCTTAACCTTATTAAGGCCATAAGATAATACATCACTTTTTTTGTGTGTATTTTTTTAATTGGAGTTCGATTTGCCAGCATATAGCATAACACAGTGCTCATCCCATCAAGTGCCCCCCTCAGTGCCCGTCACCCAGTCACCCCAACCCCCCACCCACCTCCCCTTCCATCATCATTTGTTTGTTTCCCAGAGTTAGGAGTCTCTCATGGTCTCTCACCCTCTCTGATTTTTCCCACTCATTTTCTCTCCTTTCCCCTTTATTCTCTTTCACTATTTTTATATTCTTCATATGAGTGAAACCATGTAATGATTGTCCTTCTCCAAGTTACTTCACTCAGCATAATACCCTCCAGTTCCATCCATATCGAAGCAAATGGTGGGATTCGTAGTTTCTAATGGCTGAGGAATATTCCATTGTATACATATTCCATTGTATACGTCTTCTTTATCCATCATCTGTTGATGGACATCGAGGCTCCTTCCACAGTGTGGCTATTGTGGACATTGCTGCTGTGAACATTGGGGTACAGGTGTCCCAGCATTTCACTGCATCTGATTCTTTGGGGTAAATCCATTTCCCCATTCTCACTGGTGTGAGGTGGTATCTCATTGTGGTTTTGATTTGTATTTCCCTGGTGGCCAGTGATGCGGAGCATTTTCTCATGTGCTTGTTGGCCATGTCTAGGTTTTCTTTGGTGAAATTTCTGTTCATGCCTTTTGGCCGTTTCATGATTGGATTGCTTGTTTCTTTGCTGTTGAGTTTAATAAGTTCTTTATAGATCTTGGATACTAGCCCTTTATCTGATAGGTCATTTGCAAATATCTTCTCCCATTCTGTAGGTTGTCTTGTAGTTTTATTGACTGTTTCTTTTGCTGTGCAGAAGCTTTGTATCCTGATGAAGTCCCAATAGTTCATTTTTGCGTTTGTTTCCCTTGCCTTCATGTATGTATCTTGCAAGAAGTTGCTGTGGCCAAGTTCAAAAAGGGTGTTGCCTGTGTTCTGCTCTAGGATTCTGATGGATTCTTGTCTCACATATAGATCTTTCTTCCATTTTGAGTTTATCTTTGTGTCTGGTGTCAGAGAATGGTCTAGTTTCATTCTTCTGCACGTGGCTGTCCAATTTTCCCAGCACCATTTATGGAAGAGACTGTCCTTTTTCCAGTGGATAGTCTTTCCTTCTTTATCGAATATTATTTGACCATAGATTTGAGGGTCCATTTCTGGGTTCCCTATTCTGTTCCATTGATCTATGTGTTTGTTTTTCTGCCAGGAGATAATACATCTCATTTGTTATTTAAAAATGAGGACATTTCTCCTTAACAGATAGGATCCTGGGATGCCTGGCTCAACAGTTGAGGGTCTGCCTTCTGCTCAGGGCGTGATCCTGGCATTGGGGATCAAGTCCCATATCAAGCTCCTTGTGGGAAGCCTGTTTCTTCCTCTGCCTGTGTCTTTGCATCTCTCTCTGTGTCTCTCATGAATAAATAAATAAAATCTTAAAGAAAAAAAACCAGGATCCTCACGGAGGGGACAGTCTGATACTTGCTGCTGTGGAGGTTGAAAAGGGCAGATAAAATGTAAAAATTTATCAATTAAAACTGAGTAACAATTTCATAAAAATAATATGTATACATATTCATATTTTTCCAAAGATTAAGAAAAAAATTAACAATAGCTATATTTATTGGAAGATTTATTTTCTCCTTTATATATTTTATATGTGGCAAATTGTCTACTGTGAATATGTATGATTGTATGATTCTTAAAAAGAAAAAAGAAATAAAAAAAAGAAATAAAAACCACAATAGGAAAATATTGTTGGATGTCTTGAGTCACAGGTGGCTAGTTATTGGCCAAAGGGCTGGTTGTGCCTCATCATGTTTATGTCAGATGCTCATTATCATACGTAAAGTCTTTGTGACATAATGTCTCCATTATAACCACTGTCTTTTTGTAGCATCAATAATTAGCAGCAATATAAGATATTTTATCACCTTTCCCTCAAATAAATAATGATCAGCCTCTTTCCTAGACCTTTCAGCATGCATATGAATTAGTTATATATAAGGTTCTGCAACTGAAAATAGAAGCTATTGTGAATCCTGCATAAGGGATAACAAAAGGAAGCTGAGGATAATTGGGGATAATTGCATGTGCATTGAATGCAGGTTTAGACATTAGTATCTAAAAAAGACTGTGAAATCATCAGGAAAAGAGAATTCTGCATGCTAGTAGCCGATGAAAACCAGTACATACTGCAAAATATGCATTTGAAGGTAAAATTCATAGGAATTGTCTGTAATCTCAGAAAACAGACTCAGGACAATCTCTCCAAAATTCCATCTTTTGTCAGTAAACCCCCAGCCAGACTTATCAAAAAGAAAGAGAAGGGCCTAAATTAATAAAATCATGAATGAAAGAGGAGCAATCAGGACCAACACCAAGAATATACAATTTTAAGAACACTATATGCAAACAGATTAGGCAATCTGAAAGAAATGGATACATTCCTAGAAACGTATGAACTACCATAATTGAAACAGGAAGAAATAGAAAATTTAAACAGACCCATAACCAGCAAGGAAATTGAAGCAGTTATCAAAAAATCTCCCAAGAAACAAGAATCCGGGGCCAAATGGTTTCCCATGGGAATTCTACCAAACATTTAGGGAAGAATTAAAACCTAATCTTCTGAGGCTGTTTCAAAAAAATAGAAATGGGAGGAAAACATCCAAACTTGTTCTCTGAGGCCAGCATTACTTTGATCCCCAAACCAGAAAATGACCCCCCCCCAAAAAGGAGAATTACAGACCAGTATCCCTGATGAACATGGATGCCAAATGCTCACCAAGGTACTAACCAGTAGGACCCAACAGTGCATTAAAAGGATTATTCACCATGACCAAGTGAGATTTATTCTTGGACTGCAAGGATGGTTTGACATTTGCAAGTCAATGAACATTAATAAAGGAAAGGACATGAGCCATGTGATCCTCTCAATTGATGCAGAGAAAGCATTTGACAAACTGCAGCATCCATTCCTGATCAAAACTCTTCAGGGTGTAGGGATAGAGGGAACATTCCTCAGCATCTTAAAAGCTATTTATGAGAAGCCCACAGCGAACATCATCTCAATGGGGAAAAACTGAGAGCTTTCCCCTAAGATCAGAAACAGGGATGTCCACTCTCACCACTGCTATTCAACATAGTCCTAGAAGTCCCAGCCTCAGCAATCGGGCAACAAAAAGAAATAAAAGCCATTTAACTTGGCAAAGAAGTCAAACTCTCACTCTTCACAGATAATATGATACTTTATGATGAAAATCCAAAAGACTCCACCACAAGATTGTTAGAACTCATACAGCAATTCTGCAATGTGGCCATGCATAAAATCAATGCACAGGAAACAGTTGCATTTGTATACACTAACAATGAGGCAGAAGAAAGAGAAATTAAGGAATTGATCCCATTTACAGTTGCACCAAAAACCATAACCTACCTAGGAATGAACCTAATCAAAGGGAAAGGATCTGTACTCTAAAAACTACAGAACACACATGAAAGAAATTGAGGAAGACACTAAGAAATGGAAAAACATTCCATGCTCATGGACTGGAAGAATAAATACTGTGAAGATGTCTATGCTGCCCAGAGCAATCTACACATTGAATGCAATTTCTATCAAAGTGCCATTGACGTATTTCACAGAGCTAGAACAATTGATTCTAACCAGAAAAGACCCCGAATAGCCAGAGGAATATTGAAAAAGAAACCAATGCCAGGGGCATCACAATGCCAGATTTCAAGCTTATTACAAAGCTGTAATCATCCAGACAGTGTGGCACTGGCAGAAAATCTAATCTTTGACAAAGCAGGAAAGAGTATCCACTTGAAAAACAACAGTCTTCTAGAAATGGTTTGGGAAAATTGGACAGTCACATGTAGAAGAAAGTAACTGGACCATTTTCTTACATCATACAGAAATGTAGTCTCAAAATGGATGAAAGGCCAAAATGTGAGACAAGAATCCATCAAAATCCTAGAGGAGAACACAGGCAACACCCTTTTCGAACTTGGTCACAGCAACTTCTTGCAAGATACATCCAGGAAGGCAAGGTAAACAAACGCCAAAATGAGCTATTGGGACTTCATCAAGATAAAAAGCTTCTTCACAGCAAGAGGAACAGTCAACAAAACTGCAAGACACCCTACAGAATGGGAGAAGATATTTGCAAATGACCTATCAGATAAAGGGCTAGTATCCAAGATCTATAAAGAACTTCTTAAACTCAACGGCAAAGAAACAAACAATCCAATAATTTAGTCCCAATGCCTGGGACCCAGGGGAGCTGCTTTATAACCCCCAGAATGAAGCTGAAGGCCTGAGAATCTGGTGGGGAGGTGCCCATATAAGTCCCAGAGTCTCAGGAACTGAAAAGTGGGAGCACCACTGTGTGAGGGCAGGAGAAGGTGAACATCAAAACTCAAGAACTGAGAGTTCGCCTTTTCTCTGCCCTTTTTTTTTTTTTTTACCCCACAACAGATTGGATGATACCCGCCCACATTGGTGAGGGTGAATCTTCTTTATTCAGCCTATTGAGCCAAATGCTAATCTCTTCTAGAAACACCTTTACAGATACACCCAGAAATTATGTTTTACCAGCTCTTTGGCCATTCCTTATTCCAGTCAGGCTGACACATAAAATTAATTATTACACCTTCCCAAAGACTTATTTACAGTAATAATAGTTAATATCTGTTAGGAAATTAACATTCCAGGCATTTTGATAAATAACTCATATCCATTATTTCCCTTGATGTCCTCTGTATCCCAATGGATTAAATCATTCCACCATCATTTTACAGTTAAAGAAATCAAGGCTTTGAAAGATTAAGTTAATGTGTCCAGTGTCACAGACCAAGAAAGAGTCAGAGCTGAGGTTAGATGAAGTAGTCTATCATAACATAATAACCCAGATAGCTGCTATTATTATTTAACAAACAATATAAGTGAATTAAAAACACCTCAAGAGAGGCACCTGGGTGGCTTAGTTGGTGGAACATCTGATTCATGATCTCAGGGTTCTGAATTCAAGCCCCATGTTGGACTCCATGCTACATGTGGGGCCTACATTAAAAAAAAAAAAACAAAAAATGAGGGCACCGAGTTGGCTCAGTCAGGTAAGTGTCAGCTTTGTCTCAAGCCAAGATCCCAGGGTCGTGGGACTGAGTTCTACGTAGAGCTCCCTGCCCCATGGGGAGCCTGCTTCTCCCACTCCCTCTGCTTGCCACTCCCTCTGTGCGCTCTCTCTCCCTGTCAAACAGATAAATAAAATCTTAAAACCAAAACTCTCAAGAAATAAGATAAATTTATAGTAAATCCCAGCCACTGTAGGAAAAAAATAGCTCTATTTGTCAAAAATGTCCAGTGTAGACTATGAATATTCTTTTCCAGCCTACCCATCTGGTAAACACTCATTAGGGGTCAGGGACTCACCAACGCTGGCTGAGGTCTCTTGAGGCATCTTTCAGCAGACCTCTTGCCCCAGTAGCATAAAACGGTTGCCAAGGAATGGGGTTCAGCTCGTCTACCCTCCTAGTCTCACCTTGATTCTCCTGATTCGCTTTCTCTACTTCCACTCCATCTTCACCACTCACTTACCATGATCCTGGTGACTGAGACTGACGCATAACCTAGTATTTATTGGCTTTTGACCTCAGCTTTACCTTTATTTTTTAATCCCCTTGACTTGGCACACGTTTGAGGACTCCTCAATGAACTGGCTCTAGAAACCCCTCTTCCTGTTTGCCTAGCTTGCCCACTCCTAATCTGGGCACGGTGGAAGGGGCAAAGACAACACTGTCGATGTGGCCTCAATGAGCCTTCCGTGTCGAGGGGACATAAGCCACATGCCTGAGCTCCACAGCAAAATCCAGAGAGTCGTGTGTGATGGGAGAGTGTGGATAAAGGACTGTGAGAAACACAAAACTGACTCACATCAATTCCCTTCAGAACATACTTGGTTATGAATAAATTAAAATCTGAGTGGTTCTGCAATAGCACAGAAACGCATGTGTGTGGACTTAGGTCTATTATAATATCACGTATTGCTCCTGCCAGGAGCGAAGATGGAAGTGAGCAATCGTAGCAGAGACATGGAAAGGATGCTCATGCTTAAGAAGAGTCTAGCTTTTGTTTCAGCGATTAGGCCCAGCTGCAGTTTCCGCCCTTGAGGTCTGTGTGCTATCCATGTACAAAGTAATTTTTCATATTACCTCACTTCCAACCAAATAGTCGATATTAAAGAAAGCCAGAACCTCAAACTCTTAAGTCCGTGAATCGAGCACTTGTCATCACCACAACTTCCAAGAAGTACCCGCCTGGGGTAGTCCACTTCCCCGGGCAGAACAGGTTACAGGGCTCCTTTCTCCTGTCTGCCTTAAGATCTGCAAGAAAGGCCAACTGAATATCTTTCTTGGCCCCCTTCCATTAAACCCACCCTGGATCTTGTCCTCTGTGTGCTAGTGCTCTCAAGTAAAAAGTGTACAGAGACATAAAGCTGAGAGAACAAGTCAATCTCCCCTGAGGCCACAGAGCTCATTTAAACTCTCCTCCACTCAATCTTACATTTTTGCAATCCTCTCACGATATAGGATTTTAAGGTAAAGGAACCCTCCTCAGAAGACTCACCAGGTTTAAATCCTTAAAATCTAAAGAATATCCTTTGCAAGTCTAATAATTTATCTTCTGGTTAACCACCTTCTAGAGACCCCCACATGCTTTGCCGAGCCATAGAGCATCAACTACACGACTTGTGAGAGTCCTGCTGAGAAAGGACATTTAAACAGCCGAATGGCAAGTTAATTTGCTGAAGGACTGTCCAGTTCCACATGACTAAAGGCTTAGCACAGGTCCTAGAAAGAAATGGAAGTGAAAGGCAGCCTCCTGAGGAAGGAGGAAGGAGGAAGGAGAGGAGGACTACGAGTAGCAGCCAGAAGTAGCACCCAAACGAGCTCTGCAACCTTCCTTTTACAAGACAGCTAGCCAGCCCTGAGACCAGTCTTGGTCGGGGATGTCTGCTGGTGGGCAGCTGAGCATCCTACACTGGTCACAACCGGACAGAACTCAAAATGGCAGACAGACTGACACTGACAACCTCAGAGACAGAAAAGAGGAAAGGAGAGGGATCGAGACAAGAAAAAGAATGCCAGCCAAGATGGAGAACAAGGTTGAGATGAGAGCTTGGTGCCTGGGAGTCACCCGAGGAGATGAAGAAAATCTATTCAGCCCAGCCTGGTTATGAGGATGACCTTTGTAAAAAGTCTCTGAGTTCACACCAAAAATGTAAGATTAATAATAAGTATGATAATAGTGCATTCCAGTCATGCTCCAAGTAATTTCTCAAGCAGTTTCTTTTTTAGAAAAAGATTTTATTTATTTATTTGATACAGAGAGAGAGAGAGAGAGAGAGAGAGAGAGAATAAGCAGGCAAACATTTGGCAGAGGGAGAGGGAGAAGCGGGCTCCCTGCTGATGCAGGGCTCGATCTCAGGACTCTGAGATCAAGACCTGAGCTGAAGGCAGATGCTTAACCAGTTGAGCCACCCACATGCCCCTATGCAACTTCTTATTTAATCTTCAAATCAGTATTATCATGCCCCCTTTTACAAATAAGGAAACTGAGGTTTAGGTGGGGTAAGGGGCATGCCTCAAGTCATAGCTAAGACAAGGCAGAGATGAGTCTCAAACCCAGGCCTAGACAAAGCTCGCAGGTGCTCTGCAGGGACCTGGCAAGACCTCTTCTGTCTGGGTCCTCCTGCTTCTGCCCACCCCCCACTTCTAGTTTCTTTCTAATGTGACCCTCTCAGCACACACTCCAAAGATGCTTTGTACTTTGTACTCTTTCTGTGTGTTGCTTCTCTCTACTCATTTTCTTCTTATGTTGCCTTCACCACATTTGGTTCACATTTAGGACCCAGTTCTAATGCTCCCTTCTCCATAGGCTTTGAGGCTGTGCCTTCTCCCAGGCTATGATCTGCTCTCAAGAATCCAGGACCTCTAAGGAAGCTCAGTCACCCTGGTGCTCTGGTCCTACTGTGTGCGATTTGTCTGGTCGCGAGCATCTTTGCCCACTCTTCCCACTGTGACTACACAGCAGGGCTGCCCAGGTCCCTGCTCATCACAGGGCTGGCCTTGAACTCACTGCCCCAGGCATTCTCAGTCTCAGGGAGAAGTTAGCTACTTCCTGTCATTAGTGCAAGGAAAAAGCAGTATCTGTGACATAAAAGAAACCCCAGTGAGGCAGAGTGAAGGCTAGTGTCAGAAAGTTGTGTGAAAGGCAAAGCTGAACAGGGCAATCCAGCCAGCCTCCTTGCTCACAGGTAGGTTGACACTCTTACTGCATGAAGCAAACTCAAACCAATCAGCAACACCTCTGGGTTTCAGCCCACGGCGGGTGGTGACTTCAGATCTTCAGTTCCCTGTGCCAGGAAGGCACCTAAGAATCATGGACGGCCAAGGAGAAACACCACGTCATGCGAGAGGTCAACTCCCTACCTAGCAGGACTCAGCATAGACAGAGGAAGGGCTGGCCCACATCACCTCTCACTGAGTGGAACCGGCAGGAAGCTATGGCCTGGGATTCATTCATTCCTAAGACCCTTCTATCTGGTGAAAGGTAGAACCACCATTTCTGGATTCTAGATTCACCAGGGGTCCTGGGCTCCTCTTATATCTGGTCCCCCCTGAGACAAGGCAAAGGAGAAGAATATGTTACAATCATTCATTGTCCCATTCATTTGTTCATTCATTCAATCTTTATTGAGCAGGGATAGTTCTGATCACTAGGGATACAAAACTGAACTGTCTCCCTCTTGCCTGTGCCCCAACCACCTCAGCCTCCTTGTCATCCTTCCAAGTCTCTGAGCATCTTCCTGCTGCTGAGCATTTCCATTTTCAATGTGGTTTCCCTGAAATGTGCTTCTCCAGTGTTAGGCAGCTCATTCCTTCACTGTCTTCACAGCCTCTATTCAAATCTCCCCCTCCTTAGAGAGAGGGTTTACATCACCCAACATCACCTATTGAAAGTAGCAGCCCCCTCCCATTTTTCTCTTGTCTTACTACCTTCTTATGTAGCTCCTACAGCATCCAGAGATAGGATCTTAAGCCCAAGTGGGGGCTGTCGGTGAAGGAAATGTGAGGAGGGAGTGGTGGAGCCTCATATCCTCACTGGCTCTGCTGGAAGAAGAGCTGCTTTCTTCAGAAACAAGAGGGAAACAGAAAGGTAAGTCCTAGATGGAGCTAAGTCTGCAGCTGACGTGTCAGAGATGCAAAGAAGATTCTCCTCCTATATGGGGAGGATTGAGGAGGGAGAGGTACAGAAGAAAAATTAAATATGAAGGTTGAAGATGCTAAAATAGAATGGGTTAGATGGAGCATCCCCCCAACTTTATTGTGATATAACTGATACAAAACACTGTAATTTTAAGGTGTACAATATGATTTGATACATGTATATATTGTGAAATCGCTACCATGATAAGGTTATACACATCCTTCACCTCACATAATTACCTTTTTTGGGGGTATTGTTTTGGTGACAGTATTTAAGATCTATTGTCTTATCCTCTTAGCAACTTTCAATTATTTAATATTGTGTTATTAACTGGTTAATATTAATTAGCTATGTTAATTACCTATGTTGTGCATTAGGTCTCCAGACGTTATTATTTCTCTTATAACTGGAAGTTTATACCTTTTGACAAGCATCTCCTTTATTTCTTCTACTCCCCAGCCCCTTGCAACCACCAATCTACTCTGTTTCAATGAGTTTGGCTTTTTTTAGATTCCACATGTAAGTGAGATCCTATAGTGTTTGTCTTTCTCTGTCTAACTTGTTTCACTTAGCATAATGCCCTCAGATTTAATCCAGGTTGTCACAAGTGACAAGATTTCCTTTTTTAATGGCTGAACCATTCCTCTGTGTGTGTGTGTGTGTGTGTGTGTGTGTGTGTGTGTGTGACATTTTCTTTATCCATTCATCCATCAGTGGGCACTTAGGTGCTTTCCATGTCTTGGCTATGATAAATAATACTGCTATGAACATAGGGGTACAGATAGCTCCATGAGAAAGTAATTTCATTTCCTTTGGACAAATACCCAAAAGTAAAATTACCCAGAAGCAAAATTACGGAATCACATTATAGTTCTATTTTTAACTTTTGAAGAACCTCCATACTGTCTTCCATAGTGGCTGTGCCAATTTACATTCTAACCAATAGCACATGAGGGTTCCTTTTTCAGTGAAGCATCTTGAAACCTCTGTATGGAGAGGGAAGGAAGGAAGAAAAGGTCCAGGAGGAACAACAGAAGAAAGTAGAGCAACAGAGAGCTAAAGGTTGAGCTGTGATTGAATAGTAAGGGGAGGGATCCCTGGGTGGTGCAGCGGTTTGGCGCCTGCCTTTGGCCCAGGGCGCGATCCTGGAGACCTGGGATCGAATCCCACATCGGGCTCCCTGCATGGAGCTTGCTTCTCCCTCTGCCTGTGTCTCTGTCTCTCTGTGTGACTATGGTAAATAAATAAATAAATAAAATTTTAAAAAAACTAAACATTGAATAGTAAGGGGAGTTGATGTAAAAGATTCAGAAGGACATCATCAGGCAGATTGGTAGTTACTGGTAGGAAGGTCAAGGTGTGGCTGTGAACTGTTCTGGACTTGGAGTACAAGTGAATGTGGTGGGATGGAATACAGTGGGAGAATTTTGAGGAATGGTAACTAGATGGCCCATTCCTCTGAAATCTGAATTTGTCCATATAAAGGAAAATCAGCTGTCCAGTCCTCAGGGAGGACAATTGGTAGACAACATGGAAAACAAGAGAGAAGGACAGAAAGGTCCCATGTTAAGTGCTAACCACTCCCAGGATTTCATAATCAACATAAGCTCCTGGTGTTCAATCAATTTTAATTCTTTAATCCATTTTATTGGTATTCCTAACCATTCTACATAACAAGTAACAGAGATAATAGAGTAGGTTAAGTTGGAAAGGTATTTGTCAAAACAAGTGTCCATTTTTTATCAATTTAATCTGCGATTAATAAAATCAAATAGGGATCCCTGGGTGGTGCAGCGGTTTAGCGCCTGCCTTTGGCCCAGGGTGTGATCCTGGAGCCCCGGGATCGAATCCCACATCGGGCTCCCAGTGCATAGAGCCTGCTTCTCCCTCTGCCTGTGTCTCTGCCTCTCTCTCTCTCTCTCTCTCTCTCTCTCACTGTGTGCCTATCATAAAATAAATAAATAAATAAATAAATAAATAAATAAATAAATAACCAAATAAAAGACTGCAACACAATTGGCACAGGTTTTGAATTTGAATGCCATGGTCAATATAGGAAATAATGAAGGTCAATTACCACAAAATGACATACTATACACTTCTTGCTTTGCGGTCCACCATGTTCCTCTCTCCATCATCATTGGGAACAGGACAGAAAACTCACAGAACACTAATTACCTGAGTGGCACAGTGAACCTCATGTTAGGGAACATTTTTGATCAATGACATTTTAATTATTGCAAATATAGCAATGAAACATATCCACCCTACTGAGTGAAGGGAAAAAAGGAACCAAGACAGAAAGAAGGGAAACAGAAGAAAAAGAAAGAGGTGAGTTTTCATAGCAAATCTCACTGGCACCCAAGTTCCTGTGGTTCTACAATAAACAATATGAAATAATTTTCTTTATTTATGGCCAAACTTTGTCTCTGACAAGGTCACCAGCTAGACCCCAAGGCCTGGCCTTTACTGCCCACCTCCTTATACTCACTAAACTTTGTCTTAAATTTTCCCCTAAGTTCTTCCTTCTGACTTTCCTCTCGACTCTGGCAAATGAGACTTTCCTCTCGACTCAGGCAAATGAAACCCAAAACTACCCCTCAGGTGGCAGCAACTGCCCTGACAAAACTTCCCACCAGCAGAGACCACCCAGACATTTTGAGGTAAGCCTGACTCATGCCTGCACAGATGGACCATGGAGTGACCTCTGAATGACCTACAATTACCTTTACCTCATTCTAGTTCTAAAATCCCCACTTAAGGCGAGGGAGCCTCAGCCTCATTTATATGTATAGACACTTTTCCTTAAGGCACATGTGTGACCTTATGCCCATTTTTACATAGGATGACAAGACTTCTCTATCTAAGACTTCTCTATCCTAATCCTAAATAAAGGGAACCTACTCACCCTCTCTTGAGGAGTCATGGCTTTGGAAACCATTCCTCATGATCTACTTATTTACTGCAAATAAAAGTCTACTTTGGGGATCCCTGGGTGGCGCAGCGGTTTGGCGCCTGCCTTTGGCCCAGGGCGCGATCCTGGAGACCCAGGATCGAATCCCACATCAGGCTCCCGGTGCATGGAGCCTGCTTCTCCCTCTGCCTATGTCTCTGCCTCTCTCTCTCTCTCTCTCTCTCTCTCTGTGACTATCATAAATAAATTTAAAAAAAAAGTCTACTTTGTAGAACAACTCAACCTAGTACAGCTTCTGATTCACCAAGGAGTGAACTCATGTTGGTTTGGTTGCAACAAGAATATTAAAATAGAAACTTTCAGTTCAACTGTCACTACTGCCATCATGAGTATACTCATCTTTGTCTGCATTTCAATGCCAAGAATAGTACACCAGTTTCAGAGGGGGCCAAAGTCCAAAAAGTAGACAAAACAAAGGGAGTTAGAAGAGAAATAAAAGGCAGAAATGAAAAGAGATAGAAAACCTCACTGGGAAGATGATAAGTGTAATTCTGTTTGATTGGGTCATTGGTTTTGGGCTCAAGGTGATTCTTATCTCGTAGAACAAGTTTGGAATTTTTCCTTCCATTTCTATTTTTTGAAACATCTTCAGAAGAATAGGTATTAGTTCTCCTTTAAATGTTTGGTAGAGTTCCCACGGGAAGCCATTTGGCCCTGACTTTGGTTTGTTGGGTGATTTTTGATTACTGCTTCAATTTCCTTGCTCATTATGGGTCTGTTTAAGTTTCCTATTCTTCCTGTTTCAGTTTTGATAGTTTATAAGTTTCTATGACTGTATCCCTTTCTTCCAGATAGCCTAATTTGTTGACATATAATTTCTTACAACATGCTCTTAAAATTGTTCATATTTTTTTGGTGTTGGTAATGACCTCTCCTTTTTCACTCATGACTGTATTAATTTGGGTCCTTTCTCTTTTGTTTTTGATAAGTCTAGCTCAGAGTTTATTGATGTTATTAATTCTTTCAAAGAACCAGCTCCTAGTTTCATTGGTCTGTTCTACTGTTCTTTTGATTTCTACTTCATTGATTTTTGCTCTGATCTTTATTGTTTCTTTTCTCTTGTTAGGTTTAGGCTTCATTTTCTGTTCTGTCCCCTGATCTTTTAGATGTAAGTTTTTGTTGTGTGTTTGAGACCTTTCTTGTTTTTTGAGAAAGGCTTAGGTTGCTATAATAGTTTCAGGACTACCTTTGCTGCATCCCAAAGGTTTTGAAAAGTTTGTTTTTTATTTTCATTTGTTTCCATGAATTTTTAAAAAATTCTTTAATATCCTGGTTGACCCATTCATTTCTTAGTAGGACACTCTTTAACCTCCAAGTATTTGAGTTCCTTCTAAATTTCCTCTTGTGACTGAGTTCAAGTTTCAAAGCATTGTGGTCTGAAAATATGCAGGGAATAATCCCAAGCTTCTGGTATTGGTTGAGATCTGATTTGTGACCCAGTATGTGATCTATTCTGGACAATGTTCCATGTGCACTCAAGAGGGCTGTGTATTGGGCACTCTAGGATGGAATGTTCTGTATATAACTGTGAAGCCCATTGGGTCCAGTGTGTCCCTTGTTTCTTTGTTGATCTTCTGCTTGTATGATCTGTCTATTTCTGTGAGTGGGTTGTTGAAATCCCCTACTATTACTGTATTGTTATCAATGTGTTTCTTTAATTTGCCAAGTTATTCATTGGTTGATATAATTGGCTGTTCCCAAGTTAGGAACATAAATATTTATAATCATTAGATCTTCTTGTTGGATAGACCATTGAAGTTTGAAATAGTGTCCCTTTTCATCCCTTTCTAAAGTCTTTGGTTTAAGATCTAATTTGCCTGATATGAGAATTGTTAACTCAGCTTTATTTTGATGTCCACTGGCATTATAGTTGCTTTTCTACCCCCTAACTTTCAATCTGGAGGTGTCTTTGGGGCTAAAATGAGTCTCTTGTAGATAGCATATGGATAGGTCTTGCTTTTTTATCTAATCTGATGCCCTGTGTCTTTTGATTGGCACGTCTAGTCCATTTACATCCAGAGTAACTAAAGATATGCATTTAGTTTCACTCTATTACTTATAAAATCATTGTTTCTGTAGATTATATCTGTTTCTTCCTGGTCTATGTTACTCTTGGGCTCTCTCTTTGCTTACAAGGCCCCCCTTAATATATCTTGCAGAGCTGTTGTGATGGTCACATATTCTTTCAGTTTCTGTCTGTCCTGGAAGTTCTTTATCTCTCCTACCCTTCTGAATGACAGCTTTTCTGGATCAAGTATTTTTGGCTACACGTTTTTCTCACTTAGTACCCTGAATATATCCTGTCATCTCTTTCTGGCCTGCCAGGTCTCTATGGATTGGTTTGCTGTGAGGCTAATGTTTCCACCCTTGTAGATTAAGAACTTCTTGTCTTGCGATGCTTCCGCGATTTTCTCTTTATCTCTAAAATTTATAACCTCACTATTATATGTCACTGTATTGATCTTTTTTTTTTTTTTGGTTTTGTTTTGTTTGTTTGTTTGTTTGTTTGTTTTTACTTCAAGAGGGGTTCTCTGTGCCTACTGGATATAAATGCCTGTTTCTTTCCCCAGGTTAGGGAAGTTCTGTTATGATTTGGTCAAATATACCTTCTGTCCCTCTCTCTCTCTCTTTCTTTTTCTTGTGGGTCGCCAATTATTCTAATATTTCTATTATTATAACATTATTATTCTAATGTTTCACTGTACTTCATGGTATAGCTGATTTTTTGAAGCTTCCTCTCATGATCTATTAAGTGTTTTTCTCTTTTCTTCAGCTTCCTTCCTTTCAATCATTTTTTTCTTCTATATCACTGACTCTCTCTTCTTCCTTTTTTACTTTAGCCATTGGAGCATCCATTTTAGACTGCATCTTAAGTTAAAGCATTTTTAATTTGGGGCTGATTAGATTTTAGTTATTTTATTTCTGCACTAAGGGATTCTCTAGTGTGTTTTATGCCCAGCCAGTATATTTATAAATTTTATTCTGAATTCTAGATCTGACATTTTACTTGTATCCATATTAATTAAATCAATGGCAAGAGTCTAACCTCTGGTTCTTTCTTTTGTTGTGAATTTCTCCTCCTAGTCACTTTTTTCTAGAGAAGAATAGATTAATGAGAGAACAAAATAAAAAGTTTCAATCACAAACCCAGCAAAATACTCTAGATAAATCTGAAGACATCAGAAATGAGAAAGAAGACAAAAGAGAGAGAATATAATTTCACAGATAGATAAAACAGGGTGATATACTTGGTCCTGGGTGTATTTTGATCTGTTTGTTAGAAGAAACTCAATCCCAAAATTGTAAAAAAAGAAAAGCTTTTACATATAAAAAATTAAATTGAATACAGTCAAAAGAAGCCCCAAATGAAGAATGTATCTATTAAATTGTAAATGTAAAAATGAAAATTAAAAAAGACTTAAAAATAAGGAATTGGTAAAATAATGAACTAGTTCAAAAGGAAAAAAGGAAAAAGAAAATTTTAAACGGAAAGACTAAGGACTCATGGGAAAAAAACCCTCAAATTCTATATATTGTTTTTCCCAAGAGCAGGATTTTTTCAGTTCTGTGTGATCCATCAACTTGGTATTGGCCTGATGTTCCTGCTGAGAGAGGCCTGTTGCACTGATTCTCAGGTGTCTGTCTGTGTGGAGCTGTACCGCCCCTTACCAGGGGGCCGGGCTCATTGTAAGCTCCTTTGGGTTGCTCTTTGTGGCTTTTCTTCCCTGAAGGCTTTCTGTGATGCTTGCAAAAAGTGGTCACTTTTCTACTTGTGGAATTCTTTTCTTAGATCTCAGGTTGAATTCACAGTTTCAGAATGATTTCTTAGATATCTAGCTGAATTCAAGACACCAGATTAAAGGAAGGTCCCCTATTCTTCTGCCATCTTTCCTCCTAGACTGCTGGGAGATTTTTGATTACTAATTCAATTTCTTTGCTGATTATTAGTCTATTCAAATTTTCTGTTTCATCCTGATTCAGTTTTAGTAGTTTGTAGGTTTCTAGGAATTTGTCCATTTCTTCCCAATTCGTTGATTTACAGTTGCTCATAATATTCTTTTATGATTATTTGTATTTCTGTGGTATCTGTTGTGATCTCTCCTCATTCATTATGGTTTTATTTGTGTCCTTTCTCTTTCCTTTTTGATAGTTTTGGCTAGGGGGTTATCAATTTTATTAATTCTTTCAATGAACCAGCTCTTAGTCTCACTGATCTGTTCTACTGTTTTTTCTTTGTTTTGTGTCTGTATCATTTATTTCTGCTCTAATCTTTACTTTCCTTCTTCTCCTGGCTATAGGCTGTAGTTGCTGCTTCTTTTATAGCATCTTTAGGTGAATGGAGACTTTTCTTGCTTCTTGAGGTAGTCCTGTATTGCTATATATTTCACTCTTAGGACTTTCCTTGCTGTACCACAAAGGTTTTGGACTGTTAGGTTTTCATTATCATTTGATTTCATGTACTTTTTAATTTCTCCTTTAATTTCATAGTTAATTCATTCTTTAGTAGGATATTCCTTAACTTCCAAGCATTTGTGGTCTTTCCAAATTTTTCTTGTGGTTGACTTCGAGTTTTATATCATTGTGGTCTGAAAATATGCACGGTATGAGCTCAATCTTTTTGTACTGATTGGGTTCTGATTTGCCACTCAGTGTCTGATTTTATTCAGGAGAATGTCCCATGTGCACTCAAAAGGACTGTGTACTCTGTTGCTTTAGGGTGAAATGTTCTGAATATATCTGTTAAGTCCATTTGGTTCAATGTGTCATTCAAAGCCATTGTTTTATTGTTGATTTTCTTCTTAGCTGATCTGTCCATTGCTGTAAATGGGGGTGTTAAAATCCCCTACTATGATTGTATTATTATCAATGAGTTTCTTTGCTTGTTATTGATTCATATATTTGGGTGCTCCCATGTTGGGGGCATAAATATTTACATTTGTTAGATTTTCTTGATCGCTAGGCTCCTTATTTATGCTATAATGCCCTTCTTCATCTCTTGTTACAATCTTTGTTTCAAAATCCATGTTGTCTGATATGAGTATGGCTACTCCAGCTTTCTTTTGATGTCTAATAGCATGATAGGTGGTTCCCCATCTCCTCACTTTCAGTCTGCAGGTATCTTTAGGTCTCAAATGAGTCTCTTATAGGCAGCATGTAGATGAATCTTGATTTTTTTAAAAAAATCCGTTGTGATACTCTGTTGTTTTTTTTTTTTAAAGGGCAAATATTTTTTTAAAGACTTTAAAAATATTAAAAAAAAAGACCTTATTTATCAGGTTTTCTGATAGGCTGTAAGGGAGCCTGATGTGGACTCAGTCCCAGGACTCTGGGATCATGACCTGAGTCAAAGGCAGAAGCTCAACCACTGAGCCACCCAGGTGTCCCTACTCTGTTTTTTGATTGGAGAATTAAGTCCATTTATATTCAGAGTGATTACTGATAGATATGAATTTAGTGCCATTGTGTTACCTGTAAAGTTGATGTTTCTGGTGATGTCTGTTTCTTTCCAGTCTTTGTTGCTTTGGGTCTTTCTTTCCCACTCAAAAAAAAAAAATCCCTTTTAATATTTCCTGCAGGGTAGGTTTAGTGGTCACAAACTCCTTTAGTTTTTGTTTTTCTGGAAAACTCTGTATCTCTCTTTCTATTCTGAGTGACAGCCTTGCTGGATAAAGTATTCTTGGCTGCATATTTTCCCATTCAGTGTTGAATATATCCTGTAATTCTCTTCTGGCCTGCCAAGTTTATGTGGACAGATCTGCTGCAAACCTGATGGATTGTTTCTTGTGTGTAAGGACTTCTCTTGCCTTGCTGCTTTCTAGATTCTTTCCTTGTCTATTTTGTGAATTTGGCTATGGTATGTTTTGGTGATCGTCAGCTTTTGTTGAATTTTTTTTTAGCTTTTGTTGAATTTAATGTGAGTTCTCTCTGATTCTTGGATTTTGGTGACTCTTTACTTCCACAGATTAAGGAAGTTTTCAGCTATAATTTGCTCAGATAAACCTTCTGTCCCTTTTTCTCTCTCTTCACCTTCTGGGATTCCTATGATTCAAATGTTATTGCATTTTAATAAGTTCCTGAGTTCCCTAAATCTACCTTTGTGGTCCATTACCTTTCTTTCCCTCATCTTTTCAGCATCATCACTTTCCATAATTTTATCCATATTACTGTTTCACTCTTCTGATTTGTCCACCCTCATTTTTTTGGTCTCCCTTCAAAATTGCATCTCAGTTATAGCATTTTTAATTTCAGCTTGACTAGATTTTAGTTCTTTTATCTCTGCAGGAAAGGATTCTCTAATGTCTTCTATGTTATTTTCCAGTCCAGCTAGTATCCTTATAATTATTTTAAATTGTAGTTCAGACATCTTACTTATATCTGTATGGACTAAAACCCTGGCTGTTACTTCTACTTCTTGTTCTTTCTTTTGGAGTGAGTTACTCCATCTAGTCATTTGCTTCAGTGGTGGGGGAGCTAGATCCTAGGTGTGTTTTGGTCTGATTGTTAAAAGAAATTAAATCCCAGGACCCTGGGTGGCTCAATTAGTCAAGAGTCTAACTCTTGATTTTGGCTCCAGTAATGACATCAGGGTCATGAGATTGAGTCCTGAATTGGGCTCCACAATCAGCAGAGTCTGCTTCTCTCCATCTTCCTTTTCTCTTGCCCTTCCTCATGCATTGTTTCTCTCTCTCCCTTTCAAATAAATACATAAATCTAAAAAAATAAAAGTAGCCATTCCCCCAAATAAATGTAATATATGTAAAATTATTTATAATTTTAATTTATAATTCATGAAATTTATAAAATTATTTATAACATGTTTGATTTTTTTAATATGTTATTTATTTATTCATGAGAGACACAGAGAGGCAGAGATACAAGCAGAGGAAGAAACAGGCTCCGTGCTTATAATTATATAGGTATGATTTTTAAAAATAAAAAAAATGTATTTAAAAAATAAAAATAGGGGCAACAGGGTGGCTCAGTGGTTGAGCGTCTGCCTTTGGCTCAAGTTGGGATCCCAGGGTCCTGTGATCAAGTCCTGCATTGGGTCCCCCACAGGGAGCCTGCTTCTCTCTCTGCCTGTGTCCCTGCCTCTCTCTCTCTGTCTCTCATGAGTAAATAAATAAAATCTTAAAAAATAAAAATAAAAAGGAAGCTAGATCCTATTTCCCTTAGAACTGAAGCTTTGTAGCACTCTATGACCAGTAGACTTGGTGTGCATAAGGGGTTTGTGCTGGTCTTCCGGGGGACAGGCCTGTTGCACTGATTCTCAGACTGACAAGCCCTCAAAGAGATGCACCTGCAGCTCACAGAGGGTGGGACTTGCTGTAGGCAGCTCCCGTCTCCCCTTGGTGGTGCTGTTAGCTCACTGAGATTTTTTTAGTGGTGCTAGGCAGGGGGGGAAAGGGCATTACCCTGCTGTAGTGTCCCTGGAGCAGAGAACTGGCACCTGTCACCCCAGGAAGCCCTCACAGGAGAGCAATTAATCACCCTGTTGTGTCCCCAGCTCCTGTCAGATCTCTGCCTTCACTCTGTCTGTGTCCAAGCTATCACCCTGCTGGGAGGCACAGTACTCCTGTATTTTATCTCAGGCAGATGGCTGAGTTTTTAAACTTCAGATATTAGGGACTCCCATGGGATGGCCCCATGCGGATTCTCTGGAGGAGCATCTTGTGTGCTTCTGCGGTTTGTCCGCTTGCCCCAGGAAAGCAATTGGATGTACACGTAGGAGCTCCAAGTTTATGGCAAAGTGAAGCAGAAAGCCAGCACCAAGATCTGCTGCCTTCAGCCAGCATCCCTGCTCCCATGCCTGGGAACAGTGCAGCACATCGGTGCCACCCATTCTTCTGGACCTGGAGAAGCCTTGCCACCGCTCCCACATGCACTCCAAGCAATGGAACAGTTTCTCCCCATGCAACCTGGGGGATCCTCAGACTACACTGTCTGTTCCCAGGTCTCTGCCCTCCTTCCCCACAGGAGCACTCCTAAGCCAGACATGACCCCAGGGTGACAGACTTCTTACACTTCAGATTTTGCATTCTGCTGCTTATAATATGTTGTGGTAGTCTCCGTAAGCAGGCTTCTCTCCCCTCCTCAACACCCACAGTTCTTATTTCCTCCAAATCCACCCTCTGCAGCTCCTACCTTCCCCAATTCTACTTGCAGACTTGCAGTTGTCTTCTCTCAGTCCTCAGATTTATTTCTTCGGTGTTCAGAATGATTTGCTATTTATCTAGCTGCATTCAAGGAATGAGCCAAGCTTAGGGCCCCCCTACTCCGCCTCTATCTTAACTCTGATCCTCAAGGGCTTTTGCTGTACATCTCTGTTGATGTATTTTTCTTTCTTTCATCAGATTATAAATATATTGAGACCTGGGAAATGAGAAATGAGAGCTTTCTCATTTTGAAAGCTCACAAATTTTTCTGACTCCCTAATTTTAGGAAGTCTCACCAATATTATTATAAGTCCCCACTTAAAAATGATGCACTTCACTGCCTGTATTAGTTTCATATATATTTATATTTGTTTTATAAATTACCACATTTATTCTTAACAGTTCTGGAGGTCAGAAATCCAAAATGGATATCACTGTGCTATCATCAGCAAGGCTGCATTTCCTTCCGGAGTCTTAGGGGAGAATCTATTTCTTGCCTTTGCAGCTTCTAGAGGCCACTCATACTCCTTGGCTCATGGTGGCTTCCAGCTCTCACACAAGTCTCTTCTGCTTCCATTCTCCTGTCCCCTTCTCTCAAATCTGGGGACCCCTCTGATTACACTGCACCCACACAAAAAAATCCAAAAGAGTCCCTTAACTCAAAGATATCTTCAAAGTTCCTCTTGCCATATGAAGTAACATATTCACAAGCTCTGTGAATTAGGATGTGAACATCTTTGGGGGCCAATTTTCTGCCAACCACACTACTCTTCCTGTGAACTCTTAAAATGTGAATCACCATAATAAAACAATGGAGGCAACCAGTGTGGGTCACAGTAGATGGATAGAACAATGCTCTCCTAATTTTTCACCTGCATGAAACAAAAAGAGATCTCCGCTTGGGTGACACCCTGACAGAGCAGTTTCATGGAGGAAGAAGTGGAGAAGAACAGGTGGGTCTGCACAACCTGGGAGGAGACAGGAGAAGACACAAGTGAACACAAACCTAGAGTCAAGGAGAGAAACTTGCTTCAGGATTTATGTAGAATGAGACTAATACATTAGGATCAATGGGTCTGGGTTGGCAGTACGTAGCTGTGGGTGTAGATTTTTCTGAGATACTGAAGCTTCTTACTTAACTTACTTGTGTCAGTACCTTGTCCTCCTTAATATCTAATCATCTCTCTTTTTTAAAGATTTTATTTATTTATTCATGAGAGACACAGAGAGGGAGGCAGAGACACAGGCAGAGGGAGAAGCAGGCTCCCTGCAGAGAGCCTGATGCAGGACTTGATCCTAGGACCTCAGGATCACCCCCTGAACTGAAGGCAGATGCTCAACCACTGAGCCACCCAGGCACCCCAAGTCTTCTCTTGATTTTCTGATCTAGAGTCAACTCCAAACAAAGCAAAGAGCAGCAGCATGGTGGGACCACAGAGGGAAATTGGGACCTCTAGGGTCAAAGAGAAAGATAGAAAGGCAAAAGGTTTGGGTTAAGAACAGTAAAAGCTACTTTTACTTTCATTTCCTCCTCCTTTCATCTTTTGTGGTTGATAATTATAATTAGTCAAACTCATTTCTTGTACTCTCAGTCCTATGTTCTACTCTAACTTAATGTCACCTTCAATCCTGGTAGCCTAGGTAATTTTAAGCAAGTATAAATTTTGGAAGTGCAATTCTACACTTAAGCATATATTAAAGAGCACAATGATCTAAACACTCCACTAGTTTTAATCAAATAAGACAACTTTACTGAATTTAAAATGCACTCTGTTACTATATTCTTAGATGTACCCCATGTATTAGGTATACTGTATAGTTATGTGTATTATATATTAGGAAGTCTAGCCTGGGATTGATTATCCACCCATAAGCTCTCTCTTTGGTAGTATTGAGTAGATCATCACCGCTCTGTATTTAAAAACAAATGCACACATGCACATACATATTCATACTCCACTAGGGAGGTACCTACAAATAACTTTATATTCTAGAGAAATGAGACTGAGGGATGTTGAAGAGACAATGAATTTGATAAAAACTTGGGAAGCAGCAATATGCCCTGAGACTAGTGAGAGTGCCTTTGTGCTGGATCACATCTTTGTAAAGTTCTGGGAAGGCCGCCTCAAACTGCCCATGCCCGCCAGCCA
Source organism: Vulpes vulpes (assembly GCF_048418805.1). Classification (NCBI taxonomy): domain Eukaryota; kingdom Metazoa; phylum Chordata; class Mammalia; order Carnivora; family Canidae; genus Vulpes; species Vulpes vulpes. Next base: position 34,919,340 of record NC_132784.1, on the reverse strand, counting down.
AAGGCCACCAAGAAGATACCTATCACCAGAGTAAGATTATTGGGCCTCATTGCAATAGGGTTGGCTCAACACCTCTCCTAAGATGGGTGTTGAAATGTGCCACGATTGGGTTTGGACTTGTGCTAAGTGATTAGGGGTGGGCTACGTGATTGTGGGTACTTGCCACAAAGTGAGGTCAATTCTGTAAGTGGTATCTTAATAACTTTCATTAAGAACTGGGAATGGGGGCTACAGTCGTTAAGTGGTAAGAGGAAGCAGCTGTCCCATAGCTGAGTGATGAAGACATTTGAAAGAATTTGTGATTTACCCATGTTTTCATTTTCGTCCAGATCTGATTAGGTAGTGATCTTATTTTTCATTCACGTTATCATGGTCACCTAATGACATTATCTGATTTTGATATTCTGGGAAACTCTTTATGTTCAACAGAACACTATGGCCTAGTTCTTTTAGCCAGGCTAGCCCCTGAGTGGCAGCAGTCAGGGAGTTTTTCCTTTCTCAGGATATGGAATTGGAGTCCCATGCTGGAATGCTGCAGCATGGGGAGAGCAGGCCTCCAGGCCATGTGGTCTCCCCAGCTCCAGCTCTGTCTTCCACTGTGAGTGGTCTCATGTGCATGCAGGGAACAGCCTGCCTGCACATCTAAACTTCATCGGCACCTCCTGCTGTTATATGCCCTTTGGCCAAGGAATAGTGTCTTCTCAGAATGACAAAGCAAGAAAACTGGCCCAAAGGTCCATGCAGGTCCTGAATGCACCTTTTTCAGCCAATATAACACCCAGTGCTCATCCCATCAAGTGCCCTCCTCAGTGCCCATCACCCAATTACCCAACCACCCCCCCCCTCCCGCCCACCTCCGCTTCTGCAACCCTTTGTTCGTCATTATTTTCTGTAACAACCATATGTGGTCTCCAGATGGACTTAAGGAGCATGGGTTTTAAGGCAGAAAAACCTGCTCCTCATCCCAGCTTGTCCATTTTTCAAGTGTTGAGCAGGTTACTCAGCCTCTCTTACAGGCCTCAGCTTCTTCATATATGAGCACCTGATGGGTTGTTCCCATGAATTAAAAGAAATCACACATCCAAATCGTTTTCTATATTTTCTAGTATAAACTGTTTAGCCAATAAATAGAATTTGTATTATTTTCATTAAATATTCTAAAAAGCATTCTTGTGGCTGATGGTAATTTTCAGAGGCCCTAAATCCAACTTAGATGTACAAATCTCCTGTTTTAAGTACATGTTCTTTTCTTTTTTTCTGCTATTAAAAGAGAATTCAGGGGATCCCTGGGTGGCTCAGTGGTTTAGCGCCTGCCTTCGGCCCAGGACGTGGTTCTAGAGTCCCAGGATCGAGTCCCGCATTGGGCTCCCTACATGGAGCCTGCTTCTCTCTCTGCCTGTGTCTCTGCCTCTCTCTGTGTTTCTCATGAATAAATAAATAAAATCTTAAAAAAAAAAGAGAGAGAGAATTTATTTTCCCATGTTAAAAAGCAATCTTCTGCTACTGTTTAGGAACATGGTTTCTGTGGCTAACAGTTGCAGCACTTCCACCAACGTTAAGGTTGTGTGCAGAATCAGCAAAGGAGGATACGCCAAGACACATATGCCCTCAAAGGAATTTAAACTGTACATACTGGTATAATAAAAAGACACTTTTTTGACCCCAAGAGGCAAGTGAGGAGTGAAGGATGGAAAGGAGGCATAGCCCGCCAAGGAGCAGAGATGATGGCATCTGCTTAGGTCCCCTTGCCTGAGAAGCAGGTTTCTCTCCACACCAGAGACTCTCTTTCTGCCTCTGGCTCGTCCTATTATCTCCTCCTGCTTGTGTGGCCAAGGGACACCATTCCTTGATCCATTCCGACCTGGTGGTGGTGTATTACTCCAGTTCTCCTTTGCTCAGTCTCTCGTCCCTGTTTGCCTTACACTACTTGTTAGTATAGTATACTGGGGGTAGGGGAGAAGAAAAAGTGAAAGAAAACACTAACAGCTGGATGGTTTTAGAATTCAGCTGGGCACCGGCCCTCAGCCCACAAGTGGGTCACCAGCTCTCCAGCGTGCTGCCGGGAATCCCAGCTCTGGGAGGGCACTGCAGCAGCGCTGGTTAGATCCAGGGTCCTGCGCAGCACTGACATCATAGCAAACTTCTGACTGCTTCATGGAGATCAAAGATGTCAAATCTGCTCAGCACACCAGTTCTCAATTCTCACTTCCCATTCCTGAACTTGATTTCTGCGTGCTTAAGTCTGATGCCACCCTGCCCCCTGAGGGTGTGCCCCAGCGATACTGGGAGACCAGCCTCCAGGGTATAGGAGGAAGTGCCATGCAGTGAGAGGCCCCAGTGTCAACTCTTTGGTCTGACCATAACAGTAAGGTAAATGGCAACAGTTATCACATCACAGCTCTTTTTAGCATGAGATATTTTATCTAATATTCACTGTTGTAGTTTGAAAATGGTAAACCCAGTGGTGAAGACCAAGGTTCAAAGAGGTTATGTGGTTTGGCCAGGTCATACAGCTGAGACTTCAACCCAGTTCTTTGACTTCAAAACTAAACCCATTTCCAGGAAGAATATATGTGGTTTGTGTCTGAATTCCCAACAGGTACTCCTCCCCCACAAGCCTTCAGGATTATTTAAGAGAGTTAAAATAAAAATTACAGAAGTATCCAGCCAACAGTGTCACTGAACTAGAGCTAGCCACATAGGGGGGTGAAGCGCCGCCTTCTCAAGTGCTGCCCCATACCACACTAGGATCCAGCTGCAAACCCCCAGGGAAAGTCTATGGAGAAACAGATAGACACATCATTTTATTCTGAACTACTCCAAAAATTTTCCAAAAGTTGTTTAAATATTTGGTTCTAAAAATAAAAATCTATCTTGTAGTTAACATCTTCAATGAAATGCTTGTTAAAGCACATGATTCCTTCCCAAATGCTTTCCTTTCAGCATGTCAGGGCAGCTTGTTTTTTAATTTACAGAGATTGCATCATTTTGTTGTTTTTCCTTGAACACCCTTAGGGTTTCTTCTCAGAAATATGGTTGTTAGTTTTTTCAACTGAACTTTGCTCTTTATTTCAAAGGAAATCCAGCATTTACACATTTCTGTCTCCAATAAAACAGAACATTAGTTTTAAGTCCAGGCTCTGCTGCAATAATCAAGCAGGAAATTATTTTCCTTCTAAAAAATGGCAAACTTTAATGTTTTTCCAGTTTAGTAACCACTCAGAGCTGCTTTTTACTCTGAAGAAAAGAGACAAAGCTCTTCAGTGGCTCTGACCATATCCCACAATAGACACAAAAAGTTCATTGATCTATCCTTCCTAAGATACCACCATTCTGTTTTGACAACTATGTGACATTTTAAGAGGCGCTTGCCTCATTTGGCAAGACTAAGAATGCTACCTGTTTCTATTCCTTATAAAATAATATATGATGGATGCAATGCTGGATGCCAAAACCAGTAGGAAAATCTGCTCTTTAGAGAATCTTCATTAATTGACTCATTGATGATTTTGTCGTGGGATATTTAGATGGGTAAATCAATCACAGAAAGTTCTATGATGCTCAAACTTTCCTTCCAATACATAATCGAGGAAATTTCCAACGGCCTCATGGAAGTTTATAAGGAATTATTTTCTTTGACTTTTAGTAACAATCATTTTAACTTCTCAAGTAAAAAACTGGAAAGGTGAAGTTAGTGAAGAAAGGGAAAGAATATGGTGGAAAATGAAAAGGAATTTCCAGGACTTTGTGATCATGTTTATCTAAAATTTTCACAAGAAACAAATGATTTATAGTGACCTTTCAATGTCCTTCTGAGCACTTTGAGTTTTAAACATCGTATGCTTTTTCATACGATGAAAACTCACCTGAAGAGTTTCACTGGAGCTTTTTTTACACCTGTGGGAAAAACTAACTCCTGTCACTCAAATGGATCTGGATATGCTAACTCTTATAAAAAGAGAGACAGAATAACCATTCATTTGCATATCGGAGCTAGAAAGCCATTTCTAAAACATTGAACTTATCTGTTGTCAATCTGTATGTGACCCTAGCTATCTGAGGGATACGAAATATACATTCCTGCCAGTGCATACATATGCTTTGCTAAAAACCATATCACTAGCAGTGGGGTCCCTTGTCTCCTAGGACAGTAGCATTTCCAACTATCCACAAAATATAGTCAGTCTAGCATGGGATGCCCAGAGCCCCAGAGCCCAAGCAAGGTGAAAGGGTGTCTGTGTAATCCAGTGCCAAGCGTCAAAGCCAAGTGGAAGGCATACACTTCAGGATTCAATGTTGGCAGTAGCCCAGGGCCTTGTGTTAGAACCCCCAGCGAGAGACTTGAATAGGAATGCTGAAGCCTAGGTAGGTTGAAGAAAGAAGAAAGAAAAAGAAAGAAGGAAGGAAGGAAGAAAAGGAAGAAAGAAAGAAGAAAAAGAAAGAAAGAAAGAAAGAAAGAAAGAAAGAAAGAAAGAAAGAAAGAAAGAAAGAAAGAAGGAAAGAAAGAAAGAAGAAAATCATGGGGGCATGTCAAAAAGACACAAAAGTCAACTTGAAGGGGCTCCCACTATCCAAATCTGAGAATGTGAGTATTGAACTAAATAATGGTAGTAATGGATTATTATTCAATGAATAAAATAGGAGTCCACAGAGCCTATAATGTTTTAAGTAAATAAGTGAATAAGCAGAGGCAGAGAAAATAGTTTTTCCTTTCAGTAGAATGCTAACTAATAAAGGTCAAAGGAATGATGGATTAGAAAATCACCAACTTGACACTCCAAGAAATATCAAAGAATGCTAAAACTAGAGGGTGCAATTTGCTGAGGAATGGGATATTCACAGCATCTCATTATACCTCTCTGCCATTCCCATCAGTGTCCATTGATTACTAAGGGGAAAGAATAACTACATAGACATGGCTGGCAGATGCTGTGTGGTTCAAGTGACCAAGTGGGTCAAATCATGGTCATGTGCCTCCTGCTATGATGAGGTAAAAAGGACATATCACCACTACTGGGAGATTTTCGCTGAAAATGCATACTTAAATTTAATTTTGAGGGCCCTTCAGACACATCCAAATTAAAGATAATCTTCCAAATAACTGTCTGGAACTTCAAAACTGACAAGATCACAATTACCAGAAGGCCAACCAGTCAAGGAATTCCGTCTTGCTGTCAGCGACCTTAACTCTGAGAGCATCATCCCCAAAGCCTCTCTGTTCCTTTGAGTGTTTCAGTATTTTTGATCAATATGCCTGTGTCTGTTCTTTTGAGTTCTTTTTGACTCGTTATAATATCTGTTGGTTCCCTCATGAGTTAAATATTTTAACATGGGTTTAGAAATGTGTTTTAATGTATGTTTTAACATGTGTTCATAATCTGTATGAGTGCCAAAGTTTTACCCCCTTTTTAAAAAATTATCTTTTAACCATTTCTGAGATCACACTGATATGAATCACAATTGATTCACCTACCAGGGCCAGAAAAATTTCCATGACACAGAAGTGTACCACATATGCTTAAAGCCCGAGTATATCTTTTCTTGCCCCTCCTAAATAAATCTAAAGCACTAGTAGAAATTTATTGACTCTACTTTTCTCAGATTTTCTCTGTGCTAATTTAGAGTTTTGGCTACATATATAGCTGGTGAGTCTCCATTATGACAATAATGGTTGTGGGATTTGTTCTTTGTTTTATTTTTTTTTTATTTTCTTTTATTTTTTTTATTTTTTTTATTTTTTTAATTTTATTTATTTTTTAATTTTATTATTTTTTATTTTTTATTTTTTATTTTTTTTATTTTTTATTTTATTTTTTATTTTTTTAATGTTTTTAATGTTTTTTAATTTTTTTTTTAATTTTTTTTTTATTTATGATAGTCACACAGAGAGAGAGAGAGAGAGAGAGAGAGAGACGCAGAGACACAGGCAGAGGGAGAAGCAGGGGGAGCCCGACGCGGGATTCGATCCCGGCTCTCCAGGATCGCGCCCTGGGCCAAAGGCAGGCGCCAAACCGCTGCGCCACCCAGGGTTCCCTGTTCTTTGTTTTAAAAGTTATTTTAATTGAAATAAAATTCACATAACATAAAATTCACCATTTTTTGTATATTAACAATGTTGTACAACTATCACTGCTATCAAATCACTACCCAGAATGTTTCCATTACTCTAAAAGGAAATCCTGCATCTATTAGTCACTTTCCATTTTCCCATCTCCTAATCCACTTTCTGTCTCTACAGATTTGCTTATTCTGTACATTTCATATAAATAGAATTATATAATACACAACCTCTCATGTCCAGTGTTTTTCATTGGGCAATGTTTTCAAGGTTCATCCATGTTGTTGCACATATCAGTACTTCATTCCTGTACTTTTGGACGAATAATATTCTATCATAGGAATATACCACATTTTGTTTCATTTATTGATTGATGGACATTTGAGTTGCCCACTTTTGGCTATAATGAAGAATGCTGGTACGAACATTCATATACAAGTTTTTGTGTGATATATGTGTTCATTTCTTTTGGGTCGAACTGCTTAAGAACAATTAGGAGTGGAATTGCTGGACCATATCATAAATTTATGTCAACCTTTAGAAAAACTTCCAAGGGGCACCAAGGTGACTCAGATGGCTAAGCATCTGCCTTTGGCTCAGGTCATGATCTCGAGGTCCTGGGATTGAGTCCCTCATCAGGCTCTGAGCTCAGCAGGGAGTCTGCTTCTTCCTCTCCCTCTGCCTCTCCCCCTACTTGTGCTCTGTCCCTATCTCTCAAATGAATAAAAAAAAAATCTTAAAAAAGAAAAAAAAGAAAGAAAAACTGCCAAAATATTTTCCTAAATGTCTGACCATTTTACAATCCTAGTTGTACCCACACTTGTTATCATCTGCCTTCTTGAATATAGCCATCCTAGGTGAGGAGGGATAAATCATAGTGATTTTGATCTGTCTTCCTCTAATGTTAAAGATATAGATTATCTTTTCATGTGGTTTTCTAGGACTTATGAGTTATAAACCTCTATTTCAATTCCCTGTGGTCTTTGTTCATGGGAGGTTCAACAGCCACCTTCCTTGCTCCAGAGCTCTTAGAGGAGGTAAGCATGCCTCCAGGGACCACATGGGGAAGTTAAGGCAGAAAACAGAGAGAGCAAGACCTGGGGCACACACCTTTATTAGAGTTCACAGGTGGAGTGCTTTGGGGTTTCTGAAGTAAGGTCAAATTTGCCAACTCAAACCAAAAAGAGTGGTTTTGGTCAATCTATGGAGGTCTTTTTAAAGAGGCACACAGGGAAAGATCCTGGGAGCCAAGGGAGACTTGCTCAAAAGGCTGCTTGGAACATCACTATAGGGAGCTTATAGTCACGTGCTCAAGGAAGGGGCTAGTGTCAGTTCAAGGCTCCTGCAGTGCTTGGCTACCTGAGATGGATGCCAAAGCAGTAGTACCACAGAGTCGCCTAGGTAAACTCTTGGCATGCTGGACCTGCTACTTGTGCCTGCATGAGATAAAAGCCAGATCATGGGTCTCAAACACAAAACATCATAGGATGGTTATGATGCTACATGTAGAGATCACATAGTTGTGTAGCTGTCACAGAGCAATCTCCCCAGCCCCTTTCTCTGAGATGTTTTTGCTGTTTCACTTGCCAGTCACATAAAAAGGAAAAATGGTGTTTCCCAGTATGTTCAGGATGGTGGGGTATCTGATCTTTTGGAAAGCTTGTAGTTTCAGCTCTGGCATCTGGAGCTTATAGAGCAGATTGTGAGGGCCTGGACAATGCATAAGAGAAGGTGGTGCTGATGCACCTGTACCTGCCCACCCTGTGAACATAGAAAATCAGTTTGCGGTGAAGGTGTCCCAGCGTTTCACTGCATCTGTATCTTTGGGGTAAATCCCCAGCAGTGCAATTGCTGGGTCGTAGGGCAGGTCTATTTTTAACTCTTTGAGGAACCTCCACATAGTTTTCCAGAGAGGCTGTACCAGTTCACATTCCCACCAACAGTGCAGGAGGGTTCCCCTTGCTCCACATCCTCTCCAACATTTGTTATTTCCTGTCTTGTTCATTTTCCCCATTCTCACTGGTGTGAGGGTGGGATCTCATTGGGGTTTTGATTTGTGTTTCCCTGATGGCAAGTGGTGCCGAGCATTTTCTCATGTGCTTGTTGGCCATGTCTGTGTCTTCTTTGGTGAAATGTCTGTTCATGTCTTCTGCCAATTTCATGATTGGATTGTTTGTTTCTTTGCTTTTTAGTTTAATAAGTTCTTTATAGATCTTGGATACTGGCCCTTTATCTGATGTGTTATTTGCAAATATCTTCTCTCATCTGTAGGGTGTCTTGTAGTTTTGTTGACTGGTTCTTTTGCTGTGCAGAAACTTTTTATCCTGATTAAATCCCAATAATTCATTTTTGATCTTGTTTCCCTTGCCTTCATGGATGTATCTTGCAAGAAGTTGCTGTGGCCGAGTTCAAAAAGGGTGTTGCCTGTGTTCTCCTCTAGGATTTTGAGGGAATCTTGTCTCACATTTAGATCTTTCATCCATTTTGAGTTTATCTTTGTGTCTGGTGTCAGATAATGGTCTAGTTTCATTCTTCTGCATGTGGATGTCCAATTTTCCCAGCACCATTTATTGAAGGAGCCTCGGTGTCTATTGACAGATGATGGATAAAGAAGCTGTGGTCTATGTATACAATGGAACATTGCTCAGCCATCAGAAAGGATGAATACCTACCATTTGCTTCAACGTGGATGGAACTGGAGGGTATTATGCTGAGTGAAGTAAGTCAATCAGAGAAGGACAATCATTATATGGTCTCATTCATTTGGGGAATATAAAAAATAGTGAAAGGGAATAAAGGGGAAAGGAGAGAAAATGAGTGAAAATATCAATCAGTAAGGGTGACAAAACATGAGAGACTCCTAACTCTGGGAAATGAACAAGGGGGTAGTGGAAGGGGAGGTGGGCAGAGGGTTTGGGTGACTGTGTGATGGGCACTGAGGGGGGCACTTGGCTGGGTGAGCACTGGGTGTTATGCTATATGTTGGCAAATTGAACTCCAATAAAAAAATAAAAGTTAACAGCAAAGCAATGTCGGTCAATTTGGTAAATGTAAGGTGACGAATAATTCTAATTGATAAAAAAAAAAAAAAAAGAAGTTTGCATCCAATATTGCTGAAGAAATGTTCCAATCCCAAATTAGCCATTGTCTGTGGGACTCCTTTGCAGAGGATGACCAATGAGCTGGCTATAGTGAGAGGGTTGAAAATCAAACCTGTGGACCTTGACGTACCTTCAATGAATAAAAAAAAGCTATAATGACAAAGATAAAAGAAATTCCCCAGGAATTCAAACATGACCTGAGATAAGATCATTTATATTGCTAAATCCCTGGAGGCCGTTTGTCATTTTCTAGTGACTATACTCCTATTCAGAGAGGATCTTGAAGGAAACATGCATGAGGTCTGTTTTATCATGGCAAATGCAGTCCTCTATTGTCCACCTACCACTGTTTCCAGCCCATATATTTCTTATTAAAAGCCATTTTCCTTTTTCTGTTTTCTTATAAAAAGAAAAGTATATCCACACAATAAGCACTACTGTTAATGTTTTATATATAGCTTTTACAACAATTCTATAAGAAAAGTGCTTCATTTTTCCCATTTTACAAGTGAGGAGACCTGAGATCAAGGAAGGCAAATGACATTTTGTTTAGATATTTTATTTTTAATTAATCTCTGCACCCAACGTGGGACTTGAACTCAACAACCCTGAGACCAAGAGCTGCATGCTCTATCAACTGAGCCAGCCAGGCACTCCCTAAGTGACATTTTAAAAATCATGTCTTAATGAAAGGCAGGGTCAAGAGTTGACTTTTTTGTTTGTTTGTTTGTTTGTTTTTCTTTTTATTGAAAAGAACAGAGAATAATACCGTTTTAAGTAGCTTTGATCTTTTAAAATATTTTAGTTAAATTCAATTTGCCCACATATAGTATAACACCCAGTAGTCATCCCATCAAGTGCCCCCCTCAATGCCCGTCAACCAGTCACCCCATCCCCCCACCCACCTCCCCTTCTTCAACCTTTTGTCTGTTTCCCAGGGTTAGGAGGCTCTCATCGTTTGCCTCCCTCTCTAATTTTTCCCACTGAGTTCCCCTCCTTTTCCTTATAATCCATTTCATTATTTCTTATATTCCCCATATGAGTGAAACCATATGATGATTGTCCTTCTCCAATTGACTAACTTCACTCAGCATAATACCCTCTAGTTCCATCCACGTCGAAGCAAATGATGGGTATTTGTCATTTCTAATGGCTGAGGAATATCCCACTGTACACATAGACCACACTGTCTTTATCCATCATCTGTCGATGGACACCGAGGCTCCTTCCACAGTTTGGCTATTGTGGACATTGCTGCTAGAAACATTGGGGTGCAGGAGTCCCGGCGTTTCATTGCATCTGTATCTTTGGGGTAAATCCCCAGCAGTGCAATTGCTGGGTCGTAGGGCAGGTCTATTTTTAACTCTTTGAGGAACCTCCACATAGTTTTCCAGAGTGGCTGCACCAGTTCACATTCCCACCAACAGTGTAAGAGTGTTCCCTTTTCTCCACATCCTCTCCAACATTTGTGGTTTCCTGCCTTGTTAATTTTCTCCATTCTCACTGGGGTGAGGTAGGATCTCATTGTGGTTTTGATTTGTATTCCCCTGATGACAAGTGATGCAGAGCATTTTTTTCATGTGTCTGTGTCTGTTGGCCATGTGTAGGTCTTCTGTGGAGAAATGTCTGCTCATATCTTCAGCCCATTTTATGATTGGATTGTTTGTTGCTTGGGTGTTGAGTGTGATAAATTCTTTTTTTTTGTACATATTTTTTTTATTGGATTTCTATTTGCCAACATATAACACCCAGTGCTCACCCTTTCCAGTGCCCCCCTCAGTGCCCATCACCCAGTCACCCCCACCCCCGACCCACCTCCCCTTCCACCACCCCTTGTTTGTTTCCCAGAGTTAGGAGTCTCTCATGTTCTGTCTCCCTCTCTGACAACTTGCATGTGTTCTTATGTTTTTAAAAAATGTATTGTCATTTTTTAAAAGAATGGTTGTACTTTTTAAAATAAAATTGTGACTGTGGCAATTTTTCATTTAAATCTAATTCCTTATTTTATAGGCACATAACATCTATAATGATTCAGAGACCTGAATAGAATGTACCTGCCCTGACTTTAGTATAATCCTAAGAGAATGATCACATAGGGTCAAATGGAATTTACTGGGTGCATGAATGGTTGATTACATGTTAGAACTTTTTTTAAAAAAATGATTCTTTTCCATCTTAACCAAGGAGTACACGATGGAATGACTGTGTGCTAAACAAGGGGACATGAAACATTAACAGAAGATAAAATGATGCAGAGGAGAAATTGTTATCATCAATCATAAAACATATTATTGTTTATTAATGTGGAAATATCAAATGAAATAATTTCAATGTCAGATTTGTTAAAGAAACTAAAACACAAGTACATTAAGTAAAAGTGAGCAAGAATGTGGAGAAAAGGAAACCTCTGACACTGTTAGTAGGAATGCAAGCTGGTGTAGCCACTCTGGAAAACAGTATGGAATTTCCTGAAGAAGTTAAAAATAGAGCTACTCTACCACCCAGCAATTGCACTACTAGGTATTTAACCCAAAGATACAAATGTAGTGATCTGAAGGGGCAACTATAGCCCAATGTTTATAGCATCAATGTCCACAAGAGCTCAACTTTTTAAAAATATTTTTTAATTGGAGTTTAATTTGCAAACATATAGCATAACACCCAGTGCTCATCCCATCCAGTGCCCCCCTCAGTGCCTGTCACCCAGTCACCCCAACCCCCCGCCCTCCTCCCCTTCCACTACCCCTTGTTCATTTCCCAGATTTAAGAGTCTTTCATGTTCTGTCTCCCTCACTGATATTTCCCATTCATTTTCTCTCCTTTCCCCTTTAATCCCTTTCACTATTTTTTATATTCCCCAAATGAATGAGACCATATGATTGTCTTTCTCCAATCGACTTACTTCACTCAGCATAATACCTTCCAGTTCCATCCATGTTGAAGCAAAAGGTGGGTATCCGTCCTTTCTGATGTCTGAGGGATATCCTACTGTATATATAGACCACATCTTCTTTATCCATCATCTTTCGATGGACAGACATCGAGGCTCCTTCCATAGTTTGGTTATTGTGGACATTTCTGCTGTGAACGTTGGGGTGTAGGTGTCCTGCCATTTCACTGCATCTGATTCTTTGAGGTAAATCCCCAGCAGTACAATTGCTGGGTTGTAGGGAAGCTCTGTTTTTAACTATTTGAAGAACCTCCACACAGTTTTCCAGAGTGGCTGCACCAGTTCACATTCCCATCAACAGTGCAGGAGGGTTCCCCTTTCTCTACATCCTCTCCAACATGTGTTGTTTCCTGTCTTGTTAATTTTCACTATTCTCACTGGGGTGAGGTGGTATTTTGGTTTTGATTGGTATTTCCCTGATGGAAAGTGATGCCGAACATTTTCTCATGTGCTTCTTGGCCATGTGTAGGTCTTTTTTGGTGAAATGTCTGTTTATATCTTTTGCCCATGTCATGATTGGATTGTTTGTTTCTTGGCTGTTGAGTTTTGATAAGTTCTTTATAGATCACAAGAGCCAAACTTATGGAAAGGGCCAAGATGTCTATTGAAAGATGAATGGATAAAGATGTAGAATACAAGAAATAGTGCAAGAGACCATAAGTGGAGGAGGGGAACTGAATAGGGAAAATTCAGAGAGTAAGACAAACCATGGAAGACTCTTAACTAGGAAACAGAGAGTTGCTGAAGGGGAAGTAGCAGGGAGTAGGTTGGGATAACTGGGTGATGGGTATTAAGGAGGGTGCACATGATGTGATGAGCACTGGTGTTATGAGCAACTGATTAATTAAAACTATGTCTGAAACTAATGAATTTAAATTAAAAATTAAAATTAAAAATTAAAAAGAAGTGATAGTATATAGTATATATATGTATGTATATATATATATATACACACACACAATGGAACATTACTCAGCCATCAGAAAGGATGAAATCTTACCATTTACAAGAACGTGGATGGAACCGGAGACTATTATGCTGAGTGAAATGAGTCATTTAGAGAAAGACAATTATCATATGGCTTCACTCATGTGAGGAATATAAGAAATAGTGCAGAGTATCATGGAAGAAAGGAAAAGTGTGGAATTGGAAGGAATCAGAGAGAGAGACAAACTATGAGAGACTCTTAACTATGGGAAAGGAGTTGAGGGTTATTGAAGAGTAAGTGGGGAGATGGGGTAACTGGGTCATGGGAATTAAGGAAGGCATGCAATGTGTTGAGCACTGGGTGTTATATGCAACTGATGAGTTACTGAACTCAACATCCAAAAATACATTCTATATGTTGGCTAACTGAATTTAAATATAAAAAAAGCAAAAGTGAAAGTAGGCGTAACTTGTCTGAATAAATTTAAATAGTACTAAGATGAGTATTGAGCCTGAGAACGGCATTAGAACATTTTTTGAAACTAAAGAAAAATATATCACAAAATAATTTAGTTCTGGAAACTACTGAAGTCCATGACTTTTTCTCTAATATAAAAACCTAAGTTCATAGAGTTACCTTTCCTCTTTTAACCATGATTGATGAGGACTGTATTCAATTAAATTAGAAACAGTTAGGAATTGGTTTGTTATCTTGGATTTCCTTAGTTCTCCACAAGTTCAGTCCATGACTCAGTAATTATTCCTCCTTCCTGCATAGCTTTGACCTTAGATCGGTTTCTATCCCAGAAGAATCAATCCCCTTTCTAGACAAGGGCATTTACTATATGTCTTGATACACTTCTCTCCCTTATAGACTCTGCATCACAAACCTAAATATAAAACCTCACCAGATTCTTTCCTGCTTCCAGGATGATGGGCTCAGGATGATGGTCATGGTAGCCCATGAGTGTGTGGAAGGGAGACAGCCAGGCCTGGGATATGAGTTAATGATCCTATGACTTCACCTACCCACAGGACTCTGTCATTTCACCTACATATGAGACAACCAAATATGCTTGGGAATTGAGGATACCTGTGAAACATTTTGTGCCAGTCACCAACCACCAGGAATAATTACACCACTCCAGTGATGCTGCTTGGGAAAGTCTCTTCTTTCCATGATCCCTTCTTTCCATGAGACAAGGGCTCACATAGAAGGAGAATGGAAAGCTGAGTTCTAAGAAATGAAGGACTTACAACAAAGCATGTGCCTGAGATAATATTCTGCTGAAAAATCTACTTTTCTGTTAACTCTAAAATTTCTAACCATTTAATTATGAATGGAGAAATAGGATCACACAAAGAGGTTAGGAAAGATTTGTCAACAGGTTAGAGTACAAGGAGGAACTTAAAGTCAAACGTTGATATGAAAAATACTGACCGAAGAGTGCAATTTGATGCAAATGTGGATGATATATCTTTAGGGAATATATATTTTACCAACATCTACTCCAACAGATATAGAGATTCTAAGCTTAATGATATACATGAAAGAAATAGACATTTATTAAAGAGTTCTCCCATTTGCAAAAAAAAAAAAAAAAGCAACAAGTTCCTATAGTTCAAAAAGCAAAATCTACTAAAGAACGAACTGATAAACCAAGGTTACTTAAACTATTGAAGATTTTGAAAGTAGCCAATCTTCCCAATGGTTTTTAAAAAGATTTTATTTATTTATTCATGAGAGACACAGAAAGCGAGAGAAAGGCAGAGGCACAGGCAGAGGGAGAAGCAGGCTCCATGCAGGGAGTCGGATGTGAGACTCCAGGACCACTCCAGGACCATGGACCCCAGGACCATGCCCTGGGCCAAAGTCAGATGCACTTAACCCCTGAACCACCCAGGCATCCCCCATTCATTGTTTAATGGCATGCTGTTTAATCCCCATGTATCTGTGGTCTTGATTATTTTTCTTGTGGTTAAGTTCTAGTTTCATAACATTTTTTTGGCAGAAAATATGTATGGTAAAAAAAAACAATTTAAAAAAAGGAAATATGTATGGTAGGACTTCACTATCTTTGTAGTTGCTGAAGCCTGATTTGTGACCTAATATGTGATTTATTCTGGAGAATGTCCCATGTGCATTTGAAAAGAAGGGGCATCCTGCTACTTTAGCTTGGAATGATCTGAATATGTCCTTAAGTCCATCTGGTCCAGGGCGTCATCAAAGCCATCGTTTCCTTGTTGATCGTCTGCTTAGATGATCTGTCCATTGATGTTAGTGGAGTGTTAAGTCCCCTACTATCATTGCACTATTATCTATGAGTTCCTTTATGCTTGTTTTTAATTATTATATATATTTGTGTGCTCCCATATTGGGTGCATAAATATTTACAATTGTTAGTTTCCTGTCGGATTGTCCCCTTTATTATGATACAATGCCGTTCTCCCTCTCTCATTACAGTCTTTGTGTTAATGTCTAGTTTCTCTGATATAAATATTGCTACTCTGGCTTCCTTTTGACGTCCATTGGCATGCTAAGTATTTCGCCATCCCCTCACTTTCAACCTTCAGGTGTCTCTAGGTCTAAAGTGAGTCTCTTGTAGGCAGCATATAGATGGTTCTTGTTCTTTTATCCCATTCTCACAGCCCATATCTTTTGATTAGAGTGTTAGTCCATGTATGTTCAGAGTAATTATGGATAGATATGTATTTGGTGCCATTTTCTTACTTGTTTTGTGGCTGTTTCTGGAGATTTTCTCTGTTCCTTTCTTGTCTTTGTCACTTTTGAGCTTTCCTTTCCACTCAAAGAGTCCCATTTAATATTTCATGCCGGGCAGATTTAGTGGTCACAAACTCCTTTAGTTTTTGTCTGGGAAACTCTTTGTGTCTCCTTCTTTTTTTTTAAAGATTTTATTTATTTATTCATGAGAGACAGAGAGAGAGAGAGAGAGAGAGAGGCAGAGACACAGGCAGAGGGAGTAGCAGGCTCCATGCAGGGAGCCCGACGTGGGACTCAATCCTGGGTCTCTAGGATCATGCCCTGGGAGCTCAATCCCTTCTATTTTGAATGACAGCCTTGCTGGATAGAGTATTCTTGGCTGTGGATTTTCCCCATTCAGCATGGTGAATATATCACGCCAGTCCCTTCTGGCCTCCAAAGTTTCTGTGGAGAGATGTGCAGCTAGCCTATGGGTTCCCCCTTGTAATTTGGGGACCTCTTTTGTTTTGCTGCTTCTCAGATTTTTTCTCTATCACTGTATTTTGTCCATTTAATTACAACATGTTTTGGTATTGGCCTGCTTTCATTGATTTGATGGGAGTTCACTGTGCCTACTGGATCCAGAGGTGTGTTTCCATCCTGACTTGGGGAAGTTTTCAGTTATTATTTCCTCAAATAAATTTCCTGCCCCCTTTTCTCTCTCTTTTTATTTTAAAGCTTTTTAAAAAATTTTATTTATTTTTTCATGAGAGACACACACACACAAAGAGAAGCAGAGACACAGGCAGAGGGAGAAGCAGGCTCCATGTAGGGAGCCCAATGTGGGACTCAATCCCGGGTCTCTAGGATCATGCCCTGGACTGAAGGCAGAGCTAAACCCCTGAGCCATCCAGGCTGCCCCTTTTCTCTCTTTTTATTCTTTTGTGACTCCTATAATATGAATGTTATTACATTTGATGGAGTCACTGAGTTCCCTAAGTTTGTTCTCATGTTCCATAATTCTTCTTTCTTTCTTTTGTTCAGCGCCATTATTTCCCACTGTCTTGGCTTCTAGGTCACTAATTCGTTCCTTGCCTCTTTCAGCCTGCTGTCCATTCTAGCAAGCCTGTTTCCAATCTTGTTTATGGCACTCTTCATCTCTGATTGATTCTTTTTAAATTATTTTTTTTCATCTGTGTGGTTAGGGTCTCACTGAGGTCTTCTATTCTTTCTCAGCCCAGTGACTGTCCATCCTCATGACTGTTGCTTTAAATTCTCCATGCGGCTTGTTACTCCTATCTGTTTCACGTACATCTCTGATCATGGCCTCATCCTGTTTTTTTCTTTGGGATAAATTCCTCCTTCTCTGCACTTCATCTACGTCTCTGTCTTCCTTGTGTTAGAAATGGTAGTTATGTCTCTTGCATGTTAAAGTAATGGCCTTATGAAGAATAGGTCACACAGTCCCCAGGGCCTGGCACTTCAGGAAGTGATTCTGATGTGTGCTGCATGCACTGTACTGTTGTGTTTGGGGTGTTCTCTCCTTCAGGTCAGTCATCTGTATGAGCTCTCTTTGCCTGCTGTGGATAGCGTTTGGTCCCTGGTCTGAAAGTGGGGAATTTTAGCTGGGTGTGTTCCAGTGTGCTTATGAAATGAGACGTGACACCATCTCCACCAGACCTGAGGGCCTGCAGAACTCTCTGGTTGGGTGATCGGTGTGGGCAAGGATTTGTGCTCATCTTCTGGGGGAGTGGCCTCTGTGCTGGAACTGAGGAAAGTGTGACTGAGAAGGGCAGTCCTTCCGGGGCACAGAGAATTAGGGCTTGGTGTATGCAAGTCAGGCAGGCAGTCTTGGTGCTGTGCTGCTTTCCACAGGTAGCTCTGCGTGTATGCTGAGGGGCGGGGGAGAGAAGCGGTGCTGGCCAGCTCCTTTGTTCCTGGAGAGGTGTCCTCGTGAAGGCTGCCCCTGAGGACACTTTGCAAAAAGAGCAAATAATCTCTGTCCTGTGTGCCCCAGGTATTTGTCAGATTACAATTCCTTGCTCTCTATCCTTGCTTATTCGTCTGCCTTATCTCCAAGAGCATTAGTGCCCTCTGGGCTCTATCTCAGCCCAACCTATGAACCTTTTAAACCCCATTCTTGAAGTTTCACTCACTGCCAGAACTCATGTAATTCTGTCCCTCTTGTTTCCTCACCTGTGGCTTTCAGGAAACACTTTCCCTTTGTGTTCCCCTGTGGGGTTCTCTCTCTCTCTCTCTCTCTCTCTCTCTCTCTCTCTCTCTCTCTAACCATGGCTCCCTCTCCTTCACTGTCCCCATGATCTGGTTCTACCCTAAACCCTTTCTCTATACTTCCTACTGTTTTCTCCGTGGCTTCTCTTCTACTTGAGTTGCAGTGCTTGTTCTGTCCATCTTCCAGGTGATTTCTGGTCTAATTAGGATGATTTGATACTTATCTCTTGTGTTTGTGGGACAAGGTGAGCCTAGAGTTCTTTTACTCCCATAGCATCCTCCTCTCTTTTATATTTTACTCTTCATGTTTACTAATCTGTGTCCAACATCACCTAGGAACTCTCCCATTTTGTGGGTTTCGCTCTACCTCGTCACCCTTAGGGCCAGATTCTTGTAGGCAATGAAACCTCAGTTTCCTATTGTGTCACTTGCATGAAGATTAATGTATAATGTGAAGATGCTAAGGTCTTATGAGTCTGTAACTTGTCAACAGGGTATTAAGAGTGATGTCTCTCCACCTCCCCACGCCATCCACATCATTGTGCACTTGGATATAGATATATTCATTATAAAATCTCTGATAATGGATGCCTTTTGGGAGAGCTAAATTGTGTAAATTGTGGATTCACAATAGAAAACAATAGGTTTTATGTATTTTACTTTTTTTTAAAGATTTTACTTATTTATTTATTTGATACAGAGATATAACACAAACTGGTGGAGGATCAGAGGGAGAGAGCAGCAGACGCCTCACTGAGCAGGAGTCCCCCCAATGAGCAGGAGACTCAACATGGGGCCTGATCACAGGATTGCAGCTAAAGGCAGATGCTTAACTGACTGAGCCCTCAGGTCCCTCAAGAGTGGTAGGTTTTATTAATAAATGAGTGAAAAAATGTACTCACTTATTATTTTTTACCAGAAAATAAACACCTAATATTTATTTTATTTAAATCCAACCCCCAACATCCAGTGCTCATCATATCATGTGCCTTCCTTAATGCCCATCACCCAGTTACCCCATCCTCCCACACAGCTTCAGTTCAGCTACCCTCTGTTTGTTTCCCAGAGTCAGGAGTCACTCATGGTTTGTCTTCCTCCCTAATACTTCCCCCATTCAGTTTCCTCTCCTTCTGTTTTGATCCCTTTCACTATTTCTTATATTCCAAGTTTGAGAGAAACCATGTGATAACTGTCTTTCTCTGACTGACTTATTTTACTCAGCATAATACACTCCATTTCCATCCATGTTGATGTCAAGGTAGTCATTATTTCTGATGGCTGGTAGAAACTCTCTTGCCCTGGGCGCCCCTCAATTTGTGCATCTCAGAGCCCTTGTGCGTACTCCGAGGAAGATCTACGCCAGGGTGCACTGAGAGACTGCAGTTCAGTACAGGCAGGCAGCTCTTGGCTACTGTGCTGGAGATCAGCCACCACCACTTTAATTTTTTTGTTGTTCATTGTTTTCACCTTTCACCTGGGAGAGGTGCAGCTTCTAGGGAACAAGAGCCTCACTAGACAAATAGCTGACACTGAGCTTGGCTACCTGGCAAGGGGCCCGGTATGTCTGCCCAGGAAATGACACCTGAGAATCAGCACAGCAGGCCCCTTCCCAGAAGACTGCCTGGAAGAACAAAGGAAAAGCAAGTTTATTGTCCAAGTAGCCCTGGAAATATCCAGGACTGAGGGAAAATACTATCTAGAACTCAGATTTTTTTCCCTACCATTAGTTTATCTTTCAAGTTAAAAATTTCCAGTATTTTATCTCTTTTCATGCCTTAACTATGATATTTTACTAATTCTTCATTATAAACTTTATCCTTTATGAATTTCATATTTCTGTAATTACAGGTCTTAGATATATTCTTCATTTTTGGATTCCTGAACACGTATTCAATTTAATTCTGGTAGATATATGAGTTATGAGTTTTTGGCTTTTGTTTCTTGTTTTTTTTTTTTTTTCCGTCTTCTTTTGTTTTAGCATTGAGGAAATTAGTACCTCCTAACACATGGACCAGAAGACACACAGAACCAAGATCCAATCAGTAAGACTATATTCTCTCTCCACCACCATATCCTCCCCACCTCCTTTTATTCTTATTCTTACTATTTTTAAAAATTTGTTATTCAATTTAATGATCCTTCCATTTTATTTTGTTCTCTTTTTCTTTTTCTTTTATTTTCCAGTTTCTGACCCTTTCAAAATTGTTTAGCCTGTATATTACTTAAGCGATAGTTGATATTTTTTGTTCTGCCTTCTCATACAGCCATTCTGCACTGTACAAAATGACTAGAAGGAACAATTTGTCAAAAAAGAAGTAACTAGGAATAATACTTTCTGCCACAGTCCTCCTTGATATGGGTTTAAGTAGCACACTAGACATACAATTCAGAAGTAGAGTTATAAAATTACTGGTGGCTCTTGACAAAAGCATAAAGGACTCTAGAGATTCTCTTGCTGCAGAATTGAGATCTAACTAGGCCAAAATCAAAATTACTTTAACTGAGATGCAGTCTAAGCTGGCTGCTTTAACTGCTAGGGTTAATGGGTGGAAGAGAGAGTGAGTGACATAGAAGTTGATGGTAAATAAAAAAAAAACTGAGGAAAAATGAGAAAAACAATTAAGACCCCATGAGACCCCATGAGAAAAGGCTGTGGAAAATAAATGATAGCTTGAGAAGGAGTAATATTCATCTTATTGGGATCCCAGAAGAGACAGAGAGAAGACCACAAAGTATATTTTAAAAAATCATAGCTGAGAACTTCCCTAACCTGGGGAAGTAAACAGGCATTCATATCCAAGACATAAAGAGGACACTCCCCCAAAACAACAAAAACCAATTAACATGCCAACATATAAGAGTGAAGTCTGCAAATTTCAAAGATAAAGAGAAAATTCTAAAAGCAGCTCGAGACAAGTGATTCTTAACTTATATGTGGATGAATGCCAGATAACCCACAGAGACCTGGCAGGCCAGAAAGGGCTGGCAGGATATATTCAGGGAAATAAATGAGAAGAACATGCAGCCAAGAATACTTTATCTAGCAAAGCTGTCATTCAGAATAGGAGAGATAAAGAGCATCCAGGATAGACAGAAACTGAAAGAATATATGGCCACCAAAATGACTCTGTAAGAAACACTAAGGGGGATAGTGTAAGAGATGGAGGGAGCCCAAAGTAACAATCCACAGTAACAGGGACTTCATAGTTAATACGATGACACTAAATTCATATCTTTCAACAGCTACTCTGAACGTGAATGGGCTAGATGATCCCATCAAAGACTCAGGGTTTGGGACTGGATAAAAAAGCAAGACCCATCTACATGCTGTCTACAAGAGACTCATTTTAGACCTAAAAACACCTCCAAACTGAAAAGGAGGGGGTGGAGAACCACTTACCATTTAAATGGTCCTACAAAGAAAGCAGGGGTAGCAATCTTCATATCAGATAAATTAGAGTTTATACCAAAGTCTGTAGTAAGAGATGAAGAGGGACACTGTATCATATTTAAAGGGTCTATCCAACAAGAAGACCTAAACAATCATGAATATTTATGTCCCTAATGTGCTAGCTGCCAAGTATATCAATCAATTAGTAACCAAAGTAAAGAGAGCTTAGATAATATATACACTAATAGTAGGAGACTTCAACACAGCACTCTCGGCAAATGGCAGATATTCTGAGCACATCACCAAAGAATCAAGGGATTAAATGATACAATGGACCAAATAGGTTTCACAGATACATACAGACCTTTCCATCCGAATGCAACTGAATACACATTCTTCTTAAGTGCACATGGAACTTTCTCCAGAATAGACCACATACTGAGTAACATATTAGGTCTCAATCAATATCAAAAGTTGGAACAATCCCCTGCCTATTTTCAAACTACAATACTTTGAAACTAGATCTCGATCACAAGGAGAAATATGGAAGAAACTCAAACACTTGGAGGTGAAAGAGCATCCTACTAAAGATGAATGGGTCAACCAGGAAATTAGGGAGGAATTAAAAAGATGCATGGAAACTAATGAAAATGAAAATACAACTGTTCAAAATTGGGATGTAGCAAAAGTGGTCCTAAGAGGGAAATACATCACAATACAAGCATCCCTCAAAAAATTGGAAAACACTCAAATATGCAAGCTAAACCTGCACCTAAAGTAATTGGAGGTAGAACAGAAAATAAAGCCTAAACCAAATGCTAGAAGAGAGATAACAAAAATTAGAGCATAACTGAATGAAATAGAGACCAGAAGAACTAGAACAGATCAATGAAGCCAGGAGCTGATTCTTTGAAAGAATTAATAAGATAGATAAACCCATAGCCAGTTTTATTAAAAAGAACAGAGAAAGAAAAAAATAAAAAAAGAACAGAGAAAGGACTCAAATTAATAAAATCTCAAATGAAAGAGGAGAGATCACAACCAATACCAAGGAAATACAAACAATTTTAAAAACCTATTATGATCACCGATAAACCAATAAATTAGGCAATCGAGAAGAAATGGATGCATTTCTGGAAAACCACAAATTACCAAACCTGGAACAGGAAGAAACAGAAAACCTGAACAGGCCATTATTCAGGGAGGAAATTGAAGCAGTCATCAAAAACCTCCCAAGACACAAAAGTCCAGGGCCAGATGGCTTCCCAGGGGAATTCCATCAAACGTTGAAAGAAGAAACAATACCTGTTCTACTAAAGCTGATCCGCAAGATAGAAAGGGATGGAATACTTTGAAACTCGTTTTATGAGGCCAGCATCACCTTAATTCCAAAACCAGACAAGGACCCCACCAAAATAGAATTACAGACCAATATCCTGATGAACATGGATGCAAAAATTCTCACCAAGATACTAACCAATAGGATCCCACAGTATGTTAAGAGGATTATTCACACAACCAAGTGGGATTTTTCCCCAGGGTGCAAGGATAGTTCAACATTCGTTAAAAAATCGATGTGATAGATCACATAAATAAAATAAAAGACAGAAATCATATGATCCTGTCAATAGATGCAGAGAAAGCATTTGACCAAATACAGCATCCATTCCTGATCAAAACTCTTCAGAATGTAGGGATAGAGGGAACATTCCTCAGCATCTTAAAAACCATCCACAAAAAGCCCCCAGCAAATATCATTCTCAATGGGGAAACACTGGGAGCCTTTCCCCTAAGATCAGGAACAAGATAGGGATGTCCACTCTCACCACAGCTATTCAACATAGTACTAGAAGTCCTAGCCTCAGCAATCAGGCAACAAAAAGAAATAAAAGGCATTCAAACTGGCAAAGAAGAAGTCAAACTCTCCCAATTCACAGATGACATGATACTGTACATAGAAAAACCAAAAGACTCCACCCCAAGATTGCTAGAACTCATACAGCAATTTGGCAGTGTGGCAGGACACAAAATCAATGCCCAGAAATCAGTGGCTATACATTAACAGTGAGACTGAAGAAAGAGAAATTAAGGTGTCAATATATACAATGAAATATTACTCAGCCATTAGAAACAACGAATACCCCCATTTTCTTTAACATGGATGGAACAGGAGGGTATTATGCTGAGTGAAGTAACTCAATCAGAGAAAGATGATCATCATATGGTTTCTTTCACTCATAAGGGGAATACAAAAAATAGTGAAAGGGATTATAGGGGAAAGGAGAGTAAATGATTGGGAAAAGCCAGAGAGGGTGACAAAACATGAGATACTTCTAACTCTCAGAAATGAACAAGGGGTAGTAGAAGGGGAGTTGGGCAGGGGGATGGGGTGACTGGGTGACAGGTGCTGAGGGGGGCACTTGAAGGGATGAGCACTGGGTGTTATACTACATACATTGGCATATCGAACTCCAATAAAAAAAATATACAAAAAAAAACCCCAATTGCACCCAAAAGCAAAAGATACCTAAGAATAAACCTAACCGAGATGGTAAAGGACCTATACCCCAAAAATTACAGAACATTTATGAAAGAAATCAAGGAAGAAAAAAACGAGATGGAAAAATATTCCATGCTAATGGACTGAAAGAATTAATATTGTGAAAATGTCTATGCTACCCAGGGCAATTTACACGTTCAATATAATCCCTATCAAAATACCATGGACTTTCTTCCCAGAGTTGGAATCAATAATCATAAGATTTGCATGGAACCAGAAGAGACCCCAATAGCTGAAGGATGTTGTAAAGAAATCCAAAGCTGGGGGGATCAAATGCTTGACTTCAAGCTGTATTACAAAGTGGTGATTATCAAGACAGTGTGGTACTGGCACAACAAGGGACTCATAGATGAACAAAACAGAACAGAGAACCCAGAAATGGGCCCTCAACTCTATGGTCAACTAATATTTGACAAAGGACAACCTCATCAATAAATAGTGTTGGGAAAATTGGACAGCCACATCCACAAGAATGAAACCTGACCAATATCTTACACCAGACACAAAGACAAACTCAAATTGGATGAAAGGTCTAAATGTGAGACAAGAATCCATCAAAATCCTAGAGGAGAACACAGGCAACACCCTTTTTGAACTTGGCCGTCAGGAACTTCTTACAAGATACATCTAGAAAGGCAAGGGAAACAAACGCAAAAATGAACTATTGGGACTTAAGATAAAAAGCTTCTGCACAGCAAAAGAAATAGTCAACAAACTACAAGACACCCTACAGAATGGGAGAAGATAATTGCAAATGACCTATCAGAAAAAGGGCTAGTATCCAAAATCCATAAAGAACTTATTAAACTCAACAGCAAAGAAACAAACAATCCAATCATGAAATGGGCAAAAGACATGAACAGAAATTTCACAGAGGGGCAGCCCCGGTGGCTCAGTGGTTTAGCGCCGCCTTTAGCCCAGGGCATTATCCTGGAGACCCAGGATTGAGTCCCACCTCGGGCTCCCTGCAGGGAGCCTGCTTCTCCCTCTGCCTGTGTGTCTGCCTCTCTCTCTCTCTCTCTCTCTCTGTGTGTCTCTAATGAATAAATAAATAAATAAATAAATAAATAAATAAATAAATAAAATCTTTATAAAAAAAGAAATCTCACAGAGGAAGACATAGACATGGCCAACACGCACATGAGAAAATGCTCCGCATCACTTGCCATCAGGGAAATACACATCAAAACCACCATGAAATCCCACCTCACCCCAGTGAGAATGGGGAAAATTAACAAGGCAGGAAACAATAGATGTTGGAGAGGATGTGGAGCAAGGGGAACCCTCTTGCACTGTTGGTGGGAATGTGAACTGGTGCAGCCACTCTGGAAAACTGTGTGGAGGTTCCTCAAGGAGTTAAAAATAGATCTGCCCTATGACCCAGCAATTGCCCTGCTGGGGATTTACCCCAAAGGTACAGATGTAGTGAAACGCGGGGACACCTGCACCCCGAGGTTAATGTCCACAATAGCCAAACTGTGGAAGGAGTCTCGGTGTCCATCGACAGAAGATGGATAAAGAAGCTGTGGTCTATGTGTACAGTGGGATATTCTTCAGCCATCAGAAAGGATGAATACCCACCATTTGCTTCGACGTGGATGGACCTGGAGGGTATTATGCTGAGTGAAGTAAGTCAATCGGTGTAGGACAGTTATTATAGGGCACTTGATGGTATGAGCACTAGGTGTTATACGGTATGTTGGCAAATCGAACCTCAGTAAAAACAAATGAATAAAAAAGGACAGTCATCATATAGTTTCACTCATACAGGGAATATAAGAAAAAGTGAAAGGGATTAAAAGGGAAAGGAGGGAAACTGCATGGGGAAAATTAGAATGGGGGGACGGGGTGACTAGGTGATAGGTACTGAGGGGGGCACTTGATGGGATGAACACTGGGTATTATACTATATGTTGTGGCAAATTGAATTTAAATAAAATATTTTTAATTAAAATGAAAGAGCTGTAGGAACTATTCAAAAAGATTGTAATCCCATTAAGAATCTGATAAATTACAAAGTAGTGTTGCAGACCATAATGTGTGTGTGTGTGTGTGTGTGTGTGACTGTCAACCTCAGGCACATCATAACCTTGGAGTAAATTAAATTAACCTGATGCATTTTAGAGCACATTGTACGCTTCCCCCCCGGGTTCCCAGGACAAGGAGTATTGGTAGTGGGGGGAAGCCTCCAAAAGTGTGGCAGGGCTGATCTGTGGTCTATAGATGTCTTTCCGGGGCTTAAACACAGGCTAGATGGTTAAGAGAACTAAGTGCTGAGGATTATTTAATTTTTGAGCAGCGTGCATGAGAATAAAAGTTCTAAAATTACAGAGAGCAGCGCGGGGTTTATTAAAACTCAGGTGGCTGGACCTCTCCCCAAACTCCCTGCCTCAGTAGGTCTGCGAGGGACCCCGGATTTTGAATTTGTTGCAAGTTCTGTTGAGGAGTGGATGCTGTGATGCTGTGGGTCTGGAAACCATATTTTGTAAAGTCTCTGCACTTGAGAAACCCTCCTAATTAACTCTCTCACGTCTCTCAGTTCTCCTCGGGGACAAGAGTCATTTCCCAGAGGGAAGAAACTTGACAAACACGGATCAGCCCCCAGAAGTCACCCCCAGGCTCCTGTGAGCCACAGTGCAGTTTAAAGTTTAGGGTCAATTTAGGGAAGTAAAGAAATGTGGTTGCATGGCTAAGTACAGATACTCTGCTCTTGGCTTCCTTGGTCAGCCCTCCACTGGTTGTCAGCTAAGTAGGAAACAAAGCACTCCCCATTCCTACATGATTTACCAAAGAAAATTCTGAATTGAGTTGGGGAGAAAGCATGATATTCTACTAAGGGTCTTCCAATTTTATGTACATAGTCTCTTGTCTTACATATCAGGCTGCAAGCTAATAAAGATAAGGAATAATACTTACATTTTCTGAATTACTTTAAGTAGGTTCATTAAATTCCAGAAAACCAATTTTTGAAACATAAAGTAATTAAACATTTCTGAAATTACTAACAATATATATCTTTTTAAAAGAAAACTTCAGAACTTTTAGGAGATTATTATTCAGTTTATAGCTATTCATCTTACATAGACTTTTTGAAAATATTGTATAGTCTATTAGAGGCGGTAGAAGTGCCCCTGTTGTGTGAAATACATAATTACCTAATAATTTGGTGCTTTTTTTCTTGATGTTTCAACCCCAATGTTGGGCATTTAAAGTGTATAATTTATGGGAAAACAGACCCTTTTCACTGCTCCTCAGTCACGTGAAAGAAATGAATTTAATTATCTTGGATCCATAAACAGTCCCCAGAGGTTCCCCACCTCTCTCTGGCTCGCATGTTCCGTCCCAGCCTTGTTAACCTTGCCACTCCCGGTGGCAAGAACACTTCTGTGTTCTATAGTTTTTAGGGTATAGATCCTTTACCTCTTTGGTTAGGTTTATCCCTAGGTATCTTTTGCTTCTGGGTGCAATTGTAAATGGGATTGACTCCTTAATTCCTTTTTCTTCAGTCTCATTGTTATTGTACAGAAATGCCACTGACTTCTGGCCATTGATTTTGTCTCCTGCCACACTGCCAAATTGCTGTGTGAGTTCTAGGAATCTTGGAGTGGAGTCTTTTGGGTTTTCTATGTAGAGTATCATGTCATTGGCGCAGAGGGAGAGTTTGACTTCTTCTTTGCCAATTTGAATGCCTTTTGTTGTCATTGATTGTGTACACATGTGTTTGACCCTAGATCCACTGATTTAAATGAATTCTACTTCTTGGTTGATTATACCTTCTTATACTTTGTCCATGAATGTCCTACTTTTAAAAAAATATTTATTTATTTATTTGTTTATTTATTTGAGAGACAGAGAGAGCATGAGTGGGAGAGGGGCAAGCAAGAGGAAGGGAGAAGCAAACTCCCTGCTGAGCAGGGAACCTGCCTGGGGCTTGATCCCAGGACCCTGAGATCATGACCTGAGCCAAAGGCAGGTGCTTAACCAGCTGAGCCACTCAGATGCCCCCTTAGGTTTTTTTTTAGGTGGAGAGTTTTTTAAAAATTTAAAAATAAACTGTACTGTATTAGTGATGAGTTCTTCAGTTGTTGCCAACAATTTGCAGTTATAAACAACAATTAAGCTTGAACAGATAACATTTTGTGCATATAGGAAAATATCTGCTGGAAATAAGCCCAGAAAGGGAATTGCTGGTTCACAGGGCAGATGCATGCATCTATTAATTTTCCTAGATTTTGTCAAATTACTTTCCATTAACGTTCTATCATTTTGCATTCTTGTTGGCTATATATCTGAGTGCCTGTTTGTCAAATGAGCCAATATCATGGATGAGAAATGACACTTCCATATAGTTTTAATTTTCAGTTCCTAATCATGTACTCATGATACGATATGAGTTTAACATCTTTTCAAAAGCTTTAAGGAGCATTTGCATTTCTTTTCTGTGAAATCTCTATTTAAGTTCTGTATTCATTGTTCTATTGAGTTGATGGTCTCCTCTCATCCTAGATTTCTAGACACTTTTTTCATATTTGGAAATTAGTCCTTGATCTGTAATTTCAGCTGTAGGTAATTTTCCTAGTTTGCCATGTTTTTCTTCTTAAAGCAACACTATTCAGATACAATTTACACACAATAAACTGCACTAGTACAATTGTTTCATATATTTTATTCAATGTCCTAGCTTATAACACAAGTCCAAGTCTAGAATAATTACTCTGATATGTAGTCAAGTCTTTATTTCTGAAAAAATATTTTAGAATTGTAATGGGATCTCTGTTTTCTATACTTTTCCTTCTAATCTTATTACTCTTTTCTTTATTCTTCTTTTTTTGCCATTTTCAATTTTCTTTCTGTTTAACTAGATTCTTTTTTTTATGATAAATTTATTTTTTATTGGTGTTCAATTTACCAACATACAGAATAACACCCAGTGCTCATCTCGTCAAGTGCCCCCCTCAGTGCCCATCACCCAGTCACCCCCACTTCCCGCCCTCCTCCCTTTCCACCACCCCTAGTTCGTTTCCCAGAGTTAGGAGTCTTTATGTTCTGTCTCCCTTTCTGATATTTCCCACACATTTCCTCTCCCTTCCCTTATATTCCCTTTCACTATTATTTATATTCCCCAAATGAATGAGAACATACAATGTTTGTCCTTCTCTGATTGATTTACTTCACTCAGCATAATACCCTCCAGTTCAATCCAAATTGAAGCAAATGGTGGGTATTTGTTGTTTCTAATGGCTGAGGAATATTCCATTGTATACATAGACCCCATCTTCTTTATCCATCATCTTTCGATGGACACCGAGGCTCCTTCCACAGTTTGGCTATTGTGGACATTGCTGCTATAAACATCGGGGTGCAGGTGTCCCGATGTTTCATTGCATCTGAATCTTTGGGGTAAATCCCCAGCAGTGTAACTGCTGGGTCATAGGGCAGGTCTATTTTTAACTCTGAGGAACCTCCACACAGTTTTCCAGAGTGGCTGCACCAGGTCACATTCCCACCAACAGTGTAAGAGGGTTCCCTTTTCTCCGCATCCTCTCCAACATTTGTGGTTTCCTGTCTTGTTAATTTTCCCCATTCTCACTGGTGTGAGGTGGGATATCATTGTGGTTTTGATTTGTATTTCCCTGATGGCAAGTGATGCAGAGCATTTTCTCATGTGCATGTTGGCCATGTCCATGTCTTCCTCTGTGAGATTTCTCTTCATGTCTTTTGCCCATTTCATGATTGGATTGTTTGTTTCTTTGCTGTTGAGTTTAATAAGTTCTTTATAGATCTTGGAAACTAGCCCTTTACCTGATATGTCATTTGCAAATATCTTCTCCCATTCTGTAGGTTGTCTTTGAGTTTTGTTGACTGTATCCTTTGCTGTGCAGAAGCTTCTTATCTTGATGAAGTCCCAGTAGTTCATTTTTGCTCTTGTTTCTTTTGCCTTCGTGGATGTATCTTGCAAGAAGTTACTGTGGCCAAGTTCAAAAAGGGTGTTGCCTGTGTTCTCCTCTAGGATTTTGATGGAATCTTGTCTCACATTGAGATCTTTCATCCATTTTGAGTTTATCTTTGTGTCTGGTGCAAGAGAGTGGTCTAGTTTCATTCTTCTGCATGTGGATGCCCAATTTTCTCAGCACCATTTATTGAAGAGACTGTCTTTCTTCCAGTGGATAGTGTTTCCTCCTTTATCGAATATTAGTTGACCATAAAATTCAGGGTCCACTTCTGGGTTCTCTATTCTGTTCCATTGATCTATGTGTCTTTAACTAGATTCTTTATTGCCCTCTCTATCATGTCTTTCTTCCTTGTGTTCCCATTTAGTCTTTATTTTTCCTTTATTTCTGTGTTCTACTTCTTTCCATTTCTCATCTCATCTCTTCCTGTCTGACTCTCAACTCTCCTTGTCTGATTATATCTTCCTAGACTTCTATTTCTATATGGTGGTGTTGCTTTATGGCTGCAATTGCTTCATCTATATCTATCTATATCTATAATCTATATCTAAATCTATCTAATCTATATCTAATCTGTCTATCTGTCTATCATCTATCTAGCTATCTATCATTGTAATATTGTCTTATAATTTTGCTTTACTCTTTGGCAACATTTTCCTGGAAAATGTTCTTAATCTGCAGGGAAATTTTGATGTTTTTTTTTCTTATAGTGTTTCTTTATGTATCCTGAAATTATATTTAATATTTGCAAACTCTTGAGCAGTTTTTGTGACCAACACCATGCGGCCAGCCCCTCTTCAAGGTCTTTCTATACTGTCCTTGGTCTATTTTTTATTTGTACATTCTTAGATGAGGCTTATAAATTGATAAATTGATATCTGTGCTTAACTCTCAGAAACAAGCATTTCTTAGAATTTGTTTTGTTAGAGATGAAAGCAATTACTGCTATTTCCCACTAGTACTGATAGTGGAGAGCTGAGATGGAGGTTTGGAGATGACTGGGGTTGGAAGGGATTCTCCAGGCTGCCCATATCTCTCACAAATTGTGCTCCTCGGTAATCTGTACATGGGAAGTGAAGAGGTGTTTCTGAGTCTTATTTTCTCAGATTCATTCACAAGCTGCTGGCAATTAAGAACCAATTTCATTTATTTTTTAAAGGTTTTATTTATTTATGAGAGAGAGAGAGAGAGAAAGGGGCAGAGACACAGGCAGAGGGAGAAGCAGGCTCCATGCAGGGAGCCTGATGTGGGACTTGATCCCTGGACCCCAGGGTCATGCCCTGGGCTGAAGGCACGCACTAAACCACTGAGCCCCCCAGGGATGCCCCAAACCAATTTCATTTCTTGAGGAATAAATAGGGACTGGAAACAATGGAGTATTTCATAATTGAATATGCTAAGGGAACTACAAAGAGATGCTAGTTAATTATTAGCTGAAGCCTAGATCGGTTTCAATTGCAGTATATTTATAAATGTCGTGAGACTCTGTTTTTTGGGGTGCTTACTTTTGCTTTGCTTTTGTTCATTCACCTTTACAAACTATTCTTATTAATCAGAAAATTTCTATTATTTTATGGCTAGTTTGTCATCTGGATTTGCATTGTAAGCCACAGCAGAGTGATAGTGCTATAAACAAACTGTTTGTGTCCCCTCCCAAATTCATATGTGGAAGCGCTAATCTCCAATGTTACAGTATTTGGAAGTGACTCTGGGGGCAATGAAGTTTAGATGAGGTCACAGGAACCCCCATAAGGGGACTGGTGCCTTTATCAGAGGATGAAGAGAATAGAGTGCTTTCTCTCCACTATTGAGTATATGTCAAGAAAGTGACCATTTGTAAACCAGAAAGATGGTCCTCACCAAGAATCTGAACATGCTGGCACCCTACCACAGACTTCGAGCCTCCAGCACTGTGAGAAATAAATGGTGTTTAAGCCACTGGAACCTGAGGCTCATTAATGTGGGCAGCTTACATTGTAGCTCTATGGACTGCTAGCTACTTAGATCAGATATTCTAAGTTTTCAAGGGAAAACAGAATAAGTTTTTTTCTTTGAGGTCTCAACCAGAAATGCTCCTGAGCAAACAACCCTTCCAAACAATGATGACATCTTGTAATATGGCATTGCATTTGGGACACTTATCAGCAATCAGATCTATATGTGACCTATACTTAACACTGCTAGCTAGGTCTATGGATCATGGCTTGATTAGATTTGCATTTGTTTTGCAGGTTCTTTCTTTTACTTTGAGGTATCTTCCTTGTTTTCATCTCTATACTCCATTTGAATGTAGAAAACCTGAGTAAGTTTTATACAGTGAAAAAATAACATTTTTAAGAGAAAAAAGATAAGAAATATACGATTATGATAAAATCATATTATATAGTCTTTTTCTAAAAAAGATTTCTTTATTCATGAGAGACACACAGAGAGGCAGAGACATAGGTAGAGGGAGAGGCTCCTCATTGAGCAGGAAGTCTGAGGCAGGACCCGATGCCAGAATCCCAGGATTATGACCAGAGCCAAAGGTAGATGTTCAACCACTGAGCCACCCAGGCATCCCTAATATATAGTCTTTTATAGGAAAGAAGAAAATCAAGAACTGAAAAGTTTCATAGTATAAGTAACTTTTTTTTAAATTTGGATTATCAGGAAACAATGGATATATGCTAAACATGGATATATGAAATTTGTGATTTTAGAGTCATGATCTGGATTCCACAAGCCATTTATCAAAACAGTGTAAATATTCCTGTGGTTCTTTGGCATCTTTTATATATTTTTCTGGAAAACTTGCTAAAGACCTTGAGTGAAGAAGACCTTTAACAGATTGATTATTGATATAATTGGCTTGGTATACAATGATTAAAAAACAACAAAACCTTTCTAAAATAACTGAAAAGTAAATCTATCAAAACAATGTTGCAATGAAGTAGATGTCTGTAAGCCACACCTATAGCAGGTTAGGTATAGAAGGTCTTGCACTGCTTTCTGTCACATTAAATTTCACTAGAGCTGGTTTGGGGACTAGGGGATATGGGGAATTTAGGACCAAGGAATCCAAATAGCTAGACCACCATGCCACCTTCACAGAAATAGCAAAAGTATAATATTGATGTCCCTTAGTCTTCATGGTTGTGAAACTCTTTCACTTGCTGTCTCAGGAATTGCAGGGTTTTGTTGAGGAAATTGTGCTATTAACCACTGTGAGAATTCCTGAAGGGTTTGTAATTCAAAACTGGGCAATATTATTTTAGTCCCGAAAATACTTTTTTAATTAACAGAGAGTATCAGCAGGGGATTTGAAAACAGTGTTCAATATAAAGATTAGTGATTAATTTTTGCTTTCTCTAACTCACCTGGGGTTCAAATCGATATGCAACCAAGCCAGAGGGTGTGAAGAAGGGAGCTGGAGAATCAAATATTGTGAAGTCTTATGAGAAAAGTGAGCAGCGGGATGCCTGGGTGGCTCCTTGGTTGAGTGTCTGCCTTTGGCTCAGGGTGTGACCCTGGGGTCCCGGGATCGAGTCCCCCGTCGGGCTCCCTGCATGGAGCCTGCTTCTCCCTCTGCCTGTGTCTCTGCCTCTCTCTCTCTGTCTCTCATGAATAAATAAATAAAATCTTTTTTTAAAAAAGGAGAAGAGAGCAGCACAGTGATGCTGCTAAACAATAGAAAAGACAGAATTTCAAACAATTATAGGGCTCGGAGGGTGAATAGTAGTTAATACCCTAGAGAAATATTCAAAATTCCCTTGGTATTCTTTCCTGTTCTGAAGTTTCCTCATGTTAGGAAATTTTTTCTTAAAATTTATCTGAAGATTTTCATGCTGCACATTAAAATCCTATTTTTCCTTCTGAGGATTGTGTCTACTAAAAATATTTTAATGAGAAGGAATAAACGTAGGAAGAATAAATCTGAATTAAGTATTTTTTATCCACAAAATGCAAATTGAGTTCGTCTTGTTAGGTTAGTTATCTTTTGCTGCATAACAAATTACTCTGAAATCTGGCAGTTTGAAACAACAGTTTCTGAGGGTCAGTAATGCAGGAGGGTCAGCTGGGTGGTTCTGGCTGGAGTCTCCCATGACGTCACAGTCCAGTTCTCACCTGGGACTGCAGTCATCCCAAGGCTCAGTTGGGGCTGAAGCATCTGTTCCCAAGCTCACTAACATGGTTTCTGGCAGGCTTCACAGTTCCTCATCACATGAATCTCTCCACGCGGTGTTCATAGCACGGCAGCTTGCTTCATCCCTAACAAGAGATCCAAGAGACAGAAGCCATAGTATTTTATAGCATAATCTCCAAAGTGACGTTCTCAATTTTGCCTTGTGCTATTGGTCACTCAAACCAATGCTGTCACAGTGTGGGAGGATAGAGGATATGCAAGGATATGGGTCCCAGAATGTGGGGACGATAGAGGATATTTGGGAGGCTACCTACCACAATTGGTAAATATTTTGAAATTTAAAATCATCTCAGTCCAATGTTTATAGCATTATCTACAATAGCCAAATTATGGAAACAGCCCAAGGGTCCGTTGACTCATAAATGGAAAATGAAGATATGGTACACACACACACACACACACACACACACACACACACACACGAATATTACTAAGTCATAAGAAAGAGTGAAATCTTGCCATTTGCAACAGACATGGATGAAGCTAGAGGGTGTTATGCTTAGCTGAGTAAGTCAGACAGAGAAAGACAAATACCTTATGATTTCATTCATATGTAGAATTTAAAAAACAAAAAAATGAGTGAAGAGGAAAAAAAAGAAAGGGAGACAAACCAATATACAGACTCTTATCTATAGAGAACAAACTGATGGGGAGGATGGGGACATGGGTTAAATAGGTGATGGGGATTAAGAGTGCACTTATTGTGATGAGCACCAGGTGTGATACAGAAGTGTTGTACACTAAATTGTACACTAGAAACTAATACAACACTGCATGTTGACTAACTGGAATTTAAATACTTTTAAAAAATATAATAATAAAACAATCTCTTCCACTTTTAGATGATACATCAGCTCTGAATAAACAAGTCTGAATAAACATTTTGTCTAATTTGAGATATCCATATTTATTCTGTACATTGAAAAAACTCCCCAGATTATTATTTTCTTGCTATCATATCTGGTCTTTATATTTTACCCCTTCTATTTCTTCCTTCCTCCTTCATTACCATTATTTTTTATAACATTCAAAATATGGTGGAGGAAACATGTTATGGGTTAAATTGCATACCAAAGTGACTATAGTTGATGATAGCATCTTTTAAAAGGTAATTAAAGAAAAAATGGTTCATATGGGTGATCTTAATTCAATATGACTAAGTATTCTTTTTTTTTGGATTTGGCCTAAAAAATAATAATTAAATAATTATCAATAATATTAATAATTAACAGTAATAAATAAAATTTATTTATTTTCATTTTATTTTATAAATTTATTTTTTATTGGTGTTCAACTTGCCAACATATAGAACAACACTCCATCAAGTGCCCATCTCAGTGCCTGTTACCCAGTCACCCCCATCTCCCACCCACCTCCTCTTCTACCACCCCTAGTTCGTTTCCCAGAGTTAGCAGTCTTTCATGTTCTGTCTCCCTTTCTGATATTTCCCACTTATTTTTTCTCCTTTCCCCTTTATTCCCTTTCACTATAAGCAGATAGGATTAGGACACAACACAGACTGAAAATGATCATGTGAGGACACAGCAAGAAGATGGTCATCCGCAGGCCAAGAAGAGAGGCCTCAGGAAAAACCGAGGCTGCCAACACCCTGATCCTGGACCTTTAGCCTCCAGAACTGGGAGACAATAGAATTCTATTGTTTAAGCCACCCAGGCTGTGGGACTTTGTTATGACAGCCCTAGCAAATGAAAACAAAACCTTACCATAGTTTATATTAGTGAGTATAATTAACATAAAGCAATAATGATTCAGTGATTGCTGGTCAAATTGGCTAGTCCTGTACTCATTTTCCCATGTTACAAAATGCGTGACCCTTTGTAAAATATCGGACAGTTCAGGTGAAGGCAGTCATAAGCATCCTCTTATTTGAGATCACTTTTCTCTGCAACACTTCCTGATTCTTTCTCTGAAATTCTGTAACTATCCCATTGCTTATTTGATAGTTTCTTGCATTTATAGCCTTTGAAAACATTTTCCAAAATCAGAAGTGGCTTTATTGGACAAGAACTAGCATTTTGAAAGTAAGCAATGGGATTGAGGTTTCAGAACACCAAAACATTCAGTGACCAGCCAATGCATTGTTTTATGCCCCCTCTCTATATCCCAAACAAAAAGTAACATCATTCACATATAATTGCAATTGTCATAACTCTCTGTCTGTTGACATTTCTTCTCCTTCTAGGAGGATCCTTCTAATTATCCAATCTTGGATAAGAAATA
The DNA here is from genome assembly GCF_048418805.1 of Vulpes vulpes. Classification (NCBI taxonomy): domain Eukaryota; kingdom Metazoa; phylum Chordata; class Mammalia; order Carnivora; family Canidae; genus Vulpes; species Vulpes vulpes. The sequence continues at coordinate 34,883,042 of NC_132784.1, read as the reverse complement.
AATATCGTCTTTCCTTTTAGAGGAGTAGATATAGAAATTTTACCTGAAACAGACATCTGTAAAAAAAGTTGTTTTGACCATTTTTATAACCTCCTTTGGTGCGGAAATTTTGGCTGTAATGAGATCTAATTGCACACAATCTTACATCATTATGTTTCTTAATAGCATCATCAAATAGCAAACAAGCACAGTTCTAGAACACAGCCAGGTGTCTTATGGGAATTTGGTAAGAATTACATGTTCACTGGATACAACAAATTGGAACTTATTCTTTGAGAAAGGCTCATTCAGATCTGGTGACACTTTTTTTTTTTTTAAACAGCTATCAGACATGATTTTCTAATTCCATTTTTTTTCTCTAAAGGAGAAAAATATCACTCGTGTGGTAAATAACAGAGTACTTTAAGCTTACAAAGGGAAATTTGGCCAATAGATTCCTAGGAAACCTATTTTTAAGAGCAGCATGCATATTATCCTTAGAGGTCTTCTCCTTCCATTTGCACTGCACATGAAGTCCAGCAGGATTTATTTTGACTGTTTACTATAAGGATGCACCTTCTTTTCAAATGCACATGGGACATTCTCCAGAATAAATCTCATATTAGGTCACAAATCAGGCTTCAGCAACTACAAAGATAGTGAAGTCCTACCATACATATTTCCTTTTTTAAAAATTTTTTTTACCATACATATTTTCTGCCAAAAAATGCTATGAAACTAGAACTTAACCACAAGAAAAATAATCAAGAAAGACCACAGATACATGGGGTTAAGCAACCTGCTATTAAACAATGAATGGGGGATGCCTGGGTGGCTCAGGGGTTAAGCGCATCTGACTGGCTCAGATCGTGATCCTGGGGTTTCGGGATCAAGTCTCACATTGGGCTTCTTGCATGGAGCCTGCTTCTCCCTCTGCCTGTGTGTCTGCCTCTCTCTTTCTGTGTCTCTCATGAATAAATAAAATCTTTAAAAAACAAAACAAGAGCAATGAATAGGTAAAACAGAAGAAGAATTCCTTCTTAAAGAAGAAATTTTAAAAATACATGGAAACAGAGGCACCTGGGTGACTCAGTCCATTGTGTGTCTGACTCTTGATTTTGGCTCAGGTGATGATCTTGGGTTTGTGAGATCGAGTCTTGCATTGGACTCTGTGTTCAGCTTGCACCCTGCTTGTCCCTCTCCTTTTTTCTTCTCTGCCTCTCTGCCCCTCTACCTTTTCTGTCTGTCGGCCTCTCTCTCTAATAAATAAATACAATCTTTAAAAAAAATACATGGAAACAAATGAAAATGAAAACACAGCAGTCCAAAAGCTTTCAGGTGCTGCAAAAGTGGTCCTAGAGAGGAGTATATAGCAATACAGGAGGCCTATTTCAAGAAGCAAGACAAGTCTCAAATAAACAACCCATCTTACACCTAAAGGAGCTAGAAAGAAAAAAACAAATGAAGCCTAAAGCCAGCAGAAGGAAGGAAATAATAAAGATAGAGCAAAAATAAGTGACACAGAAACTAAAAATAAAGTAGGACAGTCAGTGAAACTAGGAACTTGTTCTTTGAAAAAATTAATAAACCTTAAACCAGACTCATCAAAAAAAAAGAGAAAGGACTCAAACAAATAACATGACAAATGAGAGGGGAAATATAACAACCAATGCCACAGAGATATAAACAATTGTAAGAGAATATTGTGAATAACTATATGCCAACAAATTGGACAACCTAGAAGAAATGGAGAAATTCCTAGAAACATAAAACTACCAAAACTGAAATAGGAAGAAATGGAAAACTTGAGTGAACCAATAGCCAGCCTAGAAATTGAATTAGTAAAAAGAACAAAACAAAACAACAACAACATAAACCTCCCAACAAACAGAAGTCCAGGACCCGATGACTTTACAAGAGATTTCTGCCAAATTTAAAGAGTTAATATCTATTTAAAGAAGAGTTAATACCTATTTTCCTTATACTATTCCAAAAGATGGAAATGGAAAGAAAACTTCCAAATTCATTCCATGAGGTCAGCATTGCTCTAATACCAAAATCAGATAAAATACAACTAAAAACACAGAACTACAGACCAATATCCCTTATGAACACAGATGCAAAAAATTCTCAATAAAACTGTAGTAAACTGAATCCAACAATATATCAACAAAATCATTCACCATAATGAACTGGGATTAATTCCAGGGTTGTAGGGGGGCAGTCAGTCTTCACAAATGAATCAATGTGATACATCACATGAATAAGAGAAACAATAAGAACCATGTGATCCTTTCAATAGGTCCAGAAACAGCATTTGACTAAGTACAACATCCATTCAAGATTAAAAAAAAAAAAACCCTCAACAAAGTAGGTGTAGAGGAAACAAATCTCAATGCAATAAAGGCTGTCTATGAAAAAACCCACAACTAATATCACCTTCCTTGGGTAAAAACTGAGAGTTTTTAGGAGGTCAGGAACACGACAGGGTTGTTCACTCTCACCACCTACATTCAACAGAGTACTGGAAGTCTCAGCCTCAGTAATCAGACAACGAAAGGAAACAAAAGGCATCCACGTTGTCAAGGAAGAAGTCAAATTTTCACTATTTGCAGATGACATGATACTCTATATAGAAATCCCTAAAGGCCACCAAAAAACTGCTAGAACTGATACACAAGTTCAGTAAAGATACAGGGTACAAAGTCAACATACAGAAATCTGTTGCATTTACGTACATCAGTAATGAAGCAACAGAAAGAGAAATTAAAGACTCAACCCCATTTACAATTGCACCAAAAACAATAAGATCCTAAGAATACACCTAACCAAAGAGGTGAAAGATCTGTACTCTGAACACTGTAAAACACTGGTGAAACAAAGCGAAGAGCACACAATGAAGTGGAAAGGCATTCCATACTCTTGAGTTGCAAGGGCAAATATTGTTAAAAATTCTATACTATCCAAAGCAATCCCTGTCAAAATGCCACCAGCATTTTTCACAGAGCTGGAACTAATGATCATAAAATGACCAAATGGAAGTACGAAGACCTCGAATAGTGAAAGGGATCACAAGGGAAAGGGGGAAACTGAGTGGGGAAAAATTATAGAGGGAGACAAACCATGAGAGACTCCTAACTCTGGGAAACAAAGAAAAGGTTGTAGAAGCGGTGGTGGGCAGGGGGATGGGGTGACTGGGTGATGGGCATTGAGGAGGACACTTGATAGGATGAGCACTCAGTGTTATACTGTATGTTGACAAATTGTATTTAAGTGAAAATAATAATAAAATAAAAAATAATAATAAAAGAAAAGAAAAGCTGGAGGCGTCACAATTCCAGACTTCAAGCTATATAATACAAAGCTGTAGTGATCAAAACAGTATGGTACTGGTACAAAAATAGATACATAGATCAATAGAAAGAAAATCCAGAAAGGAACCCACAACTGTATGATCAATTAATCTTTGTCAAAACATTCCAGTTTGCAATGGAAAAAAGACTGTCTTTTGTGACAAATGGTGTTGGGAAAACTGGACAGAGACATGCAAAAGAATGAAACTGGACCACTTTCTTACACCATGCACAAAATAAGTTCAGAATGGATTCAAGACCTAAAACCATAAAAATCCTAGAATAAAACACAGGCAGCAAATTCCTTGACATTGGCCATAGCAACTTCTATTTTTTTTAAAGATTTTATTTATTTATTTATTTATTTATTTATTTATTTATTTATTTATTTATGAGAGAGAGTGCAGAAGCAGGGACAGAGAGGGAGAAGGAGAGGCCAACTCCCCACTGAGCAGGGTCCCAGATGCAGGGCTCAATCCCAGGAACCTGAGATCATGACCTGAGCCGAAGGGAGACGATTAACCAACTGAGCCACCCAGGTGGCCCGTAACATCTGACACACCTCCCGAGGCAAGGGAAACCAAAGCAAAAATTAACCACTGGGATTTCATCAACATAAAAGTCTTCTGCACAGGAGAAAAGGGAACCCTCTTACACTGTTGGTGGGAATGTGAACTGGTGCAGCCACTCTGGAAAACTGTGTGGAGATTCCTCAAAGAGTTAAAAATAGACCTGCCCTACGACCCAGCAATTGCACTGTTGGGGATTTACCCCAAAGATTCAGATGCAATGAAACGTCGGGACACCTGCACCCCGATGTTTCTATCAGCAATGGCCACAATAGCCAAACTGTGGAAGGAGCCTCGGTGTCCATCGAAAGATGAATGGATAAAGATGTGGTTTATGTATACAATGGAATATTACTCAGCAATTAGAAACGACAAATACCCACCATTTGCTTCAACGTGGATGGAACTGGAGGGTATTATGCTGAGTGAAATAAGTCAATCGGAGAAGGACAAACAGTGTATGTTCTCATTCATTTGGGGAATATGAATAATAGTGAAAGGGAATATAAAGGAAGGGAAAAGAAATGTTGGGAAATATCAGGAAGGGAGACAGAACATAAAGACTCCTAACTCGGGGAAACGAACTAGGGGTGGTGGAAGGGGAGAAGGGGAGGAGGGCGGGTGTTGGAGGGGAATGGGTGACGGGCACTGAGGTGGACACTTGACGGGATGAGCACTGGGTGTTTTACTGTATGTTGGTAAATTGAACACCAATAAAAATTAATTAAAAAAAAGTCTTCTGCACAGTGAAGGAAACAATCAACAAAACTAGAAGGCAATCTATGGAATGGGAGAAGATATTTGTGAATGATATATCTGATAAATAATATCCAAGATATATAAAGAACTTATAAAACTCAACATCCCAAAACCAAATAATGCAATTAAAAATGGACAGAAACATGAACATTTTCCCAAGGAAGACGTACAGATAGTTGACAGACACATGAAAAGATCAACATCACTGATCACAGGAATGCAAATCAAATGTACAATGAGCTGTTGCTTTACACCTGTAAGAATCACCAAAATTGACACTACAAGAAACAGTAGGTGTTGAGGATGTGGAGAAAGGGGACCCTCTTGCACTGTTGGTGGGAATGCAAACTGGTGCAGCCACTCTGGAAAACAGTATGGAAGTTCCTCAAAGAGCTAAAAATAGAACTACCCTATGATCTACCAACTGCACTACTAGGAACTTACCCAAAGAATATAAAAATACTAATTCAAAGGGGCACATGCACCCCAATGTTTATAGCTGCAATAGTCAAAGTAGGGGAACAGCTCAAGTGTCCATTGACTGATGAATGGATAAGGAAGATGTGGTATGTACACACAATGGAATATTACTCAGCCATAAAAAGAATGAAATCCTGCTATTTGTGCCAGACATGGCTGGAGCTAGAAAGTATTATGCTAAGTGAAATAAGTCCATCAGAGTAAGACAAATACCATATGATTTCACTCATATGTGAAATTTAAGAAACAAACCAAGTGAGCAAAGGGAAAAGAGAGAGAGGGGGGCAAACCAAGAAACAAACACTTCACAATAGAGAACAAACTGATGGTTACCAGAAGGGAGGCTGGTGGGGGGATGGGTTAAATAGATGAGGGGGATCAAGGAGTGCACGTACTGTGACGAGCACCAGGTGTTGTATGGAAGTGCTGAACCACTACATTGTACGCCTGAAACTAATACTACACTATATGTTGACTAACTGGAATTCAAATAAAAACTTTTATAAAAAAAAAAGAGTATAAAAAATGGGACACTAGGGTGGCTCAGTGGTTGAGCATCTGCCTTTGGTTCTGGTCATGATCCCGAGGTCTTGGGGTTGAGTCCCCATCGGGGTCCCTGCAGGGAAACTGCTTCTCCCTCTGCCTGTGTCTCTGCCTCTCTCTCATGAATAAATACACATAATGTTTTTTTTAAAGGAGCATAAAAAAGAATAGAAATAAAAAATATCTGGGATTGATTTTACACTAATGATCATTTTACAAATAGCTTTATTGGGATATCATTTATATACCATACAATTCATCCATTTAAAGTGTACAATCTAAATTGTACAATTTAATGGGGTTTTTTTAGTGTATTCAGAGAGATCTGAAACCATCACCACAATATTAGAACATTTCGTCATCTCAAATCCCCTGCCCTTCAGCAATTACCCTCCCATGCTCTGCAGCCTGTAGCAACCACTAACCCAGTTGGTCTCTGTAGATTTCCCTTCTCTGGACTTTCATGTGAATGAAACCACATAACATGTAGTCTGTTGTGATTGGCTTCTTTCTCTCCGTGTATTTTCAAGTTTCATCCATCCCTTTGCATTCATTAGCACTTCATTCCTTTGCATTGCCGAATGATATTTCTTTGTGTGGAGGTACCACATTTTGTTTTCCATTCAACTACTGATGAGTATTTGGGTCGATTCTACCCTTTGAGCTATTCTGGATAACAGTACTATAAAAATTCATTATGAGTTTTTGTATGGACATATGTTTTCATAATTCTCAGGCATGTACTGAGGAGTGGAACTGATGGGTATATGGTAACATTATGTTGGGGAACTGGTGGACTGTGTTCCAAAGCAGCTGTACCATTTTACATTCCCACTGGCAGTATATGAGAATTCTTTTTTTTTGGAGACTTATTTATTTATTTTTAATTGAAATTCGATTTGCCACCGTATACTATAACACCCAGTGCTGATCCCGCCAAGTGCCCCCCTCAGTGCCCGTCACCCAGTCACCCCATCCCTGCCTACCTCCCCTTCCACTACCCCTTGTATGTTTCCCAGAGGTAGGAGTCTCTCATGTTCTGTCTCCCTCTCTGATTTTTCCTACTCATTTTCTCTATTTCCCCTATGATCCCTATCACTATTTCTTATATTCCCCAAATGAGTGAGACCATAGGATGATGGTCCTTCTCTGATTGACTTACTTCACTCAGCATAATACCCTCCAGTTCCATTCATGACGAAGCACATGGTGGGTATTCGCCATTTCTGATGGCTGAGGAATATCCCACTGTACACATAGACCACATCTTCTTTATCCATCATTTGTCGATGAACACTGAGGCTCCTTCCACAGTTGGGCTATTGTGGACATTGCTGCTGTGAACATTGGGGTACAGGTGTCCTGGCGTTTCACTGCATCTGTGTCTTTGGGGTAAATCCCCAGCAGTGCAATTGCTGGGTTGTAGGGCAGGTCTATTTTTAACTCTTTGAGGAACCTCCACACAGTTTTCCAGAGTGGCTGCACCAGTTCACATTCCCACCAACAGTGCAAGAGGGTTCTCACTTCTCACATCCTCTCCAACATTTGATGTTTCCTGTTTTGTTAATTTTCGTCACTCTCACTGGTGAGATGGTATCACATTGTCGTTTTGATTTGTATTTCCCTGATGGCAAGTGATGCAGAGCATTTTCTCATGTGCTTGTTGGCCATGTGTATGCCTTCCTCTGTGAATTTTCTGTTTGTGTCTTCTGCCCATTTTATGATTGGATTGTTTGTTTCTTGGGTGTTGAGTTTAATTGATTGTTTCTTGGGTGTTGACTTTCTTCACAGAGTTGGAACAAATAATATTAAGATTTGTGTGGAATCAGAAAAGACCCTGAATAGCCAGGAGAATATTGAAAAAGAAAACCGGAGCTGGGGACAACACAATGCCGGATTTCATGTTGTACTACAAAGCTGTGATCATCAAGACAGTGTGGTTCTGGCACAAAAAGAGACACATAGATCAATGGAACAGATTAGTGAATCCAGAAGTGAGCCCTCAACTCTATGGTCAACTAATATTCGACAAAGCAGGAAAGACTATCCACTGGAAAAAGGACAGTCCCTTCAATAAATGGTGCTGGGAAAATTGGACATCCACGTGCAGAAGAATGAAACTAGGCCATTCTCTTACACCAGACACAAAGATAAACTCAAAATGGATGAAAGATCTCAATGTGAGACAAGATTCCATCAAAATCCTAGAGGAGAACACAGGCAACACCCTTTTTGAACTTGGCCACAGCAAATTCTTGCAAGAATATATGAAGGCAAGGGAAACAAAAGCAAAAATGAACTACTGGGACTTAATCAGGATAAAAGGCTTCTGCCCAGCAAAAGAAACACCCTACAAAATGGGAGAAGATATTTGCAAATGGCATATCAAATAAAGGGCTAGTATCCAAGATATATGAGTATTCTGATTTTTCCACATCCTGGTTAACAATTGTTTTCTGATCCTTTGTAGTTACCCTAGTGTGTATGCCATAGTATCTCACACGGTTTTGTCTTGCATTTCCCTGGTGATTAGTGATATCAAGCACCCTTTTGTGCACTCATTGGCCATGTGTATATCTTCTTTGGAGAAATGTCTATTCAAATTCTTTGCCCAATTTTTAGTTGAATTGTCTTCTTGTTATTGAATTGTAAGAGTTCTCTATGTATTTTGGACAGTACATGCTTATCAGGTATATGATTTGCAATTATTTTGTCTGATTCTGTGGGTTGTCTTTTCACCCTATTGTTGGTGCCCCTTAAAGCACAAGAGTTTTTAATTTCAATCAAATATAATTTGTCTAGGGGATCCCTGGGTGGCGCAGCGGTTTGGCGCCTGCCTTTGACCCAGGGCGCGATCCTGGGGACCCGGGATCGAGTCCCACATCGGGCTCCCGGTGCATGGAGCCTGCTTCTCCCTCTGCCTGTGTCTCTGCCTCTCTCTCTCTCTCTCTCTCTGTGTGTGTGTGTGTGACTATAATAAATAAATAAAAAAAACCAAATATAATTTGTCTATTGTTACTATAGTTGCTTGTGCTTTTGGTGCCATATTTATGAAGCCCTTGCCAAATCCAAGGTCATGAAGATTTTCCTCCATGTTTACTTCCAAGCATTTTATAGTTTCAGCTCTTAATATTGGTCTTTGATCCATTTTGAGTTAATTTTTGCATATGGTGGGAGTTAAGCGTCCAACTTCATTTTTTGCATGTGGATATGCACTTGTCCTGGCACCATTTGTGGAAGAGACTATCCATTCACCATTGGATGACCTTGGTGCCCATTTCAAAAGTTAACCAAGAGATGGATGAGTTTATCTCTGGACTCTCAACTCAATTAAATGATTTATATGTCTATCCTTGTGCCAGAAGCACACTGTTCCTCCTATACAGTTCTAGTCCCTTTTCCCCCTTTGTGTCATCTTATTGCAATAGTGTACTTACTAACTATATTTTTAATTATTCCTTATAACCTATCTATTAATGTTACAAACCCAATAATATACTGTTATAATTATGACTTTGCCATCTCCAATCATCCTCTTAGCCCATTAATAGCTTTGCTCCAACCCACCTCCTTTGTGTCACTATATTTTCATAGATCTTCTTGCATGAATGTTTCTTCAGTTGTTTTTGGTCTTAGGACCATCCCCAGAGGCCTTTGAATTTTTAAAATTATTTACCAGTTTCACTGAAGAGCAGGCAAGAAGGTCTCATGCTGTTACATGGGAAGTTTATCTTCCAATTATGATTTTCCAGAGTTTTACACATTTTAACTTCAAAGTATAAATTGTAGTCATTTTATATGTAGTCATTTGGTGGGTCACCCTCATCAAATCTTTTAATTTGGCACAGTCCTGTTTGGTTAGAGGGAAAAATTAAGATGGCTAATGTTCATGTTCACCTTCAAGTCAAAGGCATTGGTAAATAATTTGTTTTAAACTGTAGATCTGCTGGTTCTGATTAAAGAGTAACAGGCTTACTCTCACCAAGGACGCAGAGCCAATCATTTCTGAGCTCTGACACAACTTACAACCTCGAAATACATAGGAGATAGTGCCTGTAAGCCAGCACTTCCTCCTCATGAGGTGTGTGCTGAAGATCTTTTCTTCCAAGTGGCAGCTGAAGCATATGAAAATCCTGGTATGAGAAATTCCATTAATGCAACCTACAAACCATGCACCCCAGCAAAACTAATCCCAGTACTGTTTCAGTCCACAGTTCTTGAAATAACTCAAATTTTGATAGGAAAATGACAAAGCTTCATATTCAATGATATTTTCTATTCACAAATAACAGACTGATGCAGGTTCACCAGGTGCAATGGCCAAGAAAGAATTTGTGAGATGTTTTACAAGGCAAAAAATGTTTTTTTTTGTTTTGTTTTGATTTTGTTTTTGTTTTTGTTTTTGTTTTTGTAGCATGGGAACAGGACCTGTGGCAGAGAGAGTTGCATTGTGATTGTGAGGAGTAATTGATTATATAGTGTTTTCTATCCTATAGAGGCGAAGGTGATGCTAGGGCTCCAGGAAATTGAGTCTATAAGCTGCTGAAGGTCTCACTATTATTAAGATTGTCTTTTGCTTGTAAATCATTAAGACAGTTATAAACTGTAGAAGAATTTTATGTTCTGCATGACTGTGATCTTTATCACTTGACCATTTGTTTCTCCCCCCTGTTTTTGTTCTTAGGCAATCAACGTGTTATACGTAATCCATCCTGGGGGGTGGGGTGAGAATGTTACACAAAACCATCCTGGAGAATGTGGTAATTTGGGGAGGCAGCAGCTCACATTTGGCCCTCAGCTTGCCTTTTGCCCTCTCATCAGAATGGGCGTAGGGGAGCATTATTTAGTATCACTACCAACCATATCTTTGACATTTAAGGATTTGGTTCTAGAGTAGATGAACTTTAATTAGGCAAAAGTATCTCTCAAGAGAAGTGGAAGGCAATTGGAGGTTGAAGGAGAATATAAATGTGGGCAGAGAGGGCAAAGAGAGAAATGAAGCCTGGACACATGTGGAGAAATAACATCTGTCAAATTCCTGGTGCAAAAAGACAGCTGAACATTTGACAAAAAAACAATTTCTATCAGTATACATGTTTGTTCTCTGGTGGCATGAAGTAACAACCCACCACCATCATTCATTTGACCACTCCACAAAGTTTGCAACTCACAAATGCCCTGGGGGTGTGCCATTTGGAATACTTCAAACAAAAGTCCTACAGCCTGCATGTGGTTTGGATGCAGCTGCTTAGACCTGAGTGAGATTGTGTGGGTCCAACAGAAACAGGGAATTTGTGACTGCAAGAATATAAGACTCCTACATGCCCCAGAAATCCCAAAGAGATAGTCATTTCTCACTCCGCATCTCACATATCACGTGGGGAGGTTTAGCCAAATAAGAATCGCAGGAGAGGGTCATTAATAGTTGAGAACTTGGTTTAAATATTTTCAGATAGTTAATTGTTCTTCTGAGATTGAAATTTGAAACTTTTGAATGTGGTCCCGATATTAAAATCAGTTGAAGATCAAACATTTTTCTTTATGTCAGAATTCATTTCCATGTTAAAAAATAATATATCTGGGTGCCTGGGTGGCTCAGTGGTTGAGCTGCTGCCTTTGGTTCAGGTCGTGACCCTGGGGTCCTGGGATCAAGTCCCACATCAGGCTTCCCACACAGAGCCTGCTTCTCCCACTGCCTATGTGTCTGTCTCTCTGTGTCTCTAATGAATAAATAAGTAAAATCTTTAATATAATATATATAATATATATAATATATATAAAATAATATATAGATCATCAATTCCTAGGTAAACACAAAAGCCTGTTTTAATCTATAATATAACTGAACCATTCATGAACTGCCCCCTCAACAGCCCACCAAAAAAGAGAGGGATAGAGGAAAGGAGAGAAAGAGAGACAGACAGACAGAAAGAGAGAAAAGAAAAGGAATGGAAAGTAAAGAATAAGATAACTTTCAGGGTTTCTACAATAAAAGCGTCTTCAAGATATTTCATCTGTTTGCTTCATTGAGTTTGATTATTGGTCAAAGGAGTTCAAAACAAAAGCAAATACTGAAATATATATTACTTCTGAGAATCTGGTTTTTTGATGATTCTTTCCTTAAGGACTAGACTTGTGTATCATTTTTGAGAATTCAATGCAACCACAGAAACCAAAATTTTAATGACACCATGATCTAGGAATGATTATTAGTACTTTGACATTATTAATATCTTCCTTTCAGGTTGCTTTCTGTGAAGTTAATACCTGTTTTAAAATATATTTATTAGTGGCAAAAGACAAAGTAAATCTATCTCAAACTTTTTATTTAAAAAAGTGTTGGCCTGGTATTTAGATCCTTTGACCCTACTCATGCATTCTTGATAATCACCGTGTTGTTATACAGCCCCTTGAATCCAAACTTGGTCGAAGAGTCTACTGCTTTCCTTTCCTAGCCCTGTTCTGTGAAATTAGGAAAGAATCCACTCCAAAACCAATCCAATACTTCTATCTCTTGATTGGAGATGGATTTGAGAGAGAGAGAGAGAGAGAGAGAGAGAGCATGAGCTGGGGTGGGGGAGTGGTGGAGTGAGAAGAAGCAGCAGGCTTCCACTGAGCTGGGAGCCCAATGTGGGGATCGATCCCCACCAAAGGCAGATGCTTAACCAACTGAGCCACCAAGGTGCTCTCTTCTATCTCTCTTTTAAATTATTTGCCAATTGGCTATCTAACTTGAAAACCTGTGAATTTTCTAGATAATTTGAATTTCAATCATGATTTTGTTCATTTAGCTAACCTGAATATGATTAACACAATTTTGCCTACATTTTATCAAGTCCATAGTATGTAAGGATTTTCTCTTAGTTCATTATAAGATGAATTGGGAAATGAGAAATCTCCCTCATCCTGGAAATAGCCACAAGGAGGAGGCATAGCCCTTAGGTGTTAGCAGCCAAGGTTAATTTCTGGAGGTACAGCCACACCAGCTTGTCCACCCATATCACATAATACAATTTATAAACCGTTCACAGCCCATTTGGTCAGTGGTTGTATCATTTTCTCTTACCCTACAACAAATAGCTCCTCATTATTCTTTTATCCACAACCTAAATATTAATGAAGGTAGGATGATAATTACAAAAGTTTATGTTTACTGAGTATTTACTATCTTCCAAATATTCCACTTACATGGATTATATCCAATCTCATCACAAGACTAAAAGTCAAGTACACAATTCTCCACATTCTACAGATACAGACCTCTGGGGTCAGAGTCCTGACAAGGCCTGAGTACATGAATCGTCCCCATTCTGCACATTGCCTGGGGATGGCTGGAGCACAGAACCGTGGGAAAGCAAAATAATTGCTGAGTATTGTTGCTGTTCCATGTGGCCCAAGGGCAAATCCAAAGTGTTTTTACCACCCAAAATTGTAGTCCAATTACTTCTCTTTTGCACACATTTTAGTCTTTCTCATCAAAAAACAAAGAAGGAATATTAACAAAGCAAGTCATGGAGAAGACAAAAGACCTATTTTTCCCCCACTTCTAATAGTTAGAGGAAGTGCCCAGATAAATTTGCCAGCAGACTCCCCCCCCCCACAAATTTCCTCAATGCCAAGAATTTTTACAGCTCCAGAATTTTTTGCCTACTAATAGAATATTAATTCTGAATAATTTAGGGTATTTAAGTCAATACCATGTGATGATATAATAAGTCTTATTCTAATTAGTGCCAATAAATGTAAAAAAATACTAAAACATCAGTGCTGAATTTTAGTCTGAAGCTTGCAGCATGTTGTTACAAACATTCTAACCTAAGGGCTCTAGGACTTCAGTGAGCATTTGGTTTCTGTCTTCCTACAGTTTTCAGATCTTGAGGAATGTTGCTCTAGATGTCCCTAAGAGGAGGAGATGGTTCTGCTACTGCTGCTCTCCTCTGTGCCTGGTAATCCCTGTTCCATTAGGAAAACTGTGTGGTAGAGGAAGGGGGGCTCACTAGCCTCCCGAGAAGGTTCTAACTGTGGGTCTTGATCTACTGTTTGAGGACACGACTTCTATTCCTTTAAAGTAAGGGAAACTAGATACTAAAACAAACAAAAATGAAAAACATAAACAAAAACCCCACCTCTAAATATTAGCTAAGCTATCAACCTCAAAGAATTTTCATAGCAAGCTGTAGGTCTCAGTGCATGAGGAACTCTTGGTTGGCAAAATTGCCACCAAATGTTGACATAGAAGAAACAGAGGAGGCATCTGCAGGACTAATGTGTTTTCCCAGGATCCTTCCATGAGAATTGCTTGAACCATCTGTTAAAAATGCATATGCCCTGGGCTCCACTTTAAATCAAACCGGCATCTCTTGGCAAACCTTCACTTTCTGGCAAATCCCCCAGGTTAATACTTTTGCACACTTACTTGTGAAAACCACAAGCATTGATTCATTCTGTCTTACTGACAGCGCGGTGGGGCATTTCCCCCAAGTGGGGGAATGAGAAGCCCATACACTTCCTGTTTTGTGCAGATCTCAGGCTGTCAGAGTAATGCTATCAGCTTCAAACGCCTGGGGGCACTCACCTGAACGCTGATGAACTTCCCACAGGCATCTCCCCTTTCCAAACCAATGTTACAATTGGACTGACCTGTATGAATCTTATTATGATTGCAAGATGCCTGTCAGCAAATTGTAAAACAGAAGTTTGTTATTACAAGGCCTGGAAAATACACGCATACCTGGGCTGCACGGGGAGGTCTCAGGTAGAGAAAGAGGGTCAGATCAATTGTTGGATGAATTCTCCTTGCTCTCAAAAATCCTTACACATTAAATTTTCCAGTAAAGAATTTTCACCAGAAAGTTCATCAAGTATTTCTACTTTCTTTGTTTGAAACTCCCAGTTTGTCTTCTTCTGAGGAGCAGAAGCATGTGGCTGAGTGAAAGTGGATGCTGACAACTCATCTGTTGCTTTAGAATAAGTGTCAGCCGTGGGTGAGAATGATCAGAACATGCAGACACCTCCTTTGTGATTTTTTTCTAGATGTGTTTCTAGCATCATTTGTCATTTCTTTTGACATTCTTCAAAATATGATTCTTTTCTTCTTTACATAAATGTTCACTTCCTTGCATTTTCTTGCAGCAAATTACCTTCTCCAAAATTTCTGTGCATCAGTCTTCAAGGAGAATGAGTAAAGCTTGATGCTTCACCCCCCACACATCAATCAAGGCTGGTGAGGACTCTTTGCAAATATTTTTTCAATCTGATCAGTATCATTCAAAATCTTACAGGGAGAAGAAAATACAGAAAAGAAAAATCACATAGCGCTCTTACTATTTTGACTCTAACATTTAAACATTAGGTATACATTAAACAATACATACACGAAGCATAAATGTAATAGCACAACAATGGAAGACATGACCCTTGGAAGATATCACCTCATATCCAACACCAAGTGGAGCACACATGTGTCAGTGAATGACTGCACACCCACGTTTCCCAAGTACACATCCCTGCAAAGCACAATGCCTATTAAAGGAAAAGTAAGTAAAATGGGCTAGCTTGGAATTTATATATTATTTATTTAGCTAGTTAGTTTCAAGTTTTAATTTAAATTCTAGTTAGTTAATATACAGTATCATGTTGTATTCAGGAATAGAATTTCATGATTCATCACTTATATATAACACCTAGTGCTCAACACAAGTGCCCTCCTTACTGCCAATCATCTACCCACTCCCTACTCACTTCTCATCCAGCCACCCTCAGTATGTTCCCTATAGTTAAAAGTCTCTTATGGTTTATTTTCTTCTCACTTCTCCCCGCCTCCACCAATATATTCAACTATTTTGTTTCTTAAATTACACATATGAGTGAAATCATATGGTATTTGTCTTTCTCTGACTTATTTCACTTAGCATAATACATTCTACCACTTTCCATGTTGTCGTTGTTGCAAATGGCAAGATTTCATTATTTTTGATAGCTGAGAAGTATTCCATTATGTAATATATATTCTATTCTATTCTGTTATATATATATTATGTAATCATTTTATATATTACATTATCACAATTTCTTTATCCATTCATCAGTCATAGCCATTTGGACTATTTCCATAATTTGGCTACTGTTGATAATGCTGCTATAAACATCATGGTGCATGTGCCCTTTGAATCATTATTTTTGCTTGTAAATAAATACCTCGTACTGTAAGTGCTGGATTACAGGGTAGTTCTTGTTTTACTTTTCCATACTATTTCCCAGAGTGGCTGCACTAGTTTGCATTCCCATCAACAATACTTGCATTGGACAAAATACACTTTAAAACAAAGACTGTAACAAGAGATGAAGAAGGGTATCACATAATAATAAAGGGAATAATCCAACAAGAAGATATAACATTCATAAATATTTCTGCACCCAACATGGTAGCACCCAAATTCATTCAACACTTAATAGCAGACATCAAGGAATTATTCAATAATAATACAATAATAGTAGCAGACTTTACATCCACACTTGTATCAATGGACAGATAATCTAAACAGGACATTAAGGAAACAATGGCTTTCAATGGATCAGATGGACTTAATAGATACATTCAGACCATTCCATCCTAAAACAGCAGAAAACACATCCTTGTCAAGTGCACATGGTATGTTCTCCAGACAGATCATGTTTTAGGCCACAAAAGAGGCCTCAACAAATTCAACAAGATCAAAGTTATACCGTGTACATTTTCTGGTCACAACAGCTATGAAACTGAAGTCAACCAGAAGAAAAACTCTGGAAATACATGGAGGTTAAATAACATGCTCCTAACATGTCCACCAGAAAATTTTAATGGTACATAGAAACAAATGAACATGAAAACATAATGGTCCAAAATCTTTGGGATGCAGCAAACATAATAAGGGCCTTAAGGGAAATATGCACAGCTAACATTATCCTAAGTGGGGAAGAACTGGAAGTTTTTCCTCCACAGGGAGGAATAAGACAGGGGTGTCTATTTTCACCAGTTTTATTCAACATAGTACCAGAAGTTCTAGCCTTAAAAATCAGAAAATGCAAAGAAATAAAAGTCATCCAAATCAGCAAGGACTATTCGCAGATGACATGATACTCTACCTAAAAAACTCAAAATTCTCCACCAAAGTATTGCTAGAACTGATAAAGGAATTCTGTAAAGTTGCAGTACATAAAATCAATATACAGACCCTGTTGCATTTCTACGCACCCATATTAAAGCAGCAGAAAGAGGAGTTAAGGAACCAATCCTATTTACACCTGCAGCCAAAATAATAAGATACCACGGAATAAGCCTAATAATAATAAGGAAATTTTCACAGCATTTTTCACAGAGATAGAACAAACAATCCTAAAATTTGAATGAAACCACAAAAGGCTCTAAACAGCCAAAGCAATCTTGAAAAAGAAAAGCAAAGCTGGATGCATCATAATTGTAGACTTCAAGTTAGAGTACAAAGCTGTAGTGATCAAAACAGTGCGTTATTGACCTAAGAAAACAGACACAGAGATCAATGGAACAGAATATAGGTCTACTGAAGTGAGAGAAACAAAAGCAAAAGTAAACGATTGGGACTCCATTAAAATAAAAAGACTTCTGCACAGTGAAGGAAACAATCAACAAAACTAAAAGGCAGCCTGCAGAACGGGAGAAGACATTTGTAAATGACATATCCGATAAAGAGCATTCAAAATACATAAAGAATTAATACAACTTAACATCAATAGCAGACATATTGAATTAAAATATGGACAGAAGACATGAACAGATGGTTTTCAAAGAAAGATATACAAATGGCCAGCAGATGCATGAGAAGATGCTCATTATCACTTACCATCAGGGAAATGCAAACCAAAACTACAATGAGATAGCAGCTCACACTGGTCAGAATGGCTAAAATCAACAACACAAGAAAAAAACAATTGTTGGCAAGGATGTGGAGAAAAGGGAATCCTCTTTCCCTGTTGGTGGGAATGCAGAGCCACTCCAGAAAACAGTACGGAGGTTCCTCAAAAAAGTCAATCAGAGAAATTTCCTATGATCCAGCAATTGCACTATTGGATATTTACCCAAAGGATACAAAATATTAATTCAAAGGGATATGTGCACACTGATGCTCATAGCTGCATTACCTACAATAGCCAAATTATGGAAATAGCCCAAGTGTCCATCAGTTGATGAATGAATAAAGAAGTAGTGGTATATATACAATAGAATATTACTCAGCCATAAAAAAGAATGAAATCCTACCATTTGCATTTGCAACAACATGGACAGAGCTAGACTGTATTATGCTATGTGAAATAAATCAGTCAGAGAAAGAAAAATATTTATGATTTCAGTTACATGTGGAATTTAAAAAGCAAAACAAGTGAACATTGGGGAAACAAAAGAGAGAGACAAACCAAGAAATAGACCCTTAACTATCAGGAACAAACTTTCTGACAGTTACCAGAAAGGATATTGGTGGTGGGGGTGGTGAGTTAAACAGGTGATGGGTATCAAGGAGTCCACTTGCTGTGATGAGCACCCGATGATGTATGGGATTGTTGAATCACTATATCATATACCTGAAACTAATATGACACTGTATGTTTACTAACTGAATTTAAATAAAAATTTTTAAAAAGAATGTCTACTCTCAGAACTTTTATTAAACACAGGACTAAAAGTCCTAGCCATAGCAGTTGGACAAGAAAAGGAAATGAGGCATCCATTTTGATAAAGAAGAAGTTAAACTGTCACTATCTGCAGAGGACATACCATATACATAGAAAACCCTAAAGACTCCACCAAAACACTGGTAGAAGTAATAAATGAAATTCAGTAATGTTTCAGGATACAAAATTCATATGCAGCAATCAGTAACAAATAATGAAGTACCAGAGGGAGAAATTAAGAATACCAGTTACTATTGTCCCCAAAATAGTAGAATATGTAGGAATAAATTAACATTGTAAATATTTATGCTGCTAACGTGGGAGCAGTCAGTTATACAAAACCAATTAATAACAAAATTAAAGAAACACACTGATAATATGACAATAATAGGGGACTTCAATACCCCACTCACTTCAATACCCCACTCACAGCAATGGACAGACAATCTAAGCAGAAGATTAACAAGGAAACAAGGACTTTGAAGGACACACTGGACCAGATGGACCTCAGAGATATAGTCAGAGCATTCCATCCTAAAGCAAGAGAATACCATTCTTCTCAAGTGCACATGGAACATTCTCTGGAAAAGACCACATTCTGGGTCACAAATCAGGTCTCACCCAATCCCAACACTGTGATTATTGCCTGCATATTTTCAGACCACAGTGCTTTATATCTTGAACTCAATCACAAGAGGAAATTCTGAAGGAACTTAAATACTAAGAGGTTAAAGAGCATTCCACTAAAGAAAGAATGGGTCAACCAGGAAATCAAAGAAATTTAACAGTTCATGGAAGCAAATGAAAATGAAAACACAGCAGTTCAGAACCTTTGGGATGCAACATAGGCTTTCCTAAGAGGGAAGTACATAGCAATACAGGCCTTCCTCAAGAGGAAGAAAAGTCTCAAAAAAAAAAAAAAAAAAGAAAGAAAAAAAAAGAAAAGTCTCACCTACACAAGCTAAACTTACACCTAAAGGAGCTGGAAAAAGCCCAGCAAATAAAGCCTAAACCCAGCAGAGAAAAGAATAGATAAAGATAAAAGCAGAAATCGATGAAATAGAAATGAAAAGAACAGTAGAACAGAATGAAACTAGAAGCTGGTTTCCTGAAAGAATTGTAAGATAGATAATACCTTTGCCAGATTTATCAAAATAAAAGAAAAAAAGAGGGAGAGAAAGAGAGAGAGAGAGAAAGAGGAATCAAATGAATGAAATCAGGAATAAAACAGGAGAAAACACAACCAATACCCAAGAAATACAAAGAATTATAAGAATATATTAGAGGAAATATATGCTAGCGAATTAGGCAATCTGGAAGAAATGGATGCATTCCCTGAAATATATAAACTACCAAAACTGAAACAGCAAGAAATAGAAATCTGATAGAGCCATAACCAGCAAGGTAATTGAAGCAGTAATAAAAAAACTGCCAACAAGCCAGAGTCCAGCACCAGATGGCTTCTCCGAGGAATTCTACAAACCATTTAAAGAAGAATTAATACCTATTCATCTGAAGCTGTTTCAAAAGATAGAAATGGAAGGAAAACTTCCCAACGTGTTCCAGGAGACCAGCATTACCTTGATCCCCAAATCAGGAAAGACCCCATGAGAAAGGAGGATTACAGACGAGTATCCTTGATGAACAAGGATGCCAACATTCTCACCAAGGTACTGGCCATTAGGATCTAACAGCACATGAAAAACTCACCACGACCAAGTGGGAGTTATTCCTGGCCTGCGAGGGTGGTCAGCACATGCAAATCAATCAATGTGATAGGTCATATCAATAAAAGAAAGGACAAGAATCATATGATCCTCTCAGTTGATACAGAAAGGGCATTTGAAAAAACACAGCATCCTTTCCTGATTAAAACTCCCCACAGTGTAGCGATAGAGGGAACATATGTTAATACCATAAACACCATATTCGAAAAGCCCGCAGTGAATATCTTTCTCAATGGAGAAGAACTGAGAGCTTTCTCCAAATGTCAGGAATACAACAAAGATGTCCACTCTCAGCACTGTTGTTCAACACAGTACTAGAAATCCTAGGCTCAGCAATCAGACAACAACAACAACAACAAGAACAACATCATCATCCAAATTGGCAAAGAAGTCAAATTCTCACTCTTTGCAGATGGCAGGACACTTTATGAGGAAAACCCAAAAGATTCCACCTCAAAATTGCTAGATCTCATATAACAATTCAGAAACATGGGAGGATATACAATCAATGCACAGGAAAGAGTTGCATTTCTACACACTAACAATGGGACAGAAGAAAGAGAAATTAACAAATTGATCCCATTTACAATTGCACCAAAAACCATAAGATCCCCAGGAATAGGCCTAATGAAAGAGGTAAAGGATCTGTACTCTAAAAACCGCAGAGCACTTATGAAAGAAATGGAGGAAGACACAAAGAGATGGAAAAATATTCTATGGCCACAGTTTAGAAAAATAAATATTGTGAAAATGTCTATGCTACCCAGAGCAATCTACATATGCCATTTGATCCCTATCAAAATACCATCGGCATTTTTCACAGAGCGGGAACAAGTAGTCCTAAAACTTGTATGGAACCAGAAAAGACCTGACTAGCCAGAAAAATGTTGAAAAAGAAATCCAATGATGGTGACATCATGATGTCCTGACTTCAAGCTATATTACAAAGCTGTGATCATCAAGACAGTTTGGTACTGGTGCAAAGCCTGACACCCAATCAATGGAACAGAATAGAGAACCCAGAAAGGGAATAGAGGGGAAGGGAGAAGAAATGGGTAGGAAATATCAGAAAGGGAGACAGAAAATGGAAGTCTCCTAACTCTGGGAAACGAACTAGGGGTGGTGGAAGGGGAGGAGGGCAGGGGGTGGGGGTGACTGGGTGGTGGGCACTGAGGGGGGCACTTGACGGGATGAGCACTGGGTGTATTTGGCAAATTGAACAGCAATAAAAAATAAATTAATTATTTAAAAAACACTACAGAACACTTGTGAAATAAACTGAGAAGACACTAAGAGGTGGAAAAATACCCATGGTCATGGATTAGAAGAATAAATATTGTGAAAATGTCAATGCTACCACGGCAATTTACACATTCAATGCAATGTCTATCAAAATCCCATGGACATTCTTCAGAGAGTTGGATCAAGTCACTTTAAGATTTGTGTGGAACCAGAAAAGACCCCGAATAGCCAGGGGAATATTAAAAAAAGAAGACCAGAGCCAGGGGTATCACAATGGCAGATTTCAGGGTGTACTACAAAGCTGTGGTCATCAAGACAGCGTGGTACCGGCACAAAAACAGACACATAGATCAATGGCACAGAATAGGGAACTCAGAAGTGGACCCTCAACTCTATGGTCAACTAATATTCGACAAAGCAGGAAAGACTATCCACTGGAAAAAGGACAGTCCCTTCAATAAATGGTGCTGGGAAAATTGGACATCCTCATGCAGAGGAATGAAACTAGACCATTCTCTTACACCAGACACAAAAATAAACTCAAAATGGATGAAAGATCTCAATGTGAGACAAGATTCCATCCAAACCCTAGAGGAGAAAATAGGCAACACCCTTTTTGAACTTGGCCACAGGAACTTCTTCTACATCCATGAAGGCAAGGGAAACAAAAGCAAAAATGAACTATTGGGACTTCATCAAGATAAGAAGCTTCTGCCCAGCAAAAGAAACAGTCAACAAAACTACAAGACAACCTACAGAATGGGAGAAGAGATTTGCAAATGACATAGCAGATAAAGGGCTAGTTTCCAAGATCTATAAAGAATTTATTAAACTCAACAGCAAAGAAACAAACAATCCATAATGAAAAGGGCAAAAGACATGAACAGAAATTTCACAGAGGAAGACATAGACATGGCCAACAAGCACATGATAAAATGCCCTGCATCACTGGCCTTCAGGGAAATACAGATCAAAACCACCATGAGATCCTACCTCACCCCAGTGAGAATGGGGGAAATTAACAAGACAGGAAACCACAAATGTTGGAGAGGATGTGGAGAAAGGGGAACCCTCTTGCACTGTTGGTGGGAATGTGAACTGGTGCAGCCACTCTGGAAAACTGTGTGGAGGTTCCTCAAAAAGTTAAAAATAGAGCTGCCCTGTGACCCAGCAATTGCACTGCTGGGGATTTACCCCAAAGTACAGATACAGTGAAACAGCGAGACACCTGTACCCCGATGTTTATGGCAGCAATGTCCACAATAGCCAAACCGTGGAAGGAGCCTCGGTGTCCATTGACAGATGAATGGATAAAGAAGATATGGTCTATGGGTACAGTGGGATATTAGCCAGTCATTAGAAACGATGAATACCCAACCCACCATTTGCTTCAATGTGGATGGAACTGGAGGGGATTATGCTGAGTGAAGTACATCAATTGGAGAAGGACAAACATTATATGGTTTCACTCATACGGGGAATATAAAAAATAGTGAAAGGGATTATAGGGGAAAGGAGAGAAAATGAGTGGGAAAAATCGGAGAAGGAGACAGAACAAGGGACTGGGAAATGAACAAGGGGCTGTGGAAGGGGAGGTGGCAGGGGGGACAGGGTGATTGGGTGACGGGCACTGAAGGGGGCACCTGACAGGATGAGTGCTGGGTGTTATAGTATATGTTGGCAAATTGAACTCTTTAAAAAAAAAAACAAATATATATAAAAGAAAATCAAAAATAACTTGGTAAATATAAGCCCTACTATATCAATAATTATATTAAATATAAATGGTGTAAGTACATCAATTAAAAGAGATTGGCAAAATGTATTGTAAAACACAACTCCAATAAATACTGTATACAATAAGCTCACTTCAAATATAAAGTTATAGGCAGACTGAAAGTAAGGTAAAAGTATGAATAAAACATTTGCCATGCAATTATCAATTACAGGAAAGCATAAGTAGATATATCAATATCAGATAAAGAAAATATGAGAAAAAAATTATCAAAACTAGAAACATTATATAATGATAAAAAGATCAATCCACCAAGAACACATAGCAGTCCTAAATGTGTATGCATTTAACAACAGAGCTGGAAAGCATATGGAGCAAAACTTGGTAGAAATAGTCAAATCCAGAATCTATAATAACAGTTGAAGGCTTAATACCCTACCCCCTCTCTCAGTAGAAATACATTGAACAGAATGCAAATGAAAATACAATATGAACAACTAGATAGAACACAGCAAGAATAAAAAAGAACTAAATAATACCATCAACCAACATGATCCTATCAGCATTAACAGAACAGTCCACTGAATAACAGCAGAAAACACAGTTTTTTGGGGGGTCCCCATAAAACATATATGAAAACAGACCATAGCCCAGGCCATAAAACAAACTTCCAAAAATTTTAAAAATGACAATCTTATATGGTTTGTTATCCTACCACAATGGTATCATACCAGAAATCAGTAATGGAAAGTTCAAAAACCTCCAAATACTTAAAAACTAAACACACTTTTAAATAACCATGGGCCAAAAGGAAAGTCTGAAGAAAATAATTAGTACATTTACATGAATAATAACAGAAATGCAGTGTTCCAGAATTTGGGGAATAATGCTAGAGCAGTACTTACAGGGAATTTAGAACCCTAAATCCATACTAGAAAAAAATAAAAAGTCTCAGATCAGTAATCTGCAGTCCATCTCAGAGTCTAGGAAAATGAAAACAAAATAAGCTCAAATCAATAAGGAGGAAACAATAACAGAAGTCAATAAACTTTTAAGCAGAAAAACAACAGAAAAACATCAATGAAACAGCTTGCTCTCCAATAAAATAATAAGATGGATATATAATGAAATATCTATCAAAATCCCAGCAAGATTTTTCATGGATATAAATAAGATTTTTCTAAAATTTATATGGAAAGGAAAAGGAAACAGAATAGTTTCTAAAACTTTGCAAAAGAAGAGTAAGAGGAATCATTGTATCTATTTTTAAAACTTATTGTATAACTGCGGTAATGAAGACTATACAGCAGAGGGATCGACGGATAGATAAGTATCATAGAGTCAAGAACCCAGAATCGATCCATGCAGAGATGCACAACTAATTTTTGACAACGATCAAAATCAATACAGGAAGGATAACTTTTTAGTCAAACGGTGCTGGAACAATGAGAAAAATCATCAGCAAATCTTTGACATCTAGGGCAAGGCAAAGAGTTCTCAGATTTGATACCAAAAGGTATAATCCAAAATAAGAAAATTTGGCTAAATGAACTTAATGAAAACTTAAAACTTTTGCATTGTGGAATACCCTGTTAAGAAGATTAAAAGAAAAAACACGGACAAGAGATATATTTGCAAATCACATATCTGACAAAGGATTAGTACTCAGAATATTTTTTAAACTGTCAAAACTGAATAGTAAACAATAAACAATTTAATTAGAAAATAGGCAAGAGACATTAACTGATATTTCACCAAAGAAAATATACTTGTGGAAAACAAGCACATGAAAAAATGTTAAATATCACTGGCAACTTAAAAATTCAAATTAAACCACATTTATATATCAATACACATTTATTAGAATGGCTAAAATAAAAAAAAATAGTGAAACACCAAATACTAGTGAGGATGTAAAGAGAAACTGGATTACTCATACACTGGTGGATGGAGTGTAACATGGTACAACCACTCTGGCAAACAGTTTGGAAGTTTCTTAAAAAACTAAATATGCAGCTGCCATACAACCTAGTATTTGCCCTTCTGAGCACATACAACCCAAAATAATGAAAACCTATGTTCACACAAAATCCTGTATGCAAATCCTGCAGCAGCTTAATCACAGTAGTCTAAAACTGGAAACAACACAGCTCTTTTTCAGTGAGTGAATGGCTAAACAAACTTGTACATTCATACCACGGATTATTCCTCAATAATAAAGAGAAATGGAATATTGATATATACAACAATCTGGATGAATCTCCAAGGAGTTTTAATGTAGGAAAATAGCTAATTTTATTATTATTTCTTAAAAATACATGTTAATCTTCAATTACCTCAAAATTTTTAGTATATTTGCTGCTGAAGCAAGCATATACCTCAAAATTTTTAAAAGTTTAGTTAAAACATCGAGAAGATAATTCAAATTTTTATCATCTTTACATTATCAATGTGAGGACTTTAACCTTTCTAATTTTGCCTTTGATGCACTCTTATTTCTTGATTCTGCCCTCTTCTGTTCTGGAATTTCTCCAGATGCTCATTTTTATTACTCATCTCACCAGCTCAAAATCATCCTCTCAACTGTTTCCACCAACCCCTTTCTGAAGCTCTACCCAAATAGGCCTTTCATGTCCAACACTGTCCCCCACATTTAGAAATTAGGTTTCTCTATCTCAATGTTCCTTTTTTTTAAATAAATTAATTTTTTATTGGTGTTCAATTTACCAACATACAGAATAACAGCCAGTGCTCATCCCGTCAAGTGCCCCCGCTCAATGCCCGTCACCCATTCACCCCATCCCCCGCCCTCCTCCCCTTCCACCACCCCTAGTTCGTTTACCAGAGTTAGGAGTCTTTATGTTCTGTCTCCCTTTATGATATTTCCCACACATTTCTTCTCCCTTCCTTTATATTCCCTTTCACTATTATTTATATTCCCCAAATGAATGAGAACATACACTGTTTGTCCACCTCCGATTGACTTACTTCACTCAGCATCATACCCTCCAGTTCCATCCATGTTGAAGCAAATGGTGGGTATTTGTCATTTCTAATGGCTGAGGAATATTCCATTGTATACATAAACCACATCTTCTTTATCCATTCATCTTTCGATGGACACCGAGGCTCCTTCCACAGTTTGGCTGTTGTGGACATTGGTGCTATAAACATCGGGGTGCAGGTGTCCCGGCGTTTCATTGCATCTGAATCTTTGGGGTAAATCCCCAACATTGCAATTGCTGGGCCATAGGGAAGGTCTATTTTTAACTCTTTGAGGAACCTCCACACAGTTTTCCAGAGTGGCTGCACCAGTTCACATTCCCACCAACAGTGTAAGAGCGTTCCCTTTTCTCCGCATCCTCTCCAACATTTGTGGTTTCCTGCCTTGTTAATTTTCCCCATTCTCACTGGTGTGAGGTGGTATCTCATTGTGGTTTTGATTTGTATTTCCCTGATGGCAAGTGATACGGAGCATTTTCTCATGTGCATGTTGGCCATGTCCATGTCTTCCTCTGTGAGATTTCTCTTCATGTCTTTTGCCCATTTCATGATTGGATTGTTTGTTTCTTTGGTGTTGAGTTTGAGAAGTTCTTTATAGATTTTGGAAACTAGCCCTTTATCTGATATGTCATTTGCAAATATCTTCTCTCATTCTGCAGGTTGTCTTGTAATTTTGTTGACTGTATCCTTTGCTGTGCACAAGCTTCTTATCTTGATGAAGTCCCAATAGTTCATTTATGCTTTTATTTCTTTTGCCTTCGTGGATGTATCTTGCAAGAAGTTACTGTGGCCGAGTTCAAAAAGGGTGTTGCCTGTGTTCTCCTCTAGGGTTTGGATGGAATCTTGTCTCACATTGAGATCTTTCATCCATTTTGAGTTTATCTTTGTGTCTGGTGAAAGAGAGTGGTCTATTTTCATTCCTCTGAACATGGCTGTCCAATTTTCCCAGCACCATTTATTGAAGGGACTGTCTTTCTTCCAATGGATAGTCTTTCCTCCTTTATCGAATATTAGTTGACCATAAAGTTCAGGGTCCACTTCTGGGTTCTCTATTCTGTTCCATTGATCTATGTGTCTGTTTTTGTGCCAGTACCACACTGTCTTGATGACCACAGCTTTGTAGTACAACCTGAAATCTGGCATTGTGATGCCCCCAGATATGGTTTTCTTTTTTAATATTCCCCTGGCTATTTGGGGTCTTTTCTGATTCCACACAAATCTTAAAATAATTTGTTCTAACTCTCTAAAGAAAGTCCATGGTAGTTTGATAGGGATTGCATTAAACGTGTAAATTGCCCTGGGTAGCATTGACATTTTAACAATATTAATTCTGCCAATCCATGAGCATGGAATATTTTTCCATCTCTTTGCGTCTTCTTCACTTTCTTTCAGAATTGTTCTATAGTTTTTAGGGTATAGATCCTTTACCTCTTTGGTTAGGTTTATTCCTAGGTATCTTATGCTTTTGGGTGCAATTGTAAATGGGATTGACTCCTTAATTTCTCTATCTTCAGTCTCATTGTTAGTGTATAGAAACACCACCATTCTTCTGGGCATTGATTTTGTATCCTGCCACGCTACCAAATTGCTGTATGAGTTCTAGCAATCTTGAGGGGGAGGCTTTTGGGTTTTCTACGTAGAGTATCATGTCATCGGCGAAGAGGGAGAGTTTGACTTCTTCTTTGCCAATTTGAATGCCTTTAATGTCTTTTTGTTGTCTGATTGCTGAGGCTGGGACTTCCAGTACTATGTTGAATAGCAGTGGTGAGAGTGGACATCCCTGTCTTGTTCCTGATCTTAGGGGAAAGGCTCCCAGTGCTTCCCCATTGAGAATGATATTTGCTGTGGGCTTTTTGTAGATGCCTTTTAAGATGTCGAGAAATGTTCCTTCTATCCCTGTACTCTGAAGAGTTTTGATCAGGAATGGATGCTGTATTTTGTCAAATGCTTTCTCTGCATCTAATGAGAGGATCATATGGTTCTTGGTTTTTCTCTTGCTGATATGATGAATCACATTGATTGTTTTACGAGTGTTGAACCAGCCTTGTGTCCTGGGGATAAATCCTACTTGGTCATGGTGAATAATTTTCTTAATGTACTGTTGGATCCTATTGGCTAGTATCTTGTTGAGAATTTTTGCATCCATGTTCATCAGGGATATTGGTCTGTAATTCTCCTTTTTGGTGGGGTCTTTGTCTGGTTTTGGAATTAAGGTGATGCTGGCCTCATAGAACGAATTTGGAAGTACTCCATCTCTTTCTATCTTTCCAAACAGCTTTAGTAGAATAGGTATGGTTTCTTCTTTAAACATTTTATAGAATTCCCTGGGAAGCCATCTGGCCCTGGACGCTTGTGTCTTGGGAGGTTTTTGATCACTGCTTCAATTCCCTCCCTGGTTATCGGCCTGTTCATGTTTTCTATTTCTTCCTGTTCCAGTTTTGGTAGTTTGTGGTTTTCCAGAAATGGGTCCATTTCTTGTAGATTGTCTAATTTATTGGCATATAGAATTAATATTGTGAAAATGTCAATGCTCTCCAGGGCAATTTACACATTTAATGCAATTCCTATCAAAATATCATGAACTTTCTTCAGAGAGTAGGAACAAATCATCTTAATATTTGTGTGGAATCAGAAAAGACCCCCAAATAGCCAGGGGAATATTAAAAAAGAAAATCAGTGCTGGGGGCATCTCAATGCCGGATTCCAAGTTGTACTACAAAGCTGTGGTCATCAAGACATGGTGGTCCTGGCACAAAAACAGACACATAGATCAATGGAACAGAATAGAGAATCCAGAAGTGGACCCTCAACTCTTTGGTCAACTAATATTCGACAAAGCAGGAAGGACTATCCACTGGGAAAACCACAGACTCTTCAATAATGGTGCTGGGAAAATTGGACATCCACATGCAGAAGAATGAAACTAGACCATCTCTGACACCATACACAAAGATAAACTCAAAATGGATGAAAGATCCAAATGTGACACAACAATCCATCAAAATCCTAGAGGGGAACACAGGCAACACCCTTTTTGATCTTGGCCACAGGAACTTCTTACAAGATACATCCATGAAGGCAAGGGAAACAAAAGCAAAAATGAACTATTGGTACTTCATCAAGATAAGAAGCTTCTGCCCAGCAAAAGAAACAGTCCACAAAACTACAAGATAACCTACAGAATGGGAGAAGATATTTGCAAATGACACATAGATAAAGGGCTAGTATCCAAGATCTATAAAGAACTTCTTAAACTCAACACCAAAGAAACAAACAATCCGATCATGAAATGGGCAAAAGACATGAACAAGAATTTCACCAAAGAAGACATAGACATGACCAACAAGCACATGAGAAAATGCTCCTCATCACTGGCCATCAGCCAAATACAAATCAAAACCATAACGAGATCCCACCTCACACCAGTGAGAATGGGGAAAATGAACAAGACAAGAAACCACAAATGCTGGAGAGGATGTGAAGAAAGGGGAACCCTCTTGCACTATTGGTGGGAATGTGAAGTGGTGCAGCCACTCTGGAAAACTGTGTTGAGGTTCCTCAAAAAGTTAAAAATAGAGCTGCCCTATGACCCAGCAATTGCATTGTTGGGTATTTACCCCTAAGATCCAGATGCAGTGAAATGGCAGGACGCCTGCACCCAATGTTTATAGCAGCAATGTCCACAATAGCCAAACTGTGGGGGGAGCCTCGGTGTCCATCAACAGATGAATGGATAAAGAAGATGTGATCTACATATACAATTGAATATTATTCAGCCATTAGAAACGACAAATACCCCCCATTTGTTTCGACGTGGATGGAACTGGACGGTATTATGCTGAGTGAAGGAAGTCAATCGGAGAAGGACAAACATTATATGGTCTCATTCATTTGGGGAATATAAAAAAATAGTGAAAGGGAATAAAGGGGAAAGGAGAGAAAAATGAGTGAAAATATCAGTGAGGGTAACAAAACATGAGAGACACCTAACTCTGGGCAAAGCACAGGGGTAGTGGAAAGGGAGGTGGACGAGGAGATGGGGTGACTGGGTGACGGGCACTGAGGAGGCACTTGGCAGGATGAGGATTGGGTGTTTACTATATGTTGGCAAATTGAACTCCAATAATAATAATAATAATAATAATAATAATAATAAAAAGAAAAACAATGGAGTGGAGGAGAGTCATGTCATGTTGAGGCCAGCTGAAGTCATCCTAGGTCAGCCTACAGCCAGCCAACCCCCTGCTTATGAAATAGTCCAGCGAAGATTGGCCGATCCATCTTTCTGACCCACACCTGATTTGCAATCTCATTACAGAATCTAGCCAAGGTCAAGAGAAGTGCTTGTCAAAACAGTTTTATTATTTTAAGACATTAAGTTTTGGGGTGATTTGTTATGCTGATAAACAGTTTTTCTCTCATTGAATTCCAATTTTCTAAGTATTATCATAAGATTTTTCCCGTTAGCCAATGTATCTACATAATCATATTCATAATATTATATACCCCAGCCTGTGGGCATCTAAGATATAGATGAATATATAGCATAGAGTTTACTTATTGCTATATAATAAGAGGTATCCAGTGAACAGAATCATCATTGGATACAAATTTTACTCTTATAATGCTTCCTTAAAGTCAATCTATATTTTGGTAGGTTTCTACGTAATTTGTTAAAGTCCCAAAGCTACCTGAGTTGTAATTTTATTCTGTCCCCACTTGGCTGTATAACCTTGAGTTTGTCACTTTAAGTTCTTTGACATTTATAAACAACATGGCTGAATTTGAACATTTTTAGAGACCTTTCTGTTTTAATAGTTTCTCTATAGTTTCTACATATAAATCTCTATTTTAACTTTCCTTTTAAAGGTGTCTGGGACACCTGGGTGGCTCAGTTGTTGAGCATCTGCCTTCAGCCCAAGGAATGATCCCAGAGTACCGGGATTAAGTCCCACCTTGGGCTCCCCGCATGGACCCTGCTTCTCCCTTTATCCGTGTCTCTGCCTCTCTCTCTGTCTCTCATGAATAAATAAATAAAATCTTTTAAAAATTAAAAAAATAAAGGTGTCTAAGGTGGTGGCATAGGAAGACCCTAAGCTTGCCTTCTTCCATGGACACATTGAATCTACATATAGAGCAATTCCTCCTGAAGAATTGAGGACTTACTGAACTGCTTTTGCACAATAAATGATATAAAGAACACAGAGAGAAAGGTAAAAGAGATAGAGATGCAGTA
This sequence comes from Vulpes vulpes, assembly GCF_048418805.1. NCBI lineage: Eukaryota > Metazoa > Chordata > Mammalia > Carnivora > Canidae > Vulpes > Vulpes vulpes. The sequence continues at coordinate 34,851,732 of NC_132784.1, read as the reverse complement.
ATTGTGGGAACCCATCCCCAAATAAGCCACCAGCATTAGCTAGCATATTACTGTGGCACCTGTGTGCATACTTACCTGCCTGGGAACACAGAAAAAAAATAATGGTTTGAGGGGGTAACTATATTATAAGTAAATTAAATCCATTTTCTGACCCTAAAGCCTCCACCAAATGGATGGGTAACTGCTGGAACTCTCTCGGGATTGGAGGTGCTAGTAAGCACCATTTTTATGTTCCCACTTCATCTTGATAGTGCAGGTGGGAGCAGAGTCCAAGCCTCCTAGTTGGTTTGCCAGGGCTACACCAGTGTACCCGAGGCCTTTGGCGCACATCAGTTCTCACATCCCCTTCAAGGCTACCCAAATGCAGCATGCCCCAGGTTTCCCCTAGTCATGCTCTAGCTCTTCCTCCAGGGTATCATTGGCATGGTAAGTCCTGTACTACACTTGCTCCAGCTCTTGCCATCCCCTTGGGGCAGCCCTATGTGGCACATCCCAGGGCCCCCAGGGCACTTACTCCAGCTCTAGCCACCCCACCAGAGTGGCCCTAGTGCAGAGCACACTGGGACACCCTCTCCTAGCCCATGCTCCATCTAGATCCAGCTTTCCTGCTAGAGGCCCCAGCACTGACATCCTCAGGACCCTTTGGCTCACACCCACTTCAACCACCCCACCAAGGCAATCCCAACACATGTGCTCCAAAACCTCGTAGTCCATGCCTACTCTACCTCTAGTTATTCTATCAGGTGACCACAGTGCAGAGTTCTTCAGAACCTCCTGATCCATGCCCACCTCAGCTTCAACTGTCCAACCACAACCATACTGGTGTGGTATGCCCAGGAACCCCCCCCCCAAAACTGTTCCCACATAAGTTCTGGCTATCTTGTACAACATGCTTCAGAAACTCCTAGCTCACAGCTGCTTTACCTTGAGCCATTATGCCAAGGCAGACCCAGCACATTACACACTGGGAACCCAAGGTTACCACATGCTCCAGCCTCAGCCATCCCACAAAGGTAGCCTTGGCATAACATACCTTGGGACTCTCCAGTTCATACCTGCTCCAGCTCCAACTGTCCTACAAAGATTTCCTTGATGCAGTGTGTCCCAGGACTCCCTAAGTTCATGTACACACCAGCTTTAGCCAGCCTCCAAAGCTGCCAATCCTATGCAGCCTACAAGGGGGATGTTCTTTTTTTTTTTTTTAATATATTTTTTTTAATTTTTATTTATTTATGATAGGCACAGAGAGATAGAGAGAGAGGCAGAGACACAGGCAGAGGGAGAAGCAGGCTCCATGCACCGGGAGCCCGACGTGGGATTCGATCCCGGGTCTCCAGGATCGCGCCCTGAGCCAAAGGCAGGCGCCAAACCGCTGCGCCACCCAGGGATCCCCAAGGGGGATGTTCTTACATGAGGTCACTCCTTCAAGACTAGTAGTGGTAGCTGTTCCTCATATCCCACAGAAACAAACACAGAAAGTCAAACAAAATGAGGATAAAGAGGAATATGTTTCAAATAAAAGGCAAGATGAATCCCCAGGAAGAAAAAAAAAACCCTAATGAAATGGATATGAGTATTTAATTGATGAAGAATTCAGAAGTCATGGTCACAAAGATGATTCCTGAACTTGGGATAAAAATGGAGGAACAAAGTGAGAACTTCAACAAAAAGACAGAAAATATGTGAAAGAATCAATAAGAGTTAAAGAAAAAAAATACATTAGAGGGAATCAGCAGAAAATTAGAAGATACAGAACAAACCACCAAACTGGGAGACAGAATATGCAAATCACTCACAAAACAACACAAAATAAAAATAATTTTAAAATGAGAATAGCTTAAGGTGCTTTGGGGACAACATCAAACATACTAACATTCACATTATAGGGGTCCCAAAAGAGGAAAGCAAGAGTCAGAAGACTTACCTGAAGAAATAATGGTTGTAAACTAACTTAACTGTGGAACATCAAGTTCTGGAAGGCACAAAGGCTTCCAAACAAGATGAACTCAAAGAACCATACCAAGACATTCTATACCTAAACTGGCAAAAATTAAAGAAAGAAACTTTAATTCAGCAAGAAATAAACAGTCACATACAAGGGAAATTCATAAGATTATCAGCTGATTTTTTAGCAGAAACTAAGCTAGAAATGATTGGCAGGGTATATTAAAAGTGCTGAAAGGAAAAAATTTACTACCAAAAATGTTCTATTTTTCAGAATATTTTTCTGAAATTTTTCAAAAATTTTCAATCATTCAGAATTGAAGGAGAGAGAGTCTACCAGAAAAGCAAAAATTAAAGTTCATCATCTCTAAACCAGCCTTATAAAGGATGTTAAAGTATCTTTTTTTAAGCAGAAAAGAGAAATAAAAACATTTTGAATTCATTTTTGTATATGATGTAAAAAAAGTGATGAATGGATAAAGATGTGGTTTATCTATACAATGGAATATTACTCAGCCATCAGAAGAGACAAATACATACCATTTGCTTCCACGTGGATGGAACTAGAGGGTATTAGGCTGAGTGATGTAAGTCAATCGGAGGAGTACAATCATCATATTGGTTTCATTCACTTGGGGAATATAAAAATAGTGAAAGGGATTATAGGGGAAAGGAGAGAAAATGAGTGGGAAAAATCAGAGAAGGAGACAAACACGAGAAACTCCTAACTCTGGGAAACGAACAAGGGGTAGTGGAAGGGGAGGTGGGCGGGGGGATGGGGTGACTGGGTGATGGGCACTGAGGGGGGCACTTAATGGATGATCACTGGGTGTTAAACTATATGTTGGCAAATCGAATTCCAATAAAAAATAGTAAAAAAAAAAAAAAAAGCCAGTCTGAAGGTTAAAAACAAAAATAATAAAATCAACCATAACTACAATAAATAAAGGATACACAAAATAGAAATTGTAAAATATAATGTAAAAATATAAAACATGGGGGAAGAGTAAAAATGTAGTGCTTTTAGAATACATTTGAACTTAAGCTGCTATCAGCTTAAAATAGACTGCTATATGTATAGGTTGAGGTGTAAGAACCTCATGGTCAACCAACAACCAGAAACCTATAATAGAGTCACAAAAATAAATAAATAAAAAGAAATAAACCAAAACATAACACGAAAGAAATTCATCAAACCACAAGGGAAGAGACCAAGACAAAAAGGAAGAACAGAAAATAACTACAAACACAACCATAAAACAAGTAACAAAATGGCAATAAGTTAATACATATCAATAATCACTTTAAATGTAAATGGATGCTTCCATCAGAAGACATAGGGTGACTAAATGGATTTAAAAAAAAAACAAGACCCATTCATAGGTGACTGAATGAATAAAAAAACAAGACCCATCTATGTGCTAATTACAAGAGACTTACTTCAGATCTAAAGACATACACAGACTGAAAGTGAAGGATGGAGAAAGACATTCAGTGCAAATGGAAACAAGCAACAGCAAAAGCTGGAGTAAAAAAAAAGAAAAAAGCTGGAGTCGCAATATTTGTATCAGACAAAACAAACTTTTTTTAAAAAAGCCTGTAACAAAAGACAAAGAAGGGCATCACATAATGATAAAGGGGTCAATCCAACAAGAGGATACAGCACTCATAAATATTTATACATCCAACATAAGAGTACCTAAATATGTAAAGCTAGGATTAACAGACATAAAGGGAAAAACTGACAGTAATACAATATGGTAAGGGATTTTACTATCCCACTTACATCAATGGGTAGATCATCCATATAGAAGATCGATAAGGAAATACTGGCCTTAAACAACACACTAGACAAGACAAACTTAATACTATGCAGTTGATTCTTGAACAGCATGAATTTGAACTGCACAGGTCTAGTTATACACAGATTTTTAAAAATACAGTACAGTACTGTAAATGTATTTTTCTTCCCTATAATTTCCTTGATGACATTTTTTCTCTAACTTATTAAGAATGCAGTACCTAGTACATACAATATACAAAATATGTGTTACTTGACTAGTATGTCATTGGTAAGGCTTCTGATCAGTTATAGGCTAATAGTTAAGTTTGAGGGGGAGTCAAAAATTATCCGTGGATTTTTGACTGCATGGGGGGTTGATGCCCTAACCCCTGCATTGTTTAAAGATCAACTGTATGCAGAACATTTCATCCACAACAGCAAAATACACATTCTTTTCAAGTGTACATAGAACATTCTCCAAGATATGTCACTTCTTAGACCACAAAAGCAGCCTCAATAATTTCAAGAAGGTTGAAATCACTCAAGCATTTTCTTCTGACATAATTATGAAGCCAGAAATTTCAAGAAAACTGGTTTAAAAAAAGAAAAAAGCCCCAACAAACATGTGAAGACTAAACAACAGTCTCTTCAATTAATGGTGTTGGGAAAACTGGACAGCTACATGCAAAAGAATGAAAGTGAGCCACTTTCATTCTTTTCATTACACCATATACAAAAATTAATCCTAAATAGTTTAAGGACTTGAATATAATACCTGAAACCATAAAACTCCTAAAATAAAACATAGGTAGTAAGCTCTTTGAATAGTTAGCAATTTTGGGGAGGGGTATATGTCTCCTCAATCATAGGCAAAAAACCCTAAAATAGACAAATGGGATTATATCAAATTAAAAAACTTTTGCACAGTAAAGGAAACCGGCAACAAAACAAAAAGGCAACCTACTGAATGGAAGAAGATATTAGCAAATCCTATACCCAATAAGGGGTTAATCAAAATATATTTAAAAACTTACACAACTTGGTATAAAAGACAACTAAAAAACAATTTAAAAGAATTTGAACAGACATTTTCCCAAAGAATACATAGAGATGGCCATCAGGCATATGAAAAGTTGCTTAACTTCTTTAATAATCAGGGAAATACAGATAAAAACCATAGTGAGATATATATCACTTCATATCTGTCAGATTGGCTATTACAAACAGACAAAAAAATCAAAAGGATTATCAAGGATGTAAACAAAAGGTAACCCTAATAAACTGTTGGTGGGAATGTACATGGATGCAGGCACAATGGAAAATAATATAGAGGTTCCTCAAAAAAAATAAAAATAGAACTACTATATGATCTAGCAATTCCACTACTGGGTATTTATCCAAAGAAAACAAAAACACCAATTCAAAGAGATATATGAACCTCTATACTCATTGCAGTTATTTACAATAGCCAAGACATGAAAGCAACCTCTGCCCATGATACACGCATGGATAAAGAAGTCGTGCTATATAAATACAATAAAATAATACTCAGCCATGAAAAAAATGAAATCTTGCCATTTGTGACATCATGGCTGGACCTAGAGGGTACTATGCTCAGGGAAATAAGTTAGACGGAAAGACAAATACCATATCCTTTTTCTTATATGTGGAATCTAAAAAACAAAACAAATGAATAAACAAAACACAAATTAACTTATAGTTACAGGAAACAAATTACTGGTTACTAGAGGGGGAAATGGTGGGGGGTGAGTGAAATAGGTGAAGGGGATTAAAAAGTACAAACTTCCGGTTATAAAATAAATAAGTAATGTGGATGTAAGACGCAGCAAAGGGAATATAGTTTGCAATATTGTAGTAATTTTGTATGGTGACAGATGGTCACTAGACTTATTGTGGGGATTGTTTTGTAATGTTATAAAAATACTGGACCACTATGATTCTGAAAACTAATAGGATATGGCAAACTAATAGGATATGGTACATCAATTAAAGTTCAATAAAAAAATAAATTTAAAAAAATATATGTTTCAATTTTCCACCAAACGTCCCTACCTCACAAAGGTCTTCTCTGTTGCCTCCTATATTTTCTTGCACAAATAAAAAAGGCAAATACCTACTGGCTGCTTACAAAGCACCAGGCCTATTTCCTTTGGTTCTCACATCACCAGGAGACCAATACTATCTTTATCATTATTAAGTCACAAATGAAAAAAGTGAGGCTTACAGAACTAAGTAATTTGCCTAAATTCTAATGACCATCAAGTTGCACAAATACATTTTAACCAATTGTTATCACTCTAGGCCCCCAAAATTTGCCCCTCTCTCCATGCCTCCCCTATGCATGTAGGCTGTACTTTGAGGAATTATTTGTCTATTATTTTATAACATAAGTAGAGGAGACAAGAAAAATAGAAAATTTCAGTAGAAAGTCTTTGTTTTATGTGGCTGGAGGGAGATACACTGAAAAAAATGATGAACGAATAATGGTCATCAAATTCCAAAACAATATCCGGATAATGACCAGCATTTTCTGTTCTTGGTCTTTGTTTCATTTTATCAAATAAAACAAAAGTATATCTTTAAACACCATTCTTACTGCATTTTTGGAGAAAATGATATAATATCAGAAAATGAACCCTTTGAGGACAGAGAAATATTGTACTTTGGCACCAAGCATAGGAGTGCTTTTCAAATTAATGATTCTTTAACAATGTTCTTCACCTGACAGTATGGACACTACGCATAATGTAACATTCGCTGTACTCTTCTTATTTCCAGTATTCAGGACCTCCAGACCCTCAGCTGGCCTGGGAACATCCCCACTTACAAAAATAATTTATCAAACTTTCATCATCATTATTGCCATCAGCCCAGTGCTGAAGCCAGAGTTCCCCTAACTTTTGGCTGATGATCCCTGCGTTTGGTTCCAATTGATGCTTAAGACTTATAGAGATTCCATATCCACTCTTCATTCCTCCCGTTGCTAAAAAAAAAATGAGAATTTAGTGACTGTGCACCCACATACTATGTTAATAGGCACAGTTCCTGCTAAAATGAACATGCTAAATCCTTACTACAGAGTCCACAGTGGGAAAATAAAGTTTAATCAGAACACTCAAGGCAGGTTGTTTCAGGTGAGCGAAAGCAGGTAAGTTGGTTACTGTATGAAAGTGCAGGTCCACCCACAAGCTCTTCAACCAGCAGCCCCAGCCACCTCCCCTCTCCAACTTGGCAAGAGACTTGCTTGTGAAATCAAGGACAAAGATCAGATCCACACAAGACAATGGTTCCAAAGATTCTAAGTTATATCAAGTTGGGATAATTATGAAACTGAAAAAAAATTATGAAACTGAATTATTTTCCACTGTATGAAGCGAGTTACAGTATTCGGGAGAAATAAGACAAAGAAGCAAACTGGTAATTCTAAAGGTTATTCCGCGGGTATTTCAGGAGCTTCATCTGGAGAACTTCACTTATACGAAGCAAGAATTAATGTTTCATGATGAAGTTATGGAGGCATATGGAGAGGTGGGTGGTGCTATTTTAAAACACCCGTATCTCCAATTACATGAGTCTGTTAGTTTTCTGCTAAAATGTTCATATCCTTCTAGTGCTGGCCTCAGTTAAAAGTGATGAAACAAATCCCCATAAATCTTAGATCACATCCAGTGGGGATGTTGATTTTTCACTTTCAGCCATATTCATATGTAAAAAACCAATACAGATCCTTTCCTCTCTGCAGCTTAACACTCAATTGATTCAGCTAGCCTCAGAATCAGCTATGAAAATAACCAAAATGAACAATCTGTTCAATAAGATTCAATTTTCAGAAAGCTTATACGATATGCAATTGAAATAAGAAAAAATATTCTTTAGGGGGCACCTGGCTGGCTCAGTTGGTACAACATGTGACTATTGCCCTCAGAGTTGTGAGTTCAAGCCCCATATTGAGCATAGAGCCTACTTAAAAATATAAATTAAAAAATGAATAAATAATTCTCGTTCTTCAATACTGAGAACCAGCAATCTCAGTTCTGGATCTAACCCTATCACTCTCTTGCATGCTCTAGGTTTATGATTTACTCTCAAAAAAAAAGTTTTATCTTTTTCATGTGTTTTCTTTCAAATAATAATATTCCATTTTTCAAAGATGTTTCCTTTGAGATGGACCACAAGTCTCACATAGATCAAATTCATATTTTATTATTTTATATTAAAAATCTAAGAGCTCCAAAACATATTATTCTCTTCCAAAAAACATACTCAATTACCCTTTTACCTGCCTCCATTCTCTAGTTGTTTTTAAATCTGTTTTTTTGTTTGTTTGTTTGTTTGTTTGATTTTTGGTTTTTTTTTGTTTTTGTTTTTTTGTTTTTTTGTTTGTTTTTTGTTTTTTTTTTTTGCAATCCCCTCTTAGTCACCAATGCCTTCCATTTTAAACTCATTGTTGAGAATTTTTGGAAATAAAATTCTCAGAGAATAAAATTACTTCTGATGTAGGTTGTCTGTTGCTACATAACAATTTATCCCAAAATTTAATGGCCTAAAAAAAAAAAAGGTCATTTACTTACTCAAGGATTGCAATATAGACAGGTTCAGTGGGGACTCACCTTTGCTTTTTGCCCTTGTAGTATCAGAGTTTCTCAGCTGGGGCTCTGGTGGCCATGCCCAAGGCGGTTCACTTACGGGTAGGCCAGCACATTGCTCCTGGAAGCAAGGGGGTTCCGCAGGACGTTGGGCTGGGCCTTTCATTCATGTCAACCTCTTCACAGAACTGACTAATTCTAACTCCCACCATAACAGCTTTCTCAAAAGGGAAGATGCTGAGTCTGTAGGTACTGCTAAAATATTAACTCAAAAGTTCCAAAACTCACTTCTTCCATGTTTTTACTGGCCAAAGCAGTCACAGACCCACTCCAGAATCAAAGGGAAAAGACATAAGCTCTATTTTTGGTATATTTTTTAATTGGAGTTCGATTTGCCAACATATAGGATAACACCCAGTGCTCATCCTGTCAAGTGCCCCCCTCAGTGCCCATCACGCAGTCACCCCATCCACCCACCCTCCTCCCCATCCACTACCCCTTGTTCGTTTTCTAGAGTTAGGAGTCTCTCATGGTTCATCACCCTCTCCGATTTTTCCCACTCATTTTCTCTCCTTTCTCCTATAATCCCTTTCACTATTTCTTATATTCCTCAAATGAGTGAACCCATATGATGATTGTCCTTCTCCAGTTGACTTACTTCACTCAGCATAATACCCTCCAGTTCCATCCACGTCGAAGCAAATGGTGGGTATCCGTCCTTCCTGACGGCTGAGTCATATCCCACTGTACACATAGACAACATCTTCTTTATCCATTCATCTTTCGATGGACACCGAGGCTCCTTCCACAGTTTGGCTATTATGGACATTGCTGCTATAAACATCAGGGTGCAGGTGTCCCGGCATTTCACTGATTCTGTATCTTTGGGGTAAATCCCCAGCAGTGCAATTGCTGGGTTGTAAGACAGCTCTATTTTTAACTCTACACTATTTTCCAGAGTGGCTGCACAAGTTCACATTCCCACCAACACTGCAAGAGGGTTCACACTTCTCACATCCTCTTCAAATTTGATGTTTCCTGTCTGGTTAATTTTCCCCATTCTCACTGGTGTGAGGTGGGATCTCATTGTGGTTTTGATTTGTGTTACCCTGATGGCCAGTGATGCAGAGCATTTCCTCATGTGCTTGTTGGCCATGTCTATGTCTTCCTCTGTGAGATTTCTCTTCATATCTTTTGCCCATTTCATAATTGGACTGTTTGTTTCTAGGGTGTTGAGTTTAACAAGTTCTTTATCGATCTTGGATACTAGCCCTTTATCTGATAGGTCATTTGCAAATATCTTCTCCCATTCTATAGGTTGTCTTTTGATTTTGTCTGTTTCTTTTGCTGTGCAGAAGCCCTTTATCCTGATTAAGTCCCAATAGTTCATTTTTACTTTTGTTTCCCTTGCCTTCGTGGATGTATATTGCAAGTAGTTGTTGTGGCTAAGTTCAAAAAGGGTGTTGCCTGAGTTCTCCTCTAGGATTTTGATGGATTCTTGTCTCACATTTAGATATTTCATCCATTTTGAGTTTATCTTTGTGTCTGGTGTCAGAGAATGGTCTAGTTTCATTCTTCTGCACGTGGCTGTCCAATTTTCCCAGCATCATTTATTGAAGAGACTGTCCTTTCTCCAGTACATAGTCCTTCCTGCTTTGTCGAATATTAGTTGACCATAGAGTTGAGGGCCCATTTCTGGGTTCTCTATTCTGTTCCATTGATCTATGTGTCTGTTTTTGTGCTAGTACCACACTGTCTTGATGATCTAGTATAACCTGAAATCTGGCATTGCAATGTCCCCGGCTCTGATATTTGATGTGGGCTTTTCATAGATGGCTTTTAAGATGTTGAGGAATGTTCCCTCTATCCCTGAACTCCAAAGAGTTTTGATCAGGAATGGATGTTGTATTTTGTCATATGCTTTCTCTGCATCTATTGAGAGGATCATATGGTTCTTATTTTTTCTCTTGTTGATGTGATCTATCATGTTGATTGCTTTATGAGTGTTGAACCAGTCTTGCATCCTGGGGATAAATCCCACTTGGTCATGGTGAATAATCTTCCTAATGTATTGTTGGATCCTATTGGCTAGTATCTTGTTGAGAATTTTTGCATCAAGGATATTGGTCTATAATTCTCCTTTTTGGTGGGGTCTTTGTCTGGTTTTGGGATTAAGGTGATTGTGGCCTCATAAAACGAGTTTAGAAGTACTCTGTCCCTTTCTATCCTTGGAACAGCTTCAATAGAATAGGTAATGTTTCTTCTTTAAACATTTGATAGAATTCCCCTGGGAAGCCATCTGACCCTGGACTTTTGTGTCTTTTTGATGACTGCTTCAATTTCCTTCCTGGTTATTGGCCTGTTCAGGTTTTCTGTTTCTTCCTGTTCCAGTTTTGGTAGTTTCTTGTTTTCCAAAAATGCTTCGATTTCTTCTAGATTGTCTAATTTATTGGTGGAAAGCTGCTCATAATATGTTTTTAAAATCGTTTCTATTCCTTGGTATTGTTTGTGATCTCTCCTCTTTCATTCATGATTTTATTAATTTGAGTCTTTTCTCTTTTTAATAAGGCTGGCTAATGGTTTATCTATCTTATTAATTCTTTCAAAGAACCAACTCCTGGTTTTGTTGATCTGTTCTATGGTTCTCCTGGTCTCTATTTCATTGAGTTCTGCTCAAATCTTTATTAACTTTCTTCTTCTGCTTGTGTGGGTTTTACTTGCTGTTCTTTCTCCAGTTCCCTTAAGTGTGAGATTAGCTTGTGTATTTGTTTTTTTCCAATTATTTGAGGGATGCTTGTATTGCAATGTATTTCTCTCTTAGGACTGCTTTTGCTGTATCCAAAGATGTTGAATGGTTGTATCTTCAATTTCATTAGTTTCCATGAATCTTTTAAATTCTTCTCTAATTTTCTGGTTGACCCATTCATCTTTTAGTAGGATGCTCTTTAACTTCCATATGTTTGAGTTTCTTCTAAATTACTTCTTGTGGTTGAGTTCTAGTTCCAAAGCATTATGGTCTGAAAATATGCAGGGGGCAATCTCAATCTTTTAGTATCAGTTGAGACCTGATTAGTATGTGGTGTCTTCTGGAGAAAGTTTCATCTGCACTTGAAAAGGATGTGTATTCAGTTGCATTCGTATGCAAAGACCTGTATATATCTGTGAAATCCATCTGGTCCAGTGTATCATTTAAAGCCCTTGATTCTTTGATGATGTTGTGCTTAGAAGATCTGTCATTTGCAGAAAGAGCCTTGTTGAAGTCTCCTACTATTAGTTTATTATTACTTAAATATGTCTTCACTTTGATTATTCATTGATTGATATACTTGCTTTTTTATTCAGTCTGAAACCCTGCATCTTTTGATGGGATCACTTAGCCCATCACGCCCAGAGTTAACTATTGAAAGACATGAATTTAGTGTCATCATAATACCTATTCAATCCCTGTTTTTTGGATTATTTCTTTCGGGTTCCTCTTTCTTTTAAAGGATCCCCCTTAATATTTCTTGCAGAGCCAGTTTGTTGGTCACATATTCTTTCAGTTTCTGCCTATCTTGGAAGCTCTCCTATTCTGAATGAGAGCCTTGTTGGATAAAGTATTCTTGGCTGCATGTTCTTCTCATTTAGGACCCTGAATATATCCTGCCAGCCCTTTCTGGCCTGCCTGGTCTCTGTGGAGAGGTCTGCTGTTAAGCTGATATTTTCTCCCATATAAGTTAAGAATCTCCCATCTCAAAAAAAAAAAAAAAAGAAAGAAAGAAAAAAAAAAGAAAGAAAGAAAAAGAAAAAAGAAAAGAAAAGAAAAAAGAAAAAAGAAAAAAAAAGAAAAAAGAAAAAAGAAAAAAAAAGAATCTCCCATCTCTTGCTGCTTTAAGAATTTTCTCTTTATCTTTGGAATATGCAAGTTTCACTATTACATGTCGAGGTGTTGAATGGTTTTTAATGATTTTGAGAGGGAACCTCTCTATCTCCTGGATCTGAATGCCTGTTTCCCTCCCCAAATTAGGAAAGTTCCCAGCTATGATTTGTTCAAATATACTTTCTGGCCCTCTGGTCCTCACAGTGTTTTCTGGAGGCCCAATCATACTTAAATTCTTCCTTCTGAGGCTATCGTAATTTCCCTTAACTTTTCCTCATGGTCTCTTGTTTTTCTCTTTTTTTCCTCAGCTTCCTTCCTTGCCATCTACTTGTCTTCTATGTCTGTCGCTCACTCTTTCTTCCACCTCATTAACTCTGGTCGTTAGGACCTCCAGTTTGGATTGCATCTCATTTAAATGATTTTTAATTTTAGCCTGATTAGATCTAAATTCTGCAGTCATGAAGTCTCTTGAATCCTTTATGCTTTTTTTCCAGGGCCACCAGTAGCTTTATAATTATGCTTCTGAATTGGCTTTCTGACATCAAATTGGAATCCATATTCTGGAACTCTGTGGTAGAGAGTACTGTTTCTGGTTCTTTCTTTTGTGGTGAGTTCCTCCTTCTAGTCATTTTGCTCAGTTGCAGAGTGGCTGTATGAGTGGGCTGAGTCCAGAATATCAACCACAACCAAAGTAAATTCCACCCTAGATGATTCTGACGAGGGATGCTGAGTGAAGTAAGTCAATCGGAGAAGGACCATCATCATATGGTCTCACTCATACGGAGAATATAAGAAATAGTGAAAGGGATTATAAGGGATAGGAGGGGAACTGAGTGGGGAAAAATTAGAGAGAAAGACAAACTATGAGAGACTCCTAACTCTTGGAAATGAACAAAGGGTGAGGAAGGGGAGGTGGGAAGGGGGTCGGGGTGACTGGGTGATGGGCACTGAGGGGGGCACTGGATGGAATGAGCACTGGGTGTTATACTGTATGTTGGCAACTTGAACTCCAATAAAAAATACACACAAAAAAGTATGTATGCCAAATATAAGCAAGAAATTCATAAATATATGCCTCTGTGTTGAGGCATAAAAGAATGATAAAATAAAAATAAATCTCAGGTGAATTTGTAGGTGTTCAGGATGTTTTGAAAGTTATCTAGGTAAGTTGGTGGGACGAGGTGAGTTGAGGTCCCTACTTTTCCGCCATCTTCCACAGGGTTCCATCTTAGCCAGGTTGACGTAGTTCACCCCACTTCAACTTCAACCTCAGTGATATCTGGATATATGTGGGGAAAGTTAAAATGTTCTCTGGATTATTCTTCTGGATATTAAAAGTGTTGTCAGTAGTAACCAGTTTATTTCTCCTGTTTTCTTTCTGAAGTGAGGTGATTCCTGGGAAGAAATAAAGCCATCTTGACCAGCAGTTAAGATATGCAGACCTCTATTGAATGTGCTAAAACTCATCCTTCTTCAAATTTTATCACTCCCAAAAACTAAATAAAACTTACATTTTAGGGGCACATGGGTGGCTCAGTGGTTGAGCATCTGCCTTTGGCTCAGACCATGATCCTGGCGTCTTGAAATTGAGTCCTGCCTGCATCAGGCTCCCTGTGGGGAGGGAGACTCTGTCTCCCTCGGCCTTTGTCTCTGCCTCTCTCTCTGTGTCTCTCATGAATGAATGAATGAATGAATGAATAAATAAATAAATAAATAAATAAACTTAAACAAAAAAGATTTAGATTTTAGAATGATGATCTTAGGCCAACTTATTCGTGTGTGGCTGTCTTTATACCATACAGCCATGTTACCAAGGGAAAATAGTGAAGTTGGGTGAGAAGAAAGGAATGGTGTGCTAGTGATATTTTCATTAATCTTAAATGCAGGTGGATCATGTCACTTCCTCACTGAATCTGCCCAGCGTCAACATTTCTGTTCCTTCCTTAGCTCCAGCTATACAGCCCAGAATTGGGTTCTCCAGATGCACTTGGGGCCCATGCTCCTTCCCCTCCCCAGGTTGTCCTGTACAACCTTCCATTCATTCTATAAGTGCCCCCTTTCTTCCTAGAAGATTTCTACTACTCACTTCAGATCCTGCTCCACATCACTTCCCAGGAGAACTTTCCTAGCTCCCCCAGCCCCACATGTAGAACAGAATTAATTACTTCTTCCACTTCCGGGGTGCTTCATGTCAGTCTGTGTTATAATGCATATGACATTCTAGTAAAGTGCATACTTTGTCTGACTCCAGACCTAGCTAATGAGCTCCAGGGAGCAGATATGGATCTTATTCTCCATTAAGGATATCTACAGCTATAGGACAAGATTGGCACATAGATCACCACAAATATTGGTCAAATATGGTGGGTATCGCAAAAGATGGATAAGCTGGTAAATGAGAAAGTACATAAAAAAAATAGTGAACATTTCCCCTAAGCCTTGCCCTGTACCTTACTGCCAACTAAAATACCAGAATTAATGTGCAAACCTGAGATGAGCGGCAGAGTTAGAGTGAGGAGGAGGTGCTCTCCATGACTACCCATATAGTTCTTGGGAGATCAGGAAGGCCATATGGGCAGATGCAGCATGACAAATCTAATGGTAAAATCCATAATTCCACCAGAAAGGTAAGTGCCAAGTGCTCCCTTACCCCATCCCTGACTACCTCTATCCTACATAATAAGTGTAACTGCATTTGTCATCAATGGGACTGAGCTGTCTTCTCCACTATGGGAATTCTCTGGTACAGGCTGACACTACTACATTTCCTTAAACCAACCAGTTTATGAGGCAAATATGAGGCATGTAGAATCCTTAAAAAGGAAAGACTGGTCCTGCCATTCACTGATTCAGACATTACTACACCCACAGTCCCAGCCACGTACTCACATTCACACATTCAAAAACACACAGCATTTTCTTCCTTCTACATCTACCCTGTCAAAAAATTGGCATACCAGGGATGCCTGGGTGGCTCAGCGGTTGAGTGCCTCCCTTTGGCCCAGGGCGTGATCCTGGAGTCCCAGGATCGAGTCCCACATCGGGTTCCCTGCACGGAGCCTGCTCCTCCCTCTGCCTGTGTCTCTGCCTCTCTGTGTCTCTCATGAATAAATAAATAAAATCTTGTTTAAAAAATGCATTTTTTAAAGGAAAATGAGAAAGTTTTGATGCAGACGAAATACATCTAAAGGTCCTAATGCAAAAATAGAAAACGAGTCAATACAAATCCCATCCTACACTATTGGTTTTTTAAAATCTCATTATAAATGCAACCTGCCACATTTTAAAGGCAAAAAAATTTGAAGTGTATGAAATAAAAACTTATTTCATTACTTTATCTCACCTCCAATCCACAAAGCCCTCTCCCTAGAAGTGTCCACCATTAAGATTTTAGTATCTTTCATGATATACAATTGACCTTTGAACAACACAGGTTTGAACTGCTTGGGTCCATTTATACATGGATTTTTTTTTGTCTATAAATATACTATGGTACTCTCAATATATTTTATCTTCTTTATGATTTTCTTTTTTTTTTAAGATTTATTTATTTATTTGGGAGAGAGAGCATGAGCAGAAGGGGCAGAGAAAGCGAGAATCTCAAGCTGACTCTGTGCTGAGTGCAGAGTCCAATGCGGGGCTTGATTCCAGGACCCTGAGATCATGACCTGAGCTGAAACCAAGAGTTGGATGCTTAACCAACTGAGCCACCCAGGTGTCCCCTTATGATTTTCTTAATATTTTTTCTAGCTTAATTTATTGTAAGAATACAGCATATAATACATATAACATATAAGATATGTAGTAATTGTTTATGTTATTAGTAAGGCAACAGTTGGCTATTAGTAGTTAAGTTCTCAGGGAGTCAAAAGTCATGCTCAGGTTTTTAACTTGTGGAGGGTCAACACCCCTAACCTTCAGGTTGTTCAAGAGTCAAGTGTATTTAGATACATACATAAAGACATATGTTTTTGAATGCAGCTGTAAACAAGTTATACATATTGTTATCCAACTTTTTTTTCATTTAATAATTCTTCCCATACAAATATATATGGATTTACTGATTTCTCTGTTATCATTCTTTTCCTTCTTACCCTCTTCCATACAGTTATACACTCATAGACACATACACGCATGCACATACACATACACACATAGTTTTTTCATTGTTTGTTATCCCAATTTGGTATTATATTGCATATTTTATGCATCTTGTTTTTCTGACCCAACAACATCTCATGAAAACTGGTTTAGCTCTAGTTCATTCTTCTCAATGGCCAGACTATTCCATTCCATAATGTCACAAATATTCCACTGTGTGAACACACCATGGTTTATTAAATCATTTCTCATCTGATGTATGTTAATTTTCTATTTGTTGTGATCACAACCAATGCTGCAGTCAATGCATATGCATATTCTTAAACACTAGTGTTTTTAATTATGCTATAAATTCTCAAGAGTCAGCTCACTGATTCAAGGGTACATTATATTTTATTTTAAACAGTAATGCTGCTGGGGTGCCTGAGTGGCTCGTATGGTTCAGTGTCAGACTCTTGGTTTTGGCTCAGGTCATGATCTCAGGGTCATGAGATCAAGCCTGGCCTTGGGTTCCTCCTCTCAGTGTGGAGTTTATTAGAGATTCTCTATCCCTCTCCCTCCCCTTCTGCTCCTCCCTCCTCTCTCTCTCTCTCTCTTAAATAAATAAATAAATAAATAAATAAATAAATAAATAAATAAATTCTCAAAAAAGGATAATGCTGGATTGTTTTCTCAAAATGCTATAACAATTCTAATTTCCTCCAGCAATCCATATAAATGTATTTTCTGCATACTTCTGCCAGGATTAAAGTTATAATTATTTAAAATTTTCACCAATCTAATTAGTGAGAAGTTAAATGTCATTGTTGCCTTGTTTTTCATTGCCCCCACCAAGGCTGAACAGAGCCGTTTACATATTTATTCTTTTCTTTGATCTGAATCTCTGGAATTGGTCTTTTCATACTCTTCAACTCCCTTTATTGAATTATCTTTTTATTGCCAATTTGTACAGTATTTATTTAGTCATTCAATGATACTATTAAATTCATACTAGAGCCAGACACTGCTCTGGACACTGAAACAGAAAAGTCTCTGCCTTCAGATAGCTTCTATTCTAATGTGGGAAGACAAGCAATCAGTCAACAAGAGGTACATTACGTCTAATGGAAGTCAATACTGTGGATAAATAAATGTAAGGCCAGGAGAGACACAGGAAATGGCTGAAGGAAGTCCCTCTATCTGACTTATGCAGTGAAAATAGTTTGATCACAAATGATTATTTTTCATTTTACTTATGAGATCTTTTACATTAGAAATTTTAATGAGGTCAAATTCCCTTTTAATGTATTTTTAGCTTCCAGGTTTCTTGACTTGACTAAAAAATTAGCAAGACAAGTCTATATTTAACTGTTTTCTTTGTTACTCTCAGATATTACTGCACAATTTTATCATTTTATGAAATTCAAAAAAATGGGATTCTGGGTAGAATTACATTAAAGTTGCTTATTAATTTTGAAGTTTTATAAGTTTACATTGTCTTCACATCTAAAAATATAGTAGATAATTTTTAAGTTTCATCTCTTGCTTTATTTTTCAAAAAGATTTTATCATTTTCCTCACATAGTTCCTATAATCTAGTGTTGAATTTAGTTCCTAGTAATTTCCTTATTTTTTATACTATGAATTAAAATTCTTTTTCCTATCTCAATTTGTTACTTATTTTTGCTGGTTAATGACAAAAACATCTCCATTCTCTTTTCCACAGTGATCTGAGGTTTATTCAGATATATCAAGAACATTTATGCCTGCGCAGAAGGAAGTTAACATCAGTGACTCAACAATAGGGGCAGAGAAGCTTGGAATTCTAAAAGTCTAAAAGACTAAACTGGGGTTTAGTGCCTTAAAAAGCTTAGATATTCCAAAAATACCTTTTGTTACCTGAGCTTAACCCACAGGACATGAAAACATGATTTTTTTCTTAGCAAATTCAATTTAAAAAATCAGCCACAAGTTGTGTGTGGATTGCTCTGAATTCCCATCCAAATGTGGAACTCTATGGCTGGCTGAGAACTTCTCAGAACGTGGAGTGCCTGGCTAACCAAGTTCACAGAGAGGTCTCCCATGCAGAGGTATGAGGAGCCAAGACAGCTGAAACCTCAACTTGAGTGTTGTCCTAGAGGGGAAAGAATGCACATGCCAACTATTTTATGGATATTCATCAAAATAAATGCTTTGAAAACCAAAATAGATTAGTTTGACAAATGTGCAATACATGATTTGCAGAGAAAAATAGGATAGTGACAAAGTGTGACATATACTGACATCTTAGAAAAAATGCTAGAGCTACTACCTAAGGTAAACTTAAACTGGTTGATGGGTAATTCAAAAATATCTGTGGTAGAGAGGGGACAAGATGAGGGAATCCATGGTCCCTACCCCTGTGGAGCCCATGACCTAGTAGAGGAACTGGGCAAATTGTCACAATGCAAAGAGATAAGCACTATGTGCATCCCATGTGGTAGGCTGAGCAGCAGGAGCACTCCCTTTTGCAAGTTTCTTAGGGTAGGTGGAGATAGGGTGAATATACTAGCCCTACCCTGTAGGAAATTAGAAAGGTGAGCCGAAGCCATATTACAACGGTATTTGCATTAAGAAGTGTAGCTTTGATACTGTAAATTAGTTGTTTTTGAATATTTTTTGCTCAAGAATCTCAGAAGCCTACTTCTCCCATGTACATTTCTCATGGAACTTCAAACATTTTTTGTCATAAGCTTTGTTATAAGCATAAGCTTAACTGCAAAAGATATCATTCCTGTTATGTTGTAAATATTGACAACTATAATATCCAGGGGAGTCTAAATATTTCATACCTACCTATGATCTGTTTTCAAAGATACAGGACCACTGTGTTTCTAAAAGTCAGAAAATTTACATCTTCTGTCTTTTTTTTTTCCCCTTAAACTTACTAAAAGTAATTTTCCTGTCTTTACGAAAACACTGTATTGGATCTGTTGGTTATGTTAAGAAAAGGCCCAGGCCTAGAAGGAACAGAAGGTTGAGACAAGTGGGAGTTGAATTGCTCTGCAACTGTGGTTTTCAAACCTTCAGAAATCAGGATCACCTGAAAAGTTTAAGACATAGGTGGCCAGGTTCCCTCACCCCCTATATCCACCCTAGGATTCTGACCTAGCAGGTTTGCTGAGTTCCTGACATGTTTCCAGATAATTTTCAGGCTGCTCATCTGCAGACCATACTTTTAAAACTACTGTTTAACAAAATCAAGTAAACAGATGTTGTTTGGGGACAGACTTTTTAAAAAGAAATTTTTAAAGAGATTTTGAATTTTCCTCTGACCCACTGAAAATAAAAGGAATTTGAGGAGGCCAGGGATTGAAACTGTAAAAGATATAACACAAAATATTGTACTTTAAGGGATCAGACCCCTATTTAGGTGGTGACACGGAGGGAAAAGGGAAAGAAAAGGGCCTTTCTGATAAAGTAGACTGGCCCTAATAGGAAAGCTCCGTGAGAGTGGTGACCCGTTTTGTTAATTGCCAAAGTGCCAGCAACCAAAATATTGTCAGGCACAGCAAGCTCTGAACAAATGTTAGGTGAATAAATAGTGCTGACAAGTGGAGGCTCTGAGCTATAATACTGCTCTAGCAAGTCTTCTGTCCTGCACGGAAGCCTAATGCTAGGAGAGTAAGGAGCCTCTACTGGCTTAAGGCAGCGTAGGACGGGTCAGCCTGGGCCTGGGCCGAGATGGATGGGCAAGGCAGCAAGGAGATGCCAGGGGCAGCAGAACAAGTGGAGGCCACAGCAACCATTCCTCCTAAGAGGAATAGTCAGAGAAAGACAAATATCATATGATTTCACTCATATGTGGAATTTAAGAAACAAAATAATAAATGAGGAAAGGTGGGAAAAAAGAGAGAGAGAGAGAGGTAAGCCAAGAAACAGACTCTTAACTATAGAGAACAAACTGATGGTTACTAGCGGGGAGGTCGGTGGGGGATGAGTTAAACAGGTAACAGGGATTAAGGTGTGTGCTTAGAGTAAGCACCAGGTGTTGTATAGAAGTGTTTAGTTACTAAATTGGACACCTGAAACTAATAAGTAGCTTAACCAATTGGAATTTAAATAAAAACTTTAAAATATACAAATATTTAATTGTTGAGAGAGAGAGAGAGAGAGAGAGACAAGGCAAGCAAAATTTGGGCCTTCAATGAAACATGTGTTAGGTATGAAAGAGGATTACTTGGCCTTACAGGATGGCATTGAATCATTTCACCTCCCTGGGCATTAGTTTCCTTACCTGCAAATCAAATTTAAATTCAATTTAATTAACATATAGTGTATTATTAGTTTTAGAGGTAGAATTTAGTGATTCATGAGTTGCTTATAACATCCAGTGCTCATCACATCAAGCTCCTCCTTAATGCCCATCACCCAGCTACCCCATCCCCTACTGAAAATCAAAGTTTTTAAACCAAAGGACTTGTGAGTGCCCTTCCAATCCTTAGAGTATGGGATTTGCTAAAGGTTTCTCATTAAAAGTAGCAGTGATCAGCCCTGTGCATATGGACTTGCTCTGAGACAAAACCAAGGGTCTTATTTTTCCTTTTTGGGAGAAGCTCCAAAACCAAAAAAGATGGACAGTATGCCTATGCCCAAACCAGAATATGTACTAACAGTTCCTTATGTTCTCAATTTTTTGGAACCCTATTATTTGTTTACTTAAATTAGCACAGATAGGCTATGTTTTCTGATCGAATCTCTCCCTGGTGAAGACAGAAAGTGCTAAGATCTTGAAGCATTTTAGACAGTTTGGCCAAGTGGAAAAGGAGCATTCTGGAATGTTGTGTGCTTTCGACACAGGAACTGGACACAGATCTTTGCAGAGCGTAGAGCACCCTCTCCCCACCTGCAGACTCCTCAGGCATAGTCCCTGACTTGAAGCTTCACAGACCGCAGAGTGTCCGTGTTACAGAACCGCTCTGTTGCTGTGTAACGAAAGCCAAGATGCAGACATGGCAGTGCTCGGTAGACGAGGAGCAGTGTGTGGGGGGGAAACAGGGGCACGGACATAGCACAGGCCAGTGACTACTTACATGCGGCCCTGGGAGGCTCAGGCTGATATGTGCCAGGTGGCAAGCACACAGTGACCTCTGCAAACCCTTTCCAAGCCCGCTTTTGTTGAACTTGACGGTCTGTGCAGAAACTCTTCCATTTGTCCCACCCATCCTTCCAGCTCTGTGCCCCAGGGGGCTAAGCAGTGGGACAAGTCAATAACTGCTTGCCCTGTGGCTACGGGTTGGATTAAACCCATGAGGCTGAGTAGAGGAAGGAACAGGGAAGGGGGGTCCTCCTGATCCTCCCTATGGGGTCACCACAGTCATACATCCCCTCACACGCAGCTGGTCACCACACTCTCTGCTCTCCCCTCAGGCCCAGGACCACAGATAGGCAAACAGGCACGACTGTCTCAAGGATCTGTGGCGGTTTAACTATAATCTGCCCCAATTTTTGTAAATAGTCCTTTCATTTGACACTTCTCAAATAATCCAGTGTGATGGGCCATCCTTTACAGGACTCTGACTGTCTAAACAAAGCTCCGTAATCTGGGAGGGATATGAGAATGCTACAGAAGTTCAGCAAGAGAAAAACATAAATGACCACTGGGATAAAGCGAAGCAGGAGAACGGAAGTTTACTGGAAGAAGGAAAGACCAAGAGAAAGTCTTTATTACCATGGGCTCCTTGAGAATAGGAAGAGCAGTAGGCAATGGTGAGGAAGTGCAGACTTAACTTTTGTCTGGCGCACGATAGCTACTTGACCTTGGGCATGTCAGTCTCTGGAGTCACTTTCTTCCCCTGTGAAACCCGGAGAGCTTGACCAAGATAAAGAGACTCTGCCTTTTGGTTCTAAATAGGCTTTTCCCATGCTGGCTGTGTGGCCCACCCTTACACACTCCTTTATTTTATGGCTTCCCTTAACCCTAAGGGTGATTATCTGCATCTAGGGGGCTGAGGTACAAATCCCTACTTCAAAAATCACCACCACCACCGTGTCCCCCTTCCCAAATCAATCAGTGCAACCTCTCTAACAGTCCTCAGCTTCAGGTTGCAGCTGGTACCGCCCCACCTTCCCTGCTTTACCCCACCCACCAGTCAAAGAACTTAACATGACGCTCAAAGGCCAGTCATCGTTAAGGGTTTATTTACTATGTGCAAGGCTCTGCCTTTTTATTCTCTCTGCCTATGCTACCAAAATTCTTATCTACTTTTAATATATTCCTCTAATTACAAATAATATTTTGGGGCACCTGGGTGGCTTAGTGGTTGAGCGTCTACCTTCAGCTCGGCGTGATCCGGGGGTCCTGGGATGGAGTCCCACATCGGGCTCCCAGCAGGAGTCTGCTTCTTCCTCTGCCTGTCTCTGCCTCTTTCTGTGTCTTTCATGAATAAATAAAAATCTTTTTTAAAAAAATCACATTTTCGGGCAGCCCGGGTGGCTCAGCAGTTTAGCACCACCTTCAGCCAGGGCCTCATCCTAGAGTCCCAGGCTCGAGTCCCACTTCAGGCTCCCTGCATGGGGTCTGCTTCTCCCTCTGCCTGGGTCTCTGCCTCTCTGTGTGTGTCTCTCATGAATAAATAAATAAAATCTTTTTTAAAAAATCACATTTTTATATGGCATTCAAGGTTTTTCATGATCCAACATCATGCTGGTTTTACTTACCCCCATGTCTTCACCAGTCCCCACTGTCTAACCCTGTATTTAGCTTAGCAAATTCTTACACAGTACTTACAATATGCCAGGTATCATTCCAAATGCTTTACAAGTGTTGATTCTTTTGACTCTTATAATATCACTAACTGCTAATGTACTAGTTGGAACAGGCAGGCTAAAATACAGTAACAACTTAACCCAAAAATATCAGTGGCTTAAAACACAATAGACTTGTTGCTCATTGTTTGTATGGTATGGGTCAGAGAGGTCTCTGCTCCACATTGTCATTCCATGTTGTCATTCAAGGACCCTGTGGTTTTATCAGAGGTCCCTGTGGCCTCTGAGGACCCCACAAAAGTGAAAAAGGAAGCGAATGGGGAGCCACAGTGACCTTCACTGGCTCAGTGTGGGACTGACTCCTATCACCTCACTCATAGCCTGCTGGCCAGAAGAAGTCACATGATCAGTCCCAACTGAACTATAATAGAAACTGGAAAGAGAGAGCACACATGGGGTTTGGAGAGCCCAGGATCCCTGCCACAGATAGGAAATCTTAGCATACTTTCCAGAGAGAAAGTAACCAAAAAACTAAGTCCTGGAAAGTTTATGAAACAGGTTCAAGCTCACACAGATCATCAGTTGCAAATCCAGATCCATACCCAGACAGTGTAGCTTAGCTCTAAGATCCATATTATCTGCTGTGGTAGGCTACCTCCTTACCCCATTCCTCCCTATTCCCTCTCCACCCCTTCCTACCGCCGAGTATATGCTTTTATCATCACTTTCCTTCTTTTTCTGTAATGCTCTTCTCAACTGTCTGCCTAGAAAAATCTTATTTACTCTTCCCAGTGCAACTTCAACAATATGGGAAGACGTCCTCACACTTACCTAATGGAAAGACAGGCACCTTAATATCTAAATTCTTCAAGTACTGTATACACTTAGGCTATAGCACTTTTTACACATAACCTTTGTGTGTTGCACCTTGATTCCTCTATGATCCTTCTTCCCAACTAGATGAACCCTGCTAGGTCAGAGAATGTCATACTCATCTGTCTTCCTGGCACCCAACAAGGGGCCAGGCATGAGATGCACACAATAAAAGGAGTGTTGGAGGTGCTGGGTGGCTCAGGTCACAAACTCAGAGTCCTGGGCTGGAGTCCCACATCAGGCTTCCTGCTCAGAGGGGAGTCTGCTTCTCCCTCCCCCTCTTGCCCTGCCCCTCCCCCAGCTCATGCCTGTCCATTCTCTTTCTCTCTCAAATAAATAAAGATTAAATAAATAAATAAATAAATACATATTTTTTTAAAACTAAAGGGGTGCTGAATAAATGAGCAAGTGAGTAGATAAATCTTTGCCTTGCTGTACATGCTGTTGGTATGAGGATCCAAGGGCCAAATGTATGTGGACGGGCCAACAACAGAAAGGTTTGAGTGGGGATGGAACCAAAATCTTTTATTGAGTACCAGCTCTGTGCCGATTGTTATTGCTGGGCTTTTTGTGCAGGTAGAGGTTTCCTGCAATCGGATTTTAATACATTCCCTTTACCACGGGAAATGGGGTCAAATAGGAAATGTAAACCTGTAAGAAATTTGCACCTTTTGGTTTCACGGGCAGAAAGCTGAAGTTACGTCTGTAGTTGACCCTCTATTCTGGGTGGCATGACGTTAGCCAGCCCCTTTGGTCAGACACATATGCTAAAT
Source organism: Vulpes vulpes (assembly GCF_048418805.1). Classification (NCBI taxonomy): domain Eukaryota; kingdom Metazoa; phylum Chordata; class Mammalia; order Carnivora; family Canidae; genus Vulpes; species Vulpes vulpes. The sequence continues at coordinate 34,827,066 of NC_132784.1, read as the reverse complement.
GCGTACTCCTAATTCACTAAGTAGCTCAGAAATTGGCGAAATCACTCAAATGTTAGATCAGACATTGCTTCGTATTTCTGTGAGGACGTAAATGACTAAGCAGGCAGGCTTTCGTCTTTCCATAGTCAGGCCGTTGCCTCCCACAGGCCATCTTGTCATTCTGGCTGAAGGGTCGCACTTCTGTCCACGGTCCCCCCTGCCTTTTCAGACTGTGTCTTGCAACCTCTCTGGCACTGTCACCTGCCTCCGCAGGGCTCCCTCCCTAGTGGATGTTCCCATCAATACACACACATGCCCATGAGACCCTTTCCTGAAGAGATGTCTCCTTTTCCCCATGCTGACACCCACCTCTTGCATAAAAAACTTCTGGAAATACTTGTCCATACTTGCTGTTACTGCAACCTCGCTCTCCATTACCCCCTCAAGCAACTCCAACTGGGCCCCTACCTGTACAGCTGCTCCCCATTTCCCCTCTTGCTCCTGAAATCCATTCTCTAAGAAGCCAGAAGGATCCTTTGAAAACCTGAACCATGTCATGCCACTCCCCTGCCTAAGAACCCAGGGGCTTCACATCATTCTCAAAATAGAATTTTAAGCATGTATCATGCCTCCAGCCAGTGACTGCACTTTGCTGCACCTCCTGTGTAAATGAAGTCAAAGAGCCCACCTCCCACATTTGTTGTAAAGATCAAATGTCCACACGTATAAGGCACTTGGAACAATGCTAGTGGCCAGCACAAAGGAAGCGCTATGGATAGTTTTATTATTGCTTCCGTGGCATATTTCAGCAAAGATGTGAATTTGTGAAGCAATAGAGAAAATATATATTGGCCTCTGTTTCCAGTTCCTGGCACAGAGCTACTAAAATCCTCATAAATTCCTAAGTGATAAGTGCACGAGGGGCATCTTTCGTTCTAATATTTGGTCTTTGACCTTGGTTCCTGACGCAGAGCTTCTAAAGCCCTTGGGTGACCCTGGGTGATAGGAGTGTCTTTTCTTCTAATGAGGCAACTCTGAGATCAAGCCTCCATAAGTACCCCAAAAGTACAGAGTTGGAAGAGTTTCTGGGCTCTGAACGCATCTACATGCCCGAGGGATGGTACACGCCAGCTCCACAGGGACACAAGCTCCTGCACTCAGGTACTCCTAGACCTTGGCCTATGTATATTTTCCCTTGGCTATTCATTTATATCCTTTATAGTATTCTTTATAATAACCTAATAAACCTAAGTATTTCTCTGAGTTGTGTGAGTCATTCTAGCAAATTACACAACCCAAGGAAGTAGCCGTGGGAACCTAGATTTACAAATTCAGAAGCACAAATGACAACCTGGGACTTGGAATCGGCATCGCAAGTGGGGAGCGGGTTTATGGAATCTATAGGGCCCAACGTCGTCTCCAGATAGATAGTGTCAGAACTGAATTGAATTATAGGACACCAGCTGGTGTCAGGTCATTGCTTGATGTGTGAAAAACCTGTCATTGGAGGTATTCTGAGCATGTGAGTCAAGGAGAAATACAAGAGGAGTGTGTGTGTATTTTTTACCAAGTTACTTTCCAACTCCCAGCGTTTTACGTGTTGTGCAAATGGCATGGCCCTGCATGCAAAGGATACCTGCGCCTGTCTCTTCTTGCTCCCCATTCCACATCCCTCCCAGGCCCTGTCTCTTGGCTCAGTCACACCCCCCAACTCTCTCCCTCTCTCCTTCACTCTCTTTCTGTCTTCTCCCCTTCTCTCTGTCTTTCTCCTTCTCTCTCCTTCTCCTCTCTTTCCTTCTCCCCCTTTTCGCCCTCTCCCTTTCTCTCTGTCCTCTTCCTTCTCTCTCTTTCTCTCTCTGTCCCTTCCCCCCTTTCCTTCTCTCTCTCTGTGTCTCTCTTTCTCCCCCCACACTCTCTCTTACCTCTCTCTCTGTGTCCACCCCCCCCTTCCACAAAGGCAGCATAACACTGAGAAGGGTGGCGGAGCTGTGAAGAGCAGAAGAAAAGTGTCTGGGCTGCTGGATTGTACAAGAATAGAGAGAGCTCCAAGCGTGCTCCCTACAGTCCCCTTTACCGGCCTCTTAGAGGAAGAGGCATGGGCTGGTGTGGCATGCGGTGCACCCCCAGCACCCAGCATTGCAGTTGTTTGGCCAGCATCTCAGTTCACAAGTTTGCTTTTAATTGTTCACCAGCTGAATGAGTTTCCCTCCAGCTAAGGTAATTTTAAGAAGAGACCACTCTTTCAATTATATCTTGGGCCTTGCTATAAGGAGAACCACAGGGATTGGCCTGTGATTGATTGCACAGTTCTCTAAACAGTTTCGCAGACCTAATCTCATTTAATCTCCCCAACAAACCACTTCACACGAGGAAACTGGAGACTCAGAGACCCAGCAGAATCAGAACCCTAACCCATGCCTTCTGGCTCTAAAGCTCATGTCATTTCTACTCTGCTCCTTCCAAGAGATTTTTTTTTTTTTTGCTCTATTTTCTTGCATAATGGGAGGAAGATCGGCCCTCCCACCCCCGCAAAAAAGGAAGAACTAAAATAGCAAAACCAACTCTCTTTCCTAGGGCTTAGCCAAACCCTTAGGTCACCTTATCCATCCTTGACATTTCATGTCTCCTAAACTGAGCAGCCCAGGACTGCACACAGAGGGCAGCTGCTGAGGCTTGCCTTCTCCCAAGAGCGCCCAGTGCTCCAACACCCCCTGCATCTGCCAACCTGCCTGGGGCTCATTCCCTAGATCTTGCCACCAGTTTTCCCAACTATATAATCACATCTGCAGATCTTTGACAAAGGTTCCATAATGCTGCAAGTCTAAGGGTTGAGGACAACGTGTCTCTTCTTTTCCAGGTAACATAAACAGTGGCTTTCTGGAGGCACCGCCCAGCTCTCATATACTGTCTCATCCATGTGATTCTGGTGAGGCCTGTGAAACATCCTCGTCTGGGCCCCAGGGCACGTTGCTGGGGCGCTCAGCTAAGCCTGGAATGACCTCGACTCAAGCAGCACTCAGAGAGAACATGCTTTGCTTCAGGGACAAGCCAGAGGAAAGTAACTTTAATAAGAAGTATTTCCATGCCTGGGAAGTCGGACTCTGACCTCTGTCCTCAGCCCTGTCCAGACTGCCCACCTGCAGACAGCGCTCAGCTCGGGGCTGGGGCGGATATCCTCAGAAATGGCTACTGGTTTGGAGTCCACCCCAGAGCCCCAGGTCCATCCCGAAATCTGGCCCCAGGCTGCACTGAAACATGCAGGTTGTTGTGCCTGGTACCAACGGGACTCCTTCCCTGCAAGTATTGGCAAACAGAAAACCAACGATATTGTAACTAAACTAAACAATTTTGCTTTGAATAATGGGATGATTGATGGCGGTTTCTGTGCAGTTTTATGACAAAAAAGAATTGGCAGGACATAAGGGTTTTTCCTTGACTTGGCACGTGCTCCGTGAGGTGCCCTTGAGCACACAATTCCCCGGTTTCACTGTTTGAACTTGTGAAATATGGACAATAGGGTTATTTCCTTCTGCTTAATAAGATGAGTGAGGCAAATGATTGCAAGATGTCTTGAGAAGTTTGCTGGAAATTTTAAGACAAATTCTTCTGAAATAATTTTCTCAAAACCCCAGTTTATTGAATTCCCTAGCACAAAAATTAAATGCAATTCTAAAATGATGTTAAAAAAGAGAAAGGTCTCAATTCCATAATATGCCATAAACCCTGTCATAAACATTGGAGGTGGCCTTGTCTAGCTGAGGCCATGGAAACTATGTCCTAATCAAATTGTTTCTTTCCATTTCCCTAACTTCAGATCACCAGAAATATGCAGTTCACTTCATAATGACATTTATTCAAGGTTATGATAACAAACTAACTGTCTCTCCCAGTGATGCATATGTTCTGGTGCTTTCCAGCCCAAGGCCTACTTGCTTGCTTTTCTTTCAAACCTCATTCATTCTCAGTCTTCTCAGCCAGAAAGTTCATGCTTCAGAACTGAAGGTAAGTACATCTTTTTTTTTTTTTTTTTTTTTTTTTACTATTCCTTGGGTTCTTGAGTGCTTTCGGACCCTATATAGAACAGTCAAGAACAAATCTGGGGAAAAGTTAAGCTCAGCATTTCCCTTTAATTATGGTCTTCCATTCTTCTTGAGGGAATTTGTTATCTTTCTAATTAAACTATTATAATTAAATCTATTATTTGTTTGTCTAAAGCAGCCTTCCTTATTAATGACTTCTTTAGCTTCTCTATATATGTATTCTTTAAAGTCTCATCAAGCTCTATGCAAGGACTATGGCCAGGTTTATCCTCATATTTCTTTTGCTCCTTCATGAGAGTCACCCTTTTACCTAATTAGCTTTTCTGTTTTTACAAGTGCTACAGTTTTGCTGCCATGGTGATCAGGGATGCTGGCATGTGGTTGGCTTCCTGTACCTCTGGCATGAGTGTCTAAGCAACTCTGCCATCAGCATTTATAGTTGTATTATTTGTGGTTCTGGGGCTGATCTTTAAGATCAACAGTCCTCTGATTTCCTAGGCAGTAATACAGGATATAATATAAACAAGAATTAAAAATACATTTACTATCACATACTCCTTCAAAGTGGTTCTCATTTGGGAATGAGTCACGGCAGATTTGAGACATCCCATCTTTGCTTGGTTAGCTCTGTTATGGAGGACACGCGTTCTCCAGAGGGGAGGTTTCAGTCTTTTTGTAAAAACAACTGTTCTTCATATTTTTGTTTCCTTGGGCTACCTTGAGATAATTCTACCACTCACCCTCCCCTAAATACATGCATGTACACATATACACACACAGGTACACATACATGCACAGACATAAACATATACACACATACAAAGCCCAGGAGGAGTAGAGATGGTAATGGGGTAAGAGAGGTGCTGAGAGTAAGATCTTGAGAAAGACTGGGAAAAGGAAAACTCCTTTCAGTGCACGCGGGGCAGGAGTGTGGAAGAGATGGTTGTAAGCTGTGCTCATTCGTTTACATATTGATCAAAAATGTCCGCTGATACTTAGGTGCCAGGCTTTGCTGCAAACCACAGTGAGAGCGCCTGCTGCTTGCCTCCAGAAGCTAGGGGCTGAGGACACAGGTGTAAGACAGTATCTCACACTACCTCCTACCTGGGAACACATGCGGCCGGGGAAGCACAGAGAAGGAAACCTAACTCTACCTTTTGGGAACCTCAGCCCAGGGTAGAAGGGGGAGGGAGGGCCCCTAGTAGGGAATGTAGTAGACGGCGCTGCAACAATCTTTGCTTTTCAGGGAACCCTGCATCTCTTATGATGGGGGAGAGGTTCGCTCCAGCAGAAATTGCCGCCTCACTGCCTCAGAGCAACTCAAGGCAGTTCAGTGTAAAAAAAAAAAAAAAAAAAAAATTGTTTTAAGCCATCCTATTCTTTACCTTGATAATTTTTCCAAATGTGTTTCCCATATGAATACTTAATGGCTAATTAACTTTTAATGAGATCCTTCTGCTCAGTGTAAGCCCCCATCTTGCATTCATTGTACAGATATCAGTATGGCCAGGTTCTCTGCTGGGTACTACAGAGATGGTGAGAACAGTTCTTATCCTAGAAAGCTCAGAATCCATTTATGAGGGAAGATTGTGTTTTCTAATGAGAGTAATGCCATCAGAGAAATAAGGACATATGGTCTATAGGAACATAGATGGTAAGCTCTCTCATCCTCCTTCAGGAGAGGGGAGGCTGTGTAGGAAAGTCTGCACAGAGGAAATAATGAATGTGCTGAACATGAAAAGGTGATGAAGAAGATGAGGACGGGGCACCACACAGACATTATACCATGTGCACAGGCTCAATGGGAACATAAGAGCTGAAAGACAGATGGCCTGGTGTACATGGAGCTCAGGTGGACTTGGGGCTCAGAAAAGTGAGATAAGAAAGAAGGTATGAAAAGAGTGTAGATCTTAAATTTGTGCTTAGTTCTCTAGCTATGAGGAGCCATAGTATTAAAATTTAGAAAGTGGCTTTAAAGTAAGTGCTCAGCTCAAAATATGCATGTTCCAAACACTGTGCCAGCAACACATGTAAGACTTACATGGGGGCAACTGGGTGGCTCAATGGTTGAGTGTCTGCCTTTGGCTCTGGGAGTGGTCCCAGGGTCCTGGGATTGAGCCCTGGACCAGGCTCTTTGCAGGGAGCCTGCTTCTTGCTCTGCCTATATCTCTGCCTCTCTCTGTGTCTCATGAATAAATAAATAAAATCCTTTTTTAAAAAAAATAAGACTTATATGAACCCTGAGTTGGTGGGAAAACAAAATATATGCAAGCAATAGACACTTAAATGATCTAGCATGTGTTCCAGTGTCAAAGTGTAGAGCCAGCAAGCATTTTTGAAGCTGCTACAGCAACCAGCCTCAGGGAAAGGTCAACATAGAGACACATTCAGGAAGGGTCTTGGAGAATGTGTACCGCTGGAGTAGAACTTCAACAAAGGGAGCTCTAGAGTCAATGGAAGGTCAAGTCAAGGATCAGGGTGAAGAGGAGAGAAAATAGAGGATGGAGATACCCTACACCTAGCAGGAGCCTCCCCAGCTGCGTAAACGTGGGCAAAACTTCACTTCTTGGGACCTTCATGTTCTTGTCCTAAAATGTGGTAGCATTGTCATTCCTGCCTAATTCCAGTCTCCTTGTGAATGTCAAATAGGACATTAGAGTCTAAGAGCAGAGCTCTGCAGAACGTTATAATGTCTTTACTCTGGCCACCTACAGGGGCTTTTGCCAGCTGAATGTTTACCCTGACAGTGCTCCTGCCTACACTATGCATTGGGAAAGAAAAGAACACGCCTGCCTCATACCCCAATAGACAGGGTTACCAAGAGTCCTCTTACAATTGATCCTAGATGTACTTCAAAGAAGAATATGCACTGGATTCAGATGAGCGATTATCATTAAATAACACTGCCGTGTGAATAGGCAATGTCTAGAATTAGGGGCGCTTCTGTTCAGTCAGATCAAGAAAATTGGCATTAGCTGGTAATGGTGATGTGATGCCAACAAAGGCTGTTTGGAACAGCCCAGGGTCAGTAAGTAAATTAAAAATTTATCTATCACTGGAGTTCCTTTTTCCCTCTTTCTTTCAACAGAGTATAGATTAATAATATCCACAAGTCTTATTATGATGCTCGTCTATTCTATTATTCTATTTCATTCTATCCTATTCTATTTAGCACCCAAAAGGCCTAAGAGCGGGACCCCCCAGTCTTCAGCAACTCCTACTGCTCCAGGTCCAAACTTACATACCCCCTAAATGTCCATATGCTTGAAGAGTCAGTATCATTACCTGGTCAGACTAGCCTTGTGGTCCAGAATCCTGCTGTTCCCACTTATGCTCAGCTTCCCGAGACTGTATGGAATAAAAGGAGAGAACATGGGCCTTGGAGCAAGGCAAATTTAGTAGCTAGTTGACCTTGAGAAAGTTACTTAATCTCTCTGCGCCTGTTTTCTTATCCATGAAATGGGTGGGAAAGCAGGGAATAGGCATAGTACCTCTTATGTACTTTGTATTAGAGAATACTAAGTTATGCACCTCTCTGCATATACTGTGAACCCTTTCTGACCTCTAACATAGAGATTATTGTAAGAGAAGCCATACAAAATCAAATTGTCCTTAAAGTACAGAATTTTAATGAAGTGCTGATATACTGGGAATTTGCTTTTTTATATTATATTTTTTTAAGTCAGAGTATTAATTAAAATTGCTAGGCATACATTTTGGGCTCTACACAGTAGACAGTGAATTACCTATGTCACTTGTAGGTAAAGCCAATCTTTCTTCATGCCATGTACACCATGTGGAAGCCATGACTCAGGTTAGCAAGTCAATATAGTTTTATCTATTCTTTTTCTTGTGTGTGCATGTCACATCTCCCCAATTAGATTTTGGTGGACAGCACGGTGTTTCTATCTTTTTTATTCCCAGCCACATATAACCTGAAATTGGATCTTAGAAGGTACCCACAGATAATTCTTTATTTGACTACTTGGATTAAAGCCAAAAAGTCAAAAAAAAAAAAAATAAAGCCAAAAAGTCCTAAAGTTTTCCTCCTTTCCATATCCTTCCATACACCCGCTCTCATCACTCTTCTTGGATAGCAACTGCCCCCAATTAACAGTCCCTCATCCTCTGGGACTAAGACCTACTACAGAGTGCATGAAGCACAAAGTCAGTGGCCACCAGTTCCTCAAAATGCCAGAGCAGGGCAGCCCGGGTGGCTCAGTGGTTTAATGTGCCTTCAGCCTGGGTTGTGATCCTGGAGATCTGGGATCGAGTCCCACGTCAGGCTCCCTGCATGGAGCCTGCTTGTGTCTCTGCCTCTCTCTCTCTCTGTGTGTGTCTCTCATGAATAAATAAAATCTTAAAAAAAAAAAAAAAAAAAAAAAACGCCAGAGCAGGATCCAAAGACCAAAGTTGCTCATTGTGCTCATGGCAGCTTTGAGGTCCATTTAGGTTGGAGTCAGCCCATTTCAAAGGCAGCGATAAGAGGAGCCAGGTGAGGCAAAGAAAGCTTCAGGGAATCCATCCAAAGATATTAAGAGTTTAAAATTCTTCATCTGGAAGAGGAAAGAAATTGTTTATATTGTTTTATTTAATTGCACTTGTTCCAGTTAGAAACCATTAGAAACCAGTTAGAAACCATTTTATGCTTTGGAAAAGAAGTATCTGGAGCTATTTCAGAAATGGGAATAGAAATGGAATTGTGCAGGAAAGAATCTATACTCATTTTTTCTTTCTTTCTTAGATTTTATTTATGAGAGAGAGAGAGAGAGAGAGAGAGGGAGGGAGAAGCAGGCTCCATGCAGGGAGCCCGACAAGGAACTCGATCCTGAAGGCAGCACTAAAGCATTGAGCCACCCGGGCTGCCCTTCAATACTCATTTTTAAGGAGAACTGCAACAAGGGTTTGATTGGAGTTTCTTCATTTGCTAAAAATGAAGTTCCAGGAGAGATCAAATGACACCAAGTTTGCTCCCTGATATGCCCACCTTTGCTGGGGCCCTCAGCTCCCATTATGGGCATGTACACTTGGTCCCCAATACTGTGGCGTGCCTCCTTTTCATAGCAATGATACGACTCTGGGGTCTTCCTACTTCACACTCTCACCAAAGTCAACTGCACCTGCACATATTCCCTTCTGAACTATCTGACAACTTTCTATAAACCATAAATAATGGGATTAAATGAAATTGTGTCAACCTTGCCTCAGGTGTAAATCATAAAATATATTGAAAAAGAAAGCATTATCTGAAGATGATACTTTGACCCAAAGGAAAGCACCAGGATGGGAGTGGCAAAGTGGTGTTAGTTTTGTGCAAGATAGTTGAGGGCACCTGGGGCTATCCAGAAATATTCCCATGCTAAGGCTGAGATTATTTGAGGCAACAACTCTTATAACGAGAAGCAGAGATGGTTTGAAAGAGACTCCAAGGCATGTGCTTGGTTCACAGAAGCAAACCACAGTGCTAAAGAGTGGTGAGAGTATCCACCCAGTGTCTACAGGTTCCTGTACTTCAGTGGAAGCTGAGGGTAAACTGTCTAAGCTCCCCTCGTGTATTTTTGCAGTACATGTTTTATTTTATTTTTTTCTTTTAATAATACATTTATTTTTTATTGGAGCTCAATTTGCCAACATACAGAACAACTCCCAGTGCTCATCCCGTCAAGTGTCCCCCTAAGTGCCCACCACCCAGTCACCCCCACCCCCCACCCTCCTCCCCTTCCACCACCCCTAGTTTGTTTCCCAGAGTTAGGGGTCTCTCATGTTCTAACTCCCTTTCTGATATTTCCTACCCATTTCTTCTCCCTTCCCCTCTATTCCCTTTCACTATTATTTATATTCCCCAAATGAATGAGACCATACAATGTTTGTCCTTCTCTGATTGACTTACTTCACTCAGCATAATACCCTCTAGTTCCATCCACGTCGAAGCAAATGGCGGGTATTTGTCATTTCTAATGGCTGAGTAATATTCCATTGTATACATAATGGAATACATCTTCTTTATCCATTCATCTTTCGATGGACACCGAGGCTCCCCCCACGGTGTGGCTATTGTGGACATTGCTGCTAGAAACATCGGGGTGCAGGTGTCCCGGCATTTCATTGCATCTGTATCTTTGGGGTAAATCCCCAGCAATGCAATTGCTGGGTCGTAGGGCAGATCTATTTTTAACCCTTTGAGGAACCTCCACACAGTTTTCCAGAGTGGCTGCCCCAGTTCACATTCCCACCAACAGGCAGCACATGTTTTAAATACCACACTCAGAAAACTCGAAAAGCAACAAAAAACACACATTCAAAAAAAAAATCTTTCCTACTTGGTCTATAGATTCAACACAATCCCAATCAAAATCCCAGCAACTTGTTTTGTAGGCTTTGATAAACTCATCCTAGAATTCATATGAAAAAGCAACGGATTTAGGATAGCCAATACAATACTGAATAACAGAGTTGGAGGTTTGATATTATCTCACTTCAATACTTACTATAAAGCTATAGAAATCATGACAATGTTGGTACTTTTTCTTTTTTTTTGCTTTGTTTTTTAAAAAAATAATATATATATATATATATATATATATATATATATATAATGTTGGTACTAACAAAAGAATAGATAAATAGATCAGTGGAACAGAATAGAGAGCCCAGCAGACCCACATAAATGTAGCCAACTGATTTCAACAAAGTGAAAGAGCAATTCAATGGAAAAATAAGCTTTTCAACAAATAATGCTGGAACAATTGGATATTTACATGCAAAAAGAAATCTAAATATAGGTCTAACACACAGAAAAATTAACAGGAAATGTAAAATACAAAACTATACAACTTCTAGAAGTAAAAAGGAGAAAAAATCTACATAACATGGATTTGATGATGTGTTTTTAATATAATGCCAAAAGCACATCCATAAAAGAAAAAGTAAATAAATTTACTTTATTAAAATTTAAAACTTTTGCTCTGTGATAGACATTACTAACATAATGGAAATACAAGTCATAGACTGGAAGACAATACTTGCAAAATAAATATTAAAAACTGACTTTTTTCCAAAAGTATTATTATTTTTTCCAAAAAATAGCTCCAAAGAACTATTAAACTCAAGAAAACAAGAAATATAATTTTTAAATGGACAAAAGATCTGAATAGATATCTACCAAAGGAGATTTACAGATGGTAAATAAACATATAAAAAATGATGCTCAGTCATCTTTTATCATTAGGGAAATGAAAATTAAAACAACAATGAGATACCACTACACACATCAAAATGGCTAAAATCCAAAACACTGACAATACCAATGTTGGTAAGGATATAGAGCAATAGGAACTCACATACATTGCTGGTACAAATGCAAAATGGTGCACTTTGGAAATCAGTATGGCGGTTCTTACAAAACTAAGCAAACTCTTACCATATGATCTAGCAATCATGCTCCTTGATATTTACCTAAGTAAGTTGAAAACATGTTCACACAAAAAAACTGCACATGCATGTCTTTGGCAGCCTTATTCATAATTGCCAAAACTTGGAAGCAACCAAGATGTCCTTCAACAATCATTTAGCACTCAAGCCCCCCCCCCCCCCCCAAAAAAAACACTCAAGCCTTGGGAAAGGCAAAACCATAATAGAATAAACAGATAAGCTGTTACCAGTGGTTTGAGGAGGAATTGAGGGTTGAGTAGATGAAGTACCAGGGAATTTTTAGAGTATAAAACTATCATTTTTGACAATGTAATAGTGAGTATATAACATTATGCATTTGTATTTGTTAAAACCTACATAAATTTATGGCATAACAGTGAATCTTATGTGTGCAAAATTCTTACAAGTCATTTAAGAGGTTAGGGGATCTCAGGATGAAGTGAAATGAAAAAAATCTAATTGTATTATAAAGATGCTCAATGAATGGGGGAATGAAGGCGGTGCTGATTAAGTAACTTTGAAAATGAATGGAGACTATAAGATAAAGATAAAAACACTGTTCTCTAGTCAATAAAGTCCACAACAGTGATATGGATTAACAGTTTTGTTAATGTATACTAGAATTGTACAATTAAGTAATGCATGGAAAAGGGCCCTAGCCAAGTTTCCCAGTGTTGAAGTGTGTGTGTGTTTAAAACATACTAGGAAATAAAAAAGAAAAAGAAAAAAAAAAATAAAAAAAAAATAAAACATACTAGGAAATTGTGTTTTGGTATATGTGCTGCCGAAGTGAGCACTAGGAATTGTGGTTTAAACCGTGGCATTCTTCTGCCCCTTGATTTATCAGATTTTTAAATTTTTACCGTATCCTGGGAGAGTGTGTCACTCTTTTATAGTTGTCTAATGTTCTATGGAATGTTCTGTTGGATATGCTAAAATTGTGTAATCACTCCCTTGTTGATGGATATGTTGGTCATTCTCAGTTCTTTGTTGTTACAAATAAGAATGAGGGAACATCGTTGTCCGTGTACCCTGATAAAATTTCCTGAACATAGATGTTCCCAGAAGTGGGATTGCTAAGTCTCAAAGGGTATATGCATTTTTTTGTGTGCTTGCATTTTCAATTCTGATAGACAATAAAGATGATGATACAGTTAAAAAAAAAAAACAAGGAGATAAACAAGGAGAGAAGTCTAGAGGGATATATGAGGTAATGGATTGGAGTTGGAGACATTAGTATGAGCTCATGTTTAGCTGAATATAGGTAGAGATGGATAGAGAAAAATTTGTGTGTATATATATATATATATATATAATGCACACACATTGCTAGTGTACACATGCGTATTTTCTCTGTTAGCTGAAAAGGGCCTAGAAGCTATGGCAACCCAATAAAACTCAGATCTTGGTTTCTAATACAGTTCTTTAGGAAAGGAATCAGGAATCCTTGGAACAACGGCTGATTCCATGATGAGGGCACAAAATAACAAGAAGAGTCTAGAACATTTCTTAGTGTCAAAAAGTAAATAATGATTCCAAAAAGCCACCATTATGAGGGTATGTTGAGAGGACGCTGGTGCCAGCTAAAGAGCTCCCAATGAACAAAGTTGGAATAATTCAAGCCAAAGTCATAAATAAAAATCTACATATTCATGTTGATACGAACAAATGATAGAATGAATAAACAGAAGAAAATAGACATATATCCAATGGAGAACTGTAAATAATTTATGTAGATACTTGACTCTCACAGGGGGGGACTAGCTCTCTACTCCTTAAATGTGGGCTGTGCACAGATGGGCAGGGGTGCTTCACAGTAAAGAAACTTAATAGAAACTATCTTAGCCAGGTGAGGGTGGGCAATGTCAATTGTAATAAGTTGTGTTGATACTATGCTGTAATGACAACATTACCGTATCTCTTGTGGTCTTCCCCAAAATCCATAACCCCAGTCTTATCATGAGAAAAAAACAACCAAATCTAATTGTAGGACATTCTACAGAATACCTGACCAATACTCCTTAAAACTGTCGAGATCATCAAAAACAAGGAAAGTCTGAGAAATTGTCACAGCCAAGAGGAGCATCGGAGACATGCTACCTGTAATCACAACTATATATCATGTGGGGTCCTAGAACAGAAAAAGAGCATTAGGTAAAACAAAGGAAGTATGAATAAAGCGTAGACTTTAGCTAATAATAATATGTCTGTATTGGTCATTAATTGTGGTTAATGTACCATACTAATGTAAGATGTTAATAATATGATAAACTGAGTGTACTACCTATGGGAACTCATTGCACTATTTTTACAGTTTTTCCATGAATCTAAAATAAGTTTATTTTAGGGGTGCCTGAGTGGCTCAGGCAGTTAAGTGACAGACTCTTGATTTCAGCTCAGGTTATGATCTCAGGGTTGAGAGATCAAGCCCTAGGTCTGGCTCTCCAACAGGCATGGAGCCTGCTTAAGATTCTCTCTCTCTCATTTTCCCTCTCTGTTTCTATTTATAATGAAAAAAAACCTAAATTAACTTTATTTTTTAAAAAATTATTCTGGGGCACCTGGGTGGCTCAACTGGTTAAATGACTAACTTCAGCTCAGGTCATGATCTCAGAGTCCTGGCATCAGCCTCCTGTCCACTCCATGCTCAGCAAGGGAGTCTGCTTGTCCCTCTGCCCACCCGCCCTCATATATATGATATTGCACATATCACTGATTATTTGTTTAGGGCCATGGAGTCACAGATAAGTCAGTTTTTTAGCTCCTAAAGGCAGTGTGATAGTGGAACTATTATCTGTCACCTTCTATTGGGTTAAAGTGTGTGACTAGGATCATTACTCTAGACTTTTAGTGATGATACATTTTCTAATTAAGGGGTTTGAAGTGCACCCCTTAATATTTAACAAAAAATTGGTACCTGAATTTTGAACAACCTATAGTTATTAAAATTTAACTAATCAACTGTGATTATGATCTTTCACATCACCTTAATTTATATATAACTATTTTTTCATCTTCGTTTCTTCGATTTTGATTTCTCTGAACTGTCATTGGTCAGATAAGTCTCCAACATTAATAGAAAACTATTTGCTTTAATCACCATATTCCTCTTTCCCTCCAACTTGCACCCAAAGCAGAGAATAATTATGTCTTGGACATTCCAACCAATTATCAGTATTTTTCTCTTGGATGAATAGACTTTGTACAAAGACAAGGAGGGACCATCTACTTCTGGGAGACCCATTGCCTTTTACAACTCACTAGACCATTTTTTGATTTGTATCATATAGAACCCCAGAGATCTGAAATTAATGAATAGTTTAGTCCCTGTATATTGATAATATTGAACTTAAACTTTTTGATCATGGTGTGTATTTCCTGTCCTATTCACTAAAACAGTGGTTTTTATCTTGAATATATGTCATAGACTTCATATATTAATATAGATCTCATATATCAGTTTTTGTAGCTCCACAAAATAGTAGTAAAAATAGTCACATCTCTTAATACTTGAATTAAATGTTCAAGTACCAATATACTATGTCAGGGGAAATATGGTATCACTGTTAGGAAATGCTCCAGTTTTTTTTTAAGTTTTTATTTAAATTCCAGTTAGTTAACATAATGTAATATTAGTTTCAGGTATAGGAGTTTATTGGTCCAGGCAGCCCTGACTCCTCCAGACACAGAACCAGGCCAAGCATGCCTCACTGGGATCCACACAGCAGGCTTCTCAGTCCTCAGCATTTTCTTAGACCTCAAGAGCTACCCACAGGGACTAACTGCCCTAGAGCACTGGGCCAAAACAAGGTCCAACATTCACCTTCTCACTTTTTCTAGATAAGGACTGTGTCTCTTTTTCTCCCTGAGAGTAAACATTCCCAGAGATTGGGCACTTTTTTCCTTTTCAACTTTCAAAAAATAAGACATCTAATTTCAACTATTTTCTTTTTTTTAATAAATTTATTTTTTATTGGTGTTCAATTTGCCAACATATAAAATAACACCCAGTGCTCATCCCGTCAAGTGCCCCCCTCAGTGCCCGTCACCCATTCACCCCCACTCCCCGCCCTCCTCCCCTTCCACCACCCCTTTCTCAGAGTTAGGAGTCTCTCATGTTCTGTCTCCCTTTCTGATATTTCCCACTCATTTTTTCTCCTTTCCCCTTTATTCCCTTTCACTATTTTTTATATTCCCCAAATGAATGAGACCATATAACGTTTGTCCTTCTCCGATTGACTTATTTCACTCAGCATAATACCCTCCAGTTCCATCCACGTGGAAGCAAATGGGGGGTATTTGTCGTTTCTAACGGAATATTCCATTGTATACATAGACCCCATCTTCTTTATCCATTCATCTTTCAGTGGACACCGAAGCTCCTTCCACAGTTTGCCTATTGTGGACATTGCTGCTAGAAACATCAGGGTGCAGGTGTCCCGGCGTTTCATTGCATCTGTATCTTTGGGGTAAATCCCCAGCAATGCAATTGCTGGGTCATAGGGCAGGTCTATTTTTAACTCTTTGAGGAACCTCCACAGTTTTCCAGAGCGGCTGCACCAGTTCACATTCCCAACAACAGTGCAGGAGGGCTCCCTTTTCTCCGCATCCTCTCCAACATTTGTGGTTTCCTGCCTTGTTAACTTTCCCCATTCTCACTGGGGTGAGGTGGGATCTCATTGTGGTTTTGATTTGTATTTCCCTGATGGCCAGTGATGCGGAGCATTTTCTCATGTGCTTGTTGGCCATGTCTAGGTCTTCCTCTGTGAGATTTCTGTTCATGCCTTTTGTCAATTTCATGATTGGATTGTTTGTTTCTTTGCTGTTGAATTTGATAAGTTCTTTATAGATCTTGGAAACTAGTCCTTTATCTGATACGTCATTTGCAAATATCTTCTCCTATTCTGTAGGTTGTCTTTGAGTTTTGTTGACTGTATCTTTTGTTGTGCAAAAGCTTCTTATCTTGATGAAGCCCCAATAGTTCATTTTTGCTTTTGTTTCCCTTGCCTTTGTGGATGTATCTTGCAAGAAGTTGCTGTGGCCAAGTTCAAAAAGGGTGTTGCCTGTGTTCTCCCCTAGGATTTTGATGGAATCTTATCTCACATTTAGATCTTCCATTCATTTTGAGTTTATCTTTGTGTATGGTGCAAGAGAGTAATTTCAACTATTTTCTATAGACAAGGGTACTCACTTGTCCCTTTCCCTTTAAGCAAAACCCTCTTTCTTTCTTTCTTTCTTTCTTTCTTTCTTTCTTTCTTTCTTTCTTTCTTTCTTTCTTTCTTTCTTTCTTTCTTTCTTTCTTTCTTTCTTTCTTTCTTTCTTTCTTTCTTTCACAAAAGGTCTGATTGTTTTCTGCTTTTACAACCCAGGAGACCTTGGACCCTGCACATGCACCTGCAAATAAAGTTGTTTTCTAAGAGTCTAGATACTTCGCCCTAAGAAGAGAGTGAAGGTTATGCATATTACTGGCACCACTTCAAAAGAAATCTCTAGCAAAAGTACTCATTTTACCACATGATTTCAACTGTAATATTATCCAGAAAAACTTTTAAGCTCTGATATATGAAAAAAAATGAAATCACTAAATCTGTTTCTTGCACATTTTATTTATCTCCCCCAAATATACTTTTTTTAGAAGCACGAACTGCTGATTATTCAATTGATGGTGGTCACATTGTAACACATCAATAAATAGCTATTGGGCACCTCAGTGAGTTCCTGGGATGATGTAAAAAGGAGGGATACAGAATGTGCCAGCCCTCCAGGGTGTTACCCAGCTTCTCAGCAGACAGAACATAAACACTCAAAGTTGACCTTTCTCATGAGCGGAGTGCCACATGCCAAATGCTAGGCAAGAACAAGACACGCTGCAGGACATGAAAGCAGAGAAAGTTCACAGGGGTTGAGGTGGTAACCAGGGACACTCAAGACATTTTATTTTGACTTTGGATTTAAACAAAAGTGGGATTTAGATAGGAGAGATTAGAAAATTCCAGAGGGAATACAGTAGTAAAACAGGAAGGCAAGGATGTGCTAAGTAAGGTTCCTGGAGCAAGACACTTGGGCTGGCTGGCTGACATGCAGGTCCTACATGGAATATAGGAAAATATGGCAGGAAAACATTACCTTGGAACTGATTGTAGGGAGCCTTAAATGCTGGGGATTTTTTTTAATTGGATTTTATTCTGTAAGCAATGATAGTTCTTTGAATAAATATAACTTTTATGAAGCCCACACCATGTGCCTATGTATGCATATGAACAAAACCATAATGTAAGAACTTTATGAACTAAGTAGTATTAGCTCCACCTACATATGTGAGAACTAAAGATGACAAAGGCTAAAGATATTTATTTATTTCTTTAATGCCTTTTCTTGATTTCAATGATTATTTTTCTAAGACTAAAATAAAAATTAACTTCCACAAAGTTTTTGTATTTTTTAGGATAAATTAGATATAGGACTCCCTATTAGTACCCAGGAAGTTACCTGTCCCTAACGAAAATCAAATTTTAGTTTGATCTTAGTATATCTTTTCTCATTCTCTCTCTCTCTCCCTCATTCTGTCTCTCTGTCTCTGTCACGCACACACACACACACACACACACACACACAATTTCTCAGATTTCCCTTCTGGGAATATTTGAAAATTTCCAAGAATATTAGGGATTTTTTTTAAAGATTTTATTTATTTATTCATGAGAGATCCAGAGAGAAAGAAGCAGAGACACAGGCAGAGGGAGAAGCAGGCTCCATTTAGGGAGCCCGACGTCGGACTCGATCTCGGGTCTCCAGGATCATGCCCCGGGCGGAAGGCAAGTGCTAAACTGCTGAGCCACCCAGGCTGCCCTAGGAATTGTTTTAAAGAGAAAGAAATAAAAGTAGAAACACAAGATATGTCATCACTAAAAATATTAAGTACTGCAGAAGCCAAATATCTCATCATGATGAGGTGTTTAGGGATGAGATTTAGTATTTTTTAGGTAATCCCTCTGTTAAGCATCCTCAATTGTATTCTTATGAACATATCCAGCTCTTTTCCCAGAAAAGTGCATCATTTCTCTGGAATATGGTTAAACCAGAAAGCAGACCTAAGTATCCTAGAGACACAGTTTTTCCACTTCAGTGATTGACTCTTTTAATCTTTATTCATATTACATAATGTAATTTTAGAAAAACTGACATCTATTTAGCTATCTGTATAAGACTCAAAAATGTGTTCATTCGGGACAGTTTTTCTTTGGCTACTTTTAATTTATGTAAGACTTAACTTGCTCCTGCATGTTGATCTTTAAGATTACTATTGTTTCTTATTTTTTAGCTCTTCTTTCTGTACTATAGATCAACAGTAGTGTATTTTGCTACTCATATTTTCTATTCTTTTTCTTCTCTCTTTGAATTCAAGAACAAGAAATAAAAGCATAAGTCAGTTATAAAGACAGTTTGTGCCCAAACAGGAAACATTTGGTGCCTGTCTCAGCCAAATATTGATGCAAATCTGGTGTGTTTATGGGCACTGAGACAGAAGTAGGAATCTAAAACCAGAAAAACTGAAATGCCTTAAAGGGCAGGAGTGGCAGAGAACATGACCCAATTGAGACACCTAAGTAATACAAAGAAAGATAACAAAATTCATGGCAAGTATGCAAACCAAAATCCAGGTATTTCATTGGCAACAATCCAAAAGTTTGCTAACCATGAATTGAAGAGACTATGGGAGGAAACGTACTCCTATGCACTACTTGGTGAGAATATAAATTGGCACAATTCCTTTGGAAGTCAATTTCACATTATCTGTGAAAACCACATATACGCTTTCACTAAATAATTCCACAAGTCCACTTATGTGAACATAATAAGTTCACATACATGCACATAAGTAAGTACATACTTACAGGATCCCTGGGTGGCTCAGCGGTTTAGCGCCTCCTTTGACCCAGGGTGTGATCCTGGGGACCTGGGATCAAGTCCCACATTGGGCTCCCTGCATGGAGCCTGCTTCTCCCTCTGCCTGTGTCTCTGCCTCTCTCTCTCTCTCCCTCTCTCTCTCTCTCTCTTTCTCTGTGTGTGTGTCTCTCATGAATAAATAAATGAAATCTTTTAAAAAAGAAGAAAGAAATGACATACTTACATGATTATTCATTCAGTACTCTTTATACTGCAACATATTTGAAAGAGCCCAAGCAGCTACCAATACAGAAAAGATTCAATAACTTAAGATATATCTACACAATGGAACACCACGCAATGATTTTTAAAAGAAGAAGAAGAAGAAGAAGAAGAAGAAGAAGAAGAAGAAGAAGAAGAAGAAAGAAAGAAAGAAAGAAAGAAAGAAAGAAAGAAAGAAAGAAAAGAAAGAAAGAGAAAGTGAGCCATCTGCTTTGTGAGAAGTCTCCAAGACACAAGGTACAAAACACGGTGCATAATGTACTGCCACCATGGTCGTGCTGCAGTCCTATTTCCCCTAGGCTGCTCCCAGCCCGTGACTGAGCACGGCAGGGGTACTAGAACTGATCTATTTCTACAGGACCTAGGACTCCTGGAATTGGTAGCTTCGGCTCAAGGACTCCTCATTGGCCAGGTCAAAACATTTTCTGGAGCTGGGCCACAGTCTGAGACTCTTCCTACTCAATCTTCCTTTCTTTCCCATCCTTGCCCCCAGGAGTCAGACTATGAACCATTCATAATCCAAAGGCTCCTTTATCTTCTCCTGCTGCCTCTCCCCTTCATCCTTCACAGGCATTTCTGATTCCATCTTGTCAACTACTTCTCGGAGACCCTAACAACTGGGAGAAGGTGATTATATTCATATTTGCTTATATATGCATGAAGAAACCCCAGAAGATTCATTACCTCTTTGAGGAGCAGTAATTGGGAATAGGGGATAAACAGTTGAGAGGGAAACTTTTTATTATTCATACACATCTGCACACATTTACACATACATATATAAATATTTATACATATATAAATATATACATATATAAATATATATAAATATACATATATATACATATATATATTTATAGTACCTATTCTGTAGTACCTATTCAGAGTGAAATAGAAATGTTAAAAACATCTAGTGAAAACAAGGAGAGAAGGCAGCAGAGAAGCTGAAATACAGAGAGGAGCCCTGTGATACATAATAAGAATAATGTATATTTAGTCTTCCTTCCCTTTTCTGGTACAGAGCTCCTAACACCATTGGAATTTTCTAAGAGATGGGAGCAATAAGGTGTCTTTTGTTAGGGTAATGAGGTGACTTTTGGAGAGGCTCTCTGTAACCTAAGGATAGGGGCTGGTTACCAAGGGGCTCAACCATGTGATTAGGGTGTTGAGAACTTTCAATACCAACCTCTGACCGCCAAGGAGGGGAGCAGGCCCCTGAGGTTGAATCAATTCCCAGTGGCCAATGATTTAACCAATCGTGCACATGTAATGAAGCCACCATAAAAGCCTGAGAGGATGGGGTTTGAAAGCTTCTAGGTTGGTGTACGCATGGAGACTCAGGGAGAGTGGTATTCTCAGAGAGCATGGAAGCTCCATACCCTTTCCACATACCTGCCCTATGCATCTTTTCCATCTGGCTGTTCCTGAGTCGTGTCCTTTTATAATAAGCTGGTAAACTAGTAGGTATGCTTTTCCCATGAATTCTGTGACTGCTCTAACAAATTAATCAGACTTGAGGAGGGGGTCATTGGAATCTCTGATCTATAGCCAGTTACGTCAAAAGCATAGGAAACAAACTGGACTTGTGATTGGCATCTGAAGTGGGGGAGGGCAGTCTTACAGTACTGGGCCCTGAACCTGTGAAATCTGATGCTATTTCAGGCAGACAGTGTCAAAATTGAGTTGAATTGTAGGACACCCAGCTGGTGTGTGAGAATTGCTTGATGTGGAACCCCCTCTCACATTGGGATTGGAAGCTATCAGTTCACTCAGAAGTAGTCCAGAACTTCAACCCACATATACACCTCCACGCAGCTCAGTCCCAGTCATGCCTGACAGCTCACACAGACTCCCTCAGGCCCAGAGCCCAAATCCTAGGCTGGCTCTCCACAAAGCCTATATTACAAAACTCTTCCAGCTGGAATAACCTGAAAGCCCTGTAATAAAAATCACCCATCTGCCTAGTAAAAAAAAAAAAAAAAGGCCATGATATCCTCCTTCCCAGCTGTCCTCCTTTAGAGCAAATACAAGACCCCAGCACCACAAACAGCAGCTGGCACAGTGTCGCTAACTTACCTTTGGAAAGATTCAGAGGAACCCCCTGTACACAGCCCACCATCTGCAGGATATATACAGCCTTTCTGCTTAAGGCGTCCCATGGCATCAGTATCCTTTCTCAATCCAAAGCGGGGACTGTGGGACTTTCTGTTCTCTGAATTTCTTCAATAATTTTTCAAAGAGAGGGTTGAGAAAATCATTCTGAATTGGTTAAATATGCTCAGGTTTAAGGTTTTTAAGTTATCATGTTTTCATTTTCTACTAAAGCCAATAGAATTTCCTTAACAGATGCAACAAAGCATTAGGATTAACTGATTTCTTGTAACAAATTCTTATTTGGGGAGCCAAATAGACATTGATTTAAATCCCAACTCTGCAATTAAATCCTATGGAAATTCAGACCAGTAGTCTGAAGAGGTCTGATCTCCCTGCCTCAATTCCTCAGAGAAGCAAATTGGGAAGAATATAACTACCTTATATTGTTGACAAAAGGATAAAAATGGTATATGCCATGTACAGCATGTGTCATGGTACCAGTTGGCACATAACAGGGATTTAACAAATAACAGAGCTTTCTCTTTTCTTTTAGGGCTCTTTGAAAATATTAAAAATTATATGTTTAAACTTTCTGGTCCGTAATAATCAATATAAAAATCTCATGGGTGCCTGGGTGGCTCAGCTGGTTAAGCGTCTGCTTTCAGCTCAGGTCACAATCCCAGGGTCCTGGGATTTAACGCCATATCTGGATCCTTTCAGTGGGAAGTCTTCTTCTCCCTCTCCCTCTGCCCCTCCCCTTGCTCATGCTTTCTCTCTCTCTCTCTTTCAAATAAATAAATAAAATATTTTTCAAAAAATAAAAAATAAATAAAAATCTCATTTTACAGTTGCCTAGTCTCTTTGTTTCTGCAAGAAGCATCTGTCAAGTTGAGCTACATGACAGTAGTTGGGGCCACATTTGTTTGTCCCGTGATGCCATTAGCTCTGATAATTCATGTTTTCATAGACTCAGTCAAAACAAATTTGATTTCACCTCTAGTCCTTATATGATTATGATTGTCCATAATTCTCTACTTTTTCTCTAAACTGACCCTTCAGGGCAAATGAGTCAGCAAAGGTCATTTCTGGGTACAGAGTCCACAGCTATGAAAGACTTCCCTCACTTCTCCATCACTCACCGTACTGGCTGACTCCTAGGGCAACACCATAAGGATGAAGCCTTGTTTTTTATTTTTATTTAATTTTATTTAAATTCAATGAATTAACATATAGTGTATTATTAGTTTCAGAGGTAGATTATAGGGATTCATCAGTTGCATATAACACCCAGTGCTCTATTACATTTTCTTTTTCATTCATTCGGTTCTTCAGAGTTTCTCTTTGAAATTTTCTTTTAATTCAATCTGCTAACATATAGTACACCATTATTATCTGATGTAGTTTTCAATATTTCATCAGTCACATATAACATTCAGTGCTCATCACATCACATGCCTTCCTTAACGCCTGTCATCTAGTTACCCCATCCTTCCACTCACCTCCCCTTCAACAACCCTGTTTGTTTCCCTGGGTTGAGTCTCTCATGGTTTGTTTTCCTCTCTGATTTTTCCCGATTCAGTTTCCCCTCTTTCCCTTATGATCTTTTGCACTATTTTTTATATTCTACATGTGAATCAAACTGTTTGATAATTGTCTTTCTCCAATTGACCTTTTTCACTTAGCATAATAGCCTCCAGTTCCATCTATGATGATGCAAATGGTAGGTATTCATCCTTTCTGAAGGCTGAGCAACGATATATATATATATATGTCGTGTATATATATATATCTTCTTTATCCATCATCTGTCGATGGACACTGAGGCTCCTTCCACAGCTTGGCTATTGTGGACATTGCTGCTGTGAACATCGGGGTGCAGGTGTCCCAGCGTTTCACTGCATCTGTATCTTTGGGGTAAATCCCAGCAGTGCAATTGCTGGTTTGTTGGGTAGCTCTATTTTTAACTTCTTGAGGAACCTCCCTACTGTTTTCCAGAGTGACTGTACCAGTTTGCATTCCCACCAACAGTTTAATAAGGTTCTTCTTTCTCTGCATCCTTGCCAGCATTTGTTTCCTGACTTGCTAATTTTAGCCATTCTAACTGGTATATAAAGTGGTATCTCATGGTTTTGGTTTGTATTTCCCTGATGCCAAGTGATGTGGAGGATTTTTTTCATGTGTCTGTTGTCTATTTGTAGACTTATATATAGGTCTTCTTTGGAGAAATATCTATTCATGTCTTCTGACCATATCTTTTTTTAAGATTTTATTTATTTATTCATGAGAGATACACAGAGAGAAGCAGAGACACAGGCAGAGAAGCAGGCTCCCCATGGGGAGCCCAATGCAGGACTTGATCCCAGGAACCTGGGATCACGCCCTGAGCCAAAGGCAGATGCCCAACCACTGAGGAACCCAGGCATCCCTTTCTACCTATTTCTTGACTATATTGGTTGGTTTTTTGAGTGTTGGGTTTAATAAGTTCTTTATAGATCTTGGATACTAGCCCTTTATCTAATATGTTATTTGCAAATATCTTCTCCCATTCTGTAGGTTGTCTTGTAGCTTTCTTGATAGTTTCCTTTGCTGTGCAGAAGCTTTTTATCTTGATGAAGTGCCAATAGTTCATTTTTGCTTTTGTTTCCCTTGCCTTTAGAGACGTGTCTTGCAAGAAGCTGCTGCGGCTGAGGTAAATAAAGGGTGTTGCCTGTGTTCTCCTCTAGGATTTTGATGGATTCCTGTCTCACATTTAGCTATTCTGTCCACTTTGAGTTTATCTTTGTGTCTGTAAGAGAATGGTCCAGTTTCATTCCTCTGCATGTGGCTGTCCAATTTTCCCAGCACCATTTGCTGAAGAGACTGTCCTTTTTCCAGTGGATGGTCTTTCCTGCTTTGTCGAATATTAGTTGAGCATAGAGTTGAGGGGCCATTTCTGGGTTCTCTATTCTGTTTCATTGATCCATGTGTCTGTTTTTGTGCCAGGACCACACTGTCTTGATGATCCTTCCAAGACATCAGTTTCTAAAGCTCAAGATTGAGAGACAAAGAATTTATCCCAATGGTGAACAAAAATATAATAATGACTAAAATTTAAAGATCACTCATAAACCAAGACTTAGCCAAACTAGCTGGATTAGTCAAGCTGCGTGTGACCTCCTTTAGGGGGTATGCACAAATAGCTGGTCAATCAATAATGTCATGGCCATACTGAGGCCGGGAATCAAATGCTCGATTTGTGTAGACAAGGCCAGAGTCAGCAAGAAGCAAAAAGAAAAAAAAGAAAAAGCAAAACACCTGCTAGTTTAAATGTATTCTTTCTTTATTGTGGGATAATAATTCTTAATAATTCTTGGTGTTATTTTCTAAAATTCTTTGCTTAGCCATAACTTTAGCAACTGTTCCAACTTACCACAAACATTCTGGGGAACATTAATGCTTATCACACTGTGTTCCCTGGCAGCATGATATAGAAATTCATCATTTATTATCACTTAAGTCCAGATCCCCCTGTTTTAAATTGCACCTTCTACTACAACTGTAAAAAGCAAAATGTTTACAAAGAAAACTGTTGCTTCAAGGAATGTGTTTCTTTATTAATTTGGAAAATAATCTCACATTTGGTACATTGAAGCTAGAAAATGAACTAATAACATTTTGACAGGTGTTAAGGAACACAAGTAGGCTTGCTTTTGTTTTCTACTAAATATCCCATGAATAGTTAATGTTATTTTGCTTTTCATATCACATTGGTTTTCAAAAAGACTAGCCAAAAATCTTCAAGCATGCTCTAGGTTTTCCTACTATGATGAAGAATTTAAATTTGTCTTTAAAGAGTATTAAAATGGGGCAGGGTTTTTTAAATCAATATTTAAGATATTGTAGTAGTCTATGGCTCTGCCAAACTAAAAGAAAACAAATTTATAAACAGTGTTTCCAATTAAAACAAAACTTCTTTAACCTAAAATATAGAATATGACTGTAGATGCATAAGTGCTAGTGGTGTTAATGCAAAAGGGATCATAGTGGAAGAGAGAGAGGTTTAGCTGAAGCTGGGCTCCTGACCCATTTTGTTTAGCAAGAAGCAGGTTTCAGTAGAATTCTGGTTGGAGAGAAGCAGTATGGTTTTGTAAGGTGGACACTTATTGCCCAGCAAACTGCAAGCCAAGGAAGGAAGCAAAAGTACTCTAAAACTGTGTTGTTTGGAGTAAAGAAATCAAGACACAAAAGCAAACAAGAAAGAAGCAGTAGAGAGTTTTTAATTGGTGCAAGCCAGACCACAGCAAGTGGAGATTATTATCCACATTCTTTAAGCCAAAGAACATTCTCTCCTGAAATATTTGGATCATTGAGATCAGTTAACATAGAATTACTGTAAAGTGTTAATAAAAAGAGTTTTGTTTCTTCTGTTACTTAATGTTTTCTACAATAATACCTTAGTTTGAGCAACAGGAGCATATAAATATATTATAACATATGATCCCTATAGAGCTCTGAGAAAGACACTGAACCAATAAGCAGATAATACATATCGGTTTTTGTTGCAGTTTGGGTTGGGGTGGGGAACTATTTGTCTAATTTTTGCATATTATTACTCTTGCTATTTAAGAAAGGGATGCAAGTATGGCAGTTAAGAGGTGGCTCGAGTACACACCCGCCCAGAGTGTGGCACTGGGCAGTTACCTAACTTTTTGGATGGTTTTCTCAATTGTAAGGGGGATAATAACATTACCTACCTACAGAGTTGTTGTAAGAGTTAAATGAATTAATGTGTGTGGAGTATGTAGAATGGTGTCTAGTATATAGTAAGCACTCATAAACACCTATTAGTATCATCGCCCTCTTCAACCAAGAATGAGGTTGCACACTGGAGGCATGAAGATGGTAGCGGAATAGGACCCTAAGCCCATCCATGAATATAACTAACTATCAATTCATCCTAAATACCCCAGAAATCAACCTGAAGACTGACAGAACAAACTCCTGTTCTGGGAGAGAAGAGGCCACATTGAAGAAGGTCTGAAGTGCAGAGACGTGGTTTAAGGTACAAATAGATCATGGCTGCTGTGGAGAGAAGGGAGCCATGGTAGCAGAGAAGGGTGATAGAGAGAGAGGGAAACACACAAGGGAATGCACAAGGAGAACATTTCCCCATCACCACTGGCATAGAAAATGAGCTGAGCTGAATTTCTTGAGTATTTGCAATGAGTGAGACTTAAAGCCTGGAATTTTAAAGGTCAGCAGGCTTAGCTTCAATAGACCCTAGAGGTCAATGTGTTGGTCTTGGAGAGAAGATAGGCAAAAAACCTGGGAGTAGAGAGCATGGAAACAGTAATCTGAAGAGTTCCTGGGGCTCACAAAGGGGAGAATATTTGTTCTCAGAGTACATCCCTGACAGGCAGCATTCATGGAGTCACTTCTCTGAACAAAGGAGTTGGTTGGAACCATCCCCTCCCACTGCCCCTTAGCATAAACATAGAGCCACCTGTGCGAAGCAGCAGAGGCTAGAACTGGCTACCTAACTTGTTACCCTTAGCCCCACATACCTGTGCACTGATGAAATTGCCCTTCCAGGAGACCAACACAAATTTCTGCTCACATCATGTCTCCCAATCAGAGAGTTCAGCAGGGTGTCATTTCCAGTGGAGATGGTACTTAGATCAAAGCACAACTAACTAAACTCACCACATTCAGGCCAAGGACCAAACATGGCCTGCAATAGGAAACAGAACTTCTGCAGGTGACTGGCCAGAAGGATAGAGCAGCCGAAACATAACAGCAGAGCACAGAGAGCACACACTGAAGACACTCCCTGAAGTGCTGGCCTTGAGTACTACATGATCTCTTCTTCATAAGGCCATTACTTTTAGGAGCAGGAGACATAACTCGCTTTTTAAAATGCAGACACGAGGCAGACTTAGACAAAATGACAAGACAGAGGAATTTATCCCAAACAAAAGAACAAAATAAGACAAGGGCCAGAGAGAGGTCTCTGGGTGACTCAGTCAGTTAAGCATCTGACTTTTGATTTCAGGTTAGGTCATGATCTCAGGGTTGTAAGATTGGGCCCCACGTTGGGCTTTGCAGTCAGTGCAGAGTCTGCTTACAATTCTTTCTCTCCTTCTCCCTCTGCCCCTCCTCCTGCTCATGCACACACATCTCTCTCTCTCTCTCTCTCTCTCTCATTCTCTCTCTCTCTTTCTCTCAAATAAATAAGTAAATAAAATCTTTTTTTTAAAAGACTAGGGCCAGAGAACTAAGCAAAACAGATAAAAGTAACATGCAGATGAAGAATTTAAAGCAATGATCATAAAATCATTATAATGATCATAATGATCATTACTACAAAAATAAAAGAGTTAAAAAAGAATCAATCAGATATCAATAGTGCAATAAATGAGATTAGAAATACATTTGATGCAATGAACAGCAAGCTGGAAGAAGCAGGGGAATGAATGAATGCTCTAGAAGACAAAGTAAGAAAAACAGTGAAGCTAAACAAAAGAGAAAATATGCAAAGCAGGAAGACTTAGGGAATTCAGTAATTTCATCAGGTGTAATAATATTCATATTATAGGAGTCTCAAAAGAAGAAGATAGGAAAAGGAGGACAGATAATTTATTTGAAGAAATACTTCCCTAATCTGGGAAAGGTAGCAGATATCCAGATCCAGGAGGCACAAAAACCCCTACTAAACTCAACAAAAGCAAGTCTACACCAAGAACATTGTAATTAAATCTGTGAAATATAGTGATAAAGAAAGAAATCTTAAAAGAAGCGATGCAAAATAAGTAATTAACTCACAAGGGAAAACCCATAGGCTAGCAGGAAATTTTCAACAGAAACTTTACAAACCAGAAGAGAGTGGTATGATATATTCAAAGTGCTGAATGGGAAAAATCTACAGCCAAGAATACTCTATCCACCAAGGTTATATTCCAAAATAGAAGGAGAGATAAACGGTTTCCCAGACAAAAACTAAAGTTCATGAGTCCTAAACCAGCCCTGCAAGAAATACACCTTCCACTCCATTTTGAGTGGAAAGGAGAGACCAAAAGTAACAATATGAAGGTAGGAAATACAAAAACTGTAAAAAGGAATATTTCTTTTTAAATATTTTATTTATTTATTCATGAGAGACATAGAGAGAGGCAGAGACATAGGCAGAGGGAGAAGCAGACTCCTTGAGGGGAGCCCAGTGTGGGACTCAATCCTGGGACTCCAGGATAATACCCTGAGCTAAAGGCAGACACTCAACTGCTGAGCCACCTAGGCATCCCCAAAACAAATATTTCTGTAAAAAAAATTAATCAAGGAACTAACCAAAAAATGTATATAAAATATAATAACATATACAGGAAGGAGAGGAGAAAAAATAGTTCATACTTAAATGATCATCAACTTAATATAGACTGATATATGCAGAAGAGGTTATATACAAACCTAATGGTAACCACATATCAAAAACCACTAGTAAATATACAAAGAATAAAGAGAAAGAAATACAAATATCTAAAGAAAATCAGCAAAACCTGAAAGACAAGAAAGGATCAGAGAAAATTTCCATAAACAACCACAAAACAAGAAATAAAATGACAATAAATTTATATCTATCAGTAATTACTTTGAATGTAACTGGACTAAATGTTCCAGTCAAAAGACATAGGATGTCAGAATAAATAAAAAACAAGACCCATCTATATACTGCCTATAACAGACTCATTTTATTCATAAATACACCTGCAGATTGAAATTGAGGGGATGGAGAAATATTTATCATGCAAGTGGAAGTCAAAAGAAAGCTGCAGTAGGAATACTTATATATCAGACAAACTAGACTTTAAAACAAAGACTGTAACAAGAGACAAAGAAGAGTACTATATGGTAATAAAGAGCACAATCTAATGAGAAGATATAACAATCATAAGTATTTATACACCCAACATGGGAGCACACAAATACACAGAACAATTAATAACAGAAATAAAGGAATTCATTGATAATAATACAATAATAGTAGGGTACTTTAACACCCCACTTACATCAATGGACAGTTATCTAAAATAAAGAAACAAAGGCTTGGAATAACTCACTGGACCAGATGGACTTAACAGATATATTCAGAACAATCCATCCGAAAACAGCAGAATACACATTATTTTCAAGTGCACAGGAAACATTCTCTAGAATAGGTCACATAATAGCACCCCCCCCCACCAAAAACAAAAAACAATTCAAGAAGATTGAAGTCATACCATGCATCTTTTCTGACCACATTAGGAAACTAGAAATCAACTATATGAAGAAAAATCTGTAAAGACCACAGATACATGGAGGTTCAACACTTGCTATTAAATAACCAGGAAATCAAAAAAGAAATTTAAAATTACATGGAAACAAATGAAAATTAAAACAAAATGATCCAAAATCTTCAGAATGCAGCAAACTCATTCTAAGAGGGAAATATATAGCAACACAGGCTTAACTCAAGAAGCAAAAAAAAAAAAAAAAAAAAAAAAACCAACTTAAACATAGCCTTATACCTAAAGGGGTTAAAGGACTACAAATGAAGCCAAAAGCCAGCAGAAGGAAGGCAATATTAAGGATTAGAGCAGAAATAAATAATATAGAAACAAAAAACAAACCAATACAACAGATCAATGAAATCAAGAGCTGTTTTTTTTTAATTGATAAAGTAAAACTTAACAAAAAAGAAAAAGGACCCAAATGAACAAAATCACCAATGAGAAGAGAAATAACAATCGACACCACAGAGATACAAACACTTGTAAGAGAATATTATGAAAAAGTATATGGCAACGAATTGAACAACCTAGAAGGAATGGATAAATTCCTAGAAACATAAGCTACCAAAACAGAAAGAAATAGAAAATGTAAACAGACTGATTGATTACTGGGAAAGAAATTGAATCAGTGGGGCAAACAAAACAAAACAAAACAAAAAATCAAACACCTCCCAAAACCCAAAAATCCAGGACCAGATGGTTTTACAGGTGAATTCTACCAAACATTTAAAGAAGAGTTGATCCCTGTTCTCAAACTATCCCAAAAAAATGGAAGGAAGGAAAACGTTCAAATTTATTACTCTGATACCAAAACCAGATAAAGACACACTGAAAAAGAGAACTACAGGACAATATCCATGATGAACACAGGTGCAAAAATCCTCAACAAAATACTAGGAAATCAAATCCAACAATACTTCTTAAAAACTAATTTACCACAAGATAGTGGGATTTGGTTGCAAGCATGGTTCAATATTCAGAAATGAATCGATGTGACACATCACATTAATAAAAGAAATCATTAGATACAGAAAAAACATTTGACAAATTACAACATCCGTTCTCGATAAAAAACGTTGACAAAGTAGGTTAAGAGGAAACATACCTCAACATAATAAAGTCCATATATGAAAAACCCACAACTAATATTATCTTCAATGGGGAAAAATTGAGAGCATTTTCCCTAAGGTCAGGAACAAGATAGGGATGTCCACTCTCACCACCATTATTTAACATAGTAGTGGAAGACCTTGTCACAGCAATCAGGAAACAAAAAGAAATAAAATGCATCCAAATTGGCAAGGAAGAAGTAAAACTTTCGCTATTTACAAATGACATGATGTTATACACAGAAAGCCCTAAAACTCTACAACAACAACAACAACAACAAAAAAAAACCTACTAGGACAGTAAAGTCACAGGACACAAAATCAATGTATAGAAATCTGTTGCATTTCTATACACCAACAATGAAGCAGCAGAAAGAGAAAGTAAGGAATCAATCCCATTTACAATTGCACCAAAAACAATGATACCTAGGAACAAACCTACCCAAAGAGGTGAAAAGCCTCTACTCTGAAAATTAAAAGACACTAATGAAAGAAACTGAATATGATACAAAAAATGGAAAGGCATTCCATGCTCATGAATTGGAAGAGCAAATATTGTTAAAATGTCTATGTTACCCAAAGCAATCCACACATATAATGCAATTCTCATCAATATACCAACAGCATTTTTCATAGAACTAGAACAAACAATACTAAAATTTGTATGGAACCACAAAGACCCTAAATAGACAAAACAATATTGATAAAGAAAAACAAAGCTGGAGGCATCATAATTCTAGACTTCAAGTTATATTACAAAGTGGTAGTGATCAAAACAGTATGGTACTGGCCAAAAACACACATCGATCAATAGAACAAAATAGAAAACACAGAAGTAAACTTACAATACACGGTCAATTAACCTTTGACAAAGCACGAAGGAATATCCAATAGGAAATAGCCTCTTCAACAAATGGTATTAGGAAAACTGGACAGTGACATGCAAAAGAATGGACCACTCTCTTATACTACACACAAAAATAAATTCAAAATGGGATAGTGACCTAAATGTGAGACAAGAAATCATTAAAATCCTAGAAGAGAACACAGGAAGTGACTTCTTTGTCATTGGTCATAGCAACTTCTTTCTAGATATGTTTCCTGAGGCAAGGGGAACAAATAAAAAGTAAACTATTGGGACTTCATCAAAATAAAAAGCTTCTGCCCAATGAAGGAAACAACAAAACTAAAAGGTAAGCTACAGAATAGAAGATAATTGCAAATGACATATCTTATAAAGGGTTTGTATCCAAAATATAAAAGTCAACACCAAAATAATAATAATAATCCAGTTAAAAATGGACAGAAGACATGAATAGACATTTTTCCAAAGAAAACATACAGATGGCTAACAGACACATGAAAAGATGCTCATCATCACTCATCATCAGGGAAATACAAACCAAAACTGCTATGAGATATTACCTCACATCTGTTAAAATCAATGGCCTAACTAAAATCAACAACACAAGAAACAATAGGTGTTGATGAGGATAGGGAACCCTCTTCCACTATTGGTAGGAATGCAAAGTAATGCAACTACTCTGGAAAACAGTGTGGAGTTTCCTCAAAAAGTTAAAAATAGAACTATCCTATGATCCAGCAATCACATTACTGGGTTTTCACCCAAAATAATAATAATACTAATTGCAAGAATACATGCTCTCCTATGTTTAAGGCAGCATTATTTACAAGTTATGTAAACAACCCAAGTGCCCATTGATTGATCAATGGATAAAAAAAGATGTGCTATATATACACAATGGAATATTACTCAGACATAAAAAATAATGAAATCATGCCATTTGCAATTACTTGGATGGATTTAGAGAAAAAGTGAAATAGATAAAGACAAATACCATATGATTTCACTCATATGTGGAATTTAAGAAAGAAAAAAGAAGCAAAGGGACAAAAAAGAGAGAGAAGTAAACCAAGAAATGGACTCTTAACTATGGAGAACAAATCAGTGGTTAGGGGAATGGAGGTGGGGGTGGGGATGTGTTCAATAGGTGATGAGTATGAAGGACTACACTTGCTGTGATGAGCATGATGTATGGAACTTCTGAATCACTATATCATACACCTAAAAATAATATTACACTGTATGTTAACTAACTGGAATTTAAATATTTTTTTTAAAAAATGGGGTTGCACTCCACCTGTAGACCCTACCAACCAGATTGGCAAGAATTCATGAATCCACATGAACAATGGCTGACTGATGGCCTCTTGAAGATGGCTCCACAGACCACCCTATTTCAAATTCAAATTTCTATTCATGTTCAGTAGCCTCCTCGGATTTATAGGGTTGACAGGAACAGATTATCAATGTCCATTGACTGAAGCTGGATTTCAGAACCACCTCTTCCTAAGAAGTACCAGAATCTCTTTCACCATTTCTTTTTTTCTTTATCAGTTCTACCATCAAATGCATTCAAGATTGAAAATGCATACCAAATCTGATTAAACTGGCTCTGGATAGGGTATCAAGTAGGAAGGTCTTGAGCTTACCAGGTCCCACAGACACACCTAAATCTATTCTGTATACATAACAGCTATCTCTGGAAACAAACAGAGTTGACTAGCAGAATAGATCATACAAACTAAGGATACAAAGAGAAAGCCACATTGAGATAGGTGGGAGTGGCAGACATGTGGGTTAGTCAGTGCCCATACACCCAGGATGGTAACTCACAAGTGGGAAAGCTATCAAAGCCAGAGAAGCCCCTCCTGAGGAACATTGAGTCTAAACCCCACAACGGGCTCTACAGTCCAAGAAACCTGCACTGAGTAGATGAGCCTCTATAACATCTGTCTTTGAAACTATAGAGCTTATGTCTGGAAAATGTAGAGGGCAATAGGAAATGGAGACTTCACGCCCATGATTTCACTTGCTCTGAGACTCAGCACAGAGACAGCAGTTTGAAAAACACCTGAGTTATACACAGAGATCTGCTGACGAATATTAGGGTTGTGCCAGAGAGCAGGGACCTGTTGCAACATTCCCCAAGGACAGAAGCAATGATGGGCACTCATTTTTTTCTAGCTGGCCTAGCACTAGTACCTGCTGTGCTAGCACTGCTCATCCTGACCCATAATTCCCCTGTGGACTTACCCCATCTAACCCAGCTGCCAGATCTAGGCCCCTGCCAAATGGCTCACTGCCCTACCAGTCTCAGCAGACAACCTCAGCCTGCCCCAGAGCCCATCCTGAGTGGCTCATGGCCCCACCACACCTGGTGGATGCCATCAGGCTTCTCCCAAGTGGCTCCCTGCCCTACCAGTCCAGTAAGTACCCTCAGCAAACAACAGAGCTGCTCCAAGCACCCCCATCCAGGGAAGCCAGCACTGAACACCAGAATGTCTACAGAAGTCTCAGTCAGATTTCACAGCAAGCTGTACCAGAAGCCTGTCCCATTCACCAGTGTGCTCACAGAAGTCCAGCTAGAAGGGCAAAGACCAACCCTGCTTACTAGCATGCTTGCAGCAGCCATGGCAAAACATTGCAGGCAGCCCTGCCCAGGACAGCCACACACACCAGTGAGTCTGCACTAAGTGTGATCCAGCCACAACAAGAGGGTACACGCAGCCCACATAAGGGTCAGTCATAGGGCACCTGGCTCAAGTGATCAGGAGAATTTGAGCTACTAAGGCTAACAGGTGACCTTCTGCATAAACCAATCTTTTAAGGCTAGGGATCATAATTAATCAGTCATAACTGATCTACTGAGTACATAGAAATTACCAAAGAGTTAGACAAAATAAGGAAATAGCAGAATATCTTCCAAGCAAAAGGATAACAAAACCTCAGAAAAAGAGGTGAAGGTAACCTGATACTGAAAACAGATATTCAAGTTCAGGAACCACAGTGCCCTGAGCAAAATGAACTCAGAGGGAGCCATACCAAGACAAATTATAATCAAAGTGTGAACAGTTAAAGATAAAGAGAGACTCTTAAAAGTAGCAAAAGAAAAACAACTAGTTATATACAAAGGATCCTCCATAAGACTATAAGCTGATTTTTCAACAGACACAGCAAGCCAAAAGGGAGTGACATGATATATTCTAAGTGATGAAATGAAAACACCTACAACAAAGAATACTGTACCCAGAAAGGTCATTACTCAGTATTGAAAGAGAAAATTTCCAGACAAGGAAAAGCTAAAGAATTTCATAACCACTAAACTAATCTTATAAGAAATATTGAAGGGACTTCCTTAAACAGAAAAGAAAAGGCCATGACTAAAATAAGAAAATTATGAAAGAAAAAAAAATCTCACTGGTAAAAATAAACATAGAGTAAATGTAGTGGATCAACCATCTGCATAACTAGTAT
Organism: Vulpes vulpes; assembly: GCF_048418805.1. Taxonomy (NCBI): domain Eukaryota; kingdom Metazoa; phylum Chordata; class Mammalia; order Carnivora; family Canidae; genus Vulpes; species Vulpes vulpes. Next base: position 34,791,602 of record NC_132784.1, on the reverse strand, counting down.
GTAGATTAAAACAGAAAAGTTATACAATCATTTAGATCTACAATAATTATTCAGGTATAGACAAAATAATAAGATGTAAAATATAATATCAAAAACATAAAGCAAGGGGGATAAAAATGTAGCACTTTTAGAATGCACTAGAACTTAAGCAACCATTAACTTAAAATAGACTGCTATATGCTATATACATAGAATATTATGTGTGAACTTCATGGGAACCACAAACCAAATATCAATAATAGATACACAAAAGGCAAAGAGAAAGGAATATAAGCACAACACTAAGGAAAGTCGCCAAATCACAACGGACGAGACCAAGAAAAAAAAAAAGAACAGAGAAGAACTACAAAAACAACCTGAAAACAATCAACAAATGGCAAAAGTACATATCTATAAATAATTACTTTAAATGTAAATGGAGGGATCCCTGGGTGGCGCAGCGGTTTGGCGCCTGCCTTTGGCCCAGGGCGCGATCCTGGAGACTCGGGATCGAATCCCACGTCGGGCTCCGGGTGCATGGAGCCTGCTTCTCCCTCTGCCTGTGTCTCTGCCTCTCTCTCTCTCTGTATGACTACATAAATAAATAATTTAAAAAATTTAAAAAAAAAATAAAAAAAATAAATGTAAATGGACTAAATGTTCCAATCCAAAAACATAGTATCACTGGATGGATAAACAAAACAATACCATGTATACTATGTATAGGAGACTCACTTCAGATCAAAAGACACACAGCCACTGAGAGTGAAGGAATGGAAAATGTATTCCATGCACATTGAGACAGAAAGTTGGGGTAGCAATACTTATATCAGACTAAAGAGACTTTGAACCAAAGACTGTAATTAGAGACAAAAAAGAACTTTACATTATGATAAAGGGATCAATCCAACAAAAGGATGTAACATTTGTAAATATCTATCCACCCCACATAGGGACACCTAAATAAATGAAGCAAATATTAATAGACATAAAGGGAGAAATTGACAGTAATACAATAATAGCAGGTGACCTTAACAACCCACTTACATCAATAGATAAATGATCCAGACAGAAAATCAATAAGGAAACGTTGGCCTTAAACAATCCATTAGACCAGGTGGACTTACATATACAGAGCATTCCCTCTAAAAATATCAGAATTCACATTTTTTCAAGTGTACATAGAGCATTCTCCAGAATAGACCATAAAACAAGTACCAGTAAGTTTAAGAAGATTGGAATCATATCAAGCGTCTTTTCTGACCACAATAGTATGAAACTAGAAATCAATTACAAGAAGAAAGCAAATATGTGAAGACTAAACAACATGCAACTTAACAATAAATGTGTTAATGAGAAAAATCAAAGAAGAAATAAAAAAAATACCCTGAGACAGATGAAAATGGAAACACCGCAGTTCAAAATCTATGGGATGCAGCAAAAGCAGCTCTAAGAGGAAAGTTTATAGGAATACAGGCCTACCTTAAGAAACAAGAAATATCTCTAACAGTCCATCCTTACACCTAAAAAAATTAGAAAAACAAAGCCCAAAGTTAGTAGAAGGAAGGAAATAATAAAGACAAACAAAACTGATAAATCTTTAGCTAGACTCATCAAGAAAAAAAAAAGAATACTCAAATAATGCAAGAAGTGAAAAAAGGAGACATTACAACTGATACCAAAAAAATACTAAGGATATAAGAGACTGCTATGAATGACTACATGCCAAAAAGGGAGATAACCTAGAGGAAATGGATATATTCCTAGAAATGTACAATCTTCCAAGACTGAATCAAGAAGAGATTTAAAAAAAAAAACTGAACAAACTGATAACTAGTGATGAGATTGAATCAGTAATTTAAAACACTCCCAACAATCAAAACAGTCTTCATAGATGAATTCTACCAAACATTTAAAGAAGAATTAATACTTATTCTTCTCAAACTATCCCAAAAAATTGAAGAGGAAAGAATGCTTCCAAACTCATCCTACGAGGCCAGTATTATCCTGATACCAAAACCAAAGACACTACAAAGAAGGAAAATTACAAGCCAACATCTCTGATGAACGTGAATTAACGCAGAAATACTCAACAAAATATTAGCAAACCAACTTCAACTGTAGAGTGAAGGGATCATACACCATGACAAAGTGGGATTTATTCCAAGGATATAAGAATGGTTCATCACCCACAAATCAGCCAATGTGATATATCACATTACAAAAAGGAAGATAAAAATGATATTATCATCTCAATACATGCAGAGAAAGCATCTTATCAAATTCAACATTCATTTATGACTAAAAACTCCCAACAAAGTGCATATAGAAGAGAATGCCATATCACAAACCCACATTTAATGTCATATTCAAAACTTTTCCCCCAAGATCAGATACCGCAAAACAAGAATGCTCAATCCTGTCACTATTATTGGACATAGTACTGAGAGCCGTAGTTACAGCAATGAGAGAAGAAATAGAAATAGAATGCATCCAAATTGAAAAAGTAGTAAAACTGTCACTATTTACAGATGATATTACATATATAACCCTAAAGATTCTACCCAAAAATATTAGAACTAATAAATTAATTCAGTAATGTTGTAGGATACAAAATTAATATACATAAATCTGTGGCATCTGTATGTATTAACAAACAATCAGAAAGTGAAATTAAGAAATAAAATATTCATACTATCTAAAACAATCTACCAATTCAGTGCAACTCTATCAAAATACCAATGGCAATTTTCACAGAACTAGAACAAAGAACCTTAAAATTTGTATAGAAATACAAAAGACCTCAAATAGCCAAAGCAATCTTGAACAAGAACAAAGCTGGAGATATCACACTTTCTAATTTCAAACTGTACAACAAAATGATAATAATAAAAACACTATGGCACTGACACAGAAAAGACACATAAGTCCATGAACACAGAACAGAGTCCAGAGACAAAATCATTCTTATATGATCAATTAATCTTTGACAAAGGAAGCAAGAATGTAAAGTGTAAAAAAAATAAAAAGAAAACTTCTTTAATAAATGGTATTGGGAATACTGGACAGCTACATGTAAGAGAATGAAACTGGGCCGCTTTCTTATACCGTTTACAAAAATAAACTCAAAATAAATTAAAGATTCACATGTAAGACTAGAAATCATAAAACTGTTAGAAGAAAATTAGGTAGCAAGCTCTTGGATGTTGGTCTGAACAATATCTTTTTTGGATCTGTCTCCTCAGGCTAGAACAAAAAAGCAAAAATAAAAGAGTCGAACTAGATCAAATGAGAAAGCTTTTGCACAGCAAAGGAAATAATCCAGAAAAGGAAAAGGCAACCTACTAAGTGAGATAAGATATTTACAAATGATATAACCAATAAGACATTAATATCCAAAATATATAAAGAACTCACATAAACTCAATATGAAAAACGATCTAATTAAAAAATAGGCAGATGACCTGAATAGACATTTCTCCAAAGAAGAAATACAGAGGGTCAAAAGACACATGAAAAACTGCTCAACGTCACTAATCATCAGGATAATACGAATTGAAACCACAATGAGATATCACCTCACACCTCACAGAGTGGCTAGTGTCAAAAAAACAAGAAATAACAAATGTTAGCAAGGATGTGAACAAAAAGGAAAACCAGCACTGTTGAAGGGAATATAAAATGATGCCACCACTATGGGAAACATTATGAAGTTTTCTCAAAAAATTAATAGTAGTACTATCATATGATCCAGCAGTTCCACTCTTGGTATTTATCTGAAGAAAATGAAAACACTAATTTGAAAAGACATGTGCACATCCTATGTTCATTGCAGCACTATTTATCATAGCCAGGATATGGAAGCAACCTGAGTGGCATCACTAGATGAATGGAGACAGAAAGATAGGGTGCTACATCTTTATAAGAAATAGGCTCACCCTATTATATAGGCTGAGGAGTTTCAAGATCTACAGTCCTCAAGCTGGAGGCCCAGGAGAGATGACGGTATAGTTTCAATCAGAGAGTCTACAGCCTCAGGAAGCCCGGGTGGCTCAGCGGTTGAGCACCTCCCTTCGGCCCAGGCCATGATCCTGGCATCCCAGGATCGAGTCCCACATCGGGCTCCCTGCATGGAGCCTGCTTCTGCCTGTGTCTCTGCCTCTCTCTGTGTGTCTCTCATAAATAAATAAATAAAATGTTAAAAAAAAAAAAAAAAGCCTACAGCCTCAAGACCCAAGAAGAGCTGATGTTTCTGTTTGAGTCCAATGACCCATCTCAGCAGTCAGGCCAGTCAGGCAGACAGAGCTCCCTCTACTCACCAGAGGATTTTTGTTCTATGTGGGCCTTCACCATATTGGATGAGGCCTGCTGGGGAAGGCAACTTGCTTTAATCAGTCCACTGATCCAAGTATTATTCTCCCCCAAAGCACCCTCACAGACACTCAGAATAATGTTTGACCAAATGTAGGGCACCTGAGACCAGTCAAGTTGACACACAACTTGACACACATCATTGGCCCCATCCTTTCCAACATACGTAGATACATGAGTGCACACTGACAGCATAGAGACTTCCCAGGCCTACTAGGGGAAGCTAGGATGACTAAGCATCCTGGTTTGTCTGGGGCTGAGGGATACGACTGGACACTGGTCTCTCAGTCCCAGGCAAACAGGACAAGGTGGTCATCCTAGGTAGAACCCTATCAGCTGCTACCACCTGTCACTCCACTTCTCTCTCTCTCTCTTTTAAGATTGCATTTATTTATTCATGAGACACAGAGAGAGAGGCAGAGACACAGGCAGAGGGAGAAGCAGGCTCCCTGCAGGCACCCCGATGCGGGACTCAATTCCAGGTCTCCAGGATCATGACCTGGGCCAAAGGGAGGCACTAAACTGCTGAGCCACCCAGGGATCCCCCTCCACTTCTCTCCTCACATCAACCTACCTAACTCAAGAACTTCCACCTTAACACTTGACCTCTGACCTCAGTCCTTTGTAAGAAAATTCCTTCCTTTCCAGGAGAAACCTCACTATAATATAGTAACGTATGCCTTGTGGACTTTTGATCAAAAGCTACACTCCTAGATGCACTCTCCCTGGGACCACCCTAAAGCATGGCAGCTGGCTTCCCACACACTCAAGTGAAGGAGAATTAAGCTCCGTCCCTTGAAGGGAAAAGTGTAAAAAATCTATGATCATGCCATTAAAACCACCACCTTGGCAAAGGCAAACTTGACACATTTCATAAAACTGCCTGTGTCCAACCATCTGAAAACACAATCAGTAAAAATTCCACAAGCTCTCAGCAGAAGCAGACTTCTCAAAGTTGTTCAATTACGATTTCCTCATCCCCTTCTGTTTGAGGGAAACTGGACCCTTCTGGTGCCATAATTGAACTCCAACACCTTGGAATTATTGGAGTTCCCCAGAAATACCACTCTTGTAGTTCTATCGTTGAAATAGAAATAATAACATGTATTTTGGGATTGGTACATCAATACTTGCCATTAAGCCAGTAGCTGTAGGGTCGGGCAGTGACCCAGAAAGACAAACAGTGAAATAGAAAGAACCTAAACATCTCATTAATTCATTGAATCCAGCCACCACCTTCCAATCAAAGAAGGGTAGTCGTGTGCTTTCCTGTTTCTACACATGCCTTTCATTTGTTTTACTTCTTTTTTTTTTCCATTTCAATCCATCTCGTTTAATCTATCTCACACACAGTTGGATTCATGAGGATGGGGCATGGAGAGAGGAGAGGACAAAGGACAATCTTTGTTTTTATCTCTGAAGTCAGAATTCCACTAACAATGTTTTTCTCATAGAGAAGTTAAGATGAGAATCCAGTAAACTGTTTTATTTAAATTACTACACCATCATATTTTGTTGAAGCAATAGAGCTTTTAAAAGATAATGTGACTTAGCTTTTATTTTATTTAGACTATTTAGCACCAAGTCTATAATATATATATAATATAATATATGTTGCTATATATTCTTTAGGTGGCCTGGTGGTTTTTACCTCTGACCTCCAGCAAGCACTAAAAAGAAGAAAAGATTCTGAAGAATCAATCAAGCCTTCTGCCGAGGCAGAGTAACACCTTTGTCTTAACCACTAGCCGGAGAAATGAAGCACATTATCAATCTACATGAAAACATCAACGATACAGCAAGAAATAATTCAGACTGTCCTCGTGTGGTTTTGCCGGAAGAGATATTTTTTATAATATCCATCATCGGGGTTTTGGAAAATCTGATGGTCCTTCTAGCCGTGATCAAGAATAAGAATCTGCAGTCACCCATGTACTTTTTCATTTGCAGCCTGGCCATTTCTGATATGATGGGCAGCTTGTATAAGATCCTTGAAAATATCCTGATCGTGTTCAGAAACATGGGTTATCTCAAGCCTCGGGGCAATTTTGAGACCACAGCGGATGACATTATGGACTCCCTGTTCATCCTCTCCCTCCTTGGTTCCATTTTCAGCCTGTCTGTGATAGCAGCTGACCGCTACTTTACAATCTTCCATGCTCTGCAGTACCACAGCATTGTGACCATGCGCCGAGCCATCGTTGTCCTGACGGTCATCTGGACAGGCTGCACAGGCGGCGCCATTACCATGGTTATCTTCTCTCATCACGTCCCCACAGTGATCACCTTCACGTCGCTGTTCCCTCTGATGTTGGTCTTTATCCTGTGCCTTTATGTGCACATGTTCTTGCTTGCCCGTTCCCACGCCAGGAAGATCTTGACGCTTCCCAGAGCCAACATGAAAGGGGCCATCACACTGACCATCCTGCTTGGAGTCTTCATCTTCTGTTGGGCTCCCTTTGTCCTTCATGTTCTGTTGATGACATTTTGCCCAAATAACCCTTACTGCGCCTGCTACATGTCCCTCTTCCAGGTGAACGGCATGTTGATCATGTGCAATGCGGTCATTGACCCCTTTATATATGCCTTCAGGAGCCCTGAGCTCAGGGAGGCATTTAAGAAGATGATCTTCTGCAGTAGGTCCTAGTGGAATTATTGGTCCCTGATTTTAGAAGCAACAGGGATAATTCTGTCAAGTAACAGAATAATGTGACACACCGACAAATGCTCATGCTTCCCCGCAGTCCGTCCTTTCCTTAATGTGTTCAAGGGTTATCCCACTAACTAGTGTTTGTAATAGCTTAGTCCTGTGTGAAGAGTCTTGCCGTAGGTTACAACTTTTATGACCACAGAGAGAAAACAATGTATGAAAAAGAACGACCAACTACAAAGCACAGATGGCAATATAAACATATAAATCTAAGAGTTTTGCACTAAGGTAAAAACTTGCTCTTCTATAGATATCTAGCAAGCCTATTGCTGAGATTGTCTTCCTAGACTGGAGGCCGTTGTAATCAGTTTCTAGAAGTTAAAGCACTAGGACAGATGCTCTGGGCACAAGCTACAATGTGTTTGTAAGCAAGCGAAAGGTGCCAATAAATTACTGCAACTATCCAGGGTAGCCACACAGAATCCCTGCCCTCCCCCCTCCTTCCTGCCTGCTTGCTTTACTGTATTCCACCTTAAATCTTTTTTTCAATCTTTTGGAGCCCAACACGGGGCTTGAACTCATGACCCTGAGGCCAAAATCTGAGCTGAGATCAAGAGTCAGACATCCAAAGGACTGAGTCATTTGAGAAGGTGCCCTATCTCAAATCTTTTTGGAAGTAGGCAGGGCATAAATTATCAATGTCAAATAGACACCTGAGTGTCCAATAATAAAGGAAACTTCTCTGTTAGCCCTCTTTGCTCATGGAGTATCCCACTGGCCTTAAAATCCTTTCCTATTAAAACTCTCATGATTCAGAAGCATACATTTCAGAGGAGGAAATAAAAATTTAATACATGACCATGTGGGAACAAATAAAGGCCAGAGGAAAAATGTGACTATTTGAAGAAAGCATAACCATTCTTTGTGCATATGTCTAAATGTAGGGGTAAAAGAGGAGACTAAAAACCCCAATATATATTTTATAGAATGATTAGAGTGTGTGTGTTCACCTTGCTTTGGGACTACGGGAGAAACCAAAACGGAAACACCACTTCAAGAACAGTGCTAGTATGGAGACCCAGGCCAGAGACTGATGAAAAACCTTTTAACTCCTTCCACAGATGATTCTAAGAGGCAGATGCAGTCACTGGAAAGTTTCATTCTACTGTCAGCCACAGGAAAGATGCCAGATATTGAGAAGCGGCATCCCCAGTGACAATATAGAAATAAAATTGGCAAGTTCATCCATTTTTTAATAGCTAAAGATAAAGCTTAAAAAAGAAGCAAATTCTGACCATAAGCCCTTGCTGAGTTGGAGAGTGATTCAAAGGGATGAGTGGTGAGAGAGAGGCAAGTAAGGTCTTTAAATTCACCGAGCAGGTCTGCGTGGGACCCACGGAGAGTGGCTGAGTCTTCTGGAAGAGGCAATGCTTGATCGTCAAGGGAGTTTTCCCTGAGCTGCTGAGAGGAGGAGCCAGCCACAAATAGGACATCATGCCTGGTAGTGGTGAGTAAGGGACAGGTGGGGGGGGGGGGGCTAGATAGGGAGAGAGAGGTAGGGGGCTCCGTGGTCAGGCTCACAAGAATCCCCAAAATGCAGAAGTGTAAGGAAACCAAGATAAGACAACAAAGCGGACCATCCTCCCTAGGTGCTGGGGTGGGGGCGGAGGTGTCTTTTTTTTTATGACTGTCACCTATGAGCATCAAAGAATAACCAGACCCTAAAAAGAAGTAAGTCATTAAAGATGCTATCACCAGTCCTTACTCAAACCGAGATTTCCAGGCAGGTTTCCAGAGAGCATTCGTCACGGATTCGAGATGGAACCTGAAGTATGTCTTGTCCTCTGTGTTCTGTAGAAATCCTTCCTTGGTTTACTTCTCGCCAAATGGACAATATTACTCGAATGTACGTTAACTTGGATTTCTTAATAATTAAGATACTAGATGGAAGTTTATTTTTCATAAAATCTAAAGCTCAACCCTGTAAGTGATTTTTAGGTGTTATTTCTACTGTTAAAAGAATAATGTATAGAATATTTTTTTCTGTGATTAAACTGAGTGTTCTCAATAAAATGTAGACTTTTGTGATGTTGTGCATCCTGTGATACCATAGAGGTGAGTAGTGCAATTTAACAACCGTCATAAATAGTCCCAAAGTACTGTGCATCTTGAATTCTGCTTTGTTAGTAACTTTGCCATCCCCTCATCACTCCCAAGCTCTTGGCTGTTACATCCGTCCTCAGAGGAAATCACCTAGAAATTCCTTCACCTCTCACTGTCTTTCATTTGTTACGCTTAATCTGAGAAAAAAAAATCAAGAAGGCTAGAAGGCAAAATATAAAGGCTGAGTGCCAACTCAGAGACATTGTCAATTCTAGTCCTTAGCTATCTTCAAATCAGTTCAAGGTTTTTTTTTTTTTTAAGATTTTATGTATTTGTTCATGGAGAGAGAGAGAGACAGAGAGGCAGAGACACAAGCAGAGGGAGAAGCAGGCTCCATGCAGGGAGCCCGGCATGGGACTTGATCCCGGGTCCCCAGGATCACACCCTAAACCACTGAGCCACCTGGGCTGCCCAAGTTCAAGGTTTTTAATACTTATAATTACTGGGGGGAAAGTGTGGTTTCCTACCCTACCTTTCTATGTAATTCAAACAAAAACAATATCAAACTGCATACATTTGAGTAAGAAAGATTAACATGGCTCAGATTTTTCCCGTGATGATCCCTTCAGTTCTTTTATCTTGATCAAATTTTTAAACTGCTTTGCTGATACCATTGATGAGGAGCAAAAGGAAAGCTGAGGGCAAAGCACAAGCTAACACCACACAACCCTCCTCCCCAGGTGAGATTTTTTTTTTAATTCAATTAGCCAACATATCGTACATTAGTAGTTGCAGATGTAGAGTTCAATAACTCAACAGTTGCATATAACCCAGTGCTCATCATATCACATGTCATCCTGAATGCCCATCACCAAATTGCCCCTCTCCCTTCCAAAGACGATCAGTTTGTTTCCTACAGTTAAGAGTCTCTTGTGGTTTGTCTCCCTTTCTGATTTCTTCCCATTCAGTTTTTCCTCCCCTTTTCTGTGATCCCCTGCACTGTTTCTTACATTCCCCATGTGATGAAACCATATGATAATTGTCTTTCCCTGAGTGACTTATGTTGCTTAGCATAATACTCTCCAGTTCCATCCATGTCTATGTAAATGGTAAGTATTCATCCTTTCTGATGGCCGAGTTAGTGCAATGGAATATTACTCCCCAGATGAAATATGTGTCACATTCCTCAGGCACCCCTGGTTGCCCAATAAAAACAAAGGGAAAAAAATAATTAACTGATAGAGATCACAGTCATGTAGGATATGAATCTCCATCAGTTTGCAACTGTCCTAATGACTTATGAGAAAAGAGCAATCTCCAGAAACCTCTAGACTCAATTTCCTGGAACCCTAACATCACCCTCCCCTCAATAGGATAGAAAATCTTATATAATCAGTCACTTCTCACAACCCCAGTGCAGCTCTTTCTACCCATGGGTCCTGTCCTTGTGCCATAATAAAACACCCTTTTTGCATCAAAAATGTCTCAAGAATTCTTTCTTGATCATTGGCTCTGAACCCCACCCCTCCAAACCACATCACCATAAGCATATGTGCAGTTTTACTGATAATGTAGCTTTGGATCAGACAGCTGAGATTAAATAAGGATGAAGTACTATAAATGACTTGGTGTCCTCTTTTTTTCTCTCTGCCTTTTTGTTGTTGTGATTTTTAATTTTATTTTTATTTATTTTCATATTGAAGTATAATTGTCATACAATGTTATATTCTTTTCAAGTGTATAACACAGTGATTCAACAATTCTATACATTACTCAGTGTTCACTAAGGTAAGTGTAGTCACCATCTGTCACCATACAACTTTATTACAATATTATTCACTATATTCCCTATGCTATACTTATTTATTTTACTACTGGAAGTTCATATTTCTTAATCTTCTTTATCTATTTTGTCCATTTCTCCACCCACCTGGTGGGTGTCTACCTCCCCGAGGTGAGAAACAGGCTATAAAACAAATAGCTCCTAATCTCTTTTCAAAGTAACTGACTTGATTTTCATCAGTGATGGATAAGCTTCAGCACTCTCAAAAACAGCAGTTTGACCACCTTCAAACTTAGGGTTTGACAAAAAGGCAGCTGGGAAAATAATAGATGCATTAAAGGTATAGGTGGTTATATATGCTGGGGATTCTGCTGAGAGAAGTAGGGGAGCAGGAGGGGGCCTCCTGAGGGCAGAACAAAGCTCAATCACCGTCCCTCGGAACGTTCCCTATGAGGGATCCCAAATGTGGTTAGATAAGTCTTTGGAGCAATTTATGCAACAGGACATTGTTGAAAACAACAGAATCGGCAATTAGTGGTACTTAACAGCTGGGTATGATCAGCGGAAGAGCCACCAAACAGAGCCCTGTCCAAACTATCATCATTCCAAAACCCAAAACTACATCCCCTGAGGAGAATATCAGAGGTATAATACTGCAGGGTGGGTTGAAGTGTACATCTCAGCCAGTCACAAAACAGATAAACAGGGATCCCTGGGTGGCGCAGCGGTTTGGAACCTGCCTTTGGCCCAGGGCACAATCCTGGAGACCCAGGATTGAATCCCACGTCAGGCTCCCGAGGCATGAAGACTGCTTCTCCCTCTGTCTGTGTCTCTGCCTCTCCCTCTCGCTCCCTCTCTGGGACTATCATAAATAAATAAAAAATAAAAATAAAAATAAAAAAAAGAAAATGGACACACTTCATCTCATTAAAAAAAAAAAACAAAACAGATAAACAGGCAACTAAAAGCAAAAAATCCCCAGAATGGGGTAAGGGAACCAGTACCCAGAGTTGCTATGTTATATCATCTAAAATATCCAATTCCCAGGAAAAATTATAAGACTTACAAAGGAACAGGAAAGTATGATCCACATGCCAAGGAGTAAATAGCCGGCAACAAAAACTGCCTGTGAGACCAATCAGATGTCTAATTTAACAAAAGGTCACAGCAGCTATTATAAACATGTTCAGAAATTTAAAGAAAATCATGATTAAAGAAGAGAAGATATCATGGGAATGTCATTTCAAAAGAGACTATCAATAAAGAGATAGAAATTATTTAAAAAAAAAACACAAACTGTAGAGATTAACTTACTATGATTGGGTAATTAAAAGAGAATGCAGAAGTGATACCACAGAAACAATGGAGTAGTGAGCTCCAAAAATTGGTACTTTCACTGAAGCAAACTGATTAAATAAAATTTTCTGAATCCTAAAATCTAATCAAATACAGCAACCACACAAGTGCTTAGTGAAGAAAGAGGCAGATAAATTTCTGTAAAAAAGCATAGAGGCATTTTTTTTTCAGTTTTGTTGACATATAGTTGGCATCTAGCACAGTATAAGTTCAAGAGAATGATTTGACATGCATATATTACAACATGATCATCACATAAGTTTTGTTAACATCGATCACCTCCTGTATTTATAAAAAAAAGTTTTCCTTGTGATGAGAACTTTAAGAATTTACTGTTTTAGTAATTTTCAATTACACTATATAGCAGGGTTAACTATAGTCATCATGTTGTACGTTGCATCCCAGTATTTATTTCTCTTATAACTGGAATTTTACACCTTTTGACCACCCTCATCTAATTTTCCCTCCCTGTGGTAACATTTTTATTACTTGCCTACCATCCCCCATCTTCCAGTTTGCTAGTGGCCATGGAAATGGAGGCCCTGGCTCCTGGTATGGTTTGCTGGGGCTAGGTGGGGAGGTATGGACCTTGTTCTCAAAAACTTAGGGTGTGCATTTTGCCCTGGCTGGTAGCACACCTGTCTTGAGGGACCAGCACAGAAATTGACTTTTCACCTGCTTTTAGCTGGAGCAAGATCCTAGGAAATATCCAGTGAAAACATACAGTATCCATAACCACCAGGTAAGGAATGAAGGACAGAGCAAGTAGCAGACATGGCTCTTGAAAATACCAAAATCACAAGAAAGACCTTAATTGGTAATGCCCAAGCCTTCAGCCTCAGGTTTACATGACAACCATTTAGGGTTGAAGTCAAAGTCAGGTATTTGTAACTGTGGTTTCAGCAATCGGTACTAGCAAAATCTAACACCTACTTAAAGATTTGATATAACTCTTAATTACTGAGCTTACATTGGCTCATTTCATCTTAACAGTAATGGCTTTTTAGTGCCTACCTGCTTCATAAACATCCAAATTTATCTATGAGTAGGAGTAACTAGATAAAGTTTAGGAGAAAATGGTCCAGGCAGAAGAAAGATGATGTGCAGAGGTCTAAAGCAACCCCACACTGCCAGAGCAGAAGAGAGGGGACACCCCCACCCCGCCAGGTGCGTGCAAGAACAGCCACTAGAGGAGTGAAGTGCTAGCACATCTACTGTGCCTCCTATTACATCTAAAGAGCTATGCCTACTGATTTAAAAAAAGGATTCACAATAAGGTTTGTACATAGCAAATACATATTCAAAATGTATGACTGGCGAATACATAGAGAATATTATTTTATTTACAAGCCTCATGATCAAAAGAGTTTGGACACCAGAAGAAAGAGTACAGAGGAAGAGGCAAAGTACAGCAGACAAAAGACAGAGTGATAACCAACCCTTCCAACCACTTCAAAGTTGTGTTTCATCTAAAGGATGATAGGGTATGTTTGGAGAGTTTTTATCCAGGGAGTGAATAGCATAACAGAAGTTTCATTTTAGAAACACCTCTGGCTCCGTGTGAATCATTAATTAAATAACCCAAAGCAGGGGTCATTCAGATGCTGCTCTGATTCTTTGGGGAAGAGAGGATGGAGAGTGGGAGATTGCAGACGTGACGGTATAATATCACAAGAAAGACTTGCGTCAGGTTTACATGACAAGAATTGTACATGTCTTTCCTAGACCAGCTTCATGGAGGAAAAAGCACTGCAACAGCAAAAATGAAGGCAAAGCAGCCCAGCTATTGGCTGCAGGCAGAGCTGATGTCTGCAGACTCAGCGGTAGCTTTGCACACGGCAGTGCGAGTGCTGAGTGGCTTTCAGATACTCAGACGACACGGAGGAGATACCACTAATGTACTCCTTCCTTGTTCTCTATGCTGCATGCTGCCCTTTATGTCAAAAAATAATGATGCTGTCCCAGCAGCCAGAGAGTGTGCCTACGGACATAGTGCATGGCATTCTAGGGGCCTGCACCACAAAACCAAGCAAGGCCTATTGCTCTTGGAGAGAAAACAACTAAAAAAAAAAAAAGAGAGAGAGAGAAAACAACTACAAATTTTGTGTCCCCGACCCCGGGCTCAGGCCAATTGGACTAATAGACAGTAGGTAAGCCAGGTGAATTTCACTGAAAGCATGTCTAATTCTTTTACTAAAGAGAGAGAACAGCTGGAAGTCACAATTTAAGAAGCAGGTAATTTTTATTTTATTCCTTTAGGTTAAAATTACCTCAACTGAGACTCAAAGGGGTACAACTAATATAGTTTAGCTAATAAATTCATTCAAGAACAGCATAGCTTATTGCTCCACAAAAATATTCTGAATGCAGTGAAGCTTAGTTTGAGATCTTAGAAGGATGCTTGTATTAATTTGCTCACAGTGTATGCATGCAGATGTAAGCAAACATGTATAAAATAAAATTATCTATGTAAATATTATGGAATATCCCAAGCAAAATGGACCTGTTTAAGCACCATTTTGTAAAAGATAGTCGCACCTTATCAACTTAGTTTAGACACTGGCATTTAGTGAATCCTTGTTCTGACACTATGTTCTTCATTTCTTCAACATCTGTCAATATCTAACATTCTTAATATATACGGTATATTACAAATAATATTCAGATGCATTTCTAGTAAGATTTTGTAATTATTCATCAATTCATCTCCAGAACAGTGGCAAAATCTTAGGTGTGTCTAGCATCGTGTTGCTCTGGCCCCACCCTCACATTTTTCTTTCTACACCTGGTGCTGCTCTGGTCCATATCCATGATGGGACACTTCAGACAAGCCATTACTTTATGTCATAACATATTTTATGCACAGAGACTGTGTTCCCTCTCTGTTTGCAACTACTTGAAGCACAGTCTTTAAAATTCAGAGATCTACCCCAACTGAGCAAATTTCTAATATATCTGCTACTTAGATTATCTCTAATCTTTTTGCCAAATAAAGATTTTGTTGCTAAAATGCTAGTGATGTATTCCTTTTTAAAGGATGGAACTGGAGAGTATTATGCTGAGTGAAGTAAGTCAGTCGGAGAAGGACAATCATCATAAGGTCTCACTCATATGGGGAATATAAGAAATAGTGGAAGGGATCATAGGGGAAAGGAGGGAAACTGAGTGGGGAAAAATCGGAGACGGAGACAAACCATGAGAGATTCCTAGCTCTGGGAAACGAACAAGGGGAGGCGGGCGGGGGGACGGGGTGACTGGGTGACGGGCCCTGAGGGGGGCACTTGACGGGATGAGCCCTGGGTGTTATGCTCTATGTTGGCAAATTGAGCTCCAATAAAAAAAATACAAATAGATAAATAAATAAATAAAATTATAACATTTTCTATATCTGCTTCATATTTTCTAAGACAACACATTGCAGATAATCTGGGCCCACTGCACTCCTCCTCTCAAGAGCCAGTCACCAGGAGCTCTGCATTGCAAGATTCCAAGGAACTCCGTTCCTATCGTATTGAATGGGAGTTCCACTGCAAATGAAGTCATGCAAATGGTACTTCTCGAAGTTGTGCAAGACACTGTAGACTTCTATTCAGTTAGTATCTTTTTATCCATGTGAGCATACATGACATTGTTGTTTTATTTTAATTTTATATCAATGGTAACATAGTGAACATTTTTCTGTAACTATTTTTTGCTTGTATTGACTCCAATAGGTATGGCTCATTCACTTCACTGCTGTGGTTATTCCGTTGTATGAATAAAAAATTTGTCTATTCTTCCTTCCGTTGCTTTATATTTTGGTTGTCTCAAATTGTTCACTATTACGAGTAATGCTTCTATAAATATTCTTGTGTAAGTCTGCTTGAGAACATGGAAGAGTTCCTCAGGGCACACAGGGTGGGCACACTTTAAATTAACTGGAAAATGCAAATTTATTTCCAAAAGGATTGTTCCAATTTACAATTCCACCACTAATATATGGAAATTCCTGTTTGCTTGTACCATCACCAATTAATGATATCATCAGACTTTCATCAATTTGACTGGAATCCAATGCCTATCTTGATGACTAATAAGGTGGACTAGATTTTCATATTTGTTAACTATTTATGTTACATGAAAACTTACTGATGACACTTATTAGTTTTAGTGGTTTCTCTTTGGATTCTTTGGGATTTTTTATGTAGAAACTGATAATATTTGCAAATATAGCTCTTATTCTTTTCTCCTTTTATTTATTTCTCTGGCTAGGATCTCCAGTAAATTGGTGAAAAGAAGCAAAGTTTGAGGAATTCCTTAGTTTTTTTCATAAATTTACCAGTAATGTTTTTTAAAGTGTCACCAATATATTTATATTTTAAATAACCTTTCATCAAATTGATGGTGTCCTTTTTGCCTGGTTTCCTAATACTATCTTTTTCATTAATGAATGTTGAATCTTCATATAATGCTTTCTCAGCATCTAGCTGATGATTATTTGATTATTTTTTCTCCTTTAATTGATTAGTGTGGTATATTACAGTAATAGATTACTTAATACTGAGCTATCTTTGCAAATTATTAAGATTGATATGTATTATATCAACCATGGCCATATTTATAAAGCCAAAATATGTTTGTTAACATATTCTTGAATTATACTTATATATCTGAAATTATTTATACTGATATAATTTAATATATATTTCATGAATGACCTCTAACAGATTTTAGGAGAGATGCGAACAGTTCCAAAAAAATTCAAGATATGTGGCTTCCATACATATTCCCTTCAAAATAAAGGAAAAAGAAGAAATTCTACATATAATAATCAGTTGGCTACTCCTTTACATATATCTAGTGATAATTTTTAATCTATTTTGTGCAGATCCATATTCATTACACACCAAACAGTTTGAAGCTTGAAGTTTTTATACTTGTGATCCAGAAGAGATTGCTCTTCTAGATTTTACTACATGGCCATTAAAGAAATAACAAACAAATCTTATTTATTTTGCCAACATGTGTGCATATTTAAGATCTAACTATTTTTCAGGAAGTATTGCTGAGAAAATAATCCAGCTATTCTTCTTTATAAATCTGCATACATGCTCCCTTATTGACATTAATGTAGTTTGCATTATAATTGAAAATTTTGATTGTACAGTAAGTCTTTGGGAGTCCCTAAACATGTATATACCCTCATGCAGTGAAAGCATAGCTTTCTTCACATTCCCTGTCTCAGTCAGATTTTGACCATGTTCCCCAGAACATGCCCAAAATAAGGGCAGAGGGTAGGACACCCACAAAAGATTAAGTACACCTTCCAGAACAGCAAGCGTCTCTTCCTTTTTGGGGAGCTATTAATAAATTTACCTAATTTAATTCCTTAAGAAAGTTTTATATTGGTAGAAGGTACACCGCATATGAGGTAACAAATTCTAAGAGCTAATAGCCTGTTAAGATTCCTCATTTTATCTGTCCCTAATTTATCCTTTTCAATTTTCTAGAGTCTAGTAGTTTGGGATTTGTTGAACAAGGATGTGATACCATATGAACTAATCGTGGCCTCTCCCAGCCTTTGTTGAAGAATGGTAAAACCTTTCTCCTGCTTCTTTATAACAGCCTGCCCCTGTGATGATATCCAATCCAAAAAGAGCTGGGACACATTGAAAACTGTCACAATACCAATAAAGCTAAAATATTGACTCAATAACTTTGTGGAATATATCTACAAGTGGAAAGAACTTCCTTTTACAAATAGGAAAAATACTGTAATGACAAGTGATAGTATGATTCAGAATTCACATTACTGGGCCAGTATCCACCTCCATTTTACTGTTTATACAACCTTATCTTCAATAAGATTCCATAATTCCAGAGAGAAGGAGGCAAGATGGGAGAAAGAATAGGGGTCCTCATTTCATCTGGTCCCTTGAATTTAGCTAAATAACTATCAAAATATCCTAAGCAAGTATGAATTCAATCTGAGATGTAAGAAAAGAATGGCTGGAATTCTACAAATAGAAAAGCGACCACTTTTTGAAGGTAGGACTGTGGAGAATAGAAATGGAAGACATATTGGAAGATGAACTAATGAACTATGGGGAAGGGAGCCCCCATATGCTGGTACTAGAAAGTCACATAGCCCTGGAGCTCAAAATTGAAACCTTCAGAAATCTACACCAGGGAGAAGTTTCCCTGCCTGGAAGGTGCTCAGTGATGAAGTGGGGGCAGATTCCAGGTGGGACAGTGGACTTTTGAGGTCTCCAGATACCCTCTGTCTGTGTTGGGTCCCTGCAAAGGACTGCAATGCAGCAACTCTCCACCTTCCCCCAGGAGAGGTGGAATGGGTGTGAGCGCGGCCAGGGAGCTCTCTCCATGCCAGGGCCCCTTATAGGACAGAAATGGGGTGACCTTCTCCTTCCTCTGGGGGGTAGGGGGGCAGAGCAGGTGTGCCCAGGGTCAGGTGAGTGCTCTCCATGCTGAGCCTTGCAAAGTGCACAAATCAACAGACCTCTGCCTTCCACTGGGAGGATCTGACTCCACACACCAGTAGAGTCTGCAGAGTTTGGCACACACCCACATCTCTCAGCTCCTTTGGTTCCAGGGCTAGTTAACAGGGTGCAGCCATTTTTATTTTCACCCTCTAAAAAAGTGCAGAAAGCCTTCAGGGAACAAAACTTGCACCCAGCAAACAGCTTCCACATAGCCCAGCCCCCTGGCAAGGGGCAGTACAACTCTGCCCAGACACAGACACCTGAGAATCAGGGCAATAGGCCCCTCCTTTAGAAGACCAGCTGGAAGAACAGGTGAACCACAAGTTACAGACCAAACAGGACTGCAAGTCCAGCCCTAGGGGAAAATAGTGTTTAGAAATCAAGATTTTTTTTCTTATGATTCATTTATCTTTCATTTTTAAATTTTCCATTTTTTCCCACTTCAACTCATTTCTTCTTTTATCAACGCTTTATTTTTAGATCTTTTTTTAAACTTTCATTTATAACAGTTACATTTTATAAATACATTATTTATTTTTGGCTTCCTTTCACTGTATTCACTTTTATTTTTGTGTATATATATATATGTTTTGCTTTATCTACAGTTTTAGAATTTAGTGTCTTCTAACACACAGACCAAAATATATTCAAGACCAAGTGGATCACCTTGTTTTGTCCACCCTGTGAGATTACATCCTATCCTCCCCTTTTTCCTTCTTTCTCTATTTTTTGTTTCTTTTTCTTTTTCTTTTCTGGTTTCTGACCTCCTCAGATTTGTCTAGTATGTATTTCATTTGGGTCATGGTTGATATTTTTGATATTGCTCACTCATTCATCCATTCTTCTCTGGGCAAGATGACTAGAAGGAAGAATTCACAAGAAAAGAAAGAACCAAAGATAATACTCTCTGATACAGATCTAATCAATAGGGATATAAGTACAATGTCAGAAATGGATTCAGAATAACAGTTATAAGGTTATTTTTCTGGGCTTGAAAAAAAGCATAAAAGAAATGAAAGAATCTCGTAGTGCATAAATAATATCTAATCAGTCCAAAATTAAAATACTCTAAGAGGCCATCTAAATTGGATATTATAACAACTAGGGTAAATGAGGTAGAAGAGAGAGTAAGTGACATAGAAGACAAGTTGGTGGAAATGAAAGAAACTGAGGAATAGAGAGAAAAACAGCTAATGGACCATGAGGGGGGCTTCAATAAATCAGTCATGCCATCAATTTTTTTAAATATTATAATTATTGGAATCCCCAAGGGAGAAGAAAGAGAGGGTCAGAAGGTATATTTGACCAAATCATAGGAGAAAACTTCCCTAATCTGGGAAAGGAAACAGGCATTCAAGTCCAAGAGGTATAGGAGACCCCTCTCAAAATCAATAAAAATAAATTAACATGCTGATATATAATAGTGAAGCTTGCAAAATTCAGAGATAAAGAGAAAATCCTAAAAGCAGTTCAAGACAAGAGGTTCTTAACCTAGAGGTGTAAGAACATTAGACTGGCATTAGACCTCTCCACAGAGACCTAGCAGGCCAGAAAGAGCTAGCATGATATATTCAGGGTACTAAATGAGAAAAATGTATACCCAAGAATACTTTATCCAGCAAGGCTGTCATTCAGAATTGAAGATGAAATAAAGAGTTTCTAGGACAGACAGAAACTAAAAGATTATGTCACCACCAAGCCAGCCCTGAAAGAAATATTAAGGGGGATGCTATAAGTGAAGAGAGAACCCAAGAGTAACATAAACCAGAAAAAAGAGAGATATATCTACAGAAATAGGGATTTTACAGGTGATACAATGGCACTAAATTCATATTTTTCAATAGTTACTCTGAATGTAAATGGGCTAAAAGCACTAATCAAAAGACACAGAGTATCAGATTGGATGAAAAAGCAAGATCCATCCATATGCTGTCCACAAGAGACTCATTTTTGACCTAAAAACACCTCCAAACTGAAAGTGAGGGGTGGAAAACAATTTAACATGCTAATGGATCCCAAGAAAGCTGGAGTAGAAGTCCTTGTATCAGACAAATTAGGTTTTTTTTTTAAGATTTTGTTTATTTATTCATGAGACAAAGAGATAGAGAGGCAGAGACACAGGCAGAGGGAGAAGCAGACAGAGGGAGAAGCAGGCTCCATGCAGGGAGCCTGACATGGGACCTGATCCCGGGTCTCCAGGATCACACCCTCGGCTAAAGACAGTGCCAAACCACTGAACCACCGGGCTGCCCCAAATTAGGTTTTAAATCAAAGACTGGGTATACCTAGGTAGCTCAGTGGTTGAGCATCTGTCTTTGGCTCAGGATGTGATTCTGGAGTCCCGGGATTGAGTTCCATATCAAGCTTCCTGCAGAGACTCTGCTTCTCACTCTGCCTGTGTCTCTGCCTCTCTCTGCCTCTAGTGAATAAATAAATAAAACCTTTTAAAAATTTTTTAAAATAAGCCAAAGACTATAGTAAGAGATGAAGAGGGACACTATATCATACTTAAAGGGTCTGCCCAACAAGAAGATCTAACAATTATAAATATTTGTGCTCCTAATTTGGACCAGCCAATTATATCAACCAATTAATAACCAAATTAAAGAAACACATTGATAATAGTACAATAATAGTAGGGGACATCAACATCCCCTCACAGCAATGGTCAGATCACCTAAGCAAAAGATCAATAAGGAAACAAGGACTTTGAACGACACACTGAACCAGAAGGACTTTACAGATATATATAGAACATTCCATCCTAAAACAACAGAATACACATTCTTCTTGAGTGCACATGGAATATTGTCTAGAATACATCACGTACTGAGTCACAAATCAGGTTTCAACTGATATCAATAAAATTGGGATTAATCCCTGCATATTTTTAGACCACAATGCTTTGAAACTCACACTCAATCACAAGAGGAAACTTGGAAGGAATTCAAACACTTGGAGGCTAAAGAGCATCCTACTAAAGAATGAATGGGCCAACCAGGAAATTAGAGAAGAATTTAAAAATTCATGGATATGAATGAAAATGAAAGCATAGCTTCTCAATACCTTTGGGATACAGTGAAGGCAGTCCTAAGAGGAAAGTACATTGCCATACAAGACTCTCTGAAAAAATTAGAAAAATCTTAAATACACAAGATACACCTTAAATACAGAATCTTACACCTAGAGGAGCTGGAGAAAGAGCAGAAAATAAAGCCTAAACCCAGCAGGAGAAGAGAAATAATAAATATTAGAGTTGAAAGATATAATGTAGAAACCAGAAGAATAGTAGAACAGATAAATGAGACTAAGAAGCTGGTTCTTTGAAAGAATTAATAAGATGGATAAACTACAACCAGACTTATCAAAAAGAAAGAGAAAGGACCCAAATTAATAAAATCATGAATGAAAGAGGTGATATCATGATCAAAACCAAGGAAATTCAAATAATTTTGAGAATTATAAGCAATTATATGCCAACAAATTAGGCAATCTGGAAGAAGTGGATACATTCCTAGAAACTTATAAAATACCAAAACTGATACAGGAAGAAATAGAAAACCTAAACAGATCCATAACCAGCATGAAATTGAACCAGTCATGAAAAACCTCCCAAAAACCAAGATTCCAGGGCCAGATCACTTCTCAGAGAAATTCTACCAACTGTTGATATATCACATTATTAAAAAGACAAGAACCATATGATCCTCTCAATTGATACAGAAAATGCATTTGAAAACTAAAGTAACCTTTCTTGATGAAAAGTCTCCACAATGTAGGGATAGAGGAAAAATATCTCAATATCATAAAAGAATCTACAAAAGCCCACAGTGAATATCACTCTCAATAGGGAAAAACTGAGAGCTTTTCTCCTAAGGTCAGGAACATGACAGGGATGCCCATCTTACCATTGTTGTTCAATGTAGTACTAGAAGTCCCAGGCTCAGAAATCAAACAACAACAAAAGGCATTCAAATTGGCAAAGAAGGAGTCAAACTCTCCCTCTTCACAGATGATATGATACTTTATGTGGAAAACCCAAAAGACTTCACCTCCAAATTGCTAGAAGACACAGGAATTCAGCAATATGGCAGGATACAAAATCAATGCACAGAGGTCAGTTGCATTTCTATACACTAACAATGAGACTGAAGAAAGAGAAATTAAGGAGTCAATCCCATTTACAATTGCTCCAAAAACCATAAGATACCTAGGAATAAACCTAACCAAAGAGGAAAAGGATCTATACCCTAAAAACTACAGAACACTTATGAAAAAAAAATTGAGAAATACACATAGAAATAAAAATATATTCCATGCTCATGGATTGGAAGATTAAATATTGTAAAAATGTCTATATTACTCAGAGCAATCTACCATTCAATGCAATCTCTATCAAAATACCGTCAACATTTTTCACAGAAGTGGAACAAATAATCCTAAGACTTGTATGGAATCAGAAAATACCCAGAATAGCCAGAGTAATGTTGAAAGAGAAAACCAAAGCTAGTGGCATCACAATGCCAGACTTTGAGCTATATTACAAAGCTGTAATCACCAAATTAGCATGGTCCTGGCACACAATCAGACACATAGATCCATAGAACAGAAGAGAACCTACAAATGGATCTTCAACTCTATTATCAACTAATCTTTGACAAAGCAGAAAAGAATATCCAAGGGAAAAAAGGACGGTCTCTTCAACAAATGGTGTTGGCAAAATTGGACAGCCGCATTCAGAAGAATGAAATTGGACCATTTTCTTACACCATTCACAAAGACAAACTCAAAATGGTTATAAGAGCTAAATGTGAGACAGGAATGCATCAAAATACTAGAGGAGAACACAGGCAGCAACCTTTTAACCTCGGTCACAGCAACTTCTTGCAAGACACGTCTATAAAGGCAAAGGAAACAAAAGCAAAAAGGAACTATTGGTACTTCATCAAGATCAAGATCAAAACCTTCTGCACAGCAATGAAATAGTCAACAAAACTAAAAGAGAACCTACAGAATGGGAGAAGAGATTTGCAAATGACGTATCACACAAAGGCTAGTATCCAAGATCTATAAAGAACTTATCAAACTCAACATTCAAGAAACAAACAATCCAGTCAAGAAGTCGGCAGAAGACATGAACAGACATTTCTCCAAAGAAGACATATAAATAGACAACAGACATATTAAGAAATGCTCCACTTCACTTGCCATCAGGGAAATACAAATCAAAATGAGCCACACTGAGCCACCACTTTAGACTGAGAATGTCTAACAACGGCAAGACAGGAAACCACACATGTTGGAGAGGATGTGGAGAAAGGGGAACCCTCCTGCACTGTTGGTGGGAATGTGAACTGGGGCAGCCACTCTGGAAAACTGTGTGGAGGTTCCTCAAAAAGTTAAAAATAGACCTGCCCTACGACCCAGCAATTGCACTGCTGGGGATTTACTCCCCAAAACACAGATGTAGTGAAACTACATATGGGACACCTGCACCCCAGTGTTTCTAGCAGTTTCTGCCCTACGACCCAGCAATTGCACTGCTGGGGATTTACTCCCCAAAACACAGATGTAGTGAAACTACATATGGGACACCTGCACCCCAGTGTTTCTAGCAGCAATGTCCACAATAGCCAAACTGTGGAAGGAGCCTTGGTGTCCATTGACAGATGATGGATAGAGAAGCTGTGGTCTGTCTATACAGTGGGATATTCCTCAGCCATTAGAAATGACGAATCCCCACCATTTGCTTAGACGTGGATAGATCTGGAGAGTATTATGCTGAGTGAAGTAAGTCAATCAAAGAAAGACAATCATCATATGGTTTCACTCATATGTGGAATATAAGAAATAGTGAAAAGGATCATAAGGAAAGGGGGAAACTGAGTGGTGAAAAATCAGAGAGGAAAACAAACAATGAGAAACTCCTAACTCTGGGGAAACAAAGGGTTGCAGAAGGGGAGGTGGGTGAGGGAGGGGGTAACTGGGTGACAGGCACTATGGAGGGCATTTGATGGGATGAGCCCTGAGTATTATACTATATGTTGGAGAATTGAATTTAAATAAAATATCTTTTAAAAAGTACATGTGAAAGCATAAGGAAAGTGCCATATAACTCTGAAAAACAATGCACCTTTCCTGTTCTCTTAGAGTCTAACTCCAAATATATAAAACTATTCTTATTTTAAAAACCCATCTCTAAACTTATTATAACAAAATAATTTTTAAATAAAATAAGCTCATTATAAAAATTATCAATAATTTAGTTCTGAAAATCATAGTTTAAGTATCATGACTAAACCACTTCTGCATAACCATGGCAAAGAAAATTTTAGTTCTAAAAACTTTGACTGCTTTCTTGAAACCTACTTGCATGAATCTAAATATTTTTTTGGCGTGTCTTCACTACAGCTCTGTATTTACAGATTATGTTAGAGTTTCAGTAGTTTCTACTCCTAAAAACAGTCCTAACAGGTGCATTGATTAGTGCTTAGAAGTTCAGTTTCCAGAGTCAGAAAGAGCTAAATTCATACCTGGGGAAGCCTGAGAAAATTATTCAAGCCCTTTGAAGCCTCGTTTCTTTCGTCTATAAAATGGAGCTAATGATACCCTCTTTATATGACTAGATACTGATATAATGAGGATTTAATGGAATAATCCCTTAAAGCCCTAAACATAATACACTATACATTTGCTGACTCGTATATAGTTAACTAATGATAGTATGGTTATTTATTATAATTTCTAACGTTTCAGATAATTAAACAAGGATATAAGAAGTTAAGCTATCAATTCTTATTTTTAGGCTGTGGCCAAATTTGTTACAGAGGACATTCTGGAAGCACAATAAAAAATATTTAAGATAAAGTTCAGGTATAGTGGAACAGGCTCTAAAAACTAACCCTCTAGTAGATCATTATAAACTCTGGACACAATTTTTAACTACATTAAAGACCCTGAAAAGTGAACAAAAAGCACACTGGTTTCAGAAAGGAATTATGTCTCGGAGGAGGATACTGATATAGGTTATTCCGTATTTCTTTGGTTTTGATCTGAGAGACAGCAGTCTCGGCACACGGCAGGGTGATTAAAATTCTCATGCAAAGACCATGGTCTTTCTGGCCTACGGAACCAGGGTAACCACAGCTGCCAGAAAGTGAAGGAAGGTATCACAGAAGAGATAAACCAGAAAAGAGGGAGCTTTAAATTTTATGCATGAACTCTGCCCAAGTCTCTGGCTGACCCCTGAACCAAGCACGTAGAGAGAAGACTCAATACAGCTTCCATATATGACTTAAAAGACTAAAAGAGGATTTGAACTGCCAGCACTTCCAGTGATGAAGTGTTTGTAGTTCCAGTCCAAGCAAGTTAATTGCATGCTAAACAAGACCACAGAAGTCCTTTAGAGGAATATAACAGAAATCAGAGTCTCTACAACATAATAGTCACAGTTTCTAGGATCAAAATCCAAAATCAATCAATATATGAACTAGGAAAATCTACCCTTAAAAAATAGGAGAAAAACAACTCACTGAGACTTGTTCTAGAAGATGAGCTCTCCTTAAGCACTCTAACTGGACATGTTAAACAAAAACTGTACTTTCTTTTTTTTTTCTATTTTTTATTGGAGTTTAATTTGCCAACACATAGCATAACACCCAGTGCTCACCCCACCAAGTGCCCCCCTCAGTGCCCGTCACCCAGTCACCCCCACCCCCACCCACCTCCCCTTCCACTACCCCTTGTTCATTTCCCAGAGTTAGGTGTCTCGCATGTTTTGTCAACCTCACTGATGTTTCACTCATTTTCTCTCCTTTCCCTTTATTCCCTTTCACTAATTTTTATATTCCCCAAATGAATGAGACCATATAATGTTTGTCCTTTTCTGATTGACTTATTTCACTCAGCATCATACCCTCCAGTTCCATCCAAGTCAAAGCAAATGGTGGGTATTTGTCGACAAAAACTGTACTTTCAAAGCTTCTGCTGGTTTTGTGTGGTTAAGAGTTAGAATCAGATAGTAAACCTACTTAGAAGATCATTATAATGATCTGTTTAGTTTGGGTTTTTTTTTGTTTCAAGTTTGTATTTAAATGCTAGCTGGTTGACATATAGTGTAGTATTCATTTCAGGAGTAGAATTTAGTGATTCATCACTTACATATAACCCCAGTGCTCAACACAGGTGCCCTCCTCAATACCCATCACCCATTTAGCTCATCCCCACACACCTCCCTCCATCAACCCTGTTTGTTCTCAGTAATTGATAGTCTCTTATGGTTTATTGATGTTGTTTTAATTTTTAAAAATAACTCATGCCAGTCAAGAAGAAGGTTGAGCAAAAGAGAGCTAACAAGATTTTCACAATAGATTTATCAGGGTTGGAGGCAGTGATCAGACCAGGGCAAAGACAGTTAAGGGGAAAAGTTCAGAATCCGGAGGTTAAGAGTGGAACTTGAGAAATCATAGCATTATGACGGTCAGTTCTTAGGAAAAAGGGAGTCAGTAAGAAATTTCCTTTTACAACAAAGAAAGTCAAGACCTTTAAAAGTAGAGGTCCCTAATATGCAATTTCAGGTAGATTCTTATTCTATAGCATGTGGTAAAACTTCTCAGTTAGTCCAAATAATCCAGAAAAACCTTATTAGTGAGGAAGGGTTTTGAAAAGTCCACCAAATCCAGAGTTCAGAAGGGATTACCACCAGAAGTATGCAAATTCTTTGCAAATCCTGAGAACTTTTAATGTATTAGACTGTCAACAGGATGTGGGGTGTGAAATCAATGCTATCTTATTAAATGCTGAAAGAAGGATGGTCCCCTAAAGCTGGAGAAATTAAAAGCACAGTTGATGAAAACATAAATTCTTATTGGAAAAAAATATCTGCAGAATTCATTGAAATTTAATATAGTAGTTACAAAATCAAAATACTTAGTGTTTTTTTTTTTTGCTATAAAAATATAAATGATGGTTTTAGTCATTTGTTTTTCCCAATTTCCCATTTCATGTGATCAGTGTGGAAAACATCTGTGAAAGGAAACTTGAATTTTGAATTCTATTGAAATTTCAAAATCAAAGTAATATCTGCTTCTCAACCCTGGCCACTAAGATGCTAATAGTTATTGTTCAGAATCCCTGGATGGCCCCAAACCAGTCACCAAGCTACATCCCCATCTAACCCCAGCTACATCCATACACATCATATTTACTCCTCACTAAGACTTGGAAAAGAAATAACTCTCTCAGGAAAATTTAACCATAGTTGCAATTTTTTAATTCTAATTCCTCATGGTAAAATAAAAGTAAGAATATGTAAGGAAAACATCCTCAGTCATGAATTTTCTGGAGATATTTTCATGCTGTATATTTTGAATTTTTATCTGAGAAACCCAGAATCCCAGAAACCACAGTTACCTGTTAACTAACAAGGTGAATAATTCTAAGAGGGTTTTGACTCAGGCTAGTTTGCCATTTTTGTACAAATATAAGCTTTTTTTCCTTAAGATCTCTCATAAGATTGATAGTGCTCATTTACAAAGCACACTGAAGTCCTTACTTTGTAGGCAGAGTCCTGTGAATGCAAATATCACTACAAATGATAAAGTAGTTCATAATGTAAACAATAGCATCATTCCTAACCTTTTGCCATTTGACTTTACCATAATTTACCATGCAAACTTCACCATACAGTTTCATCTTTTCTGTCTCCCCATTTCCCTTTCTGACCTATTAATGGCCTTCAGGCTTTAATGCTTTACACACGCCTCCTGGTCACTTAGCTCAAGGGAAGATAGTACTTGCTTCTCTGAAGGAAGCTCAGAATTTGTCCTTGCAATAACTTTAGTATAAATTTGATATACTTTCATCACCCAAAGTCAATTTCTTCCAGCAAATGGTTGGCTAAAGATCAGAAGTTCAGAAATTTGGTAATTTTCCCTAATTGGGGCTCTAGCTACACCATCAATAAATTTGACAATTTAAAAATGTCTTTTGAGAATTCATTACAAGGAAAACAAAAGGAAAATCAATTTTCTAACAATTACCTAGTGACTCAATAGAAGAAATAAGCTTATCCTGAACAATTGACAATAAATATAAGAATATTTTTCAGAAGTTGCCTTATAGAAAGTTGTAAGTTACAGAATGTGTAATCATAGTTGTATTCATCCTAGACATTTTTGTGCACATAATCAGTGAAAAAGTAGCTGACCAGCAGATTCTTTAAGAAAATAAAATATTCTTAATTCTAAGAATTAAAGAGTATTCAAAATCCTACACTATTAAAAAAATTAATGTGCATAAAGAAAATAGTAAAATTCTCTTTAATTTGGAGAAAGAAAATAGGTCTTTTATACCTAATTTTTTCACTGAAGAATATTCCCAGTGAATCTGGGCTTGTGACTGATCCTACCAATAATGAATGATAGATTTGATGTTATATCAAATGACATAAAGATAAAAGAGATAAAGGGTTAGTATCCAAGATCTATACAGAACTTATCAAATTCAACACCTAAAACACCTAAAAACAAATAATTTAGGTAAGAAATGGGCAAAAGACATGAATAAACATTTTTCCAAAGAAGACATCCAGATGGCTAACAGATACATGAAAAGATGCTCAACATAGCTCATCATCAGGGAAATACAAATCAAAACCACAATGATAGATCACCTCACAGCTGTCAGAATGGCTAAAATTAAAAACTCATGAAACAACAGACGTCGGGGAGGACGTGGAGAAAAGGGAACCCTTTTATGGTGTTGGTGGGAATGCAAACTGCTGTAGCCACTCTGGAAAACAGTATAGAGTTTCCTCAAAAAGATAAAACTAGAGCTACACTACAAGCCATCAATTGTACTACTAGGTGTTTATCTAAAGGATACAAAAATGCTGATTCTAGGGGTATGCACCCCAATGTTTACAGCAGCACTATCAACAATAGCCAGATTATGGAAAGAGCCCAAATGTCCATCAACTGATGGATACATAAAGAAGATTGAGGGATTTATATATATGTTATATATAAATATGTAAATATACAGTGGAATATTACTCAACTGTCAAAAAGAATAAAATCTTGTCATTTGCAACAATGTGGATGGAACTAGAGTGTATTATGCTAAATGAAATAAGTCAAAGAAAAATATCATATGATTTCACTCATATGTGGAATTTAAGAAACAAAACAGTTGAATGTAAAGGAAGAGAAGGAAAAATAAAATAAGATAAAAACAGAGAGGGAGGCAAACTATAAAATACTCTTAACTATAGAGAAAAAAAACTCAGGGTTACTAGAGGTAAGGTGGGTGGGGAATGAGCTAAATGGATGATGGGCGTTAAGGAGGGCACTTGTTGGGATGAGCACTGGGTGTTTATATAAATGATGAATCACTAAATTCTACTCCTGAAACTATACATTTCATAACACATAGTGTAATGTTACACTATATGTTAACTAACTTGAATTTAAATTAAAAAAAAAAGAATTACATCATCAACTAGAGAAAAAATGTGATGCTATATCACTTAGGAGGCAAATCCTTAAAATAATACAGCTTCTCTGTGGTCTACTCTTTGTTGGGACACAAACTCCTGGAACCAGATCACAAAGCTGTGAGGAAGATCCCAACTAGCCCACATGGAAGAGGACCTGAGGCCAGCATCAAACACCAGACACACAGGGGCAAACCAGTCATCAGATGATTCCAGCCTGGCCTTCCTGCCTGCCCAGACGTCACTGAGCAGAGACAGCCCAACCTTGCTATTTCCCCATCTGAATTTCTGACCCACAGAATCCAGGAACATAATAAATAGTAGTTTTACACTACTAAGTTTGGGGATAATTTGTTATACTACTATAATAACAGGAATAAAAATGAAAAGGGAGACAGCAGAAAAGCCACCAAAGAAGGATGCCAAGAACTTATGTCATGGAAGCCAGGGACACAGTGAGGGAGAATTCTTAGCAAGGAATACCCAACACTGAATAGGGGCAAAAGAGGGTGGCAATAGGGAAAAGTCTTTGGATTTGGCAACCAAAGGAAATATGCATAAACCAGAAGAAAAAAAGGAAATAATATGCTGCAGGAACAAACATACTGCAAGATTTCGAAGTAACAAGAGGAGGAAGTCAAGAGAAGATTATTTATAGACAGAAGTAAATAATTTCTATTTAGACAGTTGGGAAGAAGTTGATGGTCAAAAGTTAGGTGAGTGTATGGGGTGTGGAAGCAGAAGAGAGTGGAAAGTACAAGGTTATAGGATGCAAAGGAAAGGGTGGATAGGGAGACAGATGAGTAATAAGAAGGAGACACTTCTTCCTCTAAGATGAAAAAAATGAGAAAAAGGTGAGTGACTAAAAATATTTTGAGGAACAAAAGAGGGAATTAAAGGAATTTATTTCAAGTAGCCTTTTTTTTCTCTTTAGTAAAATAAATAAATTTATCTAGATGGCTCGAGAAGGAAGGAATTGAATACTGGAGAATAATGTATAATTTTATTTTCTTATTGTCCTCATTGTTTAATTTGCTATTCTAATATTTTTTCTTTTTATTTAAATTCAATGAGCCAACATATAGTACATCATTATTTTCAGATGTAGAGTTCAATAATTCATCAATTGCATATAACACCCAGTACTCTTATGCTATATGTTGGCAAATTGAACTCCAATAAAAAAAATATTTAAAAAAAACACCCAGTATGCATCACATCACATGCGCTCCTTAATGCCCATCACCAAATTACTCCCTCCCCTCAGCAACCCTCTGTTTTTTCCCTATAGTTAAGGCACTGAGGGGGGCACTTGACGGGATGAGCACTGGGTGTTATTCTGTATGTTGGCAAATTGAACACCAATAAAAAATAAATTTATTATTTAAAAAAAAAGATAATTTGTTCTAACTCTCTGAAGAAAGTCCATGGTATTTTTATAGGGATTGCATTAAACGTGTAAATTGCCCTGGGTAACATTGACATTTTCACAATATTAATTCTGCCAATCCATGAGCATGGAATATTTTTTCATCTCTTTATGTCTTCCTCAATTTCTTTCAGAAGTGTTTATAGTTTTTAGGGTATAGATCCTTTACCTTTTTGGTTAGGTTTATTCCTAGGTATCTTATGCTTTTGGGTGCAATTGTAAATGGGATTGACTCCTTAATTTCTCTTTCTTCACTCTCACTGTTAGTGTATAGAAATGCCACTGATTTCTGGGCATTGATTTTGTATCCTGCCACGCTACCAAATTGCTGTATGAGTTCTAGTAATCTTGGGGGGGAGGTTTTTGGGTTTTCTATGTAGAGTATCATGTCATCGGCGAAGAGGGAGAGTTTGACTTCTTCTTTGCCAATTTGAATGCCTTTAATGTCTTTTTGTTGTCTGATTGCTGAGGCTAGGACTTCCAGTACTATGTTGAATAGCAGTGGTGAGAGTGGACATCCCTGTCGTGTTCCTGATCTTAGGGGAAAGGCTCCCAGTGCTTCCCCATTGAGAATGATATTTGCTGTGGGCTTTTCGTAGATGGCTTAAGATGTTGAGGAATGTTCCCTCTATCCCTACACTCTGAAGAGTTTTGATCAGGAATGGATGCTGTATTTTGTCAAATGCTTTCTCTGCATCTATTGAGAGAATCATATAGTTCTTGTTTTTTCTCTTGTTGATGTGATCTATCACATTGATTGTTTTACGAGTGTTGAACCAGCCTTGTGTCCCAGGGATAAATCCTACTTGGTCATGGTGAATAATTTTCTTAATGTATTGTTGGATCCTATTGGCTAGTATCTTGTTGAGAATTTTTGCATCCATGTTCATCAGGGATATTGGTCTGTAATTATCCTTTTTGGTGGGGTCTTTGTCTGGTTTTGGAATTATTTTGTGTGGAATCAGAAAAGACCCCGAATAGCCAGGGGAATTTTAAAAAAGAAAACCTTATCTGGGGGCATCACGATGCCAGATTTCAGGTTGGACTACAAAGCTGTGGTCATCAAGACAGTGTGGTCCTGGCACAAAAACAGACACATAGATCAATGGAACAGAATAGAGAACCCAGAAGTGGACCCTGAACTTTATGGTCAACTAATATTCGATAAAGGAGGAAAGACTATCCATTGGAAGAAAGACAGTCTCTTCAATAAATGGTGCTGGGAAAATTGGACATCCACATGCAGAAGAGTGAAACTAGACCACTCTCTTTCACCAGACACAAACATAAACTCAAAATGGATGAATGATCTAAATGTGAGACAAATCCATCAAAATCCTAGAGGAGAACACAGACAACACCCTTTTGAACTCAGCCACAGTAACTTCTTGCAAGATACATCCACAAAGGCAAAAGAAACAAAAGCAAAAATGAACTATTGGGACTTCATCAAGATAAGAAGCTTCTGCACAGCAAAGGATACAGTCAACAAAACTACAAGACAACCTACAGAATGGGAGAAGATATTTGCAAATGACGTATCAGATAAAGGGCTAGTATACAAGATCTATAAAGAACTTATTAAATGCAACAGCAAAGAAACAAACAATCCAATCATGAAATGGGCAAAAGACATGAACAGAAATCTCACAGAGGAAGACCTAGATGTGGCCAACAAGCACATGAGAAAATGCTCTGCATCACTTGCCATCAGGGAAATACAAATCAAAACCACAATGAGATACCACCTCACACCAGTGAGAATGGGGAAAATTAACAAGGCAGGAAACCACAAATGTTGGAGAGGATGCGGAGAAAAGGGAACCCTCTTACATTGTTGGTGGGAATGTGAACTGGTGCAGCCACTCTGGAAAACTGTGTGGAGGTTCCTCAAAGAGTTAAAAATAGACCTGCCCTACGACCCAGCAATTGCACTGCTGGGGATTTACCCCAAAGATACAGATGTAATAAACGCCGGGACACCTGCACCCCAATGTTTCTAGCAGCAATAGCCAACTGTGGAAAGAGCCTCGGTGTCCATCGAAAGATGATGGATAGAGAAGCTGTGGTTTATGTATACAATGGAATATTACTCAGCCATTAGAAACGACAAATACCCACCATTTGCTTCAACGTGGATGGAACTGGAGGGTATTATGCTGAGTGAAGTAAGTCAATCAGAGAAGGACAAACAGTGTATGTTCTCATTCATTTGGGGAATATAAATAATAGTGAAAGGGAATAGAGGGGATGGGAGAAGAAATGTGTGGGAAATACCAGAAAGGGAGACAGAACATAAAGACTCCTAACTCTGGGAAACGAACTAGGGGTGGTGGAAGGGGAGGAGGGCGGGGGGTGGGGGTGAATGGGTGATGGGCACTGAGGGGGTCACTTGACGGGATGAGCACTGGGTGTTATTCTGTATGTTGGTAAATTGAACACCAATAAAAAATAAATTTATTATAAAAAAAATAACTCTCATGGTTTGTCTCCCTCTCTGATGACTTCTCAAAGCCAAACTATGGAAAGAGCCCAGTTGTCCATCAACAGGTGAATAGATAAAGAAGAGGTGGCGTATATACACAATGGAACATTTCTCAGCCACCAAACTATGAAATCTCACCATTTGTAATGACGAGGATGGAACTAGCAAAATAAGTCAATCAAAGAAAGATAATTATCACATGGTTTCACTCACATGTGAAATCTAAGAAACAGTGCAGAGGATCATAGGGGAAGGGAGGGAAAATCCTTGGTATACCCCAGAGGAAGGAGTTCTTGGGTTTGGTTTGCTCTTTTCTTTCTGCCTCCTTGTCCTGGGCATGGACACCCGCAAGGAAAAGAGGGGTCAGAAGACTGCCTAAGTGACAGACACCTGACTCAGAATTTTATGAAGTCAACAAGAAGACTAGGTTAAAATAAAATAATCCTACAAAATGCAATGGACTCTACCCAGCCCGTTAATGCTCTGACACATAGAAGCAACATATATACATAGTAATTACAAACATAGACTCCTGTAGTTAGATTGCTTGAGGTACAAATGCCTCATCTGCCACTTTGCAGATAAATGAGGAGTCAGACAAGTTCCTGAGAGAACTCAGCCTCCAAATTCTCACCCCTACGGTAGAGACAATGGTGGTACCTGCCTCCTCGAGCTGTTACATTGATTAAATGACAGGGCCTTAAAATAGTGCCTGGTCCATGATAAGACTCTTATTAAGTTTTCCTTTAGGAAACATGGCTGGAGACAGAAGTAATTATAAATGCAGAATGAATATTTGCTTGCACATAACTTAGAAATAATGTGTAGCTATAACTATGGTTTAAGTCTGGTGTTAACCACCCAGTCCTTCTTCCTAGGTTTGATGTCCTTTGCCAGGTGTGCCTGGGATGTACAAAGTCTCTGTGTGGTTACTGGGTTCCTACTCTTCAATTACACTTATTCTGTGATATCTTCTGATCTGTGAATAATCATAAATAATCATACATCTTCTGATCTTTTTTAAAAGATTTTATCCATTTATTCATCAGAGACAGAGAGAGGCAGAGACATAGGCAGAGGGAGAAGCAAGCTCCCTGCGGGGAGCCTGATGTGGGACTTGATCCCGGGACCCCGGGGGTCATGGCCTGAGCCAAAGGCAGACGCTGAACCAACTGAGTCACCCAGGCATCCCAAATCTTTTGACCTTTATGAATAATTCATGTTAGCCCACCAGTTTTTCACTGGTCACTCTTATATCAGCCTTGGAGTTCTTAGCCTCTCTATAAGCAGAGTTTTATATTTGAAGTACAGAACATTTGTACAACAAATGCACAAAGCGTGTATACAAGTTTTGACTGTTTTTATTCTCAATAGCTAATGCACAAGGCCCAACACTAGTGAACTGCTACTTTCCTTCATGACTTCCTATCAGTGTTTTCTTTAGAATGTGAACACACTTTGCCATCTACTGCCTGTGAAATATCCTCCACAGCTGTGGAAGCTGGATTTGATAGTTTTAATGGAAAAAGTAGCAGATCAGAGTGGAGAAAATTCCTTCGGAAGGTATTTTAAACCACCCATTACCAAACATCTTGCCTACTTGCCTCTCCATGACCCCACATGGATTTTTTAGATACTACTATGCTCGTGGTAAATGTTACCTGCTTGTACCACCTAGAAATGTGCTTCTTAACTGTTTACAAATATCTACTATAGGCAAACTCTTCCAAACCAGAGCCAAAAAATTGAAGGCACATTTTTTTAAATCATAGGTATATTCATGACTGTACATCCAGTGCCTAGCCATATTGTTGGGCAGTACTGTAAACTCTTCCATCCCCCTTTTGTCCTGGTGTCCCAATTACCAGACCTCCTCAGTTTTGACCAGCCAGTGCCCCATTCAGGCTGGTAGGAGCTCAGGCCATGACAAGTGTGTCCTTGGTTTTGACTCTCCCAATTCCATTTCCTGCTAGAGTCACACACAGTCAAGGATGGACCATGAGACCCTTTAGGGAAAAAACTGCCTCTTACTCACTATTATGTTCCCAATGTTGGGCACTCAATAATTGGTTGGTGCATAAATAAATGAATGTGGGGCCTTAGAAAATAATGACTTGCCCAAAAGAAGTAACATTAATGCAGAAACCCCAGGCACTGCAAAAGTATTTGGGTGAGGTGCTAGCAGCCTATAAGGATGCCTCACCCAGGCCCATTTGGAAATCTTGAAAGAGATGCTCCTTTTAAACCATCAGTGCTTCCAATAGCCATCCCTGACGTGATGGGGGATGCAGTGGCCACAAGGGTTCAATGTGGGGACTTCTTATAAGCCATATCTGGGCAAAGAGGGGCTTGAAGAGTCTGCTGCTGCACTCCCAGAAGAAGGGTTTGGAGTATGCCTGGTGCCCCTTTTGGATGCAAAACTCTGAGCTGCCTGAAGCCATAATATCAGAGCTATGGGTCCAGACCAAAATTTTATAGTTACCCCTAGCATCTGTACTTACCAGTCACTCTAATCCAGAACCTCAGCTACCTACCACCTCCCATCCTCATCCCACCCTGCCCCCCACACAGAGGATGGCATGGTGCAGAAATGCACAGTCCCAGGAAGGAGCATGGAGCCAAACTGGACCCCTGTTAAATGCAGCAAGAAACCAAAATAAGCAAAGGCAACCCAGGACTTACCAACAACAAAGAAATGCAGCAATTTTTTGAAACCCCTGAGTCTGAATTGGGAGACAACTATATATTAGATGTACAACCTTAGACAACTTGCTTATGGTGGTTGGAGAATTACATGAGAGGATCCTTTCAAAATACATAGAATATTGCAGTTTGCATTCAAGGCATTTTTTTAGTAGTTTTTAAGCAGTAGGGTTTTGAGGAAAATTCTCTGCTAGGGACACTTTGGCTGGTCAGAGGGTTAGATGGAAGACAGGATATAAATGTGAGATATGTTCACTGCCACCTGCTGGCAGTAAAAAATTTGACCGTTAACTTTGAAAGGCCATCAAATACTGAACAGATGAATGGATGCCTTGGGGACTCTGTTCATCTCCTATGACCTGAGTTATGGTCTTTGACCAATTGCTTTGTACTCTCTAGTTAAGAGTCAAGGTAAGAAGAAAGACAATAGAACATGATCAAGGTGCCAGGTAAGGTAGGACTCCTTAATGTTGAAAGGCTCTTGTCTTGGGTGTGGCCACGTGCTTGTAAGAACGACAGTTGGAACCAGTCACTGGATTCTGGGCAATCTCCTGTTTTTCTGCTTTGCACAGAAGACAGATCCTGCTAACCCTGCTAGTCTAGTTCAAATAGACTTATCATTCAAGTATCTATCTCCACTTCTTTTTTAAAATCCACAGAAATGACAATTTAAAAAAAGTATAAAAAGGAATGAATTCATAAAAGCACTGAGAACAGTGTGGGAGATGTCAGAGGATTACAACTTGTGATGAATTTAGGGAGCTGGAAGGTGGATGGGTCATATTGACAGATAAATGGACTAAGGAGCACCACAGCCCAGAGCACATAGGAGAGAAACCTAGAATGGTGCCCACCAGTTTTTCACAGCAAAGCCCACCAGGGTCAGCAGGATGGAAGCCAGGATGAAAGAAAGGAAGAAATGTAGGTGATTATATAAGAACTATTTGTAGATCTATGGCATGGCCTGCACACTGCACCACTAAGAATGCCTTCAAGGTCAATGTAAAGTAATACCCATTAAACACCCAGGAGGCCACCTAAGAGGACCTGGCTTCTGAGCATGAAGGTCAGAATTCTAGAATAATCCTTTCCCATTTTAGCTCAGCTGGGTAGGGGTGTGCTCAGCCTATTCTTCCTCTCACACTCTTCAGGTAACCTCTGATAATTTATGTGCCCCGCTCACTCATAGAGAGCCACCCAATCAGCCTTTTTTCATTTAAGAAAACATCAAGGATACCAACCAAAAGCTAAATCAATCAGACCCACTCCTTCATTTATATGTATGAATGGAAAAAGGTGTCACCTAGCATAGGAGAGAAATAAGCAATACAAATGGAGAGGAGCAAGATCAATAAAAGCTTTGACTCTGAAAAAACAAATGATTCAAATAACATAGACAAAGTGTGGATCCATTAATTCAAAAACAGTTTGCTATGACAGCAAGACAATGAAAAGATAAACAAGAAGTCATAGAAATTAAAAATATAATTTCCAAATTAAAAATCCAATAGAAAACATGAGGAAAAGAAGGAAAAGTTGAAGAAGTCTTCTTGAATGCATAACAAAAAGACAAAAGTAGGAAGAGAATATGAAGATAAAGATTAAGCCACATGGAGGATTAATCCAGATGGACCAACATTGACTAATAGGAGTTACAAAGAGACACAGAGAAGTGAGAAAAGACAAAAAATAATGAGAAATAATAGAAGACAATTTCCCAGAGCTGAATAACAGTATTTGTATGGAATGTTCCAATCTATGATTTAGACATGATGGCTAGAGCTCTAGCAGCCTTCTTGGATCATGGATTGAACTTGAGAATGATAGAAGACTTGATTCTTTATGGCACCCAAGAGTGCCAGTCTAAGCTTGAGGGCCTACCTCCAGACTTTTTTTTCTGTGAAAGGGAAATAAACTTTCATTTTAGTAGGTCACTGTTGTTTGCAGGTTCTCTGTTGTGTATACAATGAACCAAAATTCAGTTATGTACTGTCCAAGATGGTAGTCACTAACCACATGTGATTTTTAAGTGTAAATATAAATTAAATTAGAAATTAGAAATTAGAAATTCAGATCGTCAGTCATAATAGTCACATTTTATTTATCTTTTTAATTTAAATTCAATTTAGTTAACATATACTGTATTATTAGTTTCAGGGGTAGAATTTAGCGATTCATCAGTTGCACATAACATCCAGTGTTCATTACATCGAGTGCCCTCCTTAATGCCCATCACTCAATTACTCCATCCCCCCACGTCCCCTCCAACAATCCTCTGTTTCCTATAGTTAAGATTCTCTTACGGTTTGCCTCTCTCTGTTTCTGTTATATTCCTCCCTTTCTCCTATGTTCATCTGTTTTGTTTCTTATAGTCCACATACGAGTGAAATCATATGGTAGTTGCCTTTCTCTAATTGACTTATTTCACTTAGCTTCACTTAGCATAATACCCTCTAGTTTCATCCACATTGTTGCAAATGACAAGATTTCATTCTTTAGCCATTTATCTGTTGACGGACATCTGAGCTTTTTCTACAGTTTGGCTACTGAGGACATTGCTGCCATAAACATTCGGGTACAGGTGCTCCTCTTCAGATCACGACATTTGTATCTTTGGAGTAAATACCTAGTAGTGCAATTGGGTCATAGGGTGGCTCTATTTTTAACTTCTTGAGGAATCTCCATACTGTTTTCCAGAGTGGAGAGAGTTCCCCTTTCTCCACATTCCCACCAACATTTGTTGTTTCCTGACTTATTAATTTTAGTCATTCTGACCAGTATGAAGTGGTATCTCATTGTGGTTTTGATTTGTATTTCCCTGATGTCAAGTGACGTGGAGCATTTTTCTCATGTGTCTGTTGTCTATTTGCATGTCTTCTTTGAAGAAATGTCTATTCATATCTTCTGTCCATATTTTGACTGGATTATTTGTTTTTTGGGTGTAGAGTTTGATAAGTTCTTTATAGATTTTCGATACTAGCCCTTTATCTGATAGGTCATTTGCAAATATCTTTTCCTCTTCCATAGGTTGCCTTTTTGT
Source organism: Vulpes vulpes (assembly GCF_048418805.1). Classification (NCBI taxonomy): domain Eukaryota; kingdom Metazoa; phylum Chordata; class Mammalia; order Carnivora; family Canidae; genus Vulpes; species Vulpes vulpes. The sequence continues at coordinate 34,751,730 of NC_132784.1, read as the reverse complement.
TTTGTTGATAAAAAGCAAAGGCAAAAGCTTTTTTATCTTGATGAAATCCTAATAGTTCATTTTTGCTTTTGTTTCCCTGGCCTTTGAAGATGTGTCTAGCAAGGAGTTGCTGTGGCTGAGGTCGAAGAGTTGCTGCCTGTGTTGTCTTCTAGGACTTTGATGGACTCCTGTCTCACATTAAGGTCTTTCATCCATTTTTGAGTTTATTTTTGTGTCTGGTGTAAGAAAGTGGTCCAGTTTCATTCTTCTACATGTGGCGGTCTAATTTTTCCAACACCATTTGTTGAAGATACTATCTTTTTTCCATTGGATATTCTTTCCTGCTTTGTTGAAGATTAGTTGACCACAGAGTTGAGGGTACAGTTGTATGGTCTCTATTCTTTTCCATTGATCTATGTGTCTGTTGTTGTGCCAGTACCATATTGTCTTGATGATTACAACTTTGCAATACAGACTGAAGTCTGGAATTGTGATGTCTCTGGCTTTAGTTTCCATTTTCAATATCCCCCTGGCTCTTTGTGATCTTTTCTGGTTCCATACAAATTTTAGGGTTGTTTGTTCCAGCTCTGTGAAAAATGTTGATGATATTTTGATAAGAATTAGATTGAATGTGAGATTGCTTTGGGTAGCATAGACATTTTAACAATATTTGTTCTTCCAATCCACAATCATGGAAAATTTTTCCATTTCATTGTGCCTTCCTCAATTTCTTTTGTAAGTTTTCTATTTACCTCTTCTATTAGGTTTATTCCTAGGTATCTTATGGCTTTTAGTGCAATTGTAAATGGGGCTGACTCCTTGATTTCTTGTTCTTATGTCTCATTGTTAGTGTAGAGAAATGCAACTGACTTCTGTGCATTGATTTTAATATCCTATGACTTTCACACCAGCCACATTTTAGATGCTCAACCACTACCTGTAGCTAGTGGCTGCTGTAAGGGACAGAGGAGCTATAAACCATTTCCATCATTTTGGAAAGTTCTCTTGGACAGTGCTGCCCTAACTGATGCAAGTCCCTTTTCACAGAGATTTTCATGTCCTGGTAAAGGACATAAACTTTGCTGTCTGAATTTCCTGGCAGAATGTGTGTCATGTATGACTGTGATCAAAATGGATCCATGAAAGACAAGGCATTTGAGATTCATGTTAAATAAAGTTTCCATGGATGTAGAGAGGGTGTTCCAAGCTTACTGAGCAGCTTTAACAAAATCTGGAAGCAGAAAGGCATAAGTCATGTTCAGAGGAGTCTCACCTTATTAAAGTGTAGAATGACTAGAAGATTGGATAATATTTTGGAGATCATTGAAGATTAAGGTGAGGATTGGGTACTTATAAGATAAACAGTGCTGTTTTTGAAGGTTTCTGATGTGTATTTTCCCAAAACACCAGCAGAAGCTTAGAAGGGAAGTTAAGGTTAGAGATGACGGATTTGGGGTTCATACGCTGAGGGATAAAAATCAAAACCACAGAAGCTGATGAGACCTCTGAGAAAAAAATAGTATAAGATAAAAGGAAAAATTATAACTGTGGCAAACCTAACTGTGGGCAATGGGAGAGATCAGAGAGAAGGTAGTGACATTGGCACAGGGAAGTGGCCCAGAACAGGACAAGGAGTGTTAGGTAGGCTAAGGAAGGAAGCTTTAAGAAGCAGATAATAGTTTTAAATATTACAAAGGAGGCAAGAGGGCAGAGACTGAGAAAGGCATTCGGAATTGTGAGTGGTACTTCAGCAGGGTGTTGTGAATTGACACCACACTCTCAATCCCAGTAACCTTGATAGAAAGAAAAAGTAAGCAAGGTATTTAGTGGTAAAGAAGAGGGGACAAAAATAGGGAACCAGCTTAAGAATCTATCAGGTTTCTGTTGGGAAGTTTTTAAGGGTGCTTTTACATGTTCCTGCTCTCATGCCTCATTATTTCTAGTAATGTAATTGTGACCCAGCATGTGCTGATATGACTGAGGTACACTGTAGTATAATGCAGAGAAGGGTCAAGCCTCCCTTTTTTATGCATCAACACATAATAATTGTATTATTCTCTACTTAAAATGCATTATCACTGTAAAGACAAAGTCAGTCTGTGGAAAACATGTGGTCAAGTCTTTTTTTAAGAACTTGACTTAAAAGGCTTTAAAAGTATATTTGTTCTTCGAGTAAGGGCAATGATGCAAAAAAAAAAAAACAAAAAAAAAAACAGAAGAAAGGAAGATTTAAAAGGAGGAATAGGGCAGACACCCAGCAAATTGTGATCTTAAAAATATCAGAAAAAGAACAATAGGAGTTAGCATTCAATCTAGAGGCCAAAAACTCAACATAATTTTATTGGACACTGAAAGAAGAACCAACATAATGTAGGCAGACAGTCCAATAATCAGATATCCAATAAACTAGAATCTGAGTCCCTTTGTATAAAATTTGATAGTTAATTGGATATCAAGCAATTGATGACTTCCTTTAGATGACTTCTATTCTCTATATCCCATTGCATGCCTGTTCTAGGCTCTCAGTCTTACATTCTGCCCAATTGTAACAGCCTCCCTCCCTCCCTCCCAATGTTAATGCAAAGTCACCCTCAAACTACTTTGCCAGCACAGATTTTATTGGATCATGGTCATGTTAATTAAAAGAGAAGAAAAAAGAAAGAGAAACTTTCAATGGTCTCCCTAGTTCCTATCAGAGAAATGTAAAATAGATTCTTCTTCTTGGCTTTCAAGGCCCACACAATCCCACTTCTACAGTTCCTAGTACATACCAGGGATTTTCCACTCTTGCCCCAACATAAACTCTTGAGTTTAGTCTGCTATCTTGCCACTAACAAATACTTGAGTGAAAATTAATGCTTTCTCACATCCTATGTTCCCCTTTCCTCCAACTATGAAAATCCAACCCTCCTTCAAGGATTTATAAACATACTTATGTATTAATCTCCCTTGATTTTACTAATTTTAAATCTAATATTTCCTCTCTCAAATTTCACATAGTGATTCTACATGGAGTAGGTGGAAAGAGACAAATATATTCTAATCACCTTAGGGGCTTTTCCAAACTAATCATCCCATTCCCATTCCAAAACTCTTCTGTGTACCCATAACCACCTGTGAGTATCAGTGCTACTGATATGGGAACGCACCATACCCCTCATTCGTCACAGCTATAAATAAATTATATACTATTTTTATTCTGAGACAAATTACAATGTGTCTATGTTTTCACACACCTCCAAGCAATTCTCTGATACCAGCAAGGGGTCCTACAATTCAGCTCAATTCTGATACTAATTACCTGGACTTAACATCAGATACCACAAGGTAAGAACTCAGTTCCTACAAGACTGCCTCCACCTCACTTCAGACACCAATGGCAAGTCCAGTTGTCACCTGTGCTTCAGACCCACTGGCTATAGATAGAAGGCTGCCACAACCCCCTCCTTTGGTTTGATTTATTTGCTAAAAAGGCTCACAGAACTCAGAAAAACATTTTACTTATGAGATTACTGGCTTATTATTAAAAAAAGAAAGAAAGAAAAGAAAAAAAAGAAGAGAAAAGAAAAGAAAAAGAAAAGAAAAAAAAAGAAAAAAGAAAAGAAAAGAAAAGAAAAAAAAGAAAAGAAAAGAAAGAAAAGAAAAAGAAAAGAGCCAGTTAGAAGAGGTGCATAAGACAAGGCACGGAAAAAGGGAGCTTCCATTTTCTTTTGCTCCCCACAAGCCTTCCCATGTTCACCAACCTGAAAATTCTCTAAAGCCTGTCATTTTGGATTTTTATAAAGGCTTCATTACATTGGCGTGACTGATGAAATTATTGGCCAGTGATGATTGAACTCAATCTCCGGCACCCCACTCACTTCCTGGAGGTCAGGGAATGGGGTGATAGTGGAGATAGGACTGAACCATTCTAACCTTCTAATCTCCTGGTTGATTCCTCTGTTGACCAGCCCCCAGCCCTAGGTAATTCTGAATCCTTCAAGGGTATTCTAAAAGTCAGCTCATTAACATAACAAAGGACACCTTTATTGCTCTCATTATTTAGGGAATTCCAAAGGCTTGAGGAATACTGTACCAGGAATAAGAATAGAGATCAAATAGCTGTTTTATTATATATTGAAATATCACACTAAGCCACATGAGTTCATTTATGATTACATAGAATGTACTTTCCTGTATATATGACTATTATAATTGGACTTAGTCTATTAGCTCCTTGAGGACAAAGACACTGAATGGCCACACTTACTGGCATTATGGCTGCGCATGATAGATGTTGTTCACCAATGTCTCCAGCTCACTTTGATGTTAGATCATGGGACTTATTTTGACAATGGAAATGTGAGTAGAGTGGGCAGCCCGCGTGGCCTAATGGTTTAGTGCCACTTTCAGCCCAGGATGTGATCCTGGAGACCCAGGATTGAGTCCCACGTTGGGCCCCCTGCATGGAGCCTGCTTCTCTCTCTGCCTGCGTCTTTGCCCCTCTCTCTCTCTGTGTCTCTCATGAATAAATAAATAAAATCTCTTAAAAAAAAAAAAAAAAAGAAATGTGAGTAGAAATAAAAACTCACATATCTGGATGGAGCTTCCATCACCCTGAGTCCCTGAGTAACTACAATGAGACTATCTGCTAATTTGTGCTAAGCATGTAACATGGAGGAAATATAAATTTTTGTTATGCTAAGTCACTGAGACTGGAGAGCTGTTTGTTTCCACAAGATAATCTTGGTTTTCAAAGTGTGGCCCTTGGACCAACAGCACTTGGGAGCTTCTTAAAAATGCAAAATCTAACTTCCTACTCCAGACTCACCAGATCTGAATCTGATTCTAATAAACTCTCCTCATGTTTCATGGCTATTGAAGTTTGATAAGTACTGGCCTCGACTATCCTGACAAGTACAGAAATTGTTACTTAAAAGTGGCTGAATCAAACAAAGGGTTGCTGAAGGGGAGGTGGGCAGGGGGATGGGGTAACTGGGGGACTGGCAATGAGGAGGGCACTTGATGGGATGAGCACTGGGTGTTACACTATATATTGACAAATTGAATTTAAATTTTAAAAAAGTAAATGAAAGAAAGAAAAAAGAAAAAATGGCTGAATCAAAACTTAAAATGGTACATGGAGAACAAGGAAGGATGGCAGTGCATGTTATGTGGTAAAGAAAAAGAGAGTCTGACTGATGGAAAATATACAAAATTATACAGGGATACATTGGAAAACAGGACATCAGTAGTGTGTGTTGGTTATTGGGGGGATTTAATGAGATACTACAAGAAAGAGATGAGCTAAGGAAAGAAGTGACTGAATACAAATATGAATAAAAAACAGCACAACAGTGTGAATGCACTTAATGCCACTGAACTGTAGACTTAAAAATTAAAATGACATATTTCATGTTATATGTATTTATATGTATTTTATCACAGTTTTAGAAATAAATAAGATTCTTTGTGATACATTTGGACACATCTTTAAGGAAAAGAAAATTTCAAAAAATCTGGAGTCAAGGACTTCAGTTAGACAAAATGGCTCAAGAAAAAAAAGAAACTAAATGCATGAGTCTCCCCCAAAGCCTGTTAGGTTTAAAGCATACATGGATAAGAAGAAAGAAAAAGTCAAGGAGTGAAAAGGAGAAACATACAGCAAGCCTAGGAAATACGTCTAGATCTGCGCTGTCCAATATGGTAGCAGTAAACGCAGGGTCTATTGAGCCCTGGAAGTGTAATGCGTCATCTCCCGTTTTTCCCATTCTTGAATGAGAGTGTGTGTGTGTGGTCTCCTGTTCCACCATTATTCGTTGGGGGAAAGTATCATATAAATTATACTTTGGTTTATTGGTCTCCAGATCAAGAGGAGCCACTTCTGGGCCTGATGTAGAGACTACTTACCTTTTCAGTTATTCCCTCACTCCAAACCTCTGATATGCACCCTACATTCCCCCAGTGAGAATTGCCATTACAGCCATAGAAGAGTATGAGAGCCTTCATTTTACGTGTATGGTCTATGCCCCATAAACTCACATTTAATTATATGCAGCATCTTGAATTGTGGGCAATGCTTCCCTGTATCTTGAAATATTCCCATCTTGAAAAAAATTTATGCCCCGTAATCCCTTTGATGGTGGACATTTTCTAATGGCCACTGGTTCTAGCCCCGTACTGAATACTAATAGGTGCTATCCCCAAGATAGTTACTTATTTACTAAAAGTCATTGGACAATGGATGTCAAGTTTACAATTTCACTTTATTTTCAGGAGTTAAACCATTTTGAACTGAGAAATGGCCATCATACAGATGATAACTACAGTCAAGGAAACTTCATCACTAATGAATGTACCTTCTCATTCTGCAGCAGCTGCTGACAAATTGGCAAGAAGACCAAAAATGCTCTGAATATCACACAACAGAACAATCAGTTCAAAAGGGTGGCCTAGTCCTCCCATTTTATTAACCATTTCTTTGAACACATAAAATTTTACATCAAATATAGTCCCTACATAAGCAGAAAGAGTTCCTATATAATACCATACAATAATTACACAGGTCATTTTGTGGAGGGGACTTTGTGCTGGGATTCCAGGGATTGGCTCACTTACAGATATTTGCCATGTCATTATATACATGTATTCCTTCCAACTGAAGACACATCTGAATACTAATTATTTCTGTCTCAATATATAGACATTAAGACATTTGAGTATTTCCCTAAAGACCTTTATAGAAAAGGTAAAAACCTTGTTTGAAGCCCTGAAGCACCAGAACAGAGAGCCTAACTAGAACTGGATTCCCTGGTGGAGCCAATGTAAACCACTGGAGCTGAAGTTTGATCCTACCCAAGGATGGGAGCCCTACTGACCTCGGTTAGCACTCAGAGTGCCACCAGGCAATCTGCCATGGGCAGCAGATTAAGTACACATTTGTTTAGCACCAATAACAAACATCAGTCGAGTGCCTACTCTGTGCTAGAAACTGCTAAAGACATCACGGACTGCAGTTTCCCATAATAACTATGCAGAGATTACTTACGTGCATGAGTACAAACAAGGAGGTTCTGCTAAAATGTTGGGAAGCATTTGAAGAGCTTGCTATTCTTTTACACCTCAGTTGTCAACAACCTGCTAACTTGCCATTTTCCAAAGATTTGGATACTTTATCCAACTTTCCTGCTTGTGCCAGCACTGGTAGTTTGTTGTTGTTGTTGCTGTTGTTGTTGTTGTTGTTTTGTTTTGTTCTGTTTTGTTTTGACTCTGAGCTGCCAAATGGGAGGATCATGTCTATAAGTTATTTGCGTGAACTCTACCCAGGAAGTGTTATTCTATATCTTGGCAAATTGAACACCAATAAAAAATAAATTTATAAAAAAAAAAAGAACTATACCCAGGAAGTTCCTCTGCTCCCATAGACTTCAACAGCTCATCATTGTGTGACCCCCATGGTCTTTATTTATACTTTATATTTCCTTCACTGGGAATAGTCTAGACATGAATATCCAAAACAAAAGAGAAGATATTAACACTGAAAATAATAGGATGGAATATGAGAGCTGTAAGGACCAAGCTCTTCACTCCGGATAAGAACACTGAGACCAAGCAGTTAGAGATGTGCCCAAGGTAACAGAACTGCTCTGTGGCAAAGCAGTCCTCCTGCTTTCTGGGCCACTGTTCCAACTACTGACCAGTGAGCACTGCCTTCTGCATCCTCCCCTTGTATTTATCCCATCTAAAACTTTTTTTTTTTTTTTGAGACTTTATGTATTTGAGAGACAGAATGAGTGAAAGAGGGAGAGAGAAGGAGCGGGGGAGGGGCAAAGGGAGAATCAGATTTCCCACTGGGCAGGGAGCCCTATGACTCAGGGCTTGACTCTAGGACTCCAGGATTACGACCTGAGCTGAAGGCAGATGCTTAACTGACTGAGCCGCCCAGACGCCCCATCATCAGCAACATTTCTTTAAAATAAGTAGTGAATCTTTATGGTGCTTCACAATTTTTCAAGATGTTCTCACACTTTTTCATGCAGTTCTTATGACCATCCAGTGACATCAGCACAGATGTGAAAACTGAAATGAGATGGCTAAGGCGACATTGCCTGTCGGTGGGAGAGTCAAGACCTAACCTGAAATTTTCTCCCTCCCTTCTACATTGGAGAAGACGAGATTCTATGCGTTAGATGGGCACCTGACCGCCGGCGCCCGAGCCAGGCTGCAATGTGCAAAGTATACAGTGAGGGGGTCTCAGAATCCAAAACATTCTGTCTGAGAAGGTCAAAGATAACTTGACTATGGGCATGTACTATATGCAGGGTGAGGACACCTAGAGCCCCTAACATGACCCCAAAACACTGATTTGGAAACCCTGGACCGAGTGAGAATAAGACACAGAGGCTTTCACACCACATGAGGCAAGGTTTGTAACATGAAGGCTCATGTCTGGACAGGTACGAAAACATGATTGACAGAAGTGTAATTAAGGCAATTCCATCCTTGGACAATTACGGACATAATCCAGAAAATCAAAAGTTCAGGAAAAGAGAGCTGTAGAGATGTCCCATAACAAATGAACTGCAAATCTCAAATGGAAAGAATTAGACCACTTAATTCTGCCCTGAAGAGCACGGGTGACTCGTGGGAGCATCAAGCTAAATGATGGAGCTGCTCCTGGGGAAAGAAAGTAACCACGCAGCTTGTCTTTCATGACTTCAGTGGTAGCTGTTCCTCCCGCTGAGATCTGCGTCCAGAACGCTTTATTTTCCCTGAACGCAGACTTACTTGATGGAGGATAGACCAGACCACCATAAATGGGTAGGACCGGGAGAAAAATCAGGAATGAGATGGGACAGTAAGAAACGGTCACACACCATTCCCCAAATGGGTAAGCGGCACGTGCTTGTCCTACCCAACAACTTCCACAGGGGGAAATACAGGACAACTTCGACAGGGAAAAAAGATAAACAGGATGCATGCTTCTGATTTCCAGCTTTCTGGCTCCCTCCTTGGCTGTACGAAGGTGCATAAGGAAGAACTTCTTGCTTAATACCTGCTAAGGAACCTGCGGGGTATTCGGAAACCGTGGCAACAAATGATCTCTTTGAAGGACTTCCTCATCTCCTGGCTGCGGAAGGCATATATCAGAGGGTCGATGACAGAATTACACATGATGAGTATGAGGTACATATTAAAGTAAGACATAAAGCAAGAACAGTAGAAGTTCTGGGGGCAGGAAATCATCAAGATGAGATGGAGGAAGAACGGAGCCCAGCACACGATGAAGATGCCCAGCAACATGGTCAGGGTGACGGCCCCTCTCATGCTGGCCGTCTGCCTCACAGAGCTGCAGCCACGCAGAGCTGCTATCTGCTTGACGTGAGTCCGCGCCAGGAGGAACATGTGTATGTACAGGGACACCATGAGGAAGAGCATGGTGAAGAACATGGAGATGAGGCAGACGATGACATACGTGGACTCGTAGTAGATGATGAAAACGATGCCGCAGCCTGTGCAAAAGATCCAGATACACGTGATAATCACTCTGGAACGCCTCACGGTCATGATGTGGTGGTAGCGCAGGGCGTAGAAGATGGTGACGTACCTGTCCACCGCGATGGCCAGCAAGCTGCACATGGAAGCCACCACGGAAATGCAGATCATGGAGTCGAACACGTTGTCAATGTGACGCACAAAAGCATCTGCTATCACCACGTGCTTATTATTTATTAAGTATATGGTGATGGTCTCCCAGGTGTTAGACATGCTCACTAGCATGTCAGCTACCGCTAAGCTGCACACAAAGAAATACATGGGGGAGTGCAGGTTCTTGTTCTTCACTATGGCTCCTATGACCAGGATGTTCTCCAAGAGGCTGATGAGGCCTAGAGTCAGAAACACCTCCACAGCAATGCCCATCTCTTCACACGGCGAAGACTTGTTCTTGACATTTGGTCCTGAAAAGTTGCCCTCTGTGGCATTCAAGTTGAGATCCAAGAAAAGCAAGTGAAATGAGGAATTCATTGTTCCTCTTCTTGGCAACAAATTTACTGTAAAACAGGTTTGAATTCATGATTCAGAGAGTTAACGGTCTACCAAAGGAGCACGACAGCATCCAAGGGCAAGCACAACCTAGGAACGAGGCTGGATGGACTCAATGCATGAGCCTGAGGCTGCGGTGCCCCAATCCTCCTGGGTCCCTGGCATGTGTCCCCCCCACCCCTTCAGGCTTAGAATGTTCATCAGCGAATGGATAAAGAAGCTGTGGTCTCTGTGTATAGCGGAATATTCCTCAGCCATTAGAAACGACAAACACCCACCATTTGCTTCAATGTGGATGGACCTGGAGGGTATGATGCTGAGTGAAGTAAGTCCATCAGAGAAGGACACACATTATATGGTCTCATTCATTTGGGGAATATAAAAAATAGTTAAAGGGAATAAAGGGGAAAGGAGAAAAAATGAGTGGGAAATATCAGAAAGGGAGACAGGACATGAGAAACTCCTAACTCTGGGAAACGAACTAGGGGTGGTGGAAGGGGAGGTGGGGGCTGGGGGTGACTGGGTGACGGGCACTGAGGGGGCACTTGATGGGATGAGCACTGGGTATTATTCTCTATGTTGCCAAATTGAACACCAATAAAAAATAAATTTACAAAAAAAAATAATTTAAAAATTAAAAAAAAAAAAAAAAAGAATTTTCATCAGCTTCCTCTGCCTTCCTTCCTTTGGCTCCCGGTCTTTCACATGCCTCTTACTGGAGTGACCATACATCTCAATGTGCCCAGGACACTTTCACTTTTTATGCTTATTGTCCTAGCAGCCCAGTTTGCTCTCAGAAGTGCCCTGAACCCACAACCTACAAAATCCCTTGCAGTCTGATTTTCACATTTCCGAGGCAACTGCACTGCATTTTTCTCAAGTGAGAACAGATTTCTGAAGGACTGGCAGGCCTTCTTTCTCTCCTAAGAGAAAAAAGATGGGTGCCTCTCAGAATTTGTCCTCGTACTTCTAAAACCCACTAGAACTCGGTCCCCCTAGTTGTAAGGGAGTCTAACCAGGGTGATAATGTGAGCATGATCACAGGCAAAAAGTTACTGTCTTCAATGCATAAACCTAAGTTGCACATATGTGTTGAAATTGGAGCTCACAGAATGCTGTTTTTCCCTTAATAAATATTTTCCGGGACTTCTGCTTTTGAAATTCCACAAAGTCTGATTGACAGATAGTCTCAGAAATTTCACAGAAACAAAGGATTTAAATTTGCCAAATAGAGCAAGATACTTCGTTCCTTTGTTGCTCAATTTTTCTCCTATAATTTATCTATAAAAATGCCTTGTTATCCAGACTCAGAGCACATATGGGGATAGAGCTAGATTTTTTTGTCAGCATTCTCATCATCAGTAAAAAGTATTTATTAACTTGTAATCTATTTGCTATTATATCTGAGATGTCGACCAATTAAATTATTGCCTTAAACATCATATCAAGCTGTTTAAATACCCAGTTAGCTCTCTTCCACATGTAAGTCAGGCATAATGCTGCATTCCTTCCAAGACAATTTTAATAGAAAATGCGGCTATTTACCAGGGCTCCGCCACGCCTCTTCTCTCGCACAGCAGCCTTTGGGGTCCTCGCGGGAGACACTGGCTCAGCCTGGGCACCTGGCATCCACTGGCTAAATGCCATCACCCTGGGACAGGATCCTCTGAGCCAAGTGCTAGGGCAGCCTGAGCCTCAGTCAGGACTCCCTGGCCTTTATGCCATTCGCCGACCCGCCTCCCTGTTGCCACCCACTTTGGACCCGGTTCGCTTTCTCTCTTCCCAGCCTTGGGCTGAGCTACCACCTAGTGGCTAGAGACAGAGAGCCAGCCTGGCTGCGCAGCTGGCCACCGGCCTTTGGAACTCTAAGGACGCTCGCATACAACAATGTTCTCGTGCTTCTGGAAAGTCCTTCCCCAAAAGTGCGTTCAAATGTGTTTTCTAGCTGGTTGTTCTTTTTGACATTGCTTCCTTTCTCCTTCTATTATGCACTGATGCAAATGCTGCCAGAGTGCGAGAGCTCAGCCTCTCCTCTCCCTGTTAACTCCTCCTATCCGGAGTCAGCCCCTGGTTCCTGGGAAACCAGAGCCTGGGAAACACTCGGCCAGTGACCCTGATACACACCCTCTTGTTGGTCCGGGACTGTCTGCCACGTGAGCAAAAGGAGAAAACGGATTTTCCCCTGGCCAAACATCCTGGCTTTTGGCGATAGTTTCTTTCTAGACCTCTGCTACCTAAAACACTGACGTCTGACGCCTCCTGCAAGTAACCCAGGGTATCTCCAGGCTTACCCTTTTAAAATTCTGCTAGATTTGCTTTGAAGTTTTTTTTGTCTTTGTGTGTCTTTCTCAGATTTTGCTATTTATGTTACGCTGGCCTTGTCACTTTGTCAAATAAACTGGGGGATATTGTTTCACACGGTTTTCCATAGTGGCTGCACCAATTTACACGCCCACCAGCAGTTCACGAGGGTTCCCCTTCCTCCACATCCTTGAATAAACTACCTCTTGTCTTCTTCGTGATAGTCATCCTAACAGGTAGCAGGTGATAGCTCATGTGGGTCTGACTTTCATCAGATCTTATTATACATCCTTGCTGTGCTGAGGCCCACATTAGAGGTTATCATGGGTCCAGCCAAGGGGACTTCGGGTCCTACTGCAGAGGCAAAGCTTACGTAGCGAAGCACTGAGAGAGAGCAGCCAGAATTATAGAAAGACAGATTCGGGTGTTTTTAACTCCAAGGTTTACAAAACATTTTCCTATATTAACTCACTTGATGCTCATAGCAACCCTGGGAGGCATCAATGTTATTGCCATTGTCATCGTTGGGGGCTTTGAGGCTTGGAGAAGCTGGATGGATCTTCTGATATCACTTGACTAGTAAGTGGCAGGACCCAGCTGCTGCAGCCAGGTCTTCTCAGCCCTGAGCTCATGCCTGTATGCACATTCATGCCCATGTTCGTGTGGGGACAATAGGCAGTGGCGTCCTAACCATGCACCATATTTCCTATGAACATTTATTGAAAGCCTACCATGTTCTGCAAGTCCAGATTCTCAGAAAATTCTCCCAACAACCCATTTAGTCCATAACTTAGCACCAGCCTACAGGTGAGGAAACCGAGGCTCAGAGCAGTTGTGTTAACTGACTCCTGGGCTGATAATGAAACCAGGAATGGAATCCAGCCTGTAACCACTTCTATGCTTAGCACAGAGTCTAATGTCTTCAATCTGTGGACTCGGTCACCTGCTGTAGAGGAGGAAACTCGGGATTCCAGAGGCAGCCAGAGGAGAGCAGAGGGACGATTTGAAGCAAAGTAGGGGAGAGGTGACCAGGCGGAGGCAGGGAAGGGAAGCATGACCAGAAGCAGGAGGACGGCCCCTGGGGTCGTAGGTGGGAGCGGTGCGTGCAAGCCCTCTGAGGGCATGCCACACTGAGCGGAGACCAGCTGATGGCTTTGAGGGTCAGGAGGAAAGCCAGACTGGGACTTCCCACAACCCAAGGTGCTGGGGAGGCCACTGGGCTGGACCACGCATTGCTCTGTAGCTTGTGAGGAGGGCCTGGCCTCACTCTAAGAGCAACGGGAAGCCTTACAAGGCCCTAAGCAGGTCAGCGCAGTCGTGAGGTGATGAAACCAGAGGAGCTCAGGAGTGAAGGAGTCTGTAAGCCAGGGGCAATGCCTCACAATGGACAGGTCCCTGGGCCCAGTCTCCTGATCCCCCAGCACCCAGCACCCAGCACCTGGCACCCGGCACCCAGCGAGTAAGCACGCCAATTCCACGCGACCAAACTCTTGGCAGTAGCAGCAAAATCACAAAGTGGTCCTGGTGGACACACGTGCACACGGGGGATGGCCCTGAATGAAGAGACCCTGGACAGCACAACGTTTATTCCCGCTTTCCTTCCTTGGGTACGACAGGGAGGATGTGGAGTTTGGGATTTATTATGGAGTTTGGGGCTTTTTAAATTTTTTTATTTGTTTTTTTTTTTTTACTGTTTTAAAGTTTGTTTTGCCCTGACTACCCGAAGGGCACGGCCCCTCAAATGCCACCCCCAAGTGTGGGAGTCGGGACTCCATAAACCTTCGAGGATCTCGAATTTAAACAGGATTCAATGACCATATTTTGTACTTAGTATGAAGTTAAGAATCTTAGAGAAAAAAACTGAGTAGACGAAGTCCTTTCCTTTGAGAAGCATAGAAATCCTAAACAGCAAATTGAGCTCCCTCAGCGGACTCCTTCTGTAGGATACTGTACTGCTCGCTGCAGAGGCGCGTGCAGATTCCTTCCCCTAACATTCAGGTAACCATCGGGAACTTAGTCACAGTATGGGGAGGAAGGTCTCTTTGCCAGTTTTTAAATCTTTCCTATTGTTCTTGTGGTTACCTTGCCGATTTTTATTCAAGAAATTTCTTCTACACTGATTGTTATTTCGGGTTTTACAATAAAACTGCTTTTTTATAACATAATGCTCTCTCTACTCAAATTTTTTTTCCTTCTCTCCGTCTCCTTTGTCCACTCAATTCCTATTCATTCTTTTAGATCTAGGCCAGTACTTCCTCCTGGGAGTCTTTTGAAGAATATCCCTGCACTGGCTGTGAGTGCCAGCCGCCTTCTGCATTGTTTTATAATTATCTGTCTGACTGTAGACTTCCTGGTTGCAGGACCTCCCTTGGTGGCCCCAGAGATCATCACTGGCCTGACATTTCCCTTTCCTCTTCTCAGTCATGTGAACCCAGTGTGGCCTTGATCAACCATTATAATGCCACAGGATTAATTAGAAGGTGGCCCAACCCAGGAAAGCAAGCAGACATTCCTCAGGGACCCCTGAGAAGGAATTTTACTTCCACAAAGAGGACACTCTATCTCCACTACTAAGTATGATGTAAAGTCCTATATAGTCCTAGTAGTAGTTAACTACCAACTTCCTACCCCAAGGACAATCAGCCGTAAGAATGAGCCTAAGAAGCCCGGGGGCTCAGCGGTTTAGTGCTGCCTTCGGCCCAGGGCCTGATCCCGGGGTTCTGGGATCGAGTCCCCGTTGGGCTCCCTGCATGGAGCCTGCTGCTCCCTCTGCCTGTGTCTCTACCTCTCTGTGTGCGTGTCTCTCATGAATAAATAGATAAAACCTTAAAAAAAAAAAAAAAAAAAAGAATGAGCTTAACAGTAGGAACCAAACGAGGATTCAGCTCTTCTTCAAGCCCACCCCTTTACTGGACTTTCGGTTACATGAATTATCTTTATCATTTAAACAAGTTACACCCAGCTTTCCTCCTCTGCACATAGAAAGGTGTGAAGAGGAGGTAAGTAATGAGAGAGAAATCAGTCAGTAGGATATAGTTCTCTCTCTCTCTCTTTTTTTTTTTAAAGATTTTATTTATTTGAGAGAGAGAGTACAAGGGAGGAAGGGACAGAGGAATAGGAAGAAGCAGACTTCCTACTGAGCAGGAAGTCTGACAGGAGGCTTGATCCTGGACCTCAAGACTATAAGGTCCTATCCTAGGACCTCAAGACCTAAGCCGAAGGCAGATGCTTAACTGACTGAGCCACCCAGGCACCCCTAATCAGGTTATATTTCTTTTAAGTACACACAATGTACATTTTTACTTACCCACTGTGGATAAAAATACAATAAGTATTTATTTAACATATGTTAATAAAAATGAGATATAATTATGTAGAATGAGGGCATTAAGGATGCGGGCATGTGATGGAATGAGCACTGGGTGTTATAGCAACTAATGAATTATTGAAAACTATATCTGAAACTAATATGTTAGCAAATTGAATTTAAATTAAAAAACAAAGAGATGATGTGAGAAATGGCAATGAGCTGAAAGCACTTGTGTGTCCATCCTGTGGCTTGCACCTTCCATCTCTGTGGGAGTTCTTACTGGACAAAGATTTATGAGGATCTGATCTTTGGAGCAGTGCCATCAGACACCACTTACTACATACTGTACTGAATGTAAATTAGTCCAAGAAAAGTTTCCATGGACTTTACTTCTTGAATCTCCTTGTTTTCACTCATAAATTAATATGCAAATACAGTTGATCTTGGCCTTTAAAAATTTACATACTAAGAAAATCTAATGTGAAAAGACTTTGCCAAGTATGTTATTAGTGATATTTTTATGAGTGCCTCTTAGCCCTTTCAAGTCCCTAGTTTCTATGGGTGCATATGGAAGGAAACGAACATCTACTCAAAAATACCCCTATAAAAATCAATCACTGTCTCAATGAAAATCTTTTTTTACTTTTCTAAATTATATCCAATTGACATGTTTTCTAGGAATACAAAATGAAATTCAATTTAAAAAATAATTGAGTAACAATATCAATGCAAATCCACTCTCAAAACATAAGGCAAGAAATTTTATGTTAACTGCTAGGATTTAAGCAGATTCTTTTACCCTCTTGCAAGACTTTACATAAGGATATAGTCCAAGTAAAAGGTAAAGCAAATGCCATAGAGATAGTAATTGAAGAATTATTCATAATACCAAAAAGAAGCAATAGGATAATAACTAATTGAATCCTTGTGTGTCCTTGAATCCTTGTGAGAGAAATATTAACCAACCATTAAAAATTAGGAAAATCATTATTCAGCTTTAAAATGTTTATGATATGCTCATGGACCGGAAGAACAAAAATTGTTAAAATGTCTGTACTGGGATGCCTGAGTGGCTCAGTGGTTGAGCGTCTGCCTTTGGCTTAGGTCATGATTCTGGGATCCCGGGATCGAGTTCTTCATTGGGGTCCCCACAGGGAGCGTGCTTCTCCCTCTGCCTATGTCTCTGCCTCTCTCTGTGTGTCTGTCATGAATAAATAAGTGAAATCTTTTTAAAAGTTAAAAATAAAATAAAATGTCTATACTACCCAAAGCCATTTATGCATTAATGCAATTCCCAACACAATTCCAACAGCACTTTTCAAAGAGCTAGAACAAACAATCCTAAAATTTGTATGGAACCAAAAAAGAGCCCAAATAGCCCAAAAAATGATGAAAAAGAAAAACAAAACTGGAGGCATCACAATTCCAGATTTCAAGCTATATTACAAAACTGTGATTATCAAGACAGTGTGGTAGTGGCACAAAGACAGACACATAGACCAATGGAAGAGAATACAGAACCTGGAAATGGGCCCTCAACTCTATGGTCAGCTAATCTTCAACAAAGCAGGAAAGAATATTCAATGGAAAAGAGACAGTCTCCTCAACAAACAGTGTTGGGGAAGCTGGGCAGCCACATGCAGAAAAATGACACTGGACCACTTTCTTACACCCTACACAAAAATAAGTTCAAGATGGATGACAGACCTTAATGTGAGATGGAATCCATTAAAATCCTAGAGGAGAACACAGGCAGAAGCTTTTTGACCTCAGCTGCAGCAACTGCTTACTAGACATGTCTCCAAAGACAAGGTAAATAAAAGCAAAAATGTATTATTGGGACTTCATCAAGATAAAAAACTTTTGCACGGCAAAGGAAACAGTCAAAAAAACTGAAAGGTAGCCTATAGAATGGGAGAAGATATTTGCAAATGACATATCTGATAAAGGGTTAGTATCCAAAATCTACAAAGAACTTATCAAACTCAACATTCAAAAAAACAGATAATCCAGACAAGTAGTGGGCAGAAGACATGAATGGACACTTTTCCAAAAAAGACATCCCGATGGTTAACAGACACATGAAAAGATGCTCATCACTCATCATCAAGGAAACACAAATCAAAACCACAATGAGATACCATCTCACACCTGTCAAGATATCTAAAGTTAACAGCACAAGAAACAACAGGTGTTGGCAAGGATGCAGAGAAAGAGGAACCCTCTTACCCTGTTGGTGGGAATGCAAACTGGTGCAGCAACTCTGGAAAACAGTATGTAACTTTCTCAGAAAGTTAAAAATAGAACTACCTTATGATCCAGCAATTGCACTACTAAGTAATTATCCAAAGGATACAAAAATACAGATTCAAAGGGATACAGGCACCCCCATGTTTATAGCAGTATTATCAACAATAGCCAAACTATGGAGAAAGCCCAAACGTCCATGAACTGATGAATGGCTAAAGAAGATGTGAATATATATATATATATATATATATATATATATATATATATATATTACTCAGCCATCAAAAAAGAATGAAATCTTGCCATTTGCTATGACATGGATGGAATTAGATTGTATTAGGCTAAGCAAAATAAGTTAGCCAGAGAAAAACAAATAAAATATGATCTAAGTCATATGTGGAATTTAAGAAAGAAAACAGATGAGCATATGGGAGGGGAAAAAGAAAAAAAGGATAGAAAAAAAGGATAGAGGGAAACAAGCCATAAAAGACTCTTTATGACAGAGAACAAAGTGAGAGTTGTTGGAGGGAGGTGAGTAGGGAATGGGCTACATGAGTGATGGGTATTAAGGAGGGAGCTTGTTTTGAGGAGCAGTGGGTGTTGTATGCAAATGATAAATCACGGAACTCTACTCCAGAAACCGATATTGCACTGTATGTTAACTATCTAAAATTTAAGTTAAAAAGAAATAATTATGATATAATAAGAGGCAGATGTACATTATGCTTGTAATCAGGTTAAAATATTTATGCATTTGGACAAAGACTAGGGGGAAATAAACAAAAAATGAAAATGGGCTAGGGTACGGGGCTCAAAAATTGTTTTTTCCGTTTTGCCAAGCTTTGAAGTTATTAATTTTATCATGTCTTATCTGGAATATAATGAGGTTTGACATCAATCACTGCAAAGCTCCAGGATTACCTTCTGGAGACTGGACAGTGCATACTAAATGCTTCGTGACAGATTCATATGGTGAAATGCTATACAGACTTTTTTTAATGTTTTAGAAAAAAATATATAATGTCAAGGAGAAATATTAATGGCATATGACTAAATGCATGATCCCGATTTTATTTGGGTAAATACATAATTGACTGATAGATATTGTTAGAGTATATACCAATACTGCTATCTCTGATGAGTTAACAGTTCCAAATAAGTTTTATTTTCTTCTGTTTTTCTCTTGAGTTTGCAGGTTTTCTACAATGAATGTATTTTATATTTGTAATTATAAATGATAAATGTTATTTTTAAAAGAAAAATGCTGCCGTTCTTCTCAAACCAACCTTTTATAACTCTCTGACCCACCCCAGTCCCACTGGTCTGATTCCTATCTGCTCAAATTTGTCAGCTTTCACTTTACTCACCCCAGTTTTTGTTGTAAAAATACAAACTCCTACTGACATGATTATTCCTCCTGGATCCTAACGTTTAACCTCAACTCTGTTGCAATACGCGTGCATTGGACTCTGCTTCAGCTCTAGATCTTCCTTGATGTCTGCTGGCATCAACTCAGGCAGAGATTTTTCCCTGGGTTCTGGTTTTTCCTAAATCAATTCCTGGGCAGCACCAGGCCACAGAGGACTGACTTAGATGGCTTTTTGGTGCCCTCTCCTGATCACAGATGGCACTACTTAGGCTGTCCCATGAAAGACTCCATATTTAGACAAAACCTAAAAACATTAGGCTCTGGCAGTTAGGAAGAACAGTTCTAGAACTCATATTCTGAGCATCTTCTATCTTTTTAAAATTTATTTATTTATTTATTTATTTATTTATTTATTTATTTATTTATTTATTTATTCTTAGAGCACATGAGTAGTGAGGGGCAGAGAGAGAGAAGAGGGAGAAAGAATTCGAGGCAGACTCCATGCTGAGCACTGAATCACAACATGGGCTCCATCCCATGACTGGAAGATCATGACCTGAGCCAAAACCAAGAGTTGGACTCTTAACCACCTGAGACACCCAGGCACTCTCCCCCTTCTAATCTATCTTTAAGTAGAAAACAAAGTAGCTGAACAAAAAACATGCTGCATTCCTGGCAATTTTGGGAGTCTAATTTGCCCTAATAAAATTATTATTCATCACTATTTCAGCTAAAACTGGTATATGCAGAGTTTTAGGGATTATTAGAAGTGCAATTTTTAGGATCCCTTAATTGTTCTAAAGAGTTAAATTCCAGAAATGAAGTCAGATACAGATTTAATAGTCCCAATCCTAACCCTGAAGTCTAAATATCTGAAGTCTGTCTGCATATGTAAGGATGTTAAGACCAGATTCTACTCTAAGTGAAACTCAGGAACTGTTTTTAAAACTGAATATGTGACACCAGGAGATCTTAAGCCCTCATAGGCAATGTCTTGTCCAATTTTCCAGTGTAGTTCATGAAGGCTGGAGAACAAGATGGAAATAAATCTACTGATACATTAGCTTTGGGATAGGAATCTTACCCAGTAGTATCTCATTTTGGCTACTTAGGGATTTAGGGGGGGGTTTCCTCCTTGTCTTTCCCTATACATTCAGGGTTGTGTTCAGGGACCCATCCTCCCCCACTGCCCACCACATTCCTCAGAGGAAGCTCACTGTCCCCCCTCCCAGACCCAGTTCCAAGAGTGGGCCTCATGGTTTTGCTAATTCTAGTCAATAAAATAGGAGAGGGACCCACTGAAGGGCTTCTAAGAGAGCTACAAAAAAAGACAGTGCTCTTTCTTTGGGAGGCCTCGAGTGTGTGTGAAACTCTGGGACTGCTGGAGCAACTTGTAGTCAGAGATGGAAACAACCTGGGAATTGATTAGCCTCTGAGTCAACCAACTCTGAACCCATTCTACTGCTGAGCCATTTGTATAGGAAAACATTAATTCCTTGTTCTTAAGCTAGCCTGAGTCGGGGTTCCTTTGGGTTGCAGCGGAATTTGTCATAAATGGCATAGTTCATTTGCCAAGTTGCTAATATTCCGTGTCCTTCAGGATGAGCAAAGGAGAAAAAAATGAGTGGGAAATATCAGAAAGGGAGACAGAACATAAGAGACTCCTAACTCTGGGAAACGAACTAGGGGTGGTGGAAGGGGAGGAGGGCAGGAGGTGAGGGTGACTGGGTGATGGGCACTGAGGGGGGCACTTGATGGGATGAGCACTGGGTGTTATGTTATGTGTTGGCAAATTGAACACCAATAAAAAATAAATTTATTTTTAAAAATGAGCATGATTTACCATTGAGACAGTGCATGACTATGTTGAGAATGAGCAGAGGTGCTCCTTCGCAAAAAGGCCGCCACTTTGAATCCTAACAGGGGTGCAAAAGCCACGGGGAAGAGTTGATTCCCACTGTCTCGGTCAGCATCAACAGCACTCATCAGTTCCTAGTTTTGTTCATGCTTCAAAGTGCCTGGTTTCCCCAAACCTAGAAAAATAGCATCCTCTGCAGCTATCGGTGGTGCCGGCCACTAAGAATCCCAGAAAACTGCTCCAACGTCTGGAATCTCCTGGAGTCTCTGAAATGCAAGACTACGCCAGAGGGAGAACTTTCTGAGTGCACTCACTGTTCAGTGGGGCTCAACAGCACCCCTAGGTCCAAGCCCATTAGGACGACATCTGTGGCAGTCATTTTCAGTAGAGACTGTTAATCATTGCAGCTTCTAACAATGGGTTCCTTTCGCTTTCGTCTCACTGAAGAACTTGGGAGAAGGAACTTCTCCGAGCTAGCACCTTCATGGCCCAGTGTTTTCAAATGAAAGCTGAAAATCTAGTGCAGTCTAATAAAAATATACACTGAATCCGAATTTTGGAATATACTGAACAAGGTGTCATATCATATTTCCCATCCCTGAATATGTCACTAAACAGAATTAGTCTGTATGACGGCTTGGTGCAAAGGGTGTCCTCTGGGCAGACGGCCATACTGACATATAGCTTGGTTATTGGAAAATGGCTTTGTGGAAATCAGAAAAAGCCAGCCCTTCTAAGGAAGATAGCCCCTCACCCCCACCAAGGCTGATAGCCGCTTGAGAAGCAGATTGGCTTCAACTCCCGTCTACTCTCTCAACCGTAGTCCCTGTGCAGTGTACTGTTTGTCGTGGGTGCCCTCTGATACGCTTGTTTTTGTTACAAGAAATTGTCTGAGGCACGCCAAGTAATTGGATATTTAGTACAAAGATTCCAATGTCAGGAACCCAGGAAAAGTTAAGCAATTGACCTTTAAATCCTCCTGGCTGGAAATCGGATGAGATATCAAGCTGATAAAGAGAGTGACAATTTGATGGATGGAGGAATGTGGTGCCAGAGATAGCGTCTTTGGAGAAACTGGGGAAAGTTCATTTCTTGTATAAGAGCTCAGGTTGGGACAGTACCGAGCCTGATGTGCCAAGTACAAATGGAAATTGCTTCTACATAGTATTCATCAGACATTTTTTTGACTGAATGTCCAAAACAAATGAACAAATTCTAGACATTGGTCTAATAGTACCTGCCCCTTGATCATTTGTCATCATTAAGTATTACGGAACTGAACCTAAGTAAATCCCTGCCACTGCAATGGAAGTCCCAAGGCTTGTGCAGACCAAGACCTGGATGGCAGAGAGCTCACACGTCAATGACTTGCTCACCCAAGGGTGTCTTTGCAGCCACAGAACTATCGATGTGCACCCTTATTTGTTGTCAGTACCTTGAAAAGGGCTCACTCGAGGCACAGAGACCTTATTGGACTCTCACCACTGCCTCACTCCTGGTGTAGTACATTCTGTGGATTTTGACAAACACAAGATGTCATTTATCCCCCATTACAGTATCATACGGAATAGTTTTACTGCCTTATAAATGTCCCATGTTCCATCTATGCCTCATTCCCCCATCCTACACCCCTAGTAACTATTGACTCTTTACTGTCTCTATAATTTTGCCTTTTCCAAAATGTTGTAGAGTTGGAATCATGCAGTGTGTAGATATCTCCAATTGGCTTCCTTCGCTTAGTAATATGCACTTAAGTTTCTTCCATGTCTGTTCATGGCTTGATAGCTCATTTGTTTTTATCACTGAATATTTCATCGTATAGATCTACCACAATTCATTCACCTATTTAAGGATATCTTGGTTGCTTCCAGATTTTGCCAACTGTAAATAAAGCTGTTATAAACATTTGTGTGCATTATCGTGATGAGCACCAGGTGTTATATGGAAGTGTTGAATCACTATACTGTACACCTGAAACTAATATTACATTGTATGTTAACTGTCATTTAAATAAAAACATAAAAATAAACATTTGTGTGAAGATTTTTGCATGGATATAAGTTTTCAGTTCTTTTGAGTAAATACCTAGGAATGTTATTACTGGATTATATTGTAAGAGTATGTTTAATTTTGTAAGAAACTGTCAAACTGTCTTCCAAGGTGGCCGTACTATTTTGCATTCCCACCAGCAATAAATGGGAGTTTCTGATGCTTCACAGTCGCATCAGTATTTGGTGTTGTCAGTATTTTGGATTTTAGCCATTCTAATAGGTATGTCGTGGCATCTTATTCTTGTTTTAATTTGCAATTCCCTAATTGCATATGTCATAACACATGATGTTGAGCATCTTTTTATATGTTATTTGCTATCCGTATGACTTCTTTGATGAAATGTCTATTCAGATATTTTGCCCATTGTGTAGGTGGGATGTTGGTTTTATTGTTGAGTTTTAAAAGTTTTTTGTATATTTTTTTGTGCAAAGTTCTTCATATATTTCAGATACTTTGCATATGAGTGCTTTATCAGATACAGGTTTTGAAAATATTTTCTGCCAGTCTATGGCTTGCCTTTTTATTCTTTAACAGTATCCTTTGCAGAGCAAAAGTTTTTAATTTTAATGAAGTCCAACTTACCAATTTTTTAATAGATTATCCTTTTGGTGTATATCTAAGAACTTATTGCAAAACCCCAGATCACCTAGATCATCTCCTATATTATCTCCTACAAGCTGTATCACTTTGCATTTAATGTTTAAGCCTATGATACTTTTAGAGATAATTTTTTGAAAGGTGCAAACTCAGTATCTTGATTCTTTTTTTTTTTTTTTTTTTTGCATACGGATGTCCAGTTGTTCAGCACCCTCCTTTGAAAAGTTAAAAAGATGATCCTTTCTCTATTGACTTGCTTTTCCTCCATTGTCAAAGATCAGTTAAGTATATTTTGTGTAGGTTTATTTCTGGGCCCTTTTTCCCCTGTTACGTTGATCTATTTGTCTATTGTGATGATTAATTTTATGTGTCAATTTGACTGGGCTAAGAGGTGCCATTAAATATAACATTATTTCTAGGTGTGTCCATAGGGTGCATCCAGAAAAGATTAACATTTGAATACAAGCCTGAGTAAAGAAAATCCACCCTCACCAATGTGATTGGGCATCATCCAATCATTGAGAGCTTGAGTAGATTAAAAAAAAAAAAAAAAAGCAGAGGAAGGGTAAATTTGGTTTCTTCTATGAAATGGAAAATCCATTTCCTCTTAACCCTTAATATCAATACTCTTGGTTCTTGGGCCTTCAGATTTAGGATGGGATTTACACCATTGGCTCCCCTGGTTGTCAGGCTCTTAGGTTTGACTGGAACTAAACCCTGCTTCCCTGAACCACCAGCTTGAAGATGGCAGATCATGGGATATTTCAGTCTCCGTAATATCTATATCTATATGCACAGAACCAATAGGATTCACACACACATATATATACATCTATAAATAGAGATATATATATTATACATGTATACAGAGAGAGAGACAGAAACAAAGAGACAGAGAAATCATTATATATCTCCTATGGGTTCTGTTTCTTTGGAGAACCTAATATATCTATTCTTTCACCAATATCACACTGTCTTGATCACTATAGCTTTACAGGTAAGTTTTGAGGTCAGATAATATCAGTCTTCTAACTTTGTTCTTCTTCAGTATTGTGTTGGCTATTCTGGACATATCACCTTTCTACATAAACTAGAATCAGGGCACCTGAGTGGCTCAGTCAGTTAAGCATCGGACTCTCGATTTCAGCTCAGGTCATGACCTCAGGGTCATGAGATTAAGCCCCACATTGGTCTCCACACTTAGCAGGGAGTCAACTTGTGATTCTTTCTCTCCTCTCCCTCTGCCCCTCCCACTCCTCTGCTCTCTAAACAAACACACAAATAATTTTTTTTTTTTAGAATCAGTTTGACAATATCTACAAAATAACTGCTAAGATGTTGATTGGGATTGCACTGAATCTATAGATCAAATTGGCAAGAACTGGTATCTTAGCAATATTAATTCTTCCTACCCATGAAAGCAGAACACTTCTCCAACTTATTAAAATCATCTTTGACTTCCATCATCAAAGTTGTGTAATTTTCCTCATGCAGATATTGTACATTGTCTTAGTCTGCTCAGGCTGCCATAACAAAATACAATATTCTGAGTGGCTTAAAAAACAGAAATTTATTTCCCAAAGTTCTGGAGGCTGGAAGCCCAAGATTAAGGTTCTGGCTGACTTGGTTTCTGGTGAGAGTCCTCTTCCTGCCTAGTAGACAGCTGCCTTCTTACCATGTCCTTACACAGTAGTGAGTCACAGATATCTCTCTCTTCTCTTCCTTAAGGCCACAGTCCTATCTTTATGTCTATGCCGTAAGCCCCTATCTGTATGATCTGTTTTCACTTTAATTACTTCCTAAAGACCTTATCTCTAAATACAGTCACATGGTGGGGGCGGGGGAGCTTCAACATGAATTTGTAGGGGACACAACTCAGTTTATCGTATACATATCATATTAGAGTTGTAGTTTTTCCTGGTGCTAATGTAAATGGTGTTGTGTTTCTTATTTCAAATTCCACTGTTAATTGCTTGTGTATAGGGAAGTAATTTATTTTTGTATATTAACCTTACATTACTTTACTATAATTGTTTGTCAGTTCCAGGAATGTTTCTGTCAAATCTTTGGGATTTTCTACACAACAATTATGTCATCTGGGAATAAAGGTAGTTTTATTTCTTCCTTCTCAATCTGTATATTTTATATTTTCTTTTCTTATCTTATTACATTAGCTAAGACTTCTGGTATCATGATGTAAAGAATATCCTTGTCTTGCTCCCAATCTTAGCAGGAAAGCATCCAGTCTCTCACTATTATATATAATGTCAACTCTAATTTTTTGCAGATGCTGTTTATCAAGTTGAGGAAGTTGCCTTCTATTCCTGGTTTTCTGATAGTTTTTATCATAAACTGATGTTATTCAGCTTTTTTCTTGTTGTGAGGATAGGAGCAACAACTCACAAGCTTTTAATTTTACATGTCAAACTGGAAAGTAAGTCCTTCAGTAAGTCCATTAATCTTCCATTCTGTGTAATCTTGCAGGTGGGGGAAGGCTTATTGAGAGTCTAGAGCAATTGACTGTCTTTCCTGGTTGCCAACACCCCAGAGATAACTATCAAATATTCTTTCCAAAATTGACTTACCTACCAATCACTTGATAGGTAAAAGAGAAATAGTCAAGATTTTATCTTTTCATGTATACATTTAGGTAGGGGATGCATAATTAGGTGAAAGTACTAGGTCAGTTGGACTCCTCTAGGCCATGTGTATTCCATATTCCAGCTCAGTCACACATAAAAAAAAATAAACTTTTAAAATTATTCATAGTAATTTTGGCCATACTATAAATTCTTTCTCAGAAAACTCCAGAGTTTGAGAAAATCAGGCATAACTACATTCAATTTCAGCTGCTAATTACAAGAATCAAATCTTCCTCTTCTTTATAGTCTAAATGCTGGAGACACCACTCTGAGATTTCTTCTTTATCCCCTTTCTAAACTCAGAGAAATCTAATTTACGTTATATGGAGGGAAATGAAAAAAAAAACCATTATATGTAAAGAAACAATCATAAGAAATATGATGTGATGAGGGAAACGGGCAGGAAACCTAGCCAAGTAAGGGAGAAAAGGGGCTGGAGATTTGGAGATTGAGAATATGCCAATCATAAGATGCTCATAATGTACCTTCTAAGGCTCTTATTATCTGGAAGAGACAGGTTCTGCCCTTACTTCATCCTTGGATTGGTGTTCTACTGCTCAGTGTTTTATTCTCATGGTGGAGAATGTGCAGAATAATCAGATTTAAATGAATGAAAAGAGAGGGAATGCCTGCCTGCGGATCAGACCCTCCTTCTCATGGGGGAAGGCAGCCTCCTCATGACACAGGATGGCCAATGGGTTCTTTCTCCAGGACTTTGAATCTGACTAGAGGCTACAAAGACCAGGGAGTCCTAGGGCCCAGCTTCCAACCATGCTTGTACAGCCAGGAGAGGTATGGATGTCAAGGTGGCTAGACATGAAGCAGCACAAAAAGAATGAGCTTGGCCCATGATGCCACAAGACTGCATTATAGCGCACATGTTATGAGCAGATCATGGAACATACTAAAAATATGTTTATCATCCAAGGAACTTAGGATCTAGGCAGACTATGAACCATCTGCATTATATTTACCTGAGACGCTTATTATAAATACAGATTCCAGAGGATCCTTTGGGCCTAGTTTTCTGTGGTTTTAATCAACTCCTAGTCTTTAGGAGCACTGAAGTTTGAGAATACTGTGCACTGAGTATATGTTATATGCCAGGCACATCATGTAGATACATTTATACATATAAAAAGGAAGTGTTATCCTCATTTTTTAAAGTTATACAAGCTGAGGTTCAATGTGACTAATATGCTCAAGGTCCCACAGTGAGGAGGTGGTGACGTTATAATTTTATGTCTAATTCCAATGTTGCTTATGAAAAACAAATATCTAATAAAGAAAAATTAAAAGGGAATGAATTGAAACTCTAAAAGCACCTTCCTTTCCCTCTTCATTTTTTTTTCATTTTATGTTACTCTGAACAATTTGTTTTTAAATTTAGGAACACTGTGTGACTCTAAGAAGCAACAGCAGCAATTTCCAAGTATAAATAGGTTCTAATCCATGTGGATGGAAGTTAAAACAGCGTGCCCTTCTCCGACTAAAGTCATGAACCTTTTGGACTTGGCGTAGGTGAGTTAAATAAGGTAGTATCTTGACATGAATTTCTTTCCAGAAAAAAAAAAAAAGCTATTTCCAGAGAGAAGAAAAAAGGAATAATATTTAGAAAATATGTCCTTGGATTAAAATTTCTTTGAGAATAATTTCAGAGTATTGGTCTCATGGATGACATCTCATACAGACATCTAAGAGTTAAACCAGGGGATCCCTGGGTGGCTCAGCAGTTGGGCATCTGTCTTCGGCCCAGGGTGTGAGCCTGGAGTCCCGGGATCAGGTCCCGCATCAGGCTCCCTGCATGGAGCCTGCTTCTCCCTCTGCCTGGGTCTCTGCCTCTCTCTCTCTCTCTGTGTCTCTCATGAATAAATAAAATAAAATCTTTAAAAAAATAAATAAGAGCTAAACCACTCCATGTTTGCCCTTTCTCCATGAATGACAGGGTTCCTGCCACACAGCTCAGTGCTGGGTTTCATGAGGGACACCAGGATGAGGAAATAGCATTTCATGCTCAGGGAGTTTATAGTCAAGTGAATCAGAAATAAACCCAGAATCGTGATTATATAACCCAGGATGTAAGAAGGGAGAAGAAAGGAGAAGTAAAAAGGAGGAAGACGAGGAAGAAGAGGAGAAGGAGGAGAAGGAGAAGAAAAAGGAAGAAGAGAAAGAGAAGAAGGACAAGATAAAGGAGAAGAAGAACAACAATATCAAGTATAGGAGTTAAGGAAAAAATTGGCATGTATTTAAGGTGCTGGTGAAATCCAAGCAGAACCTGGAGTTCTGCCCAGATGGCTGGACCTGGGGTGAGTGACAGACAAGAGGGACCCGTTACAAGGGGAGACCTGAGAGTCTGCAGGCCAGGGGAGGCCAGTCCAGGCCCCGGGGGAGACAAGCGCCCATGCCAGCAGGAGCCGGGCTGGGTAGGGCTGCCGTGGGAGCCGAGGAGGGGAGCAGGGGTCCAGGCAGCCTTTGTCTCCTCCCCTCTGGCCTCCTGTCAGCAAGGCCCTAGCAGGATCTTCCCCGGAGGCCCCCAGGGACTACGCAGCACGGTCTGGAAGATGAAGACTGTGGGGGACCTTCGAGCTGCCCCCAGAGAGGAGGTCTGAAGATGGAGTAGGAATTAAAGAAAAGAGAAAAGCCAGTCTCTGAGCAAAGTAAACAGTGTGACTGAAGGCAGGAAGGTGGGATGAGGCAGTTCGGAGACCCGCCATTGATAAACACGTCTGTAGCAGAGCAGGAAGGAAGGCCCTGGCGGGAGACGGCTGGCGCGGCATGAGCTTGGTCCTCAAAGCTGTGGGGAGACAGCAAACGGGGAATCCTCACGCAGGCCAGGCTTAGGGAGAGACGGGCAAAGGAGGACCCGCGCGGGCACAAACTTGGAGTTCAAAGACCTTAGTAATCGAGATAACTCAATACTGTAATGCAATATTTTAAAAAATCAAAATTAATGCCAAAAGTACATGATAAATAAAATATCAAAATCTGAGTAAAGGCAGGGTCAGGGGTGCTGATCCTTCCCCGTAATATGCATAGTTAAAATAGCACCGTGACTGCAGCAGAGAACCAGAGTGGGGCCCGGAGCAAGGAGGTCAGGGGTGGATGTTGACAGTCCGGGGTGTGCGGCGCCACCGAGTAAGCTGGTAGCCACATGCGGCCGTTTAGCACTTGGAGTTTTAGTATCTTCTCGTCTAAACTAACTTAATTTTTTAAATTTCCATTGATACTCAATGGAAATTGGAATACTGACGATGTATTCTTGAAGCAACTTGGGTGCGTCCATCTTTTTCCAAACGAATTTTATGAAATCTAAAGATCAAGTATTTTCTTTGAATACTTAGCATTCAGATTGTGTTTGCAAGAGTAAAACACATGCTAGCTTTTAAAGGCTTGGTATAAATAAAGGAATTTGAACTACTCCGTGAATGATTTTAGTATGACATTTACAGTATTGCATGTTAAAGTGATATTAATTTGGATATATCGGATTCAATAAAATATATTTCTGAAATTAAAGTCACCTAATTCCTCTGGCTTTTTTTTAGCATGGCTGCTAGAAAATGTTAAATGCCGTATTGGCTCGCTTTCTCTTTCTATTGGCAGCACTGGACCCAGTCTAAACCAGCACAGTCTGGACTAAGATAATGGCGAAGAGCTGACAGGTGCACAGGCAGGGAACGTGGGCATGGAATCTGGGACCCTTGGCTGGATCCCTAGCGGCAGAGCCTGAGGCGGGGATCCTTACACACGTGATTAATGGGGGCGTCTCAGAGCAACCTGTGCAGGTGAGGGTAGAGGAAGCTAGACTTCAGTGTTGTTTTCAGGGTATATCTGGCTTCAGGCTGCTCCCAGGACGTGAGGTTAAGTTGTGCCAGAGGTTATCCTGTCCCGAGGTGGGAGGGCTCGACTGCCATCCCCTCTGCCTCAGTCAATACAGGCTGCAGGCCACGCAGGGGTGAGGAAATGTCATCCACTGGGCACCTTGCAGTTGATAGCCCCTTCAGCCAGGAGGGGTCCTCCAGAGAAGGGCAGAAGTGTGGGCACTGCCAGCCACCAACCCCAGCAGCGGCCCCATAGAGCAGGCCCAGGAGCACCTCTTACAGGGGATGCGAGGCTGAGTAAAAGGAATGAAGGAAACTGGGAATATCGTGGGCCCATTTACCCAAAGAAGGAGTTGCAGGCTTGCCATAAAACGTAAGGAACTTGCTCTCTATGCGTTCAGGTGCTTGTGAGCCATTGCAGTGGGATGTCCAGGAGGCCAGTGGGCAAGGGGCCTGAGGAGAGATGAAGGATGGACGGAGAGCGAGTCGTCAGCAAGAGGTGGCCCCTGAGGCCCTTCGGCTTGGCTGAGGTAACTCAGAATAGGCCTCCAGAGGAAGGCGGAAAGCTCAGGGCAGGGCCGCAGGAGTGCTGACGCCCACTGTGTGCGGAGGCAACAGGACAGACAAAGGAGGAGACAATGGTCCCACAGAATCCAAGGGCAAAGGAGGTGTCATGGAGGAGGGAAGGCTCAACGGGCCAGTGCGCCCCAAAAGTCAAGGGAGATGCAACCAAGAAAGCTCTGGCGGCTTTGACAGAGCAGTGTCTGTCAGGCGGGCCCAGCCGGTTGCCGAAGCTGAGAAGCGGGCGGAGGCGGGGCAGGCCCTGCCAGCCCCATCCCACCCCTGCTCTCTTCCTGCTTCTCTGGGAGCAGAGCTGCAGCCTTATTCCTGTAGCACAGCTTGGCGATAAAGGGAACGAAAGCGATGGGAGCGTGGATAGGTGTGGCCAAGCCGGGGCGGGGGATGGTGACAAGAGGTTCCCTGTTTGGGGTCATTGTTTTGGGATGGAGGAAGCCTGAGGGTTTAAGGTTGCCAGCCTTACCTCCTAAAAACCTATCTTATGAACATAAGGGAAAGGAAGGAAAAACGAGATACAAACAGGGGAGTTAGGATGGCGGAACAAGAGGGGGCCCTGAGCTCACCTCATCCTTACAATAGGACTCCATCAACATTCCACTGTCTTTGAACAACTAGTAGGAGGATCAGAGGATTAAGAAAACAATCTGCACAACTGAAGTGAGCACCTGGCAGATGCAAGGTTCAGAGCCCTGAACTCAGGGAGGGCAAACCCCACCGCCAGGAAGGGGAGGAAACCCACCTCACAGAGCAAAGTCAGGAAGGAGAAAGTGGAAAGAGCATATGGGGGATCCCGGGGTGGCTCCGGGAGGATGGTGCTCTTCCCCAGAGGGTCTTCCTGGCCCAGCACAAAAGGCCAGTGGGGAGCCCCTGAGCAGAGCTCTGGCCAGGGGCAGAGGTCCGCCCAGATGGCAGAAAACCTGTTCACTTTTCTCCCCTGTGAGCCACAGAAGGTCTAAATCTTTGTGTCCAGGGAGCAGAGCGGGAGCTTCCCCAGGGCTGAACTGAGCCGCGGGCAGACACTGGAGCAGACTGCGGACAACCTGGTCGCCGAGCTCACTGCCGGCCACAGCAGTACAAGGCTCTGAGGCTGCTTCTCTGTGGCAAAAGGGAATTAGGACCCGGGGTCAAGTGCAGAGAACTGATAATCTGGCTCCAGCTCCTCACTGAGCGTTATACTAAGCTATGGCCTCTGCACATGCACTGTGGGGTTCTCAGGGACAGACTGGCGCTGGGCATGCCCCCAAGGCCCTGCACTGGGAGATGGCAGTGTGCGACACCTTATCAGGCCCTTTAAAACTTAGTTTTGAATCCTAGCCACTGGCCAGAGATACGAATGTCATTCTCCGTGGGGAAACACTGGGAGCCTTTCCCCTAAGATCAGGAACACGACAGGGATGCCCGCTCCGCTCTCACTACTGCTATTCAACATAGTCCTGAAAGTCCTAGCCTCAGCAATCAGACAACAAAAAGAAATAAAAGGCATTCAAATCAGCTAAGAAGAAGTCAAACTCTCCCTCTCTGCAGATGACATGATACTGTACATAAAAAACCCAAAAAATTCCATCCCAAGATTGCTAGAACTCATACAGCAATTTGGCAGTGTGGCAGGATACAAATCAATGCCCAGAAGTCAGGGGCATTTCTATACGCTAACAATGAGACTGAAGAAAGAGGAATTAAGGAGTCAATCCCATTTACAATTGCACCCAGAAGCATAAGATACCTAGGAATAAACCTAACCAAAGAGGTAAAGGATCTATAACCTAAAAACTACAGAACGCTTCTGAAAGAAATTGAGGAAAACACAAAGAGATGGAAAAATATTCCATGCTCATGGATTGGCAGAATTAATACTGTGAATATGTCAATGCTACCCAGGGCAACTTACACATTCAGTGCAATCCCTATCAAAATACCATGGACTTTTTTCAGAGAGTTGGAACAAATCATCTTAAGATTTGTGTGGAATCAGAAAAGACCCTGAATAGGGACGCCTGGGTGGCTCAGCGGTTGAGTGCCTGCCTTCGGCCCAGTGTGTGATCTTGTAGTCCTGGGATCAAGTCCCTCATTGGGCTCCCTGCATGGAGCCTGCTTCTCCCTCTGCCTGTGTCTCTGCCTCTCTCTGTGTGTCTTTCATGAATGAATAGATAAATATATAAATATATATATGTATATATATATATATATATATATTTTTTTTTTTTAAGAAAAAAAAAAAAGGAAAAGACCCATTCAGGGCCAAGGGAATATTGAAAAAGAAAACCAATGCCGGAGGCATCACAATGCCAGAGTTCAAGCTGTACGGCCAGAGATAAAATACAGGAAGTCTGTGCTCCAAGCAGGTCAACAGACAGGTTAGGGCAGGGAACCGATGAAAGCCCAGGACACACGAGATCGTTTTGAGAGGACCTCCTAAGCAGCAGGAGTTCTGCTCCCCAGGGACGAGAGGGCGAAGGGATACCGTAGTCTACTCCTCTACCACCCCCCCATCCTCCTAACCCATCGCTGCAGTGGGGACCCCAGAGAGAAGCACCAGACCTCCAGTGGAAGCTGGAGCCCCCTACACCAAACCCCGCCTACCAGCACCTGGCAGGGGCAGACTGGCTTGTGACCAGCACGGAGGAGCTCTCCCTCAGAAGACCACCGGCCCTGCATCCACGACGTCTACAGATTAAAGTAAGCTTTGAAACATCAGCTTCCCATGGAAATAGGTCCAGGCTTGCTTCCTTTCCCCCCTCTTTTTTTAAAACTATTTTTTTATTTTTCTATGTCTTACTTATAATTCCTTATGCTTCACTTTATGTAATTTTTCTTTTTTTCTTTAATCAAGCATATACTCTTTTCTTTATTTATTAGTCCATTTCCTTCTGTTAGCATTCAGATCATTCTTATGATTTTTTATTTTTTTCTCTCTTCTTTGACTACTCTTCTCTCCCTTCCTGTTTCTTATTTTATAGAATCAGGCTTAAAGTTTATTGTTTGCATGCTTGTATCCATTTTTGTTCCATTTCCTTTTTTCTTGTCTTGGATCAATCTTTTTGTTTTTGTTTTTCTTTACTTTTTTTTTCTCCTGTTCTTTCCTATTTCCCTTTACAAGCTTAATTTCACAAACGAAGCATGCCTATTTAAAGGTCAAGACACTTCCCAATACAAGCAATGAGGAATTCTGTAGAGGAAGGACCAGTGGCAAAGAGAAGCCAAAAAACAACAGCAGGGTGTACACAGCATACACTAGAAACACTTGTTGAAGACTTGTTCTTATTGCTGTTTTCGCTGGAATTTTTTCCCCCCCTGGAATTTTTTCTTCTTTCTTTCCTCCTTTCTTTTCTGGACACAAAGACTAGAAGAACAAATTCACCACAAAAGAAAGAACTGGAGATAGTATTTTCTGTCATGGATTTAATCAATATGGATATAGATAAGGTGTCAGAATTGAACTCAAAACAATGAAAGATACTAGCTGGGCTTGAAAAAAGCCTAAAAGACATTATAGAATCTATTACCATAGAAATAAAAGAACTAAAGTCTAGTCAGGCTGAAATTAAAAATAGTATTACTGAGATGCAGTCAAAAATGGAGACTCTACCTGCTATCTATGACAAATGAGACAGAAGAGAGAGTCGGTGATATAGACAACGAAATGATGGAAAGTAAGGAAGCTGAGGAAAAGAGAGGAAAAGAACTACTTGATCGTGAAGGGAGATTTTGAGAAATCAGCAATACCACAAAGTGCAATAATACTTAAATAATAGGGGTCCCAGAAGAGGAGGAAAGAGAGAGGGGGACAGAGGATTTATTTGAATGAATTATAGGTGAGAACATCCCTAAATTGCAGAGGAAATAGACATTCAAGTCCAGGAGACACAGAGAACCTCCCCCTCAAAACCAATAAAGATAGGTCAACACCTCGAAATATAATAGTGCAGCTTGCAAATTTCAGAGATAAAGAGAAAATCCTGAAAGCAGCTTGAGATAAGAGGTGCCTAACCTAAAAGGTAGAAATATAAGGCTGGCAGCAGACCTGTCCACAGAGACGTGGCAGGCAAGAAAGGACTTGATGACACATTCAGTGTGCCACATGGGAAAAATACGCAGCCAAGAATACTTTATCCAGCAAGGTTGTCATTGAGAATAGGAGGAGAAAGGTGCTCAGTGTTTCCCCATTGAGAATGATATTCCCTGTGGGCTTTCCACAGATGGCTTTAAGATACTCAAGAATGTTCCCTCTTATCCCTGCATTGTGGGAAGTTTTGATCAAGGAAGGATGCCATTATTTTGTCAAATGACTTTACTTCATCAATTAAGAGGATCAAATGGTTCTTGTCCTTTCTTTTATTGATGTGA
The DNA here is from genome assembly GCF_048418805.1 of Vulpes vulpes. Lineage (NCBI taxonomy): Eukaryota > Metazoa > Chordata > Mammalia > Carnivora > Canidae > Vulpes > Vulpes vulpes. The sequence goes on along the minus strand of NC_132784.1, from coordinate 34,716,605 downwards.
TGTATCACATTGATTGATTTGCAGATGTTGACCCGCCCTTGCAGCCCAGGAATAAATCCCACTTGGTCGTGGTGAATAATCCTTTTAATGTACTGTGCAACCCTATTGGCCAGTGTCTTGGTGAGCAGTGTGGTGTCCACGTTCATCAGGGATATTGGCCTGTAATTCTCCATTTTGAAGAGGGTCTTGGTTTGGGGATCAAGGTAATGCTGGCCTCATAGAACTGGTTTGGAAGTTTTCCTTCCATTTCTATTTCTTGAAAGAATAATATTAATTTTTCTTGAAATGTTTCAGAGAATCTGCTGGGAGACCTGCTCTGGACTCTTGTTTGTTGGAAGATTTTTGATTACTGCTTCAATTTCCTTGCTGGTTATGGGTCTGTTTCAGGTCTTCTATTTCTTCCTCTTTCCATTTTGGTAGTTTATGTGTCTAGGAATGCATCTATATCTTCCAGATTGCCTAATTTGTTGACAGACATTTGCTTCTAATATTCTTTTAGAGTTGCTTGCAAGTCTTCAGTGTTGGTTATGATCTCTCCTCTTTCATTCATGATTTTATTTGTGTCCTTTCTCTTTCCCTCTCTTTTTGATAAATCTGACTCATCGTCTATTGATCTTATTCTTTCAAAGCACCTGCTCCTACGCTTGTTGATCTGTTCTACTGTTCTTTTTATTTCTACATCATTGATTTCTGCTTAATCTTTATTATTTCTCATCTCCTGCTGGGTTTATGTTTTATTTGCTATTCTTTCTCGAGCCCCCTTAGGTGTAAGGTTAGGCTGTATATTTGAGACTTTTCTTGTTTCTTGAGAAAGCCTTGTATTGCTATATCTTCTTTCTGCCTTTGCTGCATCCCAAAGGTTTTGAACTGTCATGTTTTCATTTTTATTTTTTTTCATGTATTTTCAAAAGTTCTTCTTTAATTTTCTGGTTGACCCATCCATTCTTTAGTAGGATGCTCTTTAGCTTTGATGTATTTGTTTTTTTTTTCCAAATTTTCTTCTGTGATTGAGTTCAAGTTTTAAAGCATTGTGGTCTCGGGGCAGCCTGGGTGGCTTAGTGGTTTAGCATTAACTTCGGCCCAGGACCTGATCCTGGAGACCCGGGATTGAGTCCCATGTCGGGCTCCCTCTGCATGGAGCCTGCTTCTCCCTCTGCCTGTGTCTCTTCCTCTCTTTTTCTCTGTGTGTCTCATGAAATAAATAAAATCTTAATAAATAAATAAATAAATAAATAAATAAATAAATAAATAAATAAAAAGCATTGTGGTCAGAAAATATGCAGGGAATAATCCCAATCTTTTGATACTGGTCGAGACCTGATTTGTGACCCAGTATGTGATCTATTATGGAGAAAGCTCCGTGTGCACTAGAGAATAATGTGAATTCTGTTGCCTTAGGTTGGAATGCTTTGAATATATATGTGATCAACAAGAGAACAAGGGCTTTGAATGATACACTGGACCAAAAGGAGGTCACATATATATTCGATGTAGCCCCTATTAAAATACCATTAATATTTTTCAGAGCTAGAACTAACAACCCTAAAATTTGTATGGAACCACAAAAGACCCCAAATAGGCAAAGGAATGTTGAAAAAGAGAACCAAGCTGGGGCATCACAATACCAGACTTCAAGCTGTATTACAAAGCTGTAACCATCAGAACAACATGGTGCTGGCACAAAAACAGACACATAGATCAATGGTCCAGAAATAGACCCTCAAATCTATGGTCAACTAAGCTTCAACAAAGCAGGAAAGAATATCCAATAGAAAAATGAGGTCTTTTCAGTAAATGATGCTCAGAAAATTGGACAGCCACAAGTAGAAGAATGAAACGGGACCATATTCTCACACCATACACAAAGATAAACTCAAAAGCCTAAATGTGAGACAGGAATCCATCAAAATCCTGGAGGAGAATTCAGGCAGTAACCTCTTTGACCACGGCCACAGCAACTTCTTGTTGACACATCTTCTCTTGTACTGTTGGTGGGAATGTAAACTGGTGCAACCACTCTGGAAAACAATGTGGAAGGTCTTCAAGAAGTTAAAAATAGATCTTCCCTATGACCCAGCAATTGCACTGCTGGGGATTTACCCCAAAGATACAGATGCCGTGAAATGGCAGGACACCCGCACCCCGATATTTATAGCAGCAATGTCCACAATAGCCACACTGTGGAAGGAGCTTCGGTGTCTATTGACAGATGAATGGATAGAGATGTGGTCTATGTGTACAGTGGGATATTACTCAGCTATTAGAAAGGATGGATACCTACCATTTGCTTTGACATGGATGGAACTGAAGGGTATGATGCTGAGTGAGGTAAGTCAATTGGAGAAGGACAATCATATGGTTTCCATCATACGGCGAATATAAGAAATAGTGAAAAGGACCATAAGGGAAGGGGGGGAACTGAGTGGGGAAAATTAGAGAGGAAGACAAACCATGAGCAACTCCTAACATTGGGAAATGAACCAAGTGTTGTGGAAGGGGAAATTGTTGGCATAGCTGGGTGATGGGCACTAAGGAGGGCTCTTGATGGGATCAGCATTGGGTGTTACCTTGTATGTTGGCAAGTTGAATTTAATTTAAAAATTTTTTAAATTAAAAAAAGTAAAAAAAAAAAGTGAAAACTAGTTTAAAAATAAATAAATAAATAAATAAATAAGAGGACGGGGAGGAAATGGTGGGGGAGAGAAAATCTGGTCTCATAGAGTGGATCAAGATGGTGATCCTCTTGGTTCTGACTGTATTTTGGTTTGTATGTTAGAAGGTACTAAATTCATATGTAAGATAAACAAAAAATATTTATAAAGTACAACAAAACAAAACGAAGAAAAAGGGCTGAGGAGGGGAATGGGAAGGGAGCGAAAGTATAACCTCATGATGGACCAACACGGTCTCCAGTTGGTTTTGAATGTATTTTGGTCTGTATGTTAGAAGGTACTAAATTCCAAAGTTATAAAACAAAACAAACAACCCCCCCCCCCAAAAATCTTATATATACCAAAATTAAATTGAATGCAGTGAAAGGAAAACAAAGACTATAGCTATGACGTGTACTTGTGAATAAATGAAAGTCAAAAAGGAAAAAAACTTAATGAGGAGTTGATAAAATATTATGGTTAAAATGGGGAAAAAGAATATTGGAAATTTTAAACCTGAAAGGTAAAGGAATCCTAAGTCAAAACACCTGAAGTTCTATATACTATTTTCCCTCAGTCCTGGAACTTTCCAGTGCTGCTTGTTCAGTAAACTTCCTCTTCCCCTGTCCTTCCAGCGGTCCTTCTGGGGGAAGGCCTGCTGTGCTCTCAGGTGTGTATCCCTGGGGGGATGCCCGACCCCCGCCAGGTGCCCCCCTGGTGGGAGCCATGACATCTTTGTCCCCTGGCCCCGCCTCTCTTGAGGGTGAATGGGATGGGGGGAATGGTGGAAGGCAGATCTCCAGGCCGGAGCCAGTTGTTCCCTGGGTGTTTCAAAGCACAGACTGTTTACGTGCCAAACTTCGACTGGGTGCTCAGATCCTCCTGGGGGGCACTGATTCGTAGGATTTGAAGGGTGCGGGGGAGCGGGAGAGCTTTTTCCAGCTTGTGGGCTCACTGGCTGTGCCCTCCCGGAGAGCACCAAGCGTTGCCCACCTGGGACAGAGAGGTCTCACGGCTAGAGTGCGGACGGCTCTGCCCTCCCAGCTGCAAGCGGAGCTGCTGCTGCCCAGTCCTTTCAGGGACCCGCATGGATAGTGGTGTTCCAATCCATCAGTGGTGTGCGCTGTATGGCCACAAGCTGAGCTTCCTTCTGTGCTCACTGACCTAAACCCGTTTCCTGCTCCAAAGCTTGGGCACTTTGCTGGTTTAGGTGTCCCTTTCTTTCTGTGCCTCCGGGAATATTGACTCCACTATCCCTCCTGTGGTTCTGTCCTGCTTCACCACTGAGCACTTGTCAGGCAGGGAGGACTCTCAGGAGATTTCTAAACATCCTGATTTTGCACCAAAGTGCTCTGTGGCTTTCCTGCAGCAGCTTACAAATGTTTCCCCCACCTTTTATCTTCTGATATACCCGCCTGTTTCTATTCTCCGCACTCTGCCCTTGCATCAGGTGGTCACTTTTCTCTCTGTAGCATTCCAGCTGTTCTCTCTTTATATCATCTCAGGTTGAATTCATAGGTGTTCAGGGTGACTTGACCTTTATCTAACTAAATCTGGGGGAGCAGATGAAACTCTTCTGCCATTTTGCCCCCTCTCTCTCTCATACATTTGAAGAAAATGTCAAGCTGGGGCCCCCGGGTGGCTCAGTCAGTTGAGTATCTGACTCTTGATTTCCGCTCAGGTCATGATCTCAAGAGTCCTGGGATTGAGCCCCGTGTCTGTGCTGGATGTGGAGACTGCTTAGGATTCTCTCTCCTTCTGTCCCTCCTCACCACCTGCCCCGCCTCTGTCCCCGTCTCCCTACAGAAAAAAAAAAGTCAAGCTGTTTTGCAAAAGTGGTTATGCTGTTTTACATACTTAGCAGCAATGTACAGAGGGTTGGTTCCCTTCTCACCATATTTTCCCCAACGTCGTTATCATCTGTTCATTTTGATTATGCCATTCTAGTGGATGAAAAGTGGTACCATATGGTTTTCATCTGAAAGCCATTTTTCCTGTGCTTTTTTTTAGCCATTTGTAATTCTTTTGTAAACCTTTTTTCAAATATTTTGCCCATATGTAAATTGGATCGTTTTTGTCTTACTGAGTTTAAAGTTGTTCTTTGTAATTCTGGATCCAAGGTCACTTGTCACAAACATGATTTGCAAATATTTTTTTTCCCATGCTGTAGGCTATTAATTTCCTTAATGGTATCTTTTACTTTTTAATTGTGACAAAGTCCAATTTATCAATTATTATTTTAATGGATGTTTTTGGTATCCTATCTAAAAGATCTTTGCCTAACCTAGGGTCAGGAGGACTTTCCCATAAGTTTTTTTCTAAAAGTGTTGTAGTTTGTTTTTAAATTATGTCTTGAATCCACTTTGAGTTATTTTTTGCCTGTGAGTAAGGTAAGGGTGAAAATTGTCCCATCACTATTTGTCAAAAAATTATCCCTCCCCTGTGTTATTGGTGTCTCTCTTGAAAATCAATGGACTTATATATGAAATTATTTTTGTACTCTACATTCTCTTCCATTGATCTGTATGACTATCTTTATGCTAATACCACACTGTCTTGATTACCGTACAATTACAGTAAAATTTGAAATCAAGAAGGGTAAGTCCTCTTTGTTCTTTTAAAAATTGATGCTGGAAAAAAATTTTGATGCTGGGTCTTTTTCATTAATATATACAGTTTAGGATTAGTCTGTCAACTTCTGCAAAAAGAAAAAAAAGAAGAAAAAGAAAACCAAACCAACCTCACTGAAATTTCTATAGGGATTGCATTGAATCGACTGGTCACTTTGGGGGTATATTGTGATCTTAACAATATTGAACTTCTCAATCCATGACCTTGAAATGCTTCTTCACTTTAATTTCCCTCAGCAATATTTTCAGAGTACAGTGTACAGCAATGTTTTCAGTGTACAAGCCTTAGATTTTTGTTAAATTTATTCATATTTTATTATTGTGAACTGAATCTTTTAATCTCATTTTAAATTGTTCATTGCTAGTACATAGGAATGCAACTGCATTTCGTATATTGACCTTGTATCATGTAACTGCTGAACTGATAACCTTTTTATGTATGTATTTGGGGGTTTTCTATATATGGTTGCCTGCAAATAAAAGACAATCCCTCATTCTTTTCCAATGTAGGTGTCTTTTACTTCTCTTGCATGATTACACTGGTCAGAACCCCCAGCTTAGCCTTAGATAGAAGTGGTGAGAGTGCCAATCCTTTCCTTATTCCTGGTTTTTATCTATCTTCATTGAGTAGGAAGCTATGGGTTTTTATAGATGCCTCCGATCAGGCGAAGAGGTTTGTTCAGAGTTATACAATGAGGGATGTTGGGTTTCTATAAAATACTTTGTCTACTGCAGTGACCATGCAGTTTTGACTTTTATTCTGTTAATACGGCACAGTATATTAATTCTCAGATGTTAAACCATCTTTGCATTACTGGAATAAATCCTACTTAACCGTGGTGTACAATCCTTTATGTGCACTGCTGGATTCTGTTGGCTTATATTTTGTTGGGGATTAATGGGATATTGGTCTGTAGTTTTCTTGTGGTGCCTTTTACTGGCTTTGTATCAGGGCATCACAGGAGCTAAGAAGTACTCCCCCTCTATTTTCTACAAGAACTTGTGAAGGACTGATAGTTTCTTTCTTAAATATTTTTCATAGAAATCCCAAGTGAAGCCATCTGGGCCTACGTTTTTCTTTGTGGGTAGATTTTTAAGTACTTAACTCAATTTTATTTCTATTCAGATTCTCTATTTTTTTGAAGTCAGTTTCAGTACTTTGGGTCCTTTTTGTCTTAAGAACTAACTGGTCCTTAACATAGAATTGTTCTGATTACTTTTTTAATCCCTTATTTAAAAAAAAAAAAATGAATTTGTGAGTTCCTTTTTCATTCATTTCAGTAACTTGCCCTTTTTTTTCTTCTTCAGAATCTAGCTAACAGTTTGTCAATTTTGTTGATCTTTACAAAAAACCCACTTTTTTATTTTGCTGATTTTCTCTATGGTTTCTGCTTTCTAATTCATTGATTTTTCACTCTTATTTCCTTACTTCTTGCTCTGGGTTTAGTTTGCTTCTTCTTATTCCTATGCCCCTCTAGTTACTTAAGTGGAATCTTAGGTTGACTTGAAATCTTTTTTTTTTCTTTCCCATTATACATTTCCCTCTAAGTACTGCTTTAGCTTCATCCCATGCATCCAGATGTGTTATTTTCATTCAGCTCAAAGTATCTACTGATTTTCATTGTCATTTCTTCTTTGACCTATAGGGTATTTAGAAAGTCTTTTGGTTTCATTTCCAAATTTGTGGATTTCCCAAATTTCCTTTTGCTGTGTATTTCTAATGTAATTCTTTTTTGGTAGGAAAATTGTTTTGTATGATTTTAATCCTTTTAAATTTTATTGACATTTGTCCTATGATCTATTCTGGAGAATATTTCATTTATGTCTAAAAAGAATGTATATTTTGCTGTTGTTGAGTGAAGTGTTTTATAGATGACATTTAGGTTAAGCTGGTTAATAGGGCTGTTCAAATCTTTTCTATCCTTGTTGATCAGGGTTCTCTTTTAAAAATATAAAATGACCACATTCATATGGTCCTCTTGTGGCTTTCCACTCCCTTTAGAACAATATCCAGGTTCCTTCCCACTCCTGCCTATCTCTATGTGCTCATCATGTACCATTCTTCACTTTGTTCAACCTAATTAACAAGCTAAAACTAGCTTTGTCTCCTGTTACTGATAATCAAGATCCATTACAAAGATAACTAAGATAGTATGGTATTGGTGCAGAGATAAATAAGCTGACCAGTGGAATAGAACAGAATTCAGAAACAAACTCACACTTGTATGATCACCTTAAATATGACAAAGGTTGAAAAACTGTGGTTTGGGAAGGAAAGATGGTTTTTCTCAATAAATGGTGCTGAGAGAGCTGGAAATCAAGAAGAGAAAACGTCTACCTTAAACCTTACCTCACACTGTTAACAACAACAAAAAATCAGTATGATTTCAGATTTAAAAGTGAAAAGTAAGACAAAAAAAGATTTTAGAAGAAAACATAGAACATCTTCATGTTCTTGGAATAGACAAACATTTCTTAAGCACAATATGCCAACTGTGAAAGAGAACACTGGTATGCTATTTTAAAATTTAAGAGCTTATTTTCATATATTTGGGATACATACACACACACACGCATTCTCACAGTACATTCAACAAATGACATGCATCCAATCCAGAATCAATGTGTTTTTGAAAACCACAATAGTCCATCCAACAGAAAAGTGGGCAAGAACCTGAACATTTAACAAGATAATAAAAAGGCAATAATCATATGAAAAGTGCTCAAATCTCATTAATCAGTAAAACGAAAACTAAAAGCCACGATGAGATACTACATGCCTGCCAGAATGAAATGAAAAAGACAGACACTACTGAGGGTGGCGACTGGAACTTTGGAAAACTGTCTGACTATATCCAGTAAAGCTGAACCTATGTATGTACTGACCCTGCAATTCCACTGCTAGGCAGAAAGGAGTACCTATGTATTCATGTACTAGGATATTTGAAGCAGTACTATTAGTAATAGTTCACAAACATCCATGGGATAAATATGTGGTTTATTTACGCAATGGAATACTATACAGCCATGAGGAAAAAAAAAAAACCACATACAAATCCATGCAACAAAAATCTTACAAACATAATGTACAGCAAACCAGCCAGATACAAGAGAATACAGACTATTTGATTCCATTTAGATTATGTCCAAAACCAGACAAAACTAATCTATTTCTCAGACGCTAGATAGTGGTTACCCTTGGGGAGGTAGTTACCAGAAGGGAACATGGTGGGGGGGTTCTGGGGTGGTGGTAATAGTTTGTTGATTGAAGTGGTGATTGTATTTGTGGCCCATTTGTGAAAAACCAAAAACTTGTGTATGTTATACTTCAACTGAAAGTTAGAACAAAATGATTTGCCTCTGCCTGGATAATCAACTCAGACTGAAGATTCCTTCTCTCTTGGCTTCTCCTGTTGGCTCTACTCTCACTCTGTGTTTCCACCTCTTGCCACTTCCAAATGGTGAGGGTGGGAAAAGAACCATCCTCTACCCCCTAAGATGCAGACTAAATTGGATTTGCTACAGGACTAGTAGCTTAAGAAGCAGGTCTACCAAAATGTGAAGTCCAAGTCTATCTTTGTCCTCTTGCCTATTGATTATTCACTTTTACCCTCAGTCCCCAAGTACACTCAAATACCCTCTTGCTCTCTGCCCCAAAGCCTTACACAGGATAAATGCTCCTCTCAGGGGAGACTCAGAGTACGAAAGTCTGTTTTCAAGATTAGAGAGAGAGGGAGAGACACAACATATGTACACGAGCAGGGGAAGGGGTAGGAGAAGCAGGCTGTCTGCTGAGCAGGGAACCTGACACGGGGCTCGATCCCAGGACCCCAGGATCATGACCTGAGCCAAAAGCAGACACTTAACTGAATGAGCCACCCAGGTGCCCCAGGTCCCTGGATCTGGCCCAACCTTGAAGACCCAGACACCTTGGCAGCAACTGGCTCACGATACATACAAAGCCTGAAGTAGACAAAAAAGTCAGCATATTAACAATGAAAAACAACATTCAGGAGCTAGAATATTCACCGGCAGATCTACACAAGAAACCCCATCTTCACTAGGATACCTGAAGACTGACCAAAATAACGTTAACAGCAAGGAGTTAAGATAGGCTGAGGGGATGGGAAACCGGGCCTCGGATCTGACCACGTGTTCTCTGCCTCCCCTCCCCACTGCTGACCCACACCGCATGCTGCTTCAAAGCCCCCCACGTTGTACACCTCTGCTCTGATGCTCTGTTACATAATGCTACAAACACGGATTTAGGTAGCAATCACATTTCCTCAACTTTCAGGTTTGGGGACACTGTAGGCCAGGAAACTCTGCACCGGTCATCTGCCTCTCAGAGGCATCACACACATTAGTTAACAGAAGTCAGTCTCTAATCAATGCCTTCTCTCCCTGAAGACAGATTGCTCTGGGAGTCACCCTGGGCATGGGAAGAGCGGGCATTACCACGGACAGCTGCGGTGTGCAGGGGAGGACACCGCCCCTTTGAATGCAGCTAGAAATAGCCAGCTCGTCTCTGTGAACACCATGGTTACACTTTAGTGTATTTTAGGCCCAAAGAATTCAACTTGAGCATTCGTTATACCACAGTCCAGCCAGGTTCCCAGACCAATCCTCCCAATCCTTGGGTTGTGTCCTCTCAAGTGGCTGGTTTGATCTCCATTTCACTTTTCTCGTTGGAGGACAAACTGGAGAGCCTGTAATCACTCCCATAAACTTCACATCACCGACCTGATAGTGAAGGGCCATGCCCCTTTCCTAACCGGTTTTCCTGAGTCCCTGTCCAGACACTTAGATGCAGGAAGAAGGCATCAGGCTGGAAGGAAGAGCAGAGGTGGCTAGAAGGATAAAGCTCAAGCACGGGGCAATGCCAGAACCCTGCATCTTCTGGGTGCGGCTCCATGGCCCTCCTGTACACACAACAGCTTGCTTGCTTGAAGTAAAAAGACTGGCTGAATCCACTTGGGTTTCCTTTACTCCTTTCTGTGCCTTCAGTGAAGGCCCCGGGGGACCGCACCTTCCTTGTCTGCTTTGTATTACCGCCAATCACTCCATCCTTCAGGGGATCCTTCTCTGTCACAAATCACCCCTGGGGTGGAAAGAGCAAGGGGCTAAAAATGTTTTACTACTTGCTTAAAATTGGCTAAGGCCATTAAATGAAAATGATTAAGAAGTAATAAGCCACATCCTCTAGCAAATTATCAAAACACTTTCTGGAACTTGCCCCAGAATTAAAATGAACCCGCATATGTAACATGAAGAGTTCACCATCCTCACATCCCCAGCACCACTACCAAACCTCCGCTGGCTAACAGCAGCCAGAAATGCTATTATTTATTTCCCCCAAATGACTTATGGCAAGCCACCACTAAGGCAAAAAGACTGAATTTTTATAAACTGGTAACAGCTTGGGGACCGACAAATTGCACAAGGAACAAAAAGCAGGTAACCTGTGTTTTCTTGTTAAAACGTCTGTTACACCATGAATAATCAACATATGTAAACAAATTAAGAAACTTTCTGTTTTAAACAAGTGCTCTGGATAATTATAGAAAGTAGTGTCTTTTAAATCCATGCACTGATTAAAAAATCATTTTTAGACGATTTTTTAGAAGAATATGCAATAATTGCTGTTTTGTTCTTTGTAAGTTTTTCACTACACCTAACACTGGCAAGTTTTTTAAACGGTGACGTAAAGTAAGGATGACCATTCACCTAGGTGTCCGGTCTGGAAGAGGAGTCAACAATTCTGAAATGGCAAATACAGATCTTGAGCAGTGACGGGACGCTGGATCCTACTGCACCAAGCACGACGTGGTGACACAGAAGAGCAGGTACTGTTCTCCCAGGGCTGAAGGGGAGTAACGCATCTACAGAGCACACAGTGCCCGTACCCTACACGTCTAACCTCGGGGGGATTTCATCCGAAGTCTGCTTGTCAGCTTCCTCTAATCACATCCTCCTGTTGCAGTTCCATACATACATCTGAGGAAAATGTTCACACGGGACAGGTTTTCATTAAATCACGAAAAAAATAACTGTGGCATTTTTGTTCAAGGAACAAAGAGAAATCAGTCTAACTACATTCCTGATAACTAGAAACATTCATTGCTATGAAGGAAATCTTTAAGATAAAGCCCCTAAAATCCAAAATAATTTTATGCTGGCATCAAAACCGTTCTAACCAGTTCCAAGAATTAGATCGTATTTGCAAATAAGGTAGTTAGTATTTATAATGAAACGTAAAAACTGACAAAAATTCTAGGTAAATAATTTTTATGATCATTTAAAATTCTGTTTTAAACTTGCAACTTTAGTGATATATATTGAACACATTCAATAGTACAGAACACAATCCATTTAATCTTGAACACTATATGACAAAACTACAGAAATGAGCACAAACCCCACAAACCAGTATGCTCCCTCATCAATTCTATAACTGCAATAAATTTAATACTGTATACAAACACTGAACAAATCAGAGCACTGTGGAAAGAGCTCAGGAGCTCAAACAAGTCATACTATAATTTTTATGCGCTAAGAGAGTAGTGAGTCAAATGGAATTCTTAGAACATTACTTAAAAATAGATTTTTAAAGACAAAGGTCCCAACTGATTCTTATATACACACACAAAAGTTCATCTGTCACAGACAGCAAATGTTGAATTTATACACTGGAGTTTCCGGCAGCATCCTGCACATTTAGAATAATTAAACAAAGTTGTCAAATCTAGGATGGATCATTCAAATCTGTATAGGACGGGACACAGCTGTCCTGGGCTACTGCGTATGTGCTCACTGCTGCTTCTCAAATGCAAAAACCAAGTAAATACCTAAAAAGAAAATAATAAAAATTAGAGTTTGGTTTCTTATATCCTTAAGCTAAATAACAATTTCAGTCTTGTTTATAATTTGGTGAAAATTCTCAAGCTTCTGAAGGGAAAAATCCCATTATTTCTAAGGGTCCTCAATTATTCTGAATCATATTTAAGCATATAGGGGGTTTTATCTGTTTACCTGAAAACAATCACTTATAACAGTGACATTACAGCTCTTGAGAAAACCAATTCAACAGCTTTAAAAATGTCTGAAAACAGTTTGAGATAAAAAAAATTAAAAGTATAAAGGCAAAGAAAATTAAAACTAAAAAATCTTGTAACAATTCTTTTTATCTGGAGTGAGACAGGTAGAATAATTGCACTACCATCAATGCTTCTGGCATTGGTTATCTAGGTTTTCTGTTCGGGGGAAAAATAAAACTAATAAGAATTATAAGGAATATACGTAATGTGCAAGTTAAAATTCATCCAATTATCCAATTGTTGTGTTGTAGGTCCTGATAAGTAAGCCAAAAGCTACATGAAAATTGATGCTTAGAGAGATTTATCTGGCCCCAATAGTGATATTCCAATCCCATGAATATTGTCCCTTAAATACACTGTGTTCACTCAGACATTTAAGTCTATGTATTGGTCTTCATTCTGGATCACACTGAAATTCAAACCTATTACATCTTCTAATACAATACCAATAGATTTTATGCTATATAAACACCTGACAAAAATGATAAATCCTTAAAACATCACAAGGATGTTCAGGGTGTACACTAGGACATTCAGCGAGTCAGGATAGTAGACCCATGTACCTTGGTGTCCTCCCTTAACTTCTGAATGGGATACAGATGAATGACTGCAGACAATGTAAAAACCTCACAATCCTCTAGGTTTTACTCAACCTGATCCAGTGTATCACCCCAGTCCTTCCAAAATGCTACTTTTAATGCTATTCTGTTTCTTATCTATTATTCCTAATTTCTTTTAGGAGAAATGAAACATTGCTGGCATTACAGTGGATAGAGAGAGAACAGTCAGGGCAATATCAACATGATAGAGTCTTCTAGAAGATAAGAAAGCAAAGCAGTCCAAGACATTCTAAGTATAATACAAGACTTAAGACCAGCCAGCATTAGTTAGCTCGGCCCCCACTCCAAGCGATCCTTCTGCAGTCTAACCTTGACAAACTCAACCCAAACACATTGATACCTACTGCAAACAACCCAGCAGTCCTGACCTACCCTAAATCTAGGGTCATTTAAAATCACTAAGACACAGTGTTTGAATTCACATTGGCAATGAATAACTTTCACTCCTTTCTAACTCAAACATTCTGAGAGTCTGACTCATATAAAATGCCTTTATGCAGGCATATCGATTGGGATTTAAAGAAATAAATCTTGAACCCACTTCCAAAAACAAATCAACAATTCTCTACTTTCTTTTCACATTTAACAGATCTTCTAGAGGAGCAGCAGGTTCTAGTAATACGAGCTTCATGATTAAACCAGAAGTTTGAAGTACAGCTTCTCGCACTTACTAGACTATGACACGGGGCAAGATACTTTCCAGGCCACAGAGCCCTCCAGTTTAGAAGTGTGATGCATTAAAGAACACACTGATCCTGACCAGGTAGATCCTAGCTACTATGTGGCCACTGTTCCTTTCCTACTGCTTTTCACATCTCTAACCCAAGTCCCTCCACTGTCTGAGGGCATCTAATTCATCCTCTGCGTGCTATTACTCAAGTCCATACTGAGGTACAGAAATACAGTTTGAAACTACAGATAGTACCACCATCATGACCTGTGACCAAAACTGTTTTCCTTACATCATATTTGGGACTGGCAGGCTCTCTAAGATAACTGGCTCATCTCCACTCTAGGGAAAGTAATGAAATGTACAGGTTTAGGCACACATTTCCCAGTCTGCTGGCCCTGTAATCCCATTTCCACTAAGGGTAGCAATATTCTGAGGCAGATGGGCTCAAGATGTTGGCTGTATTCGTTTCCTTTCCCTTCCCCTTCTGTCTCTAATTTGGCAAGTCCTAAGAACAATCCTTCCACACGGGCTTCCTTCCATGAGGCATGGTTACAAGTATGAATCACCTGGGTTAGCTCTGTGACCTCAAACAAGTTACTGAAGTGTTTTCTTGTCTATGAAAAAGAGATATTAGGAAAAGTAGTCTACCTGAAAAGTTGTGAGGATTAAATGAGTTACAACATAGGAAAAGTCTCCTAAAAGTCATTATTATACTATTATTTCTCAGATTTTACCTTTCCTTTGGCTCTCCTTCAACTTTTTTCCCTATTATAAAAATGACAGCCCTTAAAACTGTTTGCCTAGTACTGCACTTATTTGTGTCTGTTTCTTCCATTAGACAGTATACATCTGGAAAGTAGAGATTACAACTGTTTTTTTTTTTTTCTAATTCCCCCAGAACCCTTTGACAGCATGTTATGTAAGTCAATACTCAACATTTATCAAATGGATGGTCTCTGATTACCACTTATGCCTTCGACAAAATCAACAAATACTTAAATTAACAGTGGGAACTATCTTTTATGCCCTCAGGGCAGCCATATAAGGATATTACCATCATCTTAAAACTGAGGCTTTCGGAGTTAGCTTATTCAACATCCATTTGCTGAAGAACCACGGACTTCACAGATTTGACAGGCCTCTGACTTCTCTTACACAGACAGGCACCTCACTTCAAAATATAGGCACCAGGCCCTTCCCAATCACACATCCCTCTAAAATATCCTGCTCACTGCTGCTTCACTAAATGCTCTAATACTTATTATGTCTGTGTTGTCAACACCAGAGTGGCTAAAAACAAAATACATGGTAGTGTTTAATAAGCGAAAATTTCCAAACGTGCCATTTATTTATGTAAACCATTTAATAATACCATTTATTTATGTAAACATAAATACGCACACCCTCATATGTGTCAGAGAAATTCCAAAGTGTTCAAATTTTAAGGAGCACTCTGAAACAAACTTTGAAAACGTCAGTAAATCTACAGTGATGATATACTCACTTGTGGCTTCCCACTCTGATTTACTTAAGGTTCCCTGAAATTTAAAAAAAAAAAAAAAGAACTTTTAGATTGAATATGGAAGTACATAAATGCCTATTTTTCAATACTTGACAGAAGTGCCCACACAATCCTATTTCACTATAAATATAAGTTGACCCTTGAACAATGCAGATTTGAACCTGCTGGTATACTTATATGTGGATTTTTCTGAACAAATGTAAATGTGTTTTCTCCTACGATTTTCCTAATAACTTTTCTCTAACTTACATTATTGTAAAAATACAGTATATAATACATATAATATACAAAATACATATTAACTAACTGATCAAGTTATTGGTAAGGCTTCTGGTCAAAAGTTGGCTATGAGCAGTTAAGCTTTTGGGGAGTCAAAAGTTAGAGGCTTACTTTCCAAGGGTCAACTATACACACAATTTACTGTTAATATTATTGTGACCTAAATATGTAAAAGAAATCAATGAGATTTCAATGTCATCTTCTGAATTTTGCACGAATTCTCTAAACCACTGATTCTCAATTGAAGGGTCAATTTGTGTAAAGAGGGTATTTGTGCACATGTGTAATTGGAAAACACCTCTATCTTATATTTTTAACTTGGAAAATAAAAAATTAAAGAGCCTATCTTGCAACATCCAATAGCATTATAGGAGGGAATATGATTTCTATGTTTTTACAAAGGAATCACAAAACTCATATCCCATAAAGGAAATAAATTATACTTAAAAGTTACCAAAATACTAAAAAACATGTTTATATAGTAATACACATGCTACTTTGCACATGCTTTGACTAACAAGCTAGATTGATTGGCAATTCCAGTAACTAATGTGATTTTGGAGAAGTGATGTATGTAAATGATAGTCTAAGACGTCAGCAGAACTGTGTAATGCCAATTTCTTTCTTCTTCTTTTTTTTTTTTTTGTAATTTCTATTGATGAAAAAGTCACAGCTATATCTAATACCATTGTGGTACAGTTGCATTCTTAAAAGAAAATGTGAAATTCCATGTAGAAGTCAGTGAAAATGGAGATGTAATTTTTCTCCATGTATGTTCATGAACCCTTGAATTTTATCTATGGAACACAGTGAGTCAGCAGTGCCTATATTAAGATACAATGATATAGCAAGGAATTCTCCAACCAAGCCTGTAGCTTTTTCCCCATCTTTACTGCCTGATATAGCACTCCATTCATTCCCAGTATTGAAATATTTTATCTTCTATTCTATGGTTATAAAAAGAGGAAACAGACTAACGCATATCTGATTTCAAGAAAATAATTTCATAAGTTTCCATATAATATAAGCTTTTTTTTTTCATTTTTCTATAAAACTGCTACAAATGTAGACTTACCAAAGGTAACCTTACTTGACTGTTCTTCATGTACTCTGCTGCATGTTCATAGTCATCCACCTTCTCAGAGGCAAGTTTGGAATTCTCATTTGCTGGATATGGCTAGGGAAGCAAGTGAAATTCCTAGTTAGGAAATTAAATGAAACTTATAATTCAGAATTAAAAATACTAAGTCACTAAAATAAAGTAAAATAAAATAATTAAGAAAATAATCCTTAAATATTATTTCAGGAATACAAACTACATATACTTTTGAAATACTAAAAAAAAAAAAAAATGGGTGAAAGGATCCTCCCCTAACAAAGTAGCTGTCATGGTCAATTTTAATGATAATCATAGAATATTTACAGTTGGACAAAACTGTACCATTTATTTAATCACCACCAAGGGTCACTTAGCATCAAACACTTGGATCTCCCTGACTCCCAAAGACTTTTTCTGTTATAAAGTGGGAGTTATTATCAAAAGAGCTAAATATTGGGGATCCCTGGGTGGCGCAGCGGTTTGGCGCCTGCCTTTGGCCCGGGGCGCGATCCTGGAGACCCGGGATCGAGTCCCACGTCGGGCTCCCGGTGTATGGAGCCTGCTTCTCCCTCCGCCTGTGTCTCTGCCTCTCTCTCTCTCTCTCTCTCTGTGACTATCATAAATAAATAAAAAATTAAAAAAAAAAAAATAAATAAATTAAAAAAAAGAGCTAAATATTAATTTAAATATTACAGTGATATATTAGCCATCAGAAGCATGAACAGAAGTTAGAAATAATACAGATGAAAAATTCAAAATGCTGGCAGAAGATAGTGGTAGAGTTAAGAGGCCCAGAGGCTCACCTCGTCCCATGGATACAACCAAAAACTACCAAATCATCCTAAATACCCCAGAAATTGATCTGAAGACTGGCAAAACAAACTCCACAACTAAAGGTAGAAAGAGGCCCCATTGAAGTAGGTAGGAAGTGCAGGGACAAGATTTGGGAGAAACAGATCCTGGGCATTTTGGTGGGGAGAGAGCTAGAGCTGCTGAGAAGGGTGAGAAACAAACCAACACACAGGGCAGAGTACAAGGGAAACAAATCTCCGTTAACAACTGGCTTATAAAGCTAAAGGAACCAAATTTCAAGAGTTCTTGCAACCAGTGGGGCTTAAAAGCCTGGTCAGCGTGCTTGGAGCTCTGTGGAGGACACTGGGACTGCTATAGGAGAAAAGGCAGGGTAAATAGCCTGCAGACACATAGAATTGGAACAGCAATCTGAAGAGTGCCTGGGCCACACAGTGAGGGGATTAGTTGCTCATCTCAGAGGATGCCCACAGAGACAGAGTTCAGAGATCCCTCCAGGAATAAAGGAGCTGACTGGCACCATTTCCCTCTATGGTTCCTCAGCATAAACACACAGCCACCTGTAGGAACCAGTGCACATGAACACTCACTACCTAAACTGCTTACAATAAGCTATATCCTGCCTACACTCTGGCAGAATGGCCATTCTCAGGCATCTATGCCTCAGTCCCAAATGATGTGGAATGGGTGGGCCCCATTCCACAGAAGACAGGCTCAAACCACTACCACACCGCATCTCCCTACCCAGGAGTTTTGCAAGGCTTCAGTTCCAGCAGAAGTGGCAAGAAGTCCCATTTCATAAGCAGACTAGAGTATACCTAGATAAAACATACCACATTCAGGCTAGGGAATAAACACTGCTCACAAAAGGCAATGAACCTCTGCAGACAACAGCCCTAGAGGATAGAGACCAGGACAGAACAGCAGAGCACACAAAACATACACTGGAGACACTCCTAGAAGCACCAGGCCCTGGGGACCAGGGAGTACTACACAGTAGAATACTACAGGACCTCTCTTCATAAAGACATTATCCTCAAGAACAGGAGATGTAGCTGACTTTACTAAAACAAAGAGACAGACAAAATGAGAAGACAGAGCAATCTGGCCCAAATGAAAGAACAGGACAAGGCCATGGCCAGAGATTAAAGCAAAAATAGATTTAAGTACATGCCTGATGGAGAATTTAAAGGAATTATTCTAAGGATACTCACTTGACTTGAGAAAAGAGTGGAGGACAACAGTGAGACCATTAACACAGATAAGGAGTAACATACAGATAAAGGGCTTAAAAAATGAAATGAGAAACATACTTGATGGAATGAACAGCAGGCTAGAAGTAGAGGAACAACTTATGATCCAAAAGAGAGAGTAAAGGAAAATAATCGAGCTGAACAAAAAAGAGAAAAAAGAATTATGCAAAACAAGAATAAACTTAGGGAATTCAGTGACCCCATCAAATGGAGTAACATTCACATAAGGTCCCAGGAGAGAAAAGGGGGCAGATAATTTATTTTAGGAAGTAACAGCTGAAAACTTCCCTACTCTGTGGAAGTAGATATCCAGATCCTCGAGGCACAGAGAACTCCCATCAAAATCAAAAGCACACTAAGACATGCTTTAATTAAAATGGCAAAATATAATAATAATATAATAATAAAGAAAAAATATTAAAAGCAGCAAGACAAAAGAAGTCATTAACTTACAAGGGAAAACCCATAGGGCTAGCAGGAAATTTTCAACAGAAACTTTGCAAGCCAAAGGGAGTAGAATGACATATAGAAAGAGCTGAATAGGAAAAATCTACAGGCAAGAATACTCTATCCAGCAAGACTATCTTTAAGGAAAGACAAAGAGTTTCCCAAAGAAAAATTAAAGGAGTCTGTGACCACTAACCCAGCCCTACAAGAAGTATTAAAGGGGACTCTTTGAGTGAAGGGGAAAGACCGAAAATGACAGTATGAGAGCAGGAAACATTAAAGCAGTAAAAATGAGTGTCTGTAAAAACTCAATCAAGGAACTCATAAAATACAAGGATATAAAACAGGACATCATATACCTAAAACTTGAGGAGGAGTAAAGAATGAGTTCAAACTTAAACTGACCATCAAATTAATATAGACTGCTATATGCTGATGTTATATACAAATCTAATGGTAACCACCAATCAAAAACCATTAATAAGTATGCAAGGAATAGAGAGAAAGAAATCCAAATGCATCACTAAAGAAAACCAGTAAACCATGCAAGAAATAGAAGAAAGGATCAGCGAAAATCTCCAGAAGCAACCACAAAATAACTAATAAAATGGCAATAAATATCTGTCAATAACTACTTTGAAAGTAAATGGGACATATGTCAAAAGACATAGGATAACAGAATGGATAAAAAATGGATAAAAAACAAGACCCATCTATATGCTGTGTACAAGAGATTCTTAGGTTTAGACCTAAGATTGAAAGTGAGGGGATAGAGAGGTGCCTGCGTGTTACAGTTGACTGAGCACCCAACTCTTGGTTTCAAGCTTAGGTTGTGATCTCAGGGTCCTGGGATTGAGCCTCACGTCAGGCTCGGAATTCAGCATGGACTCTGGGATTCTCTTTTAGTCTCCCTCTGCCCCTCCCTGCCATGCATATGCATGCTCTCTCTCTCAGTAAAATAAATCTTAAAAAAAAGAAAAAAAGAGGAGGAGAAGGAAGAGGGGGAGGGGGAGGGGGAGGGGAGGAGGAGAAGAAAGAAGAAAGAAGAAAGAAGAAGAAGAAAGTGAGGAGATGGAGAGAAACATTTATCATGCAAATGGTTGGCAAAAGACAGGGTAGGAACAATACTTATATTGCACAAAATAGATTTTAAAACAAAGACTGTAACAAGAGACCAAGAAGAACACTAGATAATAATAAAGGGGAAAATCAAAAAGGAAGTTTTAACAATTGTAAATATTTATGTCCCCAACATGGGAGCACCCAAATACATAAAACAATTAATAACAAACATAAAGAAACTAACTGATAATAATACAATAATAGTAGGTTACTTTAACATCTCACCGCAATGGACAGATCATCTCAACAGAAAATCAACAAGGAAACAATAACTGAATAACACACTGGACCAGATGGGATTTAACAGAAATATTTAGAACATTCCATCCTAAAACAGCAGAATACATATTTTTTTCAAGTATACATGGAACATTCTCCAGAATAGAACACACATTAGGCCACAAAACAAGCCTCAACAAATTTAAAAAGATCAAAGTCATAACATGCATCTTTTCTGGCCACAACATTATGAAACTGGAAGTCAACCACAAGAAAAAATCTGGAAAGATCATAAATATAGGGAAGGTAAAAAACATGCTACTAAATAATGAATGGGTCAACCAGGAAATAAAAGAATAAAAAAAGTACATGGAAATAAATGAAAATGAACACACAGTGAGTGGTCCAAAGACTTTGAGATGCAGCAAAAGTGGTTCTCAGAGGGAAGCTTAGAGCAATACAGGCTACCTCTAGAGGCAAGAAAAACCTAAAAAATAAACTACCTAACCTTACACCTAGAAAAAGGACCTAGAAAAAGAACAAACAAACCTAAAATCAGCAGAAGGAAATAATGAAGATTAGAGCAGAAAAAAATGATGTAGAAATGAAAAATACTACTAAACAAATCAATGAAACTAGGAGCTGGTTCTTTGAAAAAACAAACAAACAAAATGAATAAAATCGATGAACCTCTAGCCAGAATCATCAAGAAAGAAAAAGGACCCCAATAAATAGAATCACAAATGAGGAAGGCAAAATAACAAACACCCTTCAAATAAACAAATATAACATAATGAAAAACTATGTATCAACAAATTGGACAACCTGGAAGAAATGGATTAATTCTGAAAAATATAAGAATTACCAAAATTTAAAGAAATAGAAGATTCAAACGGACTGATAACCTACAAAGAAATTGAATTAGTAATCAAAAAACTCCCAAGAAACAGAAGTCCAGGACAGGTGGCTTCCAGGCAAATTCTACTAAACATTTAAAGAAGAGTTAATATCTATTCTTCTCAAACTATTCCAAAAAACAGAAAAGGAAAACTTAAAATTCAGATGCCCTGATACCAAAAACAGATAAAGACATCACACAAAAAAAGAGAGCTACAGGCTTATCTCTGATAAGCATAGATGCAAAAATCCTCAACAAAATACTAGCAAATGGAGTTCAACAACAATACATTTAAAAAAATCATTCACCAGGATCAAGTGGGATTTATTCCTGGGCTGCAAGGATGGTTCAATATTCATGAATCAGTTGTGATACATCATATCAATACAAGCTAAGAACCATATGATCATTTCAGTAGATGCAGAAAACACATTTGACAAAGTACAACATCCACTCATGATAAAAGCCCTCCACATAGTATATTTGGAACATACCTCAACAGAATAAAGGTCATATATGAAAACCCAAAGTTAACATCATCCTTAATGGGGAAAAACTGAAAGCCTTTACCCTAGGAAGTGAGGAACAGGATAACAGGATAAGGAAGTCACCCTTATCATTTTACTTGGTATAAGACTGTTAAGCCCAAGCCACAGCAATCAGACAACAAAAAGAAATAAAAGGCAGCCAAATCACTAAGGAAGTAAAACAAGAAAGAGACTTAAACTGATGATTACCAGAAGGGAGATGGGGGGGGGGGGGGGGGTTTGCTGGATGAGGCTTAAGGAGTACTTGTCCTAATAAGCACTTGGTGATTAAAATGGAAACCTAAAATAAAAAATACAGAAGAAAAACGAGTCAACAGAGAACTGTAAGTTCAAGAAGATAGGAAAATAA
Organism: Vulpes vulpes; assembly: GCF_048418805.1. NCBI lineage: Eukaryota > Metazoa > Chordata > Mammalia > Carnivora > Canidae > Vulpes > Vulpes vulpes. Next base: position 34,694,388 of record NC_132784.1, on the reverse strand, counting down.
TCCAGCCTCCAAATTATGGGCAGTCTCCATATTTCCTAAGAACCTGAAGAAGGGACACACACACACACACACACCTGTGTTTTTTAAGGCTATGCTGGCCAAATGTTTATTAAAATTACCTTCAACCACTAATTTTAATCCATTTCAAATAGCATCTCTTTATACTATGAAGTGTACCACTTTGTAGTACATGTAAATCAAAACATAATGGATTACATAGAACACTTACTATTTAACAACCACATACTCTAAAAAGGTTATACGGGGATGCCTGGGTGGCTCAACAGTTGAGCATCTGCCTTCGGCTCAGGGCATGATCCTGGGGTCTTGGGACTGAGTCCCACATTGGGCTCCCTGCAGGGAGCCTGCTTCTCCCTCTGCCTGTGTCTGTCTCTCTCATGAGTAAATAAAATCTTTATGAAAATAAAAATAAAAGGTTATATTCTTTGTAATTCCTTTTTTTTTTTTTTTTTTTTTACAACAAACCAGCTAGCAAGGAATCACTTTTTTTCTTTTAATATTTTATTTATTTGAGAGAAAGAGAGAAAGAGCACGAGCAGGGAAAGGGGGCAGAAGAGAAACAGATTCCCTGGTGAGTGGGGAGCCTGATGTGGGGCTCGATCCTGGGACTGCAGAATCACAACCTAAGCCGAAGGCAGATGCTCAACTGACTGAACCACCCAGGTGCTCCACAAGGAACCACTTTAAACCTAGATCTTCTTGATGAATTTTTAAGAAAATGATTCAGAAATGTCTATTTTGCTATTTTCTTTCCCCCCTTATAGGTATCCCACAGTAAGCTCAGATATTTAGCTGTTTGCTGTTTAAGTATGTAGCTTTTTGAAGTCCTGTACTGCTATCATGAGCAACCTTACTTTCTAATCATACCTTAACACAGGGATATAAGAAATATCACTAACGGTTTTGGAACCTCAACCCCACATGTTGTGGTTTCATCAGACAAAAAGCTTCAAAACTTTAACGTGAATGATCAGAAACTATTCTGTTGTAGACTTGCTCTTCAACTTATCAGTGTAAGATTCCTCCATGTGATTACCTGCCTGTCACTGGACATCTAATTTCTCTTCCCTCTCAATCACTTTAAAAAACCAAACAACATATGATTAACATAGGATTATAAAGCTGCAAAACTAATCATTCTTTTCAAAACAGGTAAGAAAAAAGAAAAAAGAAAACAGGTGTCAGGACTTTAAAACCACATAATGCCTTGACATGAGACTTCTCATTCTTCCTTCCCTCTACAACAGTGCTCTAGGAGAACAATCTTTTACTGGTTCTATTGTGGGCCGGCTCAAAGCTGACAGCTTTAAGAAAAGACTTTTATACATACGTCAGAAAACAGATCCATTTAAATCTCTGACCTAGACTAAAGCAGGAGCATTGGGACTGCTCTTTCTGCCTCTGGTCCTAACATCCCTCCAAACCATGCTCCATTCTGTCACAAGTCATGTTCCTATTCATTGGACCTTGTCGTCTCCCGCTCAAAGTACTTTATACACCTGCAGAAGTGACTTCGAGGAGAAGTAGGCAAAACCAAAGGACTCTGCAAACTACATGCTATTACTGCTCAGGTCCGTCCCCAGACAGCCACAGTGATAGGTCATATCCTCAAAGGCGGACTGGGGGAGAAGACTGGAGAACCACTGTGCTGCAGAAAGTTATCTGTGCTTCTTCAAACATCCCCTGCTCTCTCATGCTCTCTGCCTTTACTCTTAGTTTACTTTCTTCACAAAAGACCCTTTCATATATGCACTGCACTTTAAATATTTCATTATTGCGGTTCTCACATGGTACTCAATTATTTGCTTCTACATTTATCTTCTCAATATACTGTAAGATCCTTGAAGGAATGGGACCCTGCTATCCCATAACCCACTGTCGACAGTTCTGAATACATTACACAAATCAACTCATTATCTACATGCTATTGGAAAATAAATAACTAATCATTGTACATGCAAAGCACCACCAAAGATGAGAACCTACAGGCATGTGTGTGTGTGGTGATTTGCACACACACTTTTTCTAGTTCTCTCTTCTCCCTCAAAACAAAAACAAGCCTCTCCAGCTAACATAAAGCAAATATAAACATTCTTAGTTTTAAAATATAGGAAATATGACCAACGAAGAATGTAATATTTTAGTGGTTTAAGTAATTTCAAAAGATAATTTAGAATTTAAAGAGGCCACTCCAAATTGGGAAAGTTGTATGGATACAACAGCAGGAGACCTGGCATGGTATGAGATCATCTTAGACCCTAGCCAGGAAAATCTTAAAAAACTAATGTAACCAAAAGGCAGTATTGTGGAAAAGTAGTGCAATCCTGCACCCCAGAGAACATTTGGTAATGTCCAGAGTCATTTTTGGCTGTCATAACTGGGGACAGGGAAGCTACTGACATCTAGCACATAGATACCAGAGATGTTAAACAACCTAGTGTGAAGGGAACAGCCCCTCACAACAAAGAAATTTTCCAGCTCAAAATGCCAACTGTTCTTAGGTTAAGAAATCCTATTTAAAAGCCGTACTATCTAGAAAATAGAATTTGATGACAGCACCACTCACTCACTCATTCAAGTTTTTCCTGACTACCCACAAAGCAACGGCTCTGTAATGAGCTCTGTCCTAGGTGCTGAAGAACTTAGAGTAGTTCAAATAATCTGATTTACATAAATACTTAGCATCTAAACGACCTTAAAAGGAATCTCAAAAACAAAGAAGAATATTTACACCTTTCTAAATACCTACCTCCAAGGCCTGCATTCGTTTTAACAGCATTTTATTTTCGTTGTTCTTAATCTTTTCCTCATAGAATTCCAGAAATGTCTTTTTGTAGACTAGTTTCATATTGTACTTCTTCGCCATTCTGTCCAAAACAGATTACTTAATGAAAATGCTTCCAAAATATCAATAATTCCTCAACAGTTTACTTTCACTCAACAGTGACAATGTCTGGGCATCACCAAAAAAGCTATCAATTATATATTTACGACAGGATAATACAAAATGTATGAGGAGTAACATACCAATAAAGACATCTATAAAAACACATGCATCCTAAATCTCAATCTAAATCAACAGGTCACAGGAAATGTAACAAATAAGTCAGGAAGTAAAATGAAAGGCTATGAGATAGGGATGAAGAGCTATAAAGAACACTTCTATTCCATTTTATTTTTTTTAAACCTATTTATGTATGTATGTATGTATGTATGTATGTATAGGCAGAGACACAGGCAGAGGGAGAAGCAGGCTCCATGCACCGGGAGCCCGATGTGGGATTCGATCCCGGGTCTCCAGGATCGCGCCCTGGGCCAAAGGCAGGCACTAAACCGCTGCGCCACCCAGGGATCTCCTATTCCATTTTATTTAACTTGATCCTTCACAGTGGCATTTTGAAAACAGGTGCCATTCTTTTTTTAATTTTACTTATTTATTTGAGAGAGACACAGAGAGTGTGAGCATAAGTAGGGGGAAGAGCAGAGGGAGAGGGAGAATTAGACTCCCCACAGAACAGAGAGCCCAACATGGGGCTCGATCCTGGGACTCCAGGATCACGACCTGAGCCAAAGGCAGATACTTAATCTACTGAGCTACCCAGGCACCCCATTCCTCCTTAAAACATTCTTTTATCTCTTGGGCTCTCTGGCAAGATACATTATTAATTTTTATACTACATCCTGGGCTGCTGCTTCACAGTTTGTTTTATAAATTTATTTTACCCAACTTCTAAATTGTAATATTCTGAAGAGTTCTGCCCGGAGCATTACTCATTTTCCCTTCCCTGTCTTTAAATAGCACGCCAACAGCTATCTGTAGCTCAGCTCTTTTGTCATATTCATTTATCTACTGCTTCCTAGAAATCTCCACTAGGACGTGCCAGGATGGAGTATTCTCTAACTTTCCAAATCCAAGGTTGAATCCTAGACTGTTCTGCCAATCTTTGCTACTTCAGTAAATCTAATGATTTATATGCCAGAAACCTCAGAGTTCTCCATCCCACCTGTTTATCTATAAAACGTTCTTCAAATAGGTCTTCTTACCCCTTCGTTGGCCACCATCTTGCTTTAACTACCACCACCACTCAGCTACACTACTTCACTTCTTTCCCTGCTTCCAGTCTTATTCTCCCTCAATGAATTTTCCACCTACAGTCAGATTAAGCTTTCAAAAATACACACGTCACTTCCCTCATTTACGCCCTTCACTGGCTCTCCAGGACACTTAATAGAACACAATTCAAAAGCTTTGTGCATGGCCTCTAATGTACTCATTCATAAAGGAATGGTTCCTTGGGGTGCCTGGCTGGCTCAGTACATAGAGCATGAAACTCCTGATCTCAGAGTCATGAATTCAAGCCCCATGTTGGGCACAGACCTTACTTAAAAAAAAAAAAAAAAAAAAAAAAAAAAAAAAAGAAGAAGAAGAAAAGAAAAAAAGGAATGCGGCCTCATCTTGAGCTACTTGGGCTCTGATTCCTACAACTCACAGAATGGCTTTCCTTCAGCTCATTCACATATATTGTTACTATATCTGGAATATCTCCAACTTCTTTTCATTCTTTAGATGTTGACTTAAGCATCACTTCTTCACAGGTGGATTCCTTAAATACTCAATTACATTAGGTTTCCCTGTTATACTCTGTTTTTTTTCCCCACTGCATTTGCCAAAGTTTATAGTACCTATATCTGTTGACAAAATGCAGGGTCTGGAGATGATCTCAGGTAGCAGGTAAAAGAGATGGAGGGAAAATAACTCTCATAGGGTCAAGAAGGCTTGTGAGGTGATTGTGGGGAGGGGACAATGTAAAAGAACACGTTTGAGAGCCACTGGGATATGTATGTAAGGCAAGGCTCCCCATAATTTGAATTAGCCCTTCTTGGAAAGACAACATGAGTACAGCTAACAGTCTCTTCTATACTAGGCAGTTCATTTTCTACCATAAATCTCCAAATAAGCCTTCAGAAATAAAATCAAGTTTTATGCCTGAGAACTATCATTGCAAAGAACTGACTCAATCTGACCAATTTCAATAGGTTTGTCAAATAAACCTTGTTATATTTTTGTTCAATTTCTTAATAAAACTGCAAAAGGGCATCTCAAAATCCTATGCATTTTCAGATCCTGTCTCACTGAATGTATAGCTGTTTTAGTAAATAAATTTTTTAAAAATTTAGATACTATATTGATGACTTGTGACTTTATATGTGCATCACCATTAAGCGATTTAAGTACAAAAGATTGCTACTCCTTCCTAGCATTTAAAAAGAACTTTTATTATGGGTCACCTGAATGGCTCAGTTGGTTAAATGTCCAACTCTTGATTTCAGCTCAGGTCATGATCTCAGGGGAGATGGAGCCCTGTGCTAGGCTCCGTGTTCAGGAATCTGCCTGAGATTCTCTCTCTCCCCCTCTGCCCCTCCCTCCACTCATGTTCTCAATCACTCTCTCTCAAATAGTAAACCTTAAAAAAAAAAACAAAACAACCTTTCATTATATCCTTTATCTTTTTGGATCTACTCAAATTACCAACTTTGTTAACCAAAAATACCAAGCTTACATACTAAACATATGAAATGATGTACTAAAGACAATTAATTTCTTCTTTTATAAATATGAAGAACAGAAACATTTCACAAGTCTACTAATGTTGAGGGAAAAAAATGATTTGATCGATATGACAAGGCCTTATTATGTTTAAGTTTATTCTTCTACTTTCCTTCTCAGGGAAACCCCAAGAGCCAGGGGTCTCATAAGGCCTTAAAAGCCTTATCTTATGCAAAAGACGAATACCCACCATTTGCTTGGACATGGATAGAACTGGAGGATACTATGCCGAGTGAAATAAGTCAATCGGAGAAAGACAATCATCATATGGTTTCACTCATACAAGGAATATAAAAAAAAGTAAAAGGATTATAAAGGAAAGGAGGGGAACTGAGTGGGAAAAATTAGAGAGGGACACAAACTATGAGAGACTCCTAACTCTGGAAACAAACAAGGGGTAGTGGAAGGGGAGGTGGGCAGGGGGTTGGGGTGACTGGGTGACGGGTACCGAGGGGGGCACTGGACGGGATGAGCACTGGGTGTTATACTATATGTTGGCAAAATGAATTTAAACTAAAAAAATAAAATAAAATAAAAGAGGGCGGCCCTGGTGGCCCAGCGGTTTGGCGCCGCCTTCGGCCCTGGGTGTGATCCTGGAGACCTGGGATCGAGTCCCACGTGAGGCTCCCTGCATGGAGCCTGCTTCTTTCTCTGCCTGTGTCTCTGCCTCTCTCTCTGTCATGAATAAATAAATAAAATCTTAAAAAAAAAAAAAAAAAAGACATCAGTGGAAGAACTGGAGAAATCCAAATAAAGTCTGGAATTTATTATTTATTTTTTTTAAAAAGCCTTATTTGATGAAGCCTGGTAACCCAACTTTCCCTGTGTCTATAGTCTGCTGGACACCTAGAACCAGGTCCATGAGTGAATACATTCTTGAATCAGGATTTTATTATCAGCACTTCCTGTAAGACACAGGCTGTAGTGAAATACAAAACAACTTTTAATATCTAACCTCACTAAAGGAGGATCTTTGCATTTTGAAGACTCATTCTATATTATCAAAGTTATTATCAGTTTTTTAAAAAAATAATCTTTCACTATTTGCAATGTCAGGTATTTTTTCCCACAAGATGAAGGCAACAGACTCCTTTCTGTACCTGCAGGATAAAGTAATTCCAAGGATGAAAGAAAACTAAATAACCAAGAGTATAAGAGACCTACGACATAAACTAAATTTGACATTAGTCTTTTTTTTAATTCTTTGGGTTCCATTTAAAATAAGGAATGAACAGAAATACTAATTTTTCTTTCTTTCTTTCTTTCTTTCTTTCTTTCTTTCTTTCTCTCTTAAGGCAAAGAGTAACAGATTAATGACATTCTTACTCATTTAGCAATGGAAAATAGACCAAGAATTCAGGGACATCCACAACACCTTCCAAGTTGAAGTCATATTTGCAGCCGAATAAAGGATAATCTCCTTTCTTCTGAAACTTCACAGTATATATCTCATTCCCAAATGATTCTGTTTCTGAGGCTTCAAGGCGTCTTCTATTAAAGATTATCCCCCAAACCAAAATAAAAAGATTAAAATTGTTATTAGCTCAGACTTATGCTCACCTGATTATGCATGTGAAAAAACTAAAGGATGCAATTTTAAAAAGATACTTAATCAGCTTTTTAACTGAACTTGAGCTACTTTTAATAAGCAATACACTAGCAGATCATCAACAATCATACCATGTAACTCCTAGTTAATTCTTTTTGTGTATCTGATCTAGAGTTTGTCTAGCACTGTAACCTCCGGCTGGATAAAGCATTGGTCTCCAATTTACACAAAAAGGTGTTTTAAAGATTCATCTGCAAGTCTATCTTTTGATCTTAAATGCTGAGTATACAAGTATATTATCAGTGTTTGGCCCTTGTAAGATCAACATGGCATATTCTATAAACTTTATTTCTGATAAACATTTCCTACTTTAAAATAAGCTTACTTCTGAGTATCTTATAAACCACTATATATTAAAAGCACTTACATCAGTTCAAAGCTATTGGGAGTGGTACCAATAAAATAGCCTCCAGGGCTCAGTCTCTCACAGGCATTTCTGAGCATCATGTCAGCCTGCTCATAGGATTCAAATGAATAATGACAGACAAACTGACAACTACAGATGTCAAAGCACGTTTCGGGGTCACGAAATTTGTTAATCAAAAGTTCCTGAAACAAATTAAAAATTAAAATGGGTCAAGATTTTGAAGTTAATTGCAATATAAAACTTTTTACTAAGTTAATTTCTAGAATTAGAGTCCTTAAAATAAAAGTAGGCAGGCCCTCCCAACCACGTATCCACTGTCTCATTATGCGTAATAAGGCCCACAACAAAATGATCTTTTCCTTCTGGTTCAATAAAATTTGATTATCATTTTCATAGTAATTTAAAAACTAAGAATGAAATCATGTTTAAAAATCTATCAACCAAATATAACATTTAAAAAGGTTGATGCTTTAATTTGGCTTTACTTCAAAGCTAAGGTAAAATGGTGTTATCAGTAACTTTAATTTAAAAAAAACACAGAGCTTGCCTTTGGGACACTTTTTAAAAGTGTTTTTAAGTTTCCAACATTCTAGCAGAATACTATCACTTTCCTTCTCACTTTCACAACTGCAAACAAAATGTGTACGATTAAAGATACCCATAATAGTTTAATGAGCATAATGAGTCAGACAAAGCACTGAAGTTTAAGATGAGACTTTTACTACTTAAGTGCCTCTGTAGTTCTTAAACTTCATAGTTGTTACAAAATTTAGAAACAAATGGAAAGTGCAAAACTTCAAACTTTGGTATGTTGGGAAACTACCCTAATAAATTACAAAGGCAAAACAAAATGTAAGCCCAGTTCTATTTTAAGGTACTGGAAAATAAATCTTGTCTGAACAGAAAGGCAACAAATGATTTCTAAAGTTCAAATTACTGGAGCACCTGGGTGGCTCAGCTGGTTAAGCGTTTGCCTTCAGTCCAGGTCGTGATCTCAGGGTCCTGGGATTGAGCCCCATATTGCTTCTCCCTCCCTTTTGCCCTCCCTCCTATTCTTACTCTCCTGCTCTGCACTCTCTCTCTCTCAAATAAATAAAATCTTAAAAAAAAAAAAAAAAAAAGAGGAAAAAAAGAAAGTTCAAATTATTAAAAGCAAAAAACTATAAGTACTCAGTGGGTCATTTAAAGAAATGTATCATTAATAGAATTTCTAGCTAAAACTGAAAATGGATGTCCTAAGATTTTTAATGTTTCAAAGCACATTTATTTTTTTAAAGATTTTATTTATTTATTCATGAGACACACAGAGGGAGAGAGAGGCAGAGAGAGAAGCAGGCTCCACGCAGGGAGCCCGACGCAGGACTTGATCCTGGGTCTCCAGGATCACACCCTGGGCTGAAGGCGGCGCTAAACCGCTGAGCCACCCGAGCTTCCCCCAAAGCACATTTTAGAAGAAATAACTGCTTTTTAAAACATGTCATTCACCCAAACTAAAAATATAAAATGTAAGTTGACAAAAAGAATTCTGTACCTTTGAACAATCAGCAGTTACAAATTCTGCATTGAAAATATATTCATTATCACGACAACGATTTTTCATGTCCTCATACCGCTGCTGACACTGTTTGACAGAAACATCAGCGATATCTGGAAGGGGAACAAGTGTTAGTTAACTGGCAATGAAGACCCACAGAGATAAAATGTAAATGTAAAGATGGCACAAACAAAAGCAAAGTAAAATGCTGGGACCTTATCACGAATACAAGGTAGTAATGCACCAAATGATGCAGGTAATAATTGATACCTTCTTCACCATATAAAGTAGCATGGGGAAAAAAAACCAATTTCATTTACAAATGTTCTTATTATATCAGTAAAATTTGATTTTATTAAATCTAGGCTCTTTTTCAATGTTCTGTGTGATGAAATGGAAAGTAACAACATCTGTGCTACCTAACAAAGTAAAGTCTGATCAGAACTGGTAGGACCGTGTTATGAGCTGTAGTGGCCACTTTTTTTCACAGAAAAGTGTTTTCACTTGAAAGAACCACTGACGGAGAGACTTTATGATGGCAGACATTTTCTTGAAAATGAACAAAATGAGCCTCTTACTTTAAGAAAAACAAAGTATAGTATTTGTTACCAATGAGAAAACTTGAGATTTCAAGTGAAAATTACAATTTGAAACACTTGCATCTACCCGCCCCCCCTCCCCCGTGGGCAGGGCTGGGCATCTTCCCAATACTTAAAACTTTTCTGATTGGTGGTTAACATTAAAAAAAAATGTGATTTCTTGATGTCAACATTTAGAAGATATGCATAACATTAGTAAATATTATTTTCTAAATATTACAAAATCTTTCAGGGTGAAAGATTCATTCAACACAGAAGACAGACCAGTGGATTTTAAAACAACAGAATACAAAAATTTTACTGATACAGATTCAGATGCCATACTGGAACTACCTGTTAAGTTTTGATACAGTATGAAAAACGAATATGCTCAATTATCTGAAAAGGCTGTTAAAATATCCCTTAATTTTACAACTACTCATCAAATAACACATCTCTTGGGAATCCCTGTGTGGCTCAGCGGTTTGGCACCTGCCTTCAGCCCAGGGTGTGATCCTGGAGACCTGGGATCAAGTCCCACATCGGGCTCTCTGCATGGAGCCTGCTTCTCCCTCTGCCTGTGTCTCTCTCTGCCTCTCTCTCTGTGTATGTCTCATAAAGAAAATCTTAAAAAAAAAAAACAAAAACAAACAAACAAAAAAAACACATCTCAACACAGTGAATGCAGAAACAAGCATGAAAAAAACCCAGTTATCTCCTAATATTCTAAAGGGACTTGGAAAAACATTTTAAAAGTACCTCTCTTCTCATTAAACTTTATTTTTTAGTGAATAAAAGTATTTTTTCAATTCTTGGTTTTAATTTCTAGAATCAATAGATATAGCCCCATACACAATAGCTTTCTGTGTCCCTTAAATCTTAAAAATAAAAGTGACAGAACCCATAAAACCAGAAAACTTGAGAAGTGCCAATTTAGGTAATTTCACAGTTGGTCCTATGCACTTCATCTCATTGGAAGAATATCTGCTTCTCTCTTCAATGTTAAGACCAGCAGGTTCTGGTGCTTGATTCATTCAGTTATTAAACTATCAACTTTTCTCACCTAATAGCTTTAGCAACTTTTTATGACTACTGCTTATATTGATTATTTCATCAAGGGCAGAAAATAGTGATTTTCATAATCCCCCCTGCAGTTACTATTTTTTAAATAGAGCAGAATTTCCCTTTTCAACCATTTGGTCACCTCTGAAATACAGAGGGTAAAGAAGATACCCCAACCCTTGATTTATGAATTTCAGAATGATGTGTAAGTTTCCTAGCAACCTCCAAGAGTGAACAATGAGTTTTTTTCCTTATTTGATGTGTCTCAATCCACTGAAATCACTATTTTGTTGATTTAACTGTCCTATCTTCGGCCAGTGGAAGCCGTTTCAAGTTTGTGCTTCAGACAGGACTCCACCTTTGATTACTTCCTTCCTTTTAAGGAGGACAAATTATCCCAAGCTCATTACCTATATTATGCAACACCATTAGTAAAGTCTCATAACTCATTTAGGAAAACACCCATCTCACACACAGACCCAGATTAACCTCTTATAAGGTATTTTAGTGCCATGTGATGTTGAGATTCTGCTTATTTTCTAATTGCCTGATTGATCACAAATTATTCTTGCCCATATCATTATGTATCTTACCTGTACAAACTAGCTTGTTAATTCTTCCCTTTTTCCATTTGAGCAAATCTCCACCTTTACCACATCCCAGGTCCAAAACAGTGATATCGCGTTTTTTTTTCTGTCGTACCTTTTCTAAAAATTCCCCTAAAAGAGAGGAATGTCATAATAAATTAGCATTTCTCCATTTTTACTACAGCATAGACTATTACACCTAATAACCTACTGACATCTGCCTGACACTTATTATAAACTAGTACATGTTCACTTACGTAATTAATTCATCTTTTGGTGAACATTTCAAAATATGACTAATAGTTGACCCGATCCTCTAGCATTATAGATGAAAAAGTACGTGTCTGGTATTTTTTTTTTAATTTAAAAGATTTTATTTTTTTATTCATGAGATACACAGAGAGAGGCAGAGACACAGGCAGAGGGAGAAGCAGGCTCCCTGAGGGGAGCCCAATGCGGAACTCGATCCCAGGACCCCGGGGTCATGCCCTGAGCCAAAGGCAGACGCTCAACCACTGAGCCCCCCAGGTGCTCTGTGTCCAGTATTTTAGAAAGGTCAGACAGGTTTTTGAGGGTTACTTTTAGAATCTGACTTAACACTGGATAGCAGACTCTTTTTTTTTTTAAGACATTTTAAATTCTAATTAGTACAAGATTTAATACTTGTTCATGATAAGAAAAAACTACTTGTGATTTTTGTAGTTTCCTCTTCCTAAAAACTAAACGTTTAGCTTATAATATACCTAACTAAATCAAAATAATTATAGGATCATAAAAGTGCTTGATTTTTATAAAAGACATCAGGCTTACCACAAAAACCAATAAAAGAACTAGTTCCAAAACTATACATAACTCTTAATTTTACTGTCACCAGAGTAAAAAAAGAAATCTTTCATCCCAATCTACCAAATCACAGTATCAGTAGGACCACATACATCAGTATTTAAATGGTTCAAATATCAGTTACAGGCATATTAACATTCTTAGACAATTGAAGTATTTAGCAATTCTAAAACTTGATATAATACTGAGTCATAGATCTACTCTTCCTATCTTTATTACTCTGAGTTTAACACTTCCTTCTTCTTCTTTTTTTTTTTTTAAAGTTTTATTTATTCACGAGAGACACAGGCAGAGGGAGAAGCAGGCTCCCCCTGCAAGGAGCCTGATGTGGGACTCCATCCTGCATCCTGGGATCACGCCTTGAGCCGAAGGCAGACGCTCAACTGCTGAGCCACCCAGGTGTTCCTGAGTTTAACACTGCCTACTTCCCATGTATACTATTTTGACTGCTAGAATATTCATGGTGTGCCTGGGTGGTTCAGTCAGTTAAGCGGCTGATCTTAGAGTCCTGGAATTGAGCCCTGGGTCAGGCTCCACACTCACTGGGAAGCCTGCTTGAGAATTCTCTCTCCCTCTTCCTCTCCCCCTCTGTCCCTCCGCCCACCCGCATGAGTGTGCCCGCACACTCTCTCTCTAAATAAATCTTTAAAAAAATTAGCATTAACACTATGAAATGAGTAAAAAACTATTATAAAATCTCTTTATTTCCACAATAAGACTAGTAAAAGGAAAAATTATGAATATTATTCAAAGATATCTTTAACATGTCAAGAACAGTACTCAAATAGTTACTAAGCTATTGGTACTTTCCGAAGTACCAATAAGAAAGAGAACGCCAAAGAATAGGCATTGAGACAGAGGGAAAAAAAGGCCAGAGAGGGAGCTTGGCACAGACCACACTGATTGCACCAGGACCAGGAAGACGGTGCAGATAGCAAAGCACCAAGAGAGTTGCTGGAACAGCTGAAGGAGGAAGGATGAGCACAAATATGTGGAGAGAAAAAACTTTTGCTAAGTCTGACTTCAGACTTTTTAAAAATGACCTATTTCCCTGATTATAAAAATAGAATGATTAGTGATGTGAAAAAATATAGTTGAACTTAAAATATTTATTCAATGAATAAAAACATGAATAAATGACCCTGAAAAAAATCCAAGAAATTATCTATATTACTGAGGATGATGAAGAAAGGAAAAGAAATTAGGACTAGGGTCCAAAGATTACCTTGGAAGTAGAGATTAAAAATGCCACAATACTAAATAAAAGGGGGGAAGAGGGGTGACAAGCAACATTCAATTACCCTAGCTTAAAACTAGCACAGACAAATAAATCCTATTTCTGTAATAAAACATGAATATAAGAAACAAAAGTGAGACAGAAAATATTAATATGTGTTTGAAATAACGAGCCTAGGTCTCAGCCCTAATACTATTCAGAATGAATAATGTATCTTTAAAAATTAGTCAATTATTTGGGCACTTGGGTGACTCAGGTTAAGGATCCAACTCCTGATTTCCACTAAGCTCATGGTCTCAGGGTCATGGGATTGAGCCCTGCATCAGGCTCCAAACTCAGTGGGGAGTCTACCTGAGATTCTCTCTCCCTCTAACCCTCCCATTTGGGCTTGCTCTCTCTCTCTCACTCTAAATAAATAAATCTTTTAAAAAAAAGTAAACTATTGGGGCGGCTGGCTGGCTCAGTTGGTAGAGCACGTGACTCTTCATTTCAGGGTTGTAAGTTTGAGCCCCATGTTGGTTATAGAAATTATTTTTTAAAATCCTTAAAGTAAATAAGTAAAATAAAAATTAGTAAATTATCATCTAAACTAGTAGAAAACAACCACAATTAGCACTTCATTCTTTCTAGTGTAATCCCGAAAGCATTCTCACTTTTCCTGAGGCTAGCCTTTAAAAAAACAAAACCACTCAAAATCTTACTAAGAAAAAACTTCAAAACACAATGGCTTTTAAAAATTCTCTAAACTCAGGGCACTTGGGTGGTTCAATGGCTGTGTGTCTGCCTTTGGCCCACAGCGTGACCTTGAGTCCCGCATTGGGCTCCATGCATAGAGCCTGCTTCTCCCTCTGCCTGTGTCTCTGCCTCTCTTTGTGTGTCTCTCATGAATAAATAAATAACATCTTTAAAAAAATTCTCTAAACTCACATAAGAAATATGACTACTTAATATACCAGAAAGCAAAAAATATATTCTGAATCATATTTCCACCACTGACTTCCATTTTAATTTTAAAGATGAGTTTCTATAAATAAAATGTTGGCTCCAGAAAGCTGAATGTCTTCATCAAGCCTCACAGTAAATTTCATTTCTCCCTAGGCACTATAAGAAAAATAAGTTCAGTGAAAAATCACCATGCATGACTCTTGGACTCTAAATTAAAAGGCCTAGAGGTAAAAAACCATGACACAATCCATTTTCTTTACTTAATTGAAACTGAATACTTAATCCAACATTTTGCCACTGCTCTAAAACTATGAGAGTAAAAGAGAATAATTTTTTAATAGCACTAAGTAACTTTAAATATAAAAGAAGCACACTGCCTTTGGAAAGCCTAATTAACTTATGAACTTAATATTAATTAAACACTCACAAATATCTTATGTAGTCCAAATTTAAATACGAAAAGAATTTATCTTGAAGGCCTCGTTTTAATTTTTGCTGCAGTTTTATAAAGTCAAAGTTTGATAATTAAATGAAGGAATTAAGAACCTAATAGTTTAGCATATGAATTACCATTTGGGAAGAAAAAAAATGAAACATAAGCTGAACTCCAAATCATAAAACAAAAATCAATCATACCAATAAGGACACTTTTCATCCAATTATTAAAGTTTCTTAGGTAAAAAATACGACTTTGGCTACGCTTCTCCAAACCAACTTCCTGTAGTTCATTATAGTGGGCAGCCACTGCTGAACTGTGTCCTTCTTCTAAGTTCTGAAAATAAGAGAATGGAAGAAAATTAAGTATCCGAACATGGCAACTATAAGCCTAAAAGAGCAAATGATCTATGTAAGGACAAAATACTAATGAAATTGGTAATCTTCAATAAGAAATGGCATTGATGAGAGAAATCCTATTAATCATAGTCAGACGTAAGATTTGTTCTCCCCTCTTCCCTATTTTTAAAAACACCTCTTGGTTTAAAATTTTCATCTTTATCTTTCATCTGTATAATTTTGGTGTCAATGTCTTAATAAAACCAGTACTCTTCCAGAGTTCTAATTTACTCAATTCAATAAATGTCAGGTTCCTACAAGAGAATAAAATAAGAGTAAGTTATATTTATATTATCATATAAAATTATTGTAAGAATTGAATGAGATACACAAAGGAATTAGAACTCATTAAGCTACGCTCAGTGTCCGTGATTTTCGGGGTTTTTTCTTTTAATCTAATTCAACAGCTTCTGTGTGTACTCCCTACCTAATACACCAAGCATTCTAAATGCCATGGTAGGTAAAGGGCTTCAAATCCCCACACTTCCCTGTTCAACAAAAGTGCTTCATCTTTTACCCATCTTACATATCAGGTTTAAGATTTTCACTGGGAAAAAAGGGTTCTGTTGCTAGTAAAGTTGGGAAACTGTGTGTGTAATACCAGCTCCTCTGTTACGTGGATTGAGAGCCTACCAATGACAAAAGCCTACAGCCTAAGGCTTCACTCTGGGCCATTCACTGAAGTACTCCTTCCATTCAAATTCAGGTTCTGCCTCAGAGTCCCTCCGGTTATGGCATTCCCAGATGAAAATGACTTGCTGTCCCCTGTTCTATAATATCCATCCTAAATACCAGGCTTAAAATTCTATGTAACTACCCCAACGAGAAGCTCAAACAATATAGTTTAAGGAATCACATTAAAACTGAGTATAATGTTGAAATTTATTCTTTTAAGTCTTAGTCTCTACTACTTATGACACAGAGAGTGATGAAACATTTAATAAAAAAGGAAAAAAAATATATCAACAGGAACTTATAACTTGACTTTCTTAAAATGCTGAGAAAAAGCAAACAATAACTGGCTTTCAAGTTTCTAGTTGAGTAAAAGCGTTCTTAACTAATATAAAAATTATCTCAATTAGAAGTTTCACCTAAATAAAAGCAACTAAATTACAAGAGTTAAAAGCCTACTCTATCTTAAGACATTATCCCTTACAAATAGAACATTAAGGTTTAAGATTACGTAAAAATTAGTATTATTTTACAATTCAATTAGACACATTCCATTATGAATAAAAAAAAATACATTCAACATACTTTTTGTTTTTCAGGAACATCCTCAAGTTCTATTTTTCTCTTCTTCTGTGTGCCATCTCCAGTAGAAGGTTCATCTTTTGGAAAATCATCAGTTTCCATTCTTCTTTTCCTTGAAATGCCCTCATCATCACCAGAACCTTTTTCCTCTGGGACAATTTCAGCATCAAGTTTTCTTTTCTTGGTTGGAGTATCTTCCCCACAACTAGAACTTTCCTTTATAAGATCATCTTCAAATTCCATTTTTCTCTTTTTCGGTGCATCTGCTTGTCCCCAGACAGCAGCCTTTTCAGAAAATCCAGTCCCAGGAGTGGTTGTGTTTTCATTAATACTGAATGAAGACTTTGTTTCCAAATCTTTTGATGCTTTTGCCTCTTCGAGAGAGAGCTTTTCACACTCTTCTGCTTTTGCAGAATTTTCCATTTTTGATTACTTAAGTAGGTGGCAAAACTTCATGAACTAAGACTGGAATGGCAAAAATTTGATTTTACTCATACAAACACCAATGCTGAAAGTTTAAAACAATTTTAACCAGAAGCTAGCCGTTTAATTCAGTAATCAGCTAGGAGTTTAAATAAATCTCATTATAGAGAGAATACTGAAATCATTAACTGATATATGTCACATGAACCTCTGAATATTTTAATATGGAAATACTAATTATAATCCCTAAACATACGTATGATCTTACCCCTAAGTCATTACTGGCACTGAAACGGACAGATGTTTTAGACAAGCATTTGTTCCATTTCTGTTTGCCTGGGTTCTCAAACTGTGAGCTGGACGCTGTGACAAACTTGTACAGGTACAGCAGGGTATTCTAAAACTCTAAGCAATACAGCTTCAAATAAAGCAGTTTCCACGGAGTAGAGAGCACTGCATTCCTTTCAATGACAGTAGCACTTGTGCAAAGCTGGTATTTTGGGGGATTCCAAAGGAAATCAATGTGAAACTGCAAACGAAGTTGGCAACGTCAAATCTGATCTCACAGCTTGAGAAACTGGACAGTACCCAACAGGGGTACACATCCCACCAGGAAGCACTTAGGGCTAACTAAGAATTAGACACAAATACTATTTTTTCCTTTCAATTTGTGTATTAGTTTTCAGACAAAGTCGTTAAAACATAAATACTAAATTCTTTAGACTGAACTACTTACTAAGTGGAACTGTTGGGTGTTTCTTCTGGCCTAGTGACACTGAGAAAAAAAAATCATACACACTAGGCACCAGGAACAGGAAAAGTCTGGCAACTGACAGTTGACTTCTGAAATGCTTACTTCATAGTGGGTGCCTGAATTAGAGAGTAGAGATAGCTTTGGACAAGAGGTCTGGAAACCTGGTCTGCAACTTACTATTGAGTCTCCTTCAAATGCTCATGGGCCTGTGTGTAAAATGGAAGGGACGGAGGAGTAAGAGCTATGGAGCAGGGACTTACTAAGGTTGTTCCATGATCCCACTGTCCTTCCTACAACAGAGGACCTCAGGGCACTGGGTGATTCGTGTCCATGAGGCTCACAGCCATGGGGTCTCGGGGGCTCAGTGGTTGTGTGCGTGCCTGCGGCCCACGGCATGACCCCAGGTGCCAGGATGGAGGCCGGCATTGAGCTCCCTGCAGGGAGCCTGTGTGTCCCTCTGCCTGGGTCTCTCCCTCTTTCTCTGTGTCTCTGCCTCTCTCTGTGTGTCTCCCTCTGCCTGTGTCTCTGCCTCTCTGTCTCCGTCGACCTGTGTCTCTGTGTCTCCCTCTCTGTCTCTGAATCTCCATCTGCCTGTCTCTGCCTCTCTCTCTGCCTGTATCTTTGCCTCTCTGTCTCCGTCGACCTGTGTCTCTGCCTGTCTCCCTGTCTGTCTCCCTCTGCCTGTGTCTCTGCCTGTCTGTGTCTACCTGTCTCTGCGTGTCCCTCTGTGTCTCTGCCTCTCTGTGTCTCCGTCTGCCTGTCTCTGTCTTCCTCTGCCTGTGTCTCTGCCTCTGTCTCTGTGTCTCTGCCTCTCTGTCTCCGTCTACCTGTGTCTCTCCGTCTCCCTCTGCCTGTGTCTGTCTCTGTGTGTCTCTGCCTCTCTCATGAATAAAATCTTAAAAAAAAAAAAAAAAAAAGCTTACACCCTAGACAGCAGTTTTAAGGCGTGAGGCTGTGTTATTGGAACCAAACGTAGAAGGGGGAGCCCGGAGCCCGAAGCCTGGGGAGACTCAGCAAATTCATAACCGGAACGTTGCGGGGCGGGGGGGGGGGGGGGCAGCCGGGGCTCCGGGCGGGAAGCGGCAGGCAGCGGGGGACTCCGGGGGTCGCAGCTGCGGGCCCGGGCGCAAGCGGCGAGGGCGACGCCGCCAGCCAGGAAGAGCGGGGTCAGAGGAGCGCGCGAGGCGGAGGCGCCGTCTCCGGGAGCCGCGGCCGCAGCGACCCGAGCGGCCCGGGCTCCGCGACGCCCCGCGGCCCAGGGCGACCCCGTTGGGCCGAGCGGACGGCCGCCCGGAGCTCCCCGAGGTCACCGGCCCGGCCTCGCGAGGCTGCACCTGCGCCGGCCCTCCCCCCCCCCGCCGCCCCCGGGCCCCCCCGGCCCGCCCCCCGCCCGCCCCGGCCCGCCCCGTCCGCGTGCGAGCCGCGTCACGAGCGCGAGAGGTCCCGGTGCCGCGGCGGTCGCGGGGCAGCTGGAAACAAAGAGCGGCCGGAACGCCGGGCGCCACATTCACTCACCCACGCAGGCGGCCACGGCTCTGTTTGCGGAAGCGGCCGGCCGTGCCGCGCGCGTGCTGTGACGCAACTTCCGGGGCGGGGCCGGCCCCGTGACGCCGCGGTCGCCGGCCGGTGGAGCGAGCGCCGCTCGAGCCTCGCGCCGGAACTACGAGTCCCGTCGTGCCGCGCGCGGGGCCTGGGGAGGCCGCGCGGTGCCGCATGGGCCGCCGCACGCACGCCGTTGGTGGGCGCGGCGGGAGGGCGGGCGGCCGCGGAGCCCGGGGAGGGCCGGCGAGGGGTGGCCCCGTGGCTTCCGGCGCCCTGACCCGCGCTCGACCGGGTCACTGTCCCGGTGACTCCGCCGCGGCTTCGGAGACCTGCCTTTCGGCCCGTGCGGCGGGACGGGACCCGGCGGGGGCGTCAGCCTCCTGAGAGGTAGCCTGGGCCCCAGAGCGCCGACAGCTGCGGGAGGGGTCGGGCACCTGCCCGCGGGGCGCGCCCCCCCTGCCCCCCCCGCCCCCCCCCCGCCGGGGTCCGCCGCGCGCGCCCCACAGCCCCCGCCCTCCTCTAGCCGAGCCGGGCCTGGGGGACTGGAGCGGCTCCGGTCCGGGCCTCCCTCCGCTCTGCCCTCGGTCGGAGCACGGCTGCCGAGGGGCCGGGGAGCCGCGCCGTGGAGTCGTCCTTAAAGGCGGCGGGCCCTGGCTCGTCCCTCCGGCCTCCGGGGGATGCTGGGGGATGCCGGGGGATGCCGGGCACGGCCCGCGGGGACGGGACGGACCGCCTGACTCCGCACGTCCGCAGGCCTCCCGGGTCTCCCGGATCTCCCAGGTCACCGAGGTCTCCCGGGTCTCCCGGATCTCCCGAGTCTCCCAGATCTCCCAGGTCACCGAGGTCTCCCAGTCTCCTAGATCTCCCAGATCTCCTAGGTCTCTCAGGTCTCCCAGATCTAGATCTCTCGGGATCTCCCAGATCTCTTGGATCTCCCAGGTCTCCTAGATCTCCCAGGTCACCGAGGTTTCCCTGTCTCCTAGATCTCCCAGTTTGCCCTGATCTCCCAGATCTCCTAGATCTCCCAGGTCTCCTAGATCTCCCGGGGTCTCCCAGGTCTCCTAGATCTCTCGGGTCTCCCAGATCTCCTAGATCTCCCAGGTCTCCTAGATCTCCCAGGTCACCGAGGTTTCCCAGTCTCCTAGATCTCCCAGTTCGCCCTGATCTCCCAGATTTCCTAGATCTCTCAGGTCTCCCAGATCTCCCGGGGTCTCCCAGATCTCCTAGATCTCCCAGGTCTCCTAGATCTCCCAGGTCACCGAGGTTTCCCAGTCTCCTAGATCTCCCAGTTTGCCCTGATCTCCCAGATCTCCTAGATCTCTCAGGTCTCTCAGATCTCCTAGATCTCCCAGGTCTCCTAGATCTCCCGGGGTCTCCCAGGTCTCCTAGATCTCTCGGGTCTCCCAGATCTCCTAGATCTCCCAAGTCTCCTAGATCTCCCAGGTCACCGAGGTTTCCCAGTCTCCTAGATCTCCCAGTTCACCCTGATCTCCCAGATCTCCTAGATCTCTCAGGTCTCCCAGATCTCCTAGATCTCCCAGGTCTCCTAGATCTCCCGGGGTCTCCCAGGTCTCCTAGATCTCCCGAGTCTCCCAAATCTCCTAGATCCCAGGGCTCTTAGGTCTCCCAGGTCTCTCAGATCTCTTGGATCTCCCAGGTCTCCTAGATCTCCCAGATCTCCTAGATCTCTCAGGTCTCCCAGATCTCCTAGATCTCTCAGATCTCCCGGGATCTCCCAGGTCTCCTAGATCTCTCAGATCTCATAGATCTTTCAGGTCTCCCAGGTCTCCCAGATCTCCTAGATTTCTCAGGTCTCCCAGATCTCCTAGATCTCCCAGGTCTCCCAGGTCTTCCAGATCTCCTAGATCTCTCAGGTTTCCCAGTTTTCCCAGATCTCCCAGGTCTCCCAGGTCTTCCAGATCTCCCAGGTCTCCTAGGTCTCCCAGGGCTCCTAGATCTCCCAGGGCTCCACTACAGCCCAAGGCACCCCCTGTCCTGAAAGTCGGAAGCTCCCTGGCTCAGGTCTTCCCTCCTGAGACGTAGGGTCAAAACTCCCTGTGAACTGGGGCTCCTGATGCGTGTGCGTCTTAACGCCGTTTGGCCTGAGCGCGTCTGCACCTTGAGGGCGTAAAAGCGGTGTGATTAGATTTGTGGTTCACCTTGAATCCTTTCCCAGATCGATCCCCTGAGAAGCAGTCTTGAAGACGTGACCTCCTGGCCTACCTGCCCGGAGGTAGTTAGGTAATGGGACTTGGCGTTGGAGGCGGCCAGGTTTGCGGTGGGTACTTCGCGGTCGAGCCCCGTCCGCACGGTGGGCATCAGCCTTGCTGCGTGGTTGGCCCGCAGTGAGCCAGCCATTCCTGGACCAGGACGAGGCCTATTTTTAACAAATGAGGACGAGCTCTCGGTTTCAGATGCCTGCACTTGGATTCTTTATTATGTGCGTGAGCGGTGTTGAGAGTGTCCGTTCTCGAGGATGTACAACTAGGAAACTATAGGTCCTAGGACTGGTGTGCTGTGTACATACCCACCCCTTAGAACGAGGCGAGGACAGCCCATGTTGCTGGTTCTGATGCTCAAGTTCCTAGAGATAAGTGCTGTTGTAATTTTAGGGAAAATGAATCTAACTTTGACTTCTAAAGACATTTTTTCATTAGATTAAAAGCCTCTTAAACTATGAGTTTGCACAAACTCCACCATGAATATGTGTCTTGCATGGGATATATAGAGATCGCGTTTTATGATTTTTATCAATCTTCACTGAAAATCATGCAAATTGAGTGGAGAATAGGAGAACTCTTGAATGCAGTGGTAAGGAAGGAGTGAATGGCCAGATAAAAATGCTTTAAAACTACTGTTGGTGTTATTTTCCCCCATTATTGCCTGAGTAATATCTGGTTTTCTGAAAGTTGTGTTAAAATAATAGTTAATATTTTGGTAGCTTCTATGTGCCAGACTAAGTTCTATACATACTTGAACTGATTTAGTTCTTAGTAATCCAGTGGGGGGGGGGGGGGGTAGGTTTTTTGTTTTTTTGTTTTATTGTTTTTTTTTAAATGAGGCTTGAGTAATTTGGCCAAAGTCATACAGCTGGGTTATATATATAATTGCATGGGTTATTATATTTAGAGAAAAAATAATTCAATGTTATCTTACTACAATGTGAGCTGCAACAAGGCAAAGATCATCACTTTTGTTCAGTGATTTAACCTGAGTGCTTTGAATAATGCCTGGCATAGCTGGGTGCTTATTGATTGAATGAGTTGCCAAGAAAAGCTTTAAAAAAAATTTTTTTTTTTAAGGGACGTATAGTGTTTATTTCAATCCACGTATAAGATTTCTTTTTGTACTACTTTGGTTATTTGGCTCATTACTCACCCTGCCTGCTTTGGATTCTCCTGGTTTGGATTGTATTTTTGTCAGTAACAGAAAATGGAATAGTAACTTGCAAGTTTCCTAGTTAAAGTAAAGGTAAGCAACAGATTCAGTAGATACCGTGTCTCCTTTTAAGTCCTTAGTTTCCAAAGGGACAGCACACAGAAGTATAATCTTAAAGTGTAATTTCTGTTATGCAGTTGGAGATCACATTTTTGAAAAATAAACATTTTTTAAATGTAGATATAGTCTTGCAGCTTCCTAAGCACAGTGTCCTTGGACGTGGGAGAGAGGTGGCTTATGGAGGGTTTGTTTCTCCAGGCTTGCGGAGGGACTGTTGTGCCAGTCCATTCAGCAGAGTGGTCCTGCTTAAATTTTATTGCCTTTTTGGAGCACATAAGATATTCTTGTTCTGAATGTTTTTGGTATAGTTGAAAGTAAGATTTGGTTGAGAAATCTAATTTCATTATGTGTTATTGGTTAGTTTTATATGTCAACTTGAGTAGGCTGTACTATCTATTTAATCAAACACTAATCTAGGTGTTATGGTGGTGGTATTTTAACATGTGGTCAACATCTGTAATCAACTGACTTTAAGTAAAGGATTGTACCCTCAGTAATGTGAGTGGGCCTCGTCCGATCAATCGAAGGCCTGAATTTTAAACTGAGGTGTCTCAAGAAGAAAAACTACTTTAAGACTACAGCATTGATTTCTGCCAGTTTCTAATCTGCAAATCTGCCCTACACATTTCAGAGTTGCTGGCCCCCATAATTTTGTGAGCCAATTCCTTAAAATAAATCTGTATTTACTTAGGTGAATGATCTAATAGATTTCTAATACTTAGAAATAAATATCCATTCATCCAAATATAGATAAACCTAAAGACAGATAGATAGATAGAGATATATTTATGTATTATTTCCTGTTGGTTTTGTATCCCTGGAGAAACTTGTCTGATTCAGATTTTGGCACTGAGAGTGGTTTTAGAGGAACAGATTCTTAAAGATGAGTTTTTTGAATCGGCTGTGGTGTTCTTAGAATTGGTTCCCTAATCAGGTTAGATGTAAAGGCACTAAGTACTATTTCCAGTGATAACAAGGGCACTGGTAGCCCGTGATGTGATGTGGCAATAGAGACATATAGAACGCAGAACATTACCATCTTAAGGTTCTGGATGGGATGATCACATATTTGATGACTTAAAACATTTTTGGTCAAATTAACAAGTATGAGACTGGCTGTTGACTGCTGGCTGCTAACTGTGCTGGCGAAAGAGGAAAGAAAAGGATGAGCTCAGGACTTCAGATTCGCAGTTCAGGCTCTGTGTAAATAACCTGAAAGTTTTTATGTCTGCCCTAAAGAAACTCATCTCCTGTAGATGCAGAGCTGAGACTGCTGGAAACCAAACCTAGAGTCTCATCCTGCAAAATGGCTCAGTTACAATGTAAAATGAATTCCCCATCTAACAGGGTACCTGGTATTAAAATGAGGGCATTGATTGAGAAGGAATGCAATCTTCAGATTTGGAATGGGGGTACTGAACCCCTAAATTTCAATCCATTGTCTTTGCCAGTAAAAGCAGCCTTTCCACTCCTTTTTGAGAATTGAACCCTGCTTTGTGTGAAGTACCTGTAACGGCCTTCATGAGGTATTTGCCTTGCAAGATAGCTGGTTCTCCTTAGGAACTACCCTACTACGCTTCCCTGCTGCTAGACTCAAGTCCTAGGAAGCCCTCAAAGAGAAGCTACAAAGTGTATCCCATGAGGAGGTGTGTTGCACTCTAAAAACCACATGATTATTTATTATACACATAGGAATCTGGGGAGTTTTTCTGGGATTGGATATTAAAGTGTGGGATAATGATAGTAGGAACATAAAGTTGGACCAGGCCAAATTTATTGATATAGGGACCACTAAGCTAAGATTCTGGATTCACTGTTATAGCTTGAGAGAGTTAAGAAGGGCTTCTGACAGTTTAGTTGGCTAAAACATGGACCAAAAGGGGACCCATGCTACATGAAGTTAAAATACCAGACTTGCCTTGTATACTAGAGGAAGGAATCCAGAGGCCTAGGGAGATTGGAATGGTAGAGTGGCTTTACCATGTAAGACCAATTTACCCATTCTGGGAGGGTCTGGATGAGATACCTTTCACCATGACAGAAATAAGTTTATGAGGGGAGCCCCATCATCCATGAAGAACTTTGTGATTGCTCTTTGTGGGTCAGAAATTGCAGCAGAAACTGCTGCCACTGAACTAAGGATCCTTAAGTACAGTGAGAATAGTAGGAAATTGAGTAGATACCACAGAGAGACCTGTTTTCTTAATGACATATCTTACATGCTGAAGGAAAGAAGCCAGAGGAGAGGGTGTTTGAAGTACAGGAGGGAGAAAAATACAAGGAAAATATGATTGAGCAGAGTCTTGGAAAAGACAGGAAGAGGTTAGATCTAGAACACAGAGGGAGGATTGAGTTTCTTTTCTGAGGAAGGAGTTAAGGGATTCTGAGTTGGGTGTGGACGCAGGTTAACTCTGGAAGGGGGAAGGCTGAAGTTGAGAAAATTTACTCCTAATGACTTAGGCTCATATTTAAAGGGAAGGAGGGGTATATCTTTGTCTGTCTTGTGGGGCCATTAAGTAGTAGACATAAGTAAATTAAATTGGGTGTAGAAGATAAGTGCTATGAAAAAAGAAACAGAACAAGATAGGGAAGATTGGAATGTTGGTAAGGAAAGGGAGGATTGGGATGGCATTTTAATTTTAAATTGGATAGTCAGGGCATGCCTCATGGAATGGATGCTGTTTGAAAACAGACTCAGGGAGTGAAAGAATTAGCCAGACATCTTGAGAAAGACTGTTCCAAGCAGAGGGAACAGCCAGTGCAGAATTCTTACAGTAGCCCCTTTAACATGTGGGAAGAGCTGCAAGGGGGCGGGGGCAGTGCGGCTGGAGCAGAGTGAGAAGAAGAAAGAGTAAGGGATGTATTCAGAGAAGAAAAGGGAGGAAATTACGTGAGGCACCATAGATGATTGTAAGGGCTTAGGCTCTGGCTCTAAGAAATTGGAGAGTTCTAAACACGAGAAATATGCTTCGGTGTGTCTTATATTTTACTGTGGGCTGAAAATAAAGTTTAAGAGGTTTGAAGAGATTGAGAACGTTGTGCAACGGTCAGTGAAAGGAAAGGGAGAGGAAGCAGATTGGATCAGGAACCAGTGTGGGTTGTCATATAACATTCAGAGCCTTTCTGAAAGGTGAGGTACCCTGAGTGTATGGTGGGTACTAGTTTACTCAGTTGCGTTATTTTTGTTACTGCTCAGCTGTAAGATGCTTGTGGGAAAAATAGTTGCTCTAGCTCAAGATTAGATTTTGTGGGCTGATATTTTCAGATGGACAAAGTAGTAGTTCAAGTAATGCACCCTAGAATTGAGGCTGGTTAAAGACTTCTGAGTGAAACTAGGAAAAGCTATTAGATTTGAAAGAAAAATAGGAGGTAGGGTGGTGTAAGGCTCTGGAGCTAGAGTCCAGAGATTAAGGGAGGGAAGGCTGTAAGTAGAAGAGGCTGCAGAAAGTGGGATCGTTGTTTCAGAACTTCAGTTGTGGAGAAATACCAGATGGTTTCCAGGAGGAATGCATTGCTAAGGAAGCTGGGATTTTGCATGGATCACCCAAATGGAAGAATGATAAAAGTTTAGATGAAGGAAGAATATGAACTTTGTTTGGCCAGGTCTATAGATGAGAAGATAAAGAAAGAAAACTAGGACTAATTATTGTTATAGCATACTTAATGCTAGAAACTTATCATTTTCTCTCATTTCATCGTCATAAATACCATAGGATAAAGGTGTAGTTAAAACCCCACTTAGGGCAGCCCGGGTGGCACAGCAGTTTAGCGCCGCCTTCAGCCAGGGCCTGATCCTGGAGACCCGGGATCGAGTCCAGTGTTGGGCTCCCTGCATGGAGCCTGCTTCTCCCTCTGTCTGTGTCTCTGCCTCTCTCTCTCTCTCTCTCTCTCTCTCTCTCTCTCTCTGTCTCTTGTGAATGAGTAAATAAAATTAAAAAAAAAAAAATAAAACCCCACTTAGGGATGAGGAAAAAAGCTAAGTAAAATGATGCCAGAAAGGGCTGGAACTCAAATCTTTCTGACTGCAAAGCCTGCATTTCTCCCAGTGCAATAGAATAACATCAGCCAGACCCAAAAAAGAAGGGGATGGAAATAGAATCATGAGATTCTGGACCAGTGCTACCATTGCAAATCACTGTGACTTGCCTTATGAAATTTAGGTCCTCTGAAAGACAAAAAAAAAAAAAAAAAGAAAAAACATTTTGTGTAAGTGAATATATTTATTTATTTATAGTAAATTTGGAAAAATCATTGATTTTTATACAAATGATACATTTGACATTTCAGACTGTTCCAAAAATCAGTGAATTATTAATGAAATTTTTTGAGAATTCACTAGGGGGCATAATTTGACCTTTCTTGAAGACTAAGAATTTAACAATGGCTCCCTCATTATCACAGCTTGTATATGTTGCCCAGTTCTTGTATTAGAAAGCTCAAAAGCGGAATAGATTGAAGGAGGTGGATTATATAATAGAAATTAAATTGAAGGCATCAAATTCATTAAGGAGTAGGAAAATAACAGCCCAGAAAATACTACAAAGAAACTTACATACATCTACTTTTTTAAGCATCCGTCAAGGTGTGATTAAGACAGATTGAAATGAATAAATTAGAATATTAATCTGTTGAAAGAAAAAAAATGGGTTTCTCCCATTTGGTGGTAATTGAGAGAGTTTGCATAACTAAGGGCAATTCTTTTCTTCGTTTTTTCTTTTTATGTTTTAGCCTAATGAGTTTTACATTTGATCTCCTCCTCATATCTGTGATTCATTTTAAAGCTATGTTAAATATTAGTTGTATTTGGCAAGACCACAGTGTACTTTTTTAAAAAGTTAATGAATTTTATTTTTTAGAGAAGTTTAGGTTTATAGAAACATAGAACAGAGATAGTACCGAGAATTCCCATATTTTCACCCCTACTCCCACAGTTTACACTATTATTATTATTATTTTTTAATCCTGCTGTTAACATCTTGTAGCAGTGGGGTACATTTGTTAGGATTGAAGTCCTGATATTGATACATTATTAACTAGAGTCCATAGCTTACATTAAGATTCACTCTTTGTATCCTGTAGTTAGTACTCTGGGTTTTGGCAAATGTATAATGACATTTATCTGCAATTACAGGATCATATAGAATGTTTTGCTGCCCTAAAAATTTAGGCCCCATGCTCCACTTGATCATCTCTTCCCTCCCCCTACCCTGCAGCCTCTGGAAACCACTGCTAGTTTTACTGTCTCTATAGATTTTTCACTTCCAAAATGTCATATAGTTAGAATTATGCAGTAGATATCCTTTTCAGACTGACTTCTTTGACTTAGCAACATGATTCCCTCCAGGTCTCTTCATGGTTTCATAGCTCATTTATTTTGATCACTAAATAATATTCCTTTGTATGGTGATACCTCAGTTTGCTTGTCCATTCACCTATTCAAAGACTTCTTGGTTGTTTCCAGTTTGGGGCAATTATGGATGAAGCTGCTATAAACATTTGTGCGCAGGTTTTTGCGTGGACTTTTCAGCTTATTTGGGTAAGTACCTAGAGGACTGCTATTGCTGAAGCGTGTGTTTAGCTTTCCTTGGAAACTGCCAAACTGTCTTCCACTTTGCCTGTAATACTGTTTTTCATTCCCACTAACAATGAATGAGAGTTCCTTTTCCAGATCCCCACCAACATTTGGTGTGTGTTAGTGTTTTGGGTACTAGTTATTCTAATAGGTGCGTAGTGGTATCTCAGTATTGTTTTAATTTGCAACTCCCTAGTGACAAATGATGTTGAACATCCTTTTTTTAATTGAGGTATAATTGACATACAACATCATATTATTTTCAAGTGTACAACTTAACAATTCAATATTTGTACATATTGCAAAATGAACACCGCAGTAAGTCTGTTTAATATCCATCACCACATAAGTTTTTCTCCCCAACCTCTGGCAACTACCAGTCTGTTCTCTGAGTTCAGATTTCTTTTTCTTTTTCTTTTTTTTTTTTAAGATTCCACATAAAAGTGAGATGACATAGTATTTATCTTTCTCTGACATTTAATTTAGTATAATGCCGTAAAGGTCCATCCATGCTGTTGCAAATGGCAGACTTTTATTCTTTTTATGGCTGAATAATATTCCATTGTATTTATAAACTGTTTTTTTTTCCATCCATTCATGGACACTTAGGTTGGTTCTAATATCTTGGCTATTGTAAATAATGCTGCAATGAACATGCAGGTGGATATATCTTTTTGAGTTAGTGGTTTTGTTTTTTGTTTTGTTTTTTTCCTTTGGATAAATACCCAGAAATGGACTTGTTGGATCACATGATAGTTCTGTTTTTTGAGGAACTTCCATACTGTTTTCCGTTGTGGCTACACCAATGCATAGCACTTTTCTCCTCATTCTCACCAACATTTGTTTCTTTTTCCTTTTTTTTTTTTTTTTTAAATAATAGGTATTCTAACAGGTGTGGGGTGATACAGCATCTTTTCAGATGTTTATTTGCTATGTGTATATCTTCTTTAATGAGATGTCTGTTCATATCTTTAGCCGTTTTGTGATTGAATTTTCTTATAAGATTGAGTTTAAAGAATTTTTTTTATATTTTAGATACAAGTCTCTTATCGGATATATGTTTGGCGAATATTTTCTCCCCATATGTGGCTTTCATTAGAGCAATTTTTAATTTTAATAAAGTTCAACTTACCTTTTTTTTTTTTTTTTTTGATGGATCCTGCTTTTGGTGGTGTATCTAGCAAGTCCTTTATTCTGTGTTTTCTTCTAGAAGTTTTATAGTTTTATAGTTTGCATTTTACATTTAAATCTATGATGCATTTTTAACTTAAATTTTTGGAAAGGTTTAAGATCTATGTTTATGTTCATTTTTTTTTTTTTTTCTGTGTGGACATCTGGTTGCAGTATTGTTGGAAAACTTCTTTCTTCATTGAATTGCTCTTGTGCCTTTGTCTAGGATCAGTTGATTATATTTTTGTACATCTCTTTCTGGACCCTGTTCTGTTTGATCTGTGTGACTTTGCGTTCTCCAGTGCTACACTGTCTTGGTTATGGTTATTATAAAGTTTTAAAATTGAGTGAGTAATGTATCAATTTTTTTTTTTTTTGTCTTCTTGCGATAGCTAGGAATTGCAGTATAGTGTTGAGTAAGAGTGGTCAGAGAGGACATCCATGCTTTGCTCCTAGTAGTAGGAGGAAAGTGCCCAGTTTCTTTTCCATTAAGTACCATATTAGCTGTGAGTTTGGCGTAGATGTTTTTTATCAGATTGAGGAACTTCCCCTGTACTCTTAGTTTGCTCAGAGTTTAAAAAAATTATGAATGGGTATTGGATTTTTGTCAAGTGGTTTTGCTGTATCAATCCATACAATCACATGATCATATGATTTTTCTTTAGCTTGATGATATGCATTATATTGAGTTTCAATTATTCAATCATTCTTTAGTTTCTAGACTAATCCCACTTGGTTTGGTGTATTAAACATTGATGGATTGGATTTGCTAATATTTTGTTGAAGACTTACATATATGTTCATGAGAGAGATTGGTTTATAGTTTTCCTTAAGCAGAGAGCTTCATCCAGTTTTGGTCATAGGCTAATGCTAGCCTCACAAAATGGGTTAGAAGCCTTTCTTCTTCAATTTTCTGGAAGAGATTGTGGAGAACTGACATTATTTCTGCCATAGATGTTTGACAGAATTCACTAATAAAACACCTGGGCCTGGTCGGTCTTTCTTTCTTTCTTTCTTTCTTTCTTTCTTTCTTTCTTTCTTTTTTTTTTTTTAGCTTAATTCTTATTGATTCAATTTCTTTGAAAGATATAGATAGGGCTATTTAGGTCATATTTTTCTTCCTGTATGAGTTTTGGTAGTTAATATTTTTCAAGGACTTGTTCCATTACAGCTAAGTTACCATACTGGTGGGCACAAAGTTGTTTATCCTTATCGCTTTTTAAATGTCTATGGGTCAGTACTCATGTTACTAATTTGTGTTTTCTCTCTGGGTAAACCTAGCTAGAGATTTACCAATTTAATCGGTATTTTTCAGAGCCAGATTTTGGTTTTGTTACATTTTCTATTGTTTTCCTTTTCAATTTCATTGATTGTTGCTATGATGATGGTGTGGTGATGACGAAGTCTGTTTGCTTTAGGTTTATATTGCTCTTCTCTTTCTAGTTTCCTAGAATGAAAGTGTAGCTTATTGAGTTTAGATCATTTTTCTTTCTGATATGTGCCTTAGGTGCTATTAATTTCTCCACAATCATTGCTTTACTGCATCCCACAAATTTCAATAAGTTGCATTTCCATTTTTAATTCAAAATATTTTAAAATTTATTTTAAGGTTTCTTTGACCTATGTATGAATTATTTGTTTAATTTCCAGGGGTTTTCCAGCTGTCTTTCTGTTAGTGATTTCTAGTTTAATTCCATTATGGTCTGAGAACATATTTTGCATGGTTTTTATTCTTTTAAATATGTTAAGGTTATTTTATGGCGCAGAATGCGGTCTGTTTTGTTGAACTCTCCATGTAATAAGCTTGAGTAGAATGTATATTCTGCTCTTGTTGGAGTATTCTATAAATGTCAATTAGATCAAGTTGATTAATAGTGTTTAGTTCAACTATATCCTTAATGATTTTCTGACTGCTTGGCCTATCAAATACTAACAAGGGGTATTGGAAGTTTCTAGTTATAGTAGTGGTAATGTCTGTTTCTCCTTTCAGTTCTGTCAATTTTTGCCCTGTACTTTAATCTTCTTTTATCAGATTTACACATATTTAGGATTGTTATGTTTTCCTAATATTACCACTATATTATTTATTATTAAATACCTCTCTTTCATTTGATAAACAAGGAATTTCTAAAGTCTGCTTTGTCTGAAATTAATATAACTATTCCATCTTTCTTAAAAAAATCAGTGTTAATGTGTTTTTTCTCCATCCTCTGATTTGTAACTTAATCTGAGTCTTTGTAAAGTAAGTGATTTTTAGACAAAATGCAGTTAGTTTTAAAAAAAAAGAAATCTCTGACAATTTGTCTTTTAATTGGCCTAATAATCTACCATGTTGGTAAATGTTTTTTATTCATTGATATTTGTTCTTTGTTTTTCCCTTTTTCTGCCTTCTGTGATTTTACCTGAGAATTTTATATGATTCTATTTTATCTCCTCTTTCAGTGTATCAATTACACTTTTTTTGTGTGGAATATTTTATTTGAAGGAGAGTGAGAGCATGGGCACGGGGGGGGGGGGTGCGGGGGGGGTGTTGCGAGGGAAAGGGAGAGGGGAAAGAAAGTCTAAAGGTCATTGAGATCACCACCCAAGCTGAAACCCAAGAGTCAGATATTTAACTGACTGTACCACCCAAGTGCCCCTCAGTTGCACTTTTTAAAAAAAATATTTTATTTATTTATTCATGAGTGACCGAGAGAGAGAGAGAGAGAGAGAGAGAGAGAGAGAGGCAGAGACATAGACAGAGGGAGAAACAGGCTCCATGCAGGGAGCCTGACGCAGGACTCGATCCTGGGTCTCCAGGATCAAGCCCTGGGCCGAAGGCAGCGCTAAACTGCTGAGCCACCCGGGCTACCCCTTTTTATTTATTTTTTAATATATTATTTATTTATTCATGAGTGATCAGTTGTACTTTTAAAATACATTTTAGATAAATCAATTTTAAATACATTTTCCTTAGAGCTCATAATACACTTTTATCTCATCTAAGTCCCCTTCAAATGATTTTGTAATACTTCATATGTAGTTGCGAGTACTTCACCATGGAGTGTTACCATAGACTATTCCCAATTCTTTGGGACAGTGCTATTTTTAAATTTCACTTATTATGTACTTTTAATCGTTTAGTGCATTTACTAGCATTACTTTAAACAATTGTCTTCTAGATCAATTAATAATAAAAAAGATTACTTTACCTCTGTTGATTGCTTCCCTGTCAATCTTTTTTTAAAATGAAGATCTGAGTTCCTATGTTATTTCCTTCTTGAAAGTCAAATCTGTTGGCAGTGAATTCCTTCCATTTTTTTTTTTTTTTTTGCTTAATAAAACTTTTGTTTCTCTAATACTTTTGATGGATAATTTTGCTGCATATGGAATTCTAGTTTGATGGTTTTTCTATACACACTTTAAATAGTCCCTTTACTCTTTTCTGGTTTCTGAAGAAATGTTGGCTCAACTTTATTCCTGTTCTCCTCTAGATAAGATGTTTGTTATTTTGTGTTTTTTGTTTTTGTTTTTACTTCCAGTTGCTTTCGAGATTTTCTTTTTGTAACTTGAATATGATATGCTCAGCTATAGATTTTAGATATTTATCCCCCTTGGTTCTCAGAGCTTCCTGGACCTGTGGTTTGGTGCTTATTAGTAATTTTCTCATGTAATAACTGAGATATTTCTTATACTTCTTTATCTGTTCTCCTTCTGGCACTTCTATCATGTGTATGTTACACCTTTAAAGTTGTCCCATATGCTGGGATGTTTCGTTCTGGTTTTTTTTATATGTGTGTGTTGGTGGGAGGAGGAGGGTTCATTTTTTGTTCCTCTTTACATTACAGTCTAGGGAGTTTCTGTTGACCTCCTTTCAAACTCACCCATTCTTTCCTTGGCTCTCTGGATTATGAATCCCTTAAAGACATTCTTCATTTCTGTTACAGTGTTTTTTGTTTTGTAGCATTTCCTTTTGATTCTTAGAATTTCCATTATGCTTATAGTCTATGTTGTTTACTTTTTCCTTTCAAGCTTTTAACATATCATAGTTATTTTAAATTGACAATGTCAACTTTTAAGTCCTCAAAACTTCCCAAGCTGAAGATGCTACGTTGATTTTAGAAGTCATTTATTAGAGATCAACTGAGTCTTTTAAAAGCTGACAAATTGTTGACATTCGTGGAACCGAATTAGATTGAACACCACTAGATGTCAGGTTTTGCTCTAGTCCCTGTAACTACTGGGAATCAAGACAAACTTTTTGCCTTCCGGAAACATAGAGTTAGTCCACAGAGAAAAAAAAGAAGATTCTAATATCTACGTTTTATTACGTTGTGGAGTTTCTTCGCTGGCTTTCAGGGCTCAGGGTATTAGTGCTTGGGCTGTGACTTGCAGGAGAATGGCAGTTGAAGTAAGACCGTTATTTACAGAGAGTTTGTCCACTTTGTGGACAAATTTTGTTTTCATAGTTAGGGCATCTGTGGCAGTGGTCCATAGGTTGGAGGAGGTGAGGACAAGCCAGAAAACGTTATTTCTCTCATTCCTGCTTTAACCTGAGCAACTTTGCTTTTATTTATTTTTTTATTGAACTTCCAAATAAGAT
This sequence comes from Vulpes vulpes, assembly GCF_048418805.1. NCBI lineage: Eukaryota > Metazoa > Chordata > Mammalia > Carnivora > Canidae > Vulpes > Vulpes vulpes. The sequence continues at coordinate 34,660,368 of NC_132784.1, read as the reverse complement.
TTTGTTTGACAAACATTTTTTGAATTCACACAATAGAGAACTAAATCTTGCTGTTGGAATTTGTTGTTTCAACTCTAACTTTTTAGTTACTGTGTTTTTATGTCTTATATAAGAACAGCATATACATTAGTTAGTTCCTTTTGCACTCAGGTATTGTATTTCTGGTGCCGCTTGAATGCCTTAGGCTTCCAGGTTTAAGGAACAGAAATATGTTCATATGATCTTCAATAGTGTGGGTTTGGTTAGGATATAGAGGGAGGAAAGGAATCTCATAAATGAATTCCTTGCCTATGGAACTGGAAATTTTAGAATATAGCTTCTCTAGAATTCCAACAGCATTTTAACATTTGTGCTTTCTCATTGACATTTGTTCCAATCCATTCTTCTCTCTCTGTCATTCCTTTCACTTGGCTTCTCTTCTTTTAGTTCCCACTGCTTTCTTATACCTTTACTTTTTTCTTTTTTTATTTGAGTATAGTTGACACAATGTTACATTAGTTTCAGGTGTGCAAGGTAGTGATTTGACAAGTTTTTACACTATGCTAGGCTCAACACGAGTGTAGCTACCATCTGTCACCATACAACACTATTACCATATCATTAACAATGTATATTCCTGTGACTTATTCATTCCATAACTGGAAACGTTATACCTTTAATCTTGACCTGTGTGTCTTCACCTTCTCTTTGCCTCAGAATTGCTATATGAGAGGCTCCTAACTTTCACATGTGTGTTAACTGCTTAACCGTGCCTGGTCTTGGGCTAGCTATTATTGGATTGATTAGGTACAATTTCATATAATTTTTCAAGTTTTGTGCCAGAGCCGTCCTAGGAACTGTTTATCCTGTATAATCTCCTTTCAGCTCAGGCCCTGGTCCTTAGGCTGTGTCACTGTAAATAAGGTCAACATACTACTTTGTTTACTTACAAACTTACAAATAATAACTTGTAACATTTTCTGAGCACTTGATACATATTCCTCATTTTCAAACATATTTCACATGTATTTCTTTTATCTCATAACAATCTTAAGAAGTAGGTGCTATTATTAACCTTGTTTTATAAATTGGAAACCAAGGTGCATTCTTGGGGCGGGGTAGTGGTGGTGGTGGGTGGTGGCAGCGGCTGATTAACTTGTCCAAATGGTACATAGTTTATAGCATTTTCAAGATGTGGACTTGGGCAGTCTGACCTTGGCTTCCAGGCTCCTGGTTGGTAAATTCTATTGCCTGCTCATGAAAATTATTCATGATGCCCCCCCACCGTACATAGTAGGATTGTACACTGAGAATCAGCACCATTAATCATGCATATGCCAGCCACTTGCAGTGTTAAAGGCTTTGATGATGCAGTTCTAAAGTGGAAAAGGATAGCCACAGCAAGCAATGTAACCTGTCACCTCACTTGGTTCTAGTAATGCACTTCATCATTTATTTCCATAACTGAAGCAACAAGCAGTTTAAAACAGTGCCTCGTCTATACATATGAAAAATTTCATACTGCCGAGGTGGGGAAATAACAGGCAATTTTTGGTATAATCTAAGCTCATGATTTAAAAAATGTCTTACTGAAATTATTGTATCTCACTGGAAGAAATTCAGGTTTATCACTCTGGGTCTCTATTTATATCAGAAATAATGGCCTGTTAGTTCATACCTTCTTCAGGTCCACCCATTGTGTCCAGATACAACTGATTTGATCTAACTAGAGTTTGTGAGGAATGACACCTCTATCATTGACCAAAATCTTTTATCTTTAATTGGGAAGATTAGCCAACTAACAAAATCTAGAAATGGAAACTGACAAGTGAGCTGAGGCCATTATACACAGTGCTAGCCGTGTGGCAAGATAACTTCTGTCTTGCCTAGATTTTATTGTTCCTGAAGCCTGTTCATCCCAGAGTACGTACCCTACTACTCCGTCTGTACTTGCCTTCTACTTTTACTTGTATTCGTCTGAAACAGGTTTGTTCCTTGAAATCTGAGGAGTCTTACTGTATATGTCCTCAGTATCGTGATTGATGACCTTTGCAAGTCTGTAGAGTTGCACTGTCACTAGCCATTGCCCGTATGTTGTCATTTGAATTAATTTTAATCTTCATTTGTAATTTAAAGTTAATTTTAAGTTAAAAGTTAATTTCATGGGCCTTATTTTCCTTGAGGCACTTTTATCCTATGTCTTACATATGGAAGCCATTTGCTGGGCCTAGAGAAATGACCTCCAAATTCATATTGTCAGGTGTGACCTGTCTATAGGAGATTATGATTTATTAGGTCTGGATGGAGACCAGGAATCAGCTTTTTCAAACCATCTCTTCTTTGTCTCAACATCCCTAACCTGCCATGATTCTGATGCATAGCCAGTTTTGGAAACCACTAGCCCAGAGATTGGTTTCTAGAGGAACAAAGAAGTCAAAGTAAAAGTACTTAAGTAATTAAGGATTTTTTCTTTTTTTTTTTTTTTAAGATTTTATTTATTTATTCATGAGAGGCACAGAGAGGCAGAGACCCAGGCAGAAGGAGAAGCAGGCTCCATGCACGGAGCCCGACGTGGGACTCAATCCCAGGTCTCCAGGATCACACCCTGGGCTGAAAGCAGTGATAAACCACTGTGCCACCCTGGCTGCCCAGTAATTAAGGACTTAATCATTTTTCTCTATGGCTTTTCTTTGTTGTTTAATATTTAAGTCATTAATTGAAGCACCTGTTACCATCTCTGTGGTTTTTTTTTTTTTTTTTTTTTTTGTTGTTAACGGGTCTGAACCTTCAGATTGTTACTTGTCACCGACTACTTTTCATTGCAGCAATCTCCAGTATCATCTTTAAAGTTTCCTGGGAGCCTATTTTTTGCAAGACGTGCAGTTTCATTTTATGATTTATTTGCATTGTGCTATTGGATTATCTGTGAAAGCCTGATAAGAACTGATGTTAACTATTAATTAGGGAGGGGTGATTTAGGGAATTAATTTCATATAGGGACAGTTCATTAAATGGACATTTTTGTGTAATGATAGACAACTTTGTACTCCCAGGCAACAAATATTCGTGTAAAATAGAGTATTTGTATTTATTGGATTGCTAATTTGTTGGAGTGCTAACTCATATAGATTCTTATTTAGTATACAGTTTAAAAAATGAAATCACAATGTAGGAGAAGTAGTAAGGTAGCTGGTGTAGGATGGGGATGGAGATTGGTATTCAGGTGGAGCTGCCTGATATTGAGAGAAGGGAATTGATTTGCCATATAGTAATGCATACTATAATTCTATTTTACTAGTGGGGAAACGTATGTCTAGAGAAGCTAGGTAATTTGCTCAAAATAATACCACTGTTAGCTTAGTTGGGTCTGTCTTATTCCAAAGACTATATTCTTTTAAAATTATATTATACTGTCTTACATTATCTAAAAAAAAAAAAAAAAAAAAAAAAAAAAAAACCCTTTTAGTTACGTGGAAAAGTCTCTCTACTTATCAACCAAAAACATATGTGATTTATAATTTTATATAGTTTAGTCAAAAGGCATTGTGGAGAAAAAAAATGGTACTTTGTATCAACTACTTATCAGACTTTAACAGTTGTATTAATAACTTATTTGATGCTTATTTAAATGATATATTTTAGTAAGATTTTTAAATCGTAGTATGTTCAAACTATATACCTTAACATTAATTTCTGTGGATTTGGTAGCAATGTCTATCTGTTACTTCCTAATTGTTAATGATTTATTTTTAAGTGGACTGGTTTAAAATGGAAATCTATGTATAGTCTAATTTTTTTTTTTTTTTTTTTAATCTAGTCTCTGTAGAAGCTGAAATCCTTCAATCACTGTTCTTCAAAATGCAATGGAATGTACCGAGGTCTGTATTCCGACTGGCACATAGGACATGCATGGAACCACATAAAGCCAGTCTCTTTGGACACCGTCAAAACATAAAGGGACCATTACTTTTGTACAAAGCTGAATCCCGAGTAGTTTTGGTACAGGGCCGTCAGAAGCAATGGCTGCACTTATCTGCTGTCCAGTGTGTCGCAAAGGAAAGGAAGCCATTCACTGCTCATCCACCCCAGCTGGGGGTCCTTCACCATAAACAGTGGGAGCAAGATATTTTATCCAAGAGGGTTATGTCATCCAAAGCCACATCCCCTGGAACTTCTTCAGAAAAAAAGGAAGAACCTGATCCTTTACAAGACAAATCTATTAATCTATATCAACGATTTAAGAAAACATTTAGACAATATGGGAAAGTTTTGATTCCAGTGCATCTAATAACTTCTGGTGTTTGGTTTGGAACATTTTATTATGCAGCTATAAAGTAAGTTTTTGCTTGGTTGAGCACCTTCCCCTGCTTTGTCAGAATGTGAATCTTTTTAATTATACTAATGAAAGCCTTAAATAAATAGTTTTTTAAATGCTTTAATGTTTTGAACTGATGAATATGACATGAATATGACTGCTTTTCATAGCAGTTTTTGACATTTTCATAGCTAAATTTGCTTAGCATGTATAGCAGGGATTATATGAAAATTTTAAACTATCATCTCGTTTAATCCTCACAAAAACCATATGAAGTAGGTAATGTAATTCCCATTATATTAATGAGATTAAGGAAGAATAAGTCAAAATAACTTAGCTTTTCTCAAAATATTTTGGAGTCTTAGTTCAAAGCACCTACTCTCATCTATTAACATTTAGCATAGCACAGAAATAAAGAGATTTTGGGAATTTGGCAGCACTATTGAGTTCTATACTTAGATATTCCTTAAAGTGTACACAAATGTAAAAATAAATCTATGATTTTGCCATATGTATGATTTTGGTGGGAAATTAGTATGATATTTTTGCCAAACCCTGGCTAATATCTGCTGTAGATACAAAAATGAACAAATTGCAGACTTAGGTTTTAGTGTTACCCACACCTGATACATGTCAAGGTAAGGCCTTTTGTTCTGATCAGAAGTTAATTTGTTGTACACTTAAAAAATTGGGTGTAGATCTCATGTTAGATGTTCTTACCACAACTAAAATAAACTTTTAAAAAAAGTTAATTTGGTGGGCCTAGCCTGTAGGTATTGTAAAACACAGAATGTCTAGAATGCACCCTTTTCTGTTAAATACTCTTCCTTTCTTTTAAGATAAGTTATATTATTTACAATGTTTTAGGAACAGGAGTACAAACTGAAACAGATCCCAGTGATTTCCAGTGTTTTCCTGCCTCTAGAACCAAGGTGTTCCAGCATGTGCCTGTTCCTTTGAGTGCGCTGTGTTGGATTGTGGTGGACTGGGCACGGCAGCTCAGTGAGCTCGCATCCTGAGGACAGTGAAATGGCACATTGGACCCCACTTTGACATTTTATAGTAAACTCTCCTTATGAGTCTAGAATGATTTTATTCTTTCCAGAAGTCCATCAGTTTTCAGTATTTGGTTACATTTAATGGCTTGATATTAAGGTATTAATAAAATATGTGAGTTTTATATGTAAAGCTTACTCCTTGAGAAAAGGTTATTTTCTTTACTAAATTAAAAGATAATGAAGACTTATTCTGAGAAAACAAAGGATTAGGAGTATTTCTCTACAAAAATTCTGAAGGGATTTTTTTACCTTGTGTAGTTGATGCTGTTCTGATTCTCTTCACATCTTTCTCTCCATTAGCTTCCTAATATTCAATTATATCCTTCTTCATTGTGTATCATTATCCTTTAAGAATTGTCCCTTTCTTTACAGAATATCCTCGTATGTACACTTTATGGAATTATCTTTTTCATTAATGACATTTTTCTGAACATATATAATATTTATAGAAGTCTTCAGAACTGCTCTAGTTTTTAACAGCATAAAATCCTGTGCCATTTTGGATAAAAACTATTATTGGCATTCAGCTCTATATAATTAATGGCTGTCTATATGTCAAATGTTCTTTTTTGAGCTATTGAGGATTTTCTGATGCAATACTGTGAAAAGTGATGAGTGATAGCTCTGCCCTCCTGAGGCTGCCCATTTTATAAGCATTTGGCCAGAAGTCCTTGCAGGGAGAAATCTAAGTTTTTAATTAATTGAGTATGAGATTCTGATTTGGGCTCTTAAAAAGAGCACTTTTGTTCTGTTTACTTTTCTTTGCCTTCTTAGGTAAAAGAGTTCTAAACTGAAGAAAGCAGACCGCAAGTAACCTAGTGATTATGAATCATACCTAAGAGGTTTTCAGTGCCATCTGGCACCTAAGGCAGTGGGTGACACTGCCATCCCCTGTGGAATGCACCCTTATTTTATTCTTCCCCCTTTTTCTGGAGAGTCCTTGCGTGTAAACATGGTGGTAAGACTGTGGCACTTGAAGTCCTATCCTTTACCTGTCACAGTTTGCCTGTGGGTGGCCGTCAGCGCAGGACTTTGCCAGACCCCGCACCCCAGCCCAGCCATCGCTGTGCCGCAGTTTTGGCCCCACACAGCTGGTTTATGTTCAGTAGGATGTGTTGCTTCCCAGAAACAGTTCTTAATGTTTTTTATTAAATCCTATCTCTTCAGAAAGTTGATTTGTTCTAAGTAAAGATCTTATCACAAGTAATACTTGCAGAATAAGTATTTAGCATTTGTTCTAATGGCAGTGTATCTGTCACTGCCATGTGGTTCTGTTATCAAATTGGAGTTGATTGTATTAAATATAGGTTTTCAATTCAACTGACAAGAGGCTCTCTTTATTTTATTTTGTTTTAGCTGGGCAGAGAGCTGGTATTTGTTACCTACTTAACTATTAAAAGGAGGAGGAAAAAATAGTTTGTAACTTGAAAGATGGGCATTTGACATCACACGGCATTCCTGCCTAGTGTTTATTTTCGTCACTCTGACAACAAGCATTGCTGCCTTTCTAGACATGATAAACAAAGTGCCATTCTGTATTTATTTATTAGCTCAGTGATAAAGATCTTAGGCTTTTCAGATTTCAGGGAGATCTGAATTATACATGTGAATAGATTTTATTTTAATTTAAGCTTTACTGCCCCTGCTCTCTGGCGGACCCTTGCAGAGATCCTACATCCAGCCCGGAGTGCTCCATCTGATCAAACGTAGCTTGATGGCAGCTTTGTTCTACACTTAGATGCCGTGTGTGTTAGGCCTCAGCTTTCTCAAGTTACAGATCCGTTCTGAGGCAAACTCCTGCCTGATTTTCGCTGCATTTTATCTGACTGTGAATGTGCTTTGCCCTTGTGTATTTCTGCATCAGTTGAAGCATCCATAGAGCTGGACTTTGTGGAGCCCAGATTTCTGTCAGGCTGTGGAAGCTCAAGTAAAAGTGACACGGGCGTGTTACTGTTGGAATCAGTCCCTCCCTAGGATTTCATACTTAGCAATTCTAAAGGAAATGAAAGTTATTTTGACTTTAAAATAATCAAACCACCAAATCAGCATTTCAGAAATAAATAGAATCACGGGCACCTGGGTGGCTCAGTTGGTTAAGCATCTGATTCTTGATTTTAGCTCAGGTCATGATCTCAGGGTTGTGAGATAGAGCCCCACGTGGCTCTCTATGCTCAGTGAGGAATCTGCTTGAGATTCTTTCCCTCAGCCCTCCCCCCTGGCATGTTCTGTCTCTCTCTAAAATAAATACATCTTGAAAGGAAGGAAGGAAGGGAAAAGAGAAGAAAAGAAAAGAACGAACTAGAATTTGATTTGGGATCAAAGGGCACAATGTCTATAAAACAACACAGAGTGAGGGAGAGAGCTTAAGACAGCACATGCCAGTATAGCTATATGTTGATAAACAAGGAAACTAAAAATAGAACTTAGCAGCTCTTATTAGAGACTTCTCTGCTTTCTCTCCCTCCCTGCAAAAACTTGTTGCAATTTATGGTAATTGCTTCTTCACCTGCCTTTTATGCTAACAGAATAGAGGCATCCACTTAGAATAATTGAACTTTCCATCAAACCCATACAATCATTTATTCTTTACATACCGCCACAATAAGTTCTGTTATAATGTTGCTTTTACAGTAATATAGTTTGAGGTGCAATTTTAGAGGTGAAAGCATAGGTCTTGAAGTTTGAATCAGCATTCTGAGGAGGTAGTGTTTGTTTGAGGAAACTAAGACCAAGTCAATGATTTTGATTCTTCCTTCTCAAGTCACTTAAAGCTATTAATTTTACTCTGCTAGATCCTTCTGTTTAAAATATAGTGATTAGGGATGTATGTCTCTGTGCGGAAGGAAAGCAGAAGCTACAAGTGGTAAGATAAAGTACAATCCTGATGTTTCTGTACATCATGTTCTTCTAGAGGTAAATCACAGTGCTCGACAATGCAGAAGTGACTTTTAAACAAAATTTGGTTTTGGTGTTTTCAGAAAACTTTGAAAATGTTTATCCTTTGAAGTTTGTGTGTATGCTTACATAAATACGTGTGTATGTATATATGTGTATGTATGTTATATACACACACACACACACACACATATATACATGTACGTTACTTTGTTCTTTAGAGGAGTGACATGTATATATAAATCATTTTGTTTCTTTCTTAGAGGAGTGAATGTGGTTCCTTTTCTAGAACTCATTGGGTTACCTGACAGCATAGTAAACATTCTGAAAAATTCCCAGAGTGGAAATGCACTAACAGCATATGCCTTGTTTAAGGTAAGTACTGTTAAGAATGAATTGCTCTTCACGCTTAACTGGTAACCTGCTCAGTTTCTCATAAAACTCTGTGTTAGTTCCCAGTAGTTATCCTTTGTAACTTAAAATAGCCATATAAAATATCAGTCTAATGGCTGAAGTTTTTTTTTTTAAGTTTAGATTTTATAAATAAAATGATGGTTTAGGAAGAAGTGCCTTGAGAATAGATCGTTCCTAACTGCTGTAATCAGATAAACGTGGGACTTCCAAGTTTCCGGAAGTCATCTTTTTGACATTTCTCACACTTTAGAGTATATGAGTTTTCCTTATTCAGAGATCCACGTGTCACTTGACTTGTTAGTGATATTTAGCATTTATTCCACTGTTTATAATAGTTCATCTTCTTGATAAGTAAAGTAGTAAAGTCTAATTCAAATTGTTACATGGGATCAACTTTAGACTTAGTAGCTGTTATGTATTTCCTTTTAGAAGTTTGTTGTCTATAATCTAGCTGTTCTCTGGAGTTGAGACAATGACATCTTTATAAGCAGAGTTTCTATGTCTGTGGATCTTTCTTTTGGAAGAGGAGACTCCATGTAAATTGTAGAATTTAGCCACATTAATCTTATTTTTCTAAGTTGACAATTACGAAGTTCTATATATCTTCATCCTGATAAAACAGGTAGAAAACATTTGGAAACTAGGTGCTATCTTATTTTACTTTCATTGTATAAAAATACTTAGAAGTATGGTTTTCTGGTAGTACCAGTAACGTTGTTTTATTCTGTTATCCTCATTAAAATCCTCTGAAATTTGGGAGATCTCTTTTTTTTTTTTTTTTATTGTAATTTTGACTGGAGAGCTAAAGCTTAATTGAGTATTTCCAACATGAAAACTTAATAAGTCCATAAATGATCAAGTTTCTAGCTATAATGGGTATAATTTACCTTAACAAATCAAACTATCATGATGATTTAAGCTATTTCCCTAATGGCTCCTTATCCCATGTTCCCATAGCATGTATAGCTCTTAATAGTTCGTATCATGGTCTGGTGTTAGTTGTGTGGGGCTTTTTTGTTTTTTTTTTTTTATATTTGGTTTCTTTATTTGATTTTAAGTGCTTAGGAATTCAGAGTCATGTCTTCTTTCTCTTTGTGTTTTCACTATGCCTGGTATTGTGGTTTGTGGGCACATCAGTGTGCAGCGTATGTTTGTTGGGTGGAAGTTGAAACATGAACCTGTACATGTAGGTAGGCTAGTGTCCGCATTGTTTCATCCCACTCACTGTTCCTCTGGGAAGTGGGAAATGTGCAGGGGATTCTCCTGGGTATTTTCTGTAACCCACAGTTTCTCAAGTGCGGTGACAAAACATTGAGATTTATTGCTTCAATAAGGCAAAGCCTCAGAAAAGAGGTGTGGCAAAGAGGAGAAAACACACTTGGGTTTAACCTTGTGACACAGACTAAGACACACTCCTCAGCCCTGTATCACCGTCCCGGAAGTGAACCTTTAGTTTAATTGACAAAAATTTGTTGAGTCCCTACTATGTGTCAGGTGCCATTCTAGTACTGGGAATACTGTAATTAAATAAAATGGTACAGAATTCATGCCCTCATGGAACTTATATTCTAGTGGTGGGAGCCAGCTGAGTAAAGAAGGTAAAGTTAAAACACACACACCACCATGTTTAGATGATGGTAAGTGCTAAGAAGAAAGAACAGCAGCAAGGGAGGACGTGTTTGTGTTGGGGTGTTTTTGGGTATTTTGTTTTCTTCAGAGGGATGTTGCCAGCAGGTGAGAGAGTTGGGTAGAAGAGCATTCAAGGAGAGGAAACACAAATGCAAGGTACTGAGGCTGCAGGCTACCTGAAGTATTGGCGGGAACAGGCAGGATGCCAGTGTGGCTGGGATGAGAGGCAACGGAGCGGCAGTCAGATTGGGGGCCCTTATAGCCACGTGAGCACTTCAGCTTTTACTCAGAGGAGGTGGAAAGTCACTGGGCAGTTTTGAGTATCTGACTTGTGTTTTAACAAAATCATTTTGGCTTGTGTATTGAGAACAGACTATACAGGAGGGCAAGGGTAGAAGCCTAGAGACCTAGCAGGAGGAGTTATTGCGGTGGTGTGGGTAAGAGCTGACAGTGGCCAGGACCCAGGGGTAACAGGAAAGCCCAGGAGATGCAGGTAGATTCTAGATATGTTTTGAAGATGGAGCTGATGGGATTTTTTAATGAATTGAATGTAAATTATGCAAGAGAAAGGAGTTAAAGCTGTCTTGTAGGTTTTTGGCCTGAGCAACTTTAGAGTCACGGGTGGGCGCCTGGGTGGCTCATTCAGTTAAGTGCCTGCCTTCAGTTTGGGTCATAGTCCCAGAGTCCCAGGATCAAGCCCTGCATCAGGGATCCCTGCACCATGGGGAGTCTGCTTCTCCCTCTGCCTCACACCTCGCTTGTGCTCTCTCTGTCTCTCTCTAATAGATAAAATCTTAAAAAAAAAACAAAGAATAGAGTTGCAGTCAGCTGAGCCTCTGACTCTCGGTTTAGCTCAGGTTATGATCTGGGGACATGAGATCAAGCCCCTCATCAGGCTCTGCAGAGTCTGAGGTTCTACCCCTCTGCTCCTCTCTCTCCCCCAAATCAATCAATCAATCAATCTTTTGAGAGCAGAGGGAAGGTGTCCTGGTGGCTCCATCCATTAAGAGTCTGACTCCTGACTTTGGCTCAGGTCATGATCTCAGGGTTGTCATGATCAAGCCCCGCGTGGGGCTCTCTCTACACTCTATATAAATAAATAAAATAATAGAGTTGCCATTTCCTGAGATGTGGACAGCTTTGAGAGAAGTAGGTTTGGGGCAGGACCATCGAACATCATGAAGCAGTTGTGAACAAATGACATTTTGAGATCCTATTAGACATGCAGGTGGAAATGAGTAGGAGGTTGTATATACTGGAATTTAGGGGAAAGGCTCAGTCTGGAAATCTAAGAATCATTAATGTACAAATGGTACTACAGACATGATCCTGGGCTAAGACGACTGAGGAATGAGGTGGCTGGAGAGAGGGAGTACAGTGCTGCCCCATGGTGTTCAGAGGTAGGCAACAGGAAGAGGAATGGGCAGGAAGGACTGGAAAGGGGCAGCCTCCAAAGCAGAAGGAAATCAGGGAAGTGGGGGCACAGCAGCCAGGCAGGGCATGCTCCAAGGAGTAGAGGGGGGGAGCTGTCTCCATGGTTCTGACGGTTCACAGGCCTCTACAGCAACTGTGATGAGAGGTGGGGGTGAAGGCTTGGTTAGAGTAAATTGAAGAGAAAATGAAGAGGGAAATTGGAGATGGAGAGCATAGGCCCCTCTTTCAAAGGGTTTTGGTACTGAAGCTATCAGAATGGGATACAGATGCTCTCCGCTTTTGTGTTGTTCTTTGACCAGTTCATCTAGTACTCAGCTTTGGTCCTTAAATCTCTGGGCAAAGTTAAATCTGTGCATGCCTGCACAGATTTTTGATTTTTGATTTTTTTTTTTTTTTGCCTCATGAAAGTTCCCAGTTGGGATTTCAGACCCAAGGTGGATTGTAATGAGAAGGTAGCATGAGGCCTGGAAAAGTCAAAGGGTTTTGGAAGTGAAACTAAACTAAATTCAATGAAGAATAAACATTTGGCCCATGTTTGCTTCTCACCATTTGAAGTAGTTTGGGTCTGGTTTCGTTCTAGATACACAGTGTCCACAGGTTAGCAGGGATTTTAAGGAACAGAGGCAAGTGCATGTTTGTTATTGGTCCTGAGGCATCTTCTCACATTCCCAGGGCGTCTGTCTCCGGGTTCACTAGCATGTGGTTGCAGGCTCCAGGGCTTCTGTGAATATGCTGTAGTCCTTGGGTCAGTGTCTCAGTGACAGATGTTTATAAAATACATTTACAGAAGAGGGAAAAACCCTGTAGCCTGGTGAAGCAATAAAGTAATTTATACTCTTGTCGTTACTAAAAATTTTAATTTCAGATTGTTTTTGCTTAAGACAGTAGTCCTGATGAGCTGTTGATCTCCTGCCTTTGCTTTTCCCCTCAGATTGCAACACCTGCCCGATACACTGTGACTTTGGGAGGAACCTCCTTCACTGTGAAGTATTTGCGGAGTCGGGGCTACATGTCGACACCGCCTCCTGTTAAGGAGTATCTACAAGACAGGATGGAAGAGACCAAGGAGCTTCTCACAGAAAAAATGGAAGAAACAAAGGATAGACTCACTGAAAAATTACAAGAAACCAAAGAGAAAGTTTCTTTTAAGAAAAAAGTGGAATAGAGTGCCTTATATAACAGGTGATAGAACAATTTCTGCACTTTAACCCTTTGGAGACTATGGACAAGGATACATGCTTCTGATTATTTTTTTTTTCGTTAGTTGCCTAAACATACCAGTTCTCTGAGGGTTAAAGGCCTAAGATACCTTCTTTTTAAAGTTAAATATTACTAGGAAAATCAGTGTTTTTTGAAGAGAAAAATGAACCCAGTATAAGATTTTAACATCAATCACAGCATTAAGCAGCGGTTAATGTCATAAGTCAAAGCTCTTCTTCAGGGTCTTCAGAATCCTACTTGCTTTGTGTTTTATTGCAGCCAGAACTTATGCAGATGAAGCCGTTGACTCCTTGAATGACTGATGTGGCCCTACACATGGTGTTAACACTGGATTTTCATCTTTTTCCTTGAGCTTTTAACTATATTCATTTCTCAATGTGGAGACCAACTATTATCGTCAAAACTGCCAGTGAATGAGGGGATATTTAGTGTTTCTGAAAAAATGGTATATAACAGTTATATACATTTAAAATAACACACTTTATATGAAGGAAATGGAATAAAAATTGAGTCCTATGTATGTAAATAAGATGTATTGGTCAGATGTAAATGAAAAATTGACCCTTTAAAAATGATTTTTACCTGAAACTTCTCATGATCAAGTTTTTTAAAGCAAATCTATATGGATATGGTACTTTTTCACCTACAACATAAATCTCTACCATGAATCATTTGTGTTCTCTTCAACTCTTTTGCAGAGGAAAAGTGAAAATAATATTACACTTTAAGTTTATTGTTAAACCCAAATATTCCTAAACCATGATTCAAGTTTGTGGTTCTCAAGCAGATACAGGTGTGGGAGCCGACTCACACCCCCTGCCACATGGCAGACCTTTGTCTCCATAGGCCAACATCCTCTTAGTCTTTGTTTCAGAGTTAATGTTGATTTCTTGTGCAGTAAATTTTTAAATTGTAGCTGCTTTTTCCCTTATAATGAGAGATCCTTTTCCCTTATATTGAAATATGCTTGAGCATTTTACTTGAATCTTTTTTTTTTTTTTACTAGCAAAGCTATCATTAAATTATCTGCTTGGAATGAAATTCAGCCATTGTCAGATACGAGATTTGCCATGATTCTGTGAGTGTGTTTGAAAATGTGTGTGTCTGTTTCCTTTGGTTCTAACTGCTTTTACTTCAGTTCTAATCCTTGAGTTGATATTCGGAAAACAGAGTAGCCTCTTTCTAGACGTGTCATTGTTTGGATGATGTGATAAGACAAAATGTCAGAGGGACTTCCAGAAGCAACCCTGTGGGGGATCACTGCTATTGGGATAGACTTTGTATTAAATATTTAATGGCCAAATTTGGAGAATAGTTCAAAGGAAAGGAAATATTTAAATTTACTCTTGATGCATCTAATCACTATATTGGGACATTTTATGAATTAGTATGCTGTGATTGGAGTCTGTGCCTTTCTCTGTCACGCACACTCTTGAGCACGGAGAAGGGTTTGGTCTCCTGATACACAGCTGAACACAGGATTTCAGCTTGACAGCACATTTTAAAATCTAAAAACAGTTGACATGTTTTAGCTTGCTTATTAAGCAGATATTAAATGCTAAGATATTAACAGATTTCTTGGGTTTTTTGTTTTTTGTTTTTTTAACCACTTGAGACTATGCCTGTGTTTTAACACCTAATGAAACTCTTCTAAAACAACTTACTTTTCACATTGCACAGGGCATATTTTCCTTTAGGGATAAAGTTGGGGTTCTTAGAAGTCACTAATAATCCTGAGACTAAAGTTTTCTTTTCCTGACTATCCACCACTTGAGTTTTTGTTGCCATCCGGTTATAGAAAAGGAGATGCTGATGTGAGTGCTTTGAAATTCTCTAGTGAAATAGTCTCTGAAGAGGTGAGTCCTTTTGTCATTATTTGGTATCAGGAATATTTGTATCCTATCAAATGCTGTTGCTAGCATATTGCTAACCTAGTCTTAAGCTACCCATGACTTATAAGGGGGACACCTGTAACATGTTGTTTGTAATATTACTAGCAGGCTAACAGAATGTAGTAATGTGTGTCAGGTTAAACAAATCACTGACATATAGATATGTCACACAGTAAATCCATATAGTTTGCTGTATATAGTAAGTATCTACAAGACAGGATGGAAGGATGGATGTACTCCCTTGGATTTACAGTCAGCCTTATGCTTTGGATTAATTTGCCCCTATGTTCTTGTGAGAGTGAGTAGAGCAATGTGATATGCATATGTCTTTAAGTAGGATGTGTCAACAGGATAAAGAGGGAGCTATGGCTGAGATTTAACTCCTATAAAGTGGGTGGAAAGGGTGTGCTCAACAAATTAGCAATTGAAATGAAAAATAGGTTAGGCAAGAAACTTCGTGTATTCAGGAATAATAGCAAAACCAGCCTTTTGCTGTACTAAACAAATCTTTTACTGAATCTTTTGCATACAGTAGGGTGTTGTTTAGATTTCAACAAAGGAGAAAGAGAACAGATATATTGCAATTCCCTTTCTCCTAATAGTGAACATGATAAAATTATGCCTTCAAATGTAGTCTTCTATTTATTTTTTTGTTACAAAACATACCCCCCTTTATTTACAAATGAAAGATACCACTGTGATCCTCATGCTCCAGAGTGAAATAGAGCTATTGACTGTCCTACTTTAGTGATCTTAGAAGGTAATTCCAGGAATTGGAAAGATCTTAATAGTTTGGGCCGAAGATGCGTTGGGCGAAAAGAAGCAAGTTGTGTACTTGACACACCTAAAGGTACACGCAGCAGACTGAAGGCTTCACTCTGCCCTGGACACTTGACTGGCCTCGGGCCCCATCCAGCCTTCTGATTCCTGAAAGATCAGGCAATTTGAGCTTATAACTTCTATCGGGGAAGAGCTGTTTCAGGCCACTGGGGTATATTTTTCCCCTCTGAGATTTCTCTTTTGTGACGTCTGTGCCACGTGGGTTCATTTTAACTAGTCACAGCAAGTCTTTGTCTTGCTTCTCCACGGTTAGGCTTTGAAAATCAAGCTGTGGTCCCTGACGATATCCAACAATAATAACTACAGATCATAATTATCTCATGGCAGTTATCTGGCTATTTCCATAAGCATGAGCTTAGTAGAAAGAATGCATCTTGATTCTGGGACCCTTTCTGGTGACGTGATGCCACGGTGGGGAAGTGCGCAGCAGCCAAGAGTCTTCTCAGGGCATGTTTTCCACGTCGTGTTTTCTCCGGGACAACATGGTCTGTGACGGCAGAAGTTGGGAGACAGTTAAAAGACACTCCACGTGCTGCCTAAGTATATCCTGCATTCGGCCTGAAAACGCAGGTTGCGTAGAGCCTTTCTTCTTTCATTCCCTCTGCCTCCATCTGCCCAGCTTCTTCTGTTTTGAATTCTAATCAGTTTAAAGGTCAGAAAACTGTGAGTGTGCACGCACGCCTGCCTGGTTCTCTGTGGAGCACAGGCCGGTCTCCTCCGTCATCTCTGGTGGGCAGGCCCACGTGGCCCAGCTTCAGGAAGAGTGGGATGGCAAGCTTGCAGTTCCCGGACTTTTCTATCACGTACATGGTGAGAGCCTCTTACTGTATTGTGATAGTTCCGTAGACATTACCCTAAGCATATGGCATAGGAAATTGTGGCAAATCTGTATTGTCCCTTTTACCAATAGATGTTTTAGCTCCTTAAAACCAAATTAGATTTTTAAATCTAAAAAAAAAAAAAAAGAAAGAAAACATAAACATACAGCATTTTCTCTCCATGCACAAGTATTTCAGTTGTAATGACCTTTTATGAACTTCCAAGTACTAGATTTAAGATTCTGTAATTATTGAAGTATATTTTGATTTGTGTTTTATTGAATCTGGGTCAGCATTTTCTTTGGACACTTAAAATGGTGACTACTTAATTGTCACCATTGCTGTCCTTCTCTGAGAATAGTGGCTGTTTTCATTCTCCTTACGCTAAGGGTGCCAAAAGCAGGGTCTGTGAAGTCCTCTAATATGATGGCTCTGACTGCCCTCCAGTGACCTCTGGAGATAATATTACAGAGCTTGTTGCTGTGGTGCTCCACCAACTGGCACTTTTTATTCCCCTATTAAAGAGGATGCAGGATATGGTGGATTGTAACTTAATTATTACTTCTTTTGGTTCAGAAATAAGGGACAAGTATTAGTACTTTCCCCCAAAAGTTGGAAATAATCATCAAACACTTGTCTGCAAAATCTAATGCAACTTTTGTTGAGAAATCTAGACCGTTTGGTAACTGCATTATTTTAAAAGCATTTTAGAGTAATAGGAGTTCTGAGTTGTACACCCTAGGCTTGCAGAGAATTTATATAGAATTTTGCCTTTAGTGGATCATTTTAGAACTGAGACCAATACTTTTAGTTGAAGAAAGGAGAGGAGGCGAACTGGGTCTGGAATTCAGATCCCAATTTCCAGTTTATTTGATTTTTTTTTTTTTCTGCTTATGCCAGGCATGAAAATAAAGTAAGTCCATGCTTTGGGTCCTTTGAAATTCTTTGTATTTTTGGAGCTGAAGCCAATTTATTAACATTCTTTGCCTGTCTCTTCTGCTCGTGTTTTCCATCTTCTTTGGGCTTTTAACCTTCTAATTTTTCTTTAAATTGCTCACAGTCTACTACTTTCATCCTTTTCTCTTTAGAGTGGTAGGAAGGGAAGAAAGGACCTATCCTGTTCTCTCATGTACAGCTACAGCGAGGAGATACTGCTTCGTTTCCCATGCTCCAACATCACTTCCCTAGCCTGTGACATGAGAAGGTTTGTCCAGGGCCAGTCAGTGCTGGCGTCTTCTTGCTATCTGGGTTGACCTTGGCAAAGCAGCTGTTAGTAGCTATTTTCAAACACCTAAATCCATACTGGAGAGCAAGTAATTAAAACTTGGTAATTAGATCTAGTCTTTATATATCTGCACATTTAATCTTTCATATATCCAAAGAGGATTTGACCTCAGGAAATTGTCCCATTGCCCCTTTGGCAAAAAGGGAGTTTGCGTTTTCCCACTGCTCCTATGTGGAGGGTCCCGTTAGTGGCCATGACGTGTGAGCCTGTGTCTGTGGCACGCTTGAGCCAGCTCAGATTGGAATTTTCCATTTACTCGAGGCCAGTCACTGGAACATCTGAAGCCATCAGAAGCTGGAATTTATGGAAAATTTTAGCACTGAGAAGTTCAGCATATCCCTGATTAAGAATGATCAGGTTTCACCAAAGGAAAGAGGTTGGCTTCACTGAGTCCCAAGGAAATGCGACCAGACTTAAACCCCGGCATGTCACGCCGTGGTGAGCAGCTGTGCGGTACGGCGAGGTGACACAGAGAACAGCTGTAGTCTTCAGTGTTGTCTTGTTACTCGTGTTCTGCGCAGGGAGACCTGTCTAAGGGACCTGATGGGCTAAACTTTGCTGCATTTGCCTTGCATCCCCGTCACTCACGTAGCTTGCATGAGCACTTCATGGCTAATCAGCAAGGATGATGAGAACCAAATATGTTCCTGTTTGTGGGCAGCAGCCCACCCATCTGCGTGGGTCGCCACATCTTGCCTCCCCTCCTCTGTAGTGTGCTTGGCTGAAGCACTTGCAGGCGGAGACTGGCTGATGGAGAAAGAAACCTCAGAGTGGAAATGGATAATACACATGCTCATCCAAGGCTTCAAGGAGGTTGACAGTAAGGCAGAGCCTGAGTGTCCATGGGCCGCATTCTGGAGGAGTGTGATCATGCCCCTGTTAGGGACGAACAGTGAAGGCTATGGCATGGGTTCTAGATGCAGAAAGGCAGGGGTGCCTGAAGTGCAAGCTCCTGGCCTTGGGGGCCGGAGGTTCATCCAGGGTCTCCTTCAGGACAAAACGGGGGAAGTAAAAAGAATGCTGAAGTAACAGAGCCCAAATCAGCACTAGCTGTTCCCTAACCTAAAAAGAAAGCCAGATGAGGAAAAAGAACAAGGGGAGGGGGGCAACGAGGGAAAATATTTTTTAAACTATTTTCTCTTTGCATTTTCACATTGTTTCTAAGGTTAAGACACACATACACACCCTGCTCCCAACCCCGCACTGTGGTTCATTAAAGCATAAAAATCTGTATATGGCAACAATAACGAAGAGGGAAATGTATTTTACTTAAAATCTATGGGAAGGAAGTTTTAGGCCTGGTAATTAAGTCTTTACTTTGACATTGGACTCTTCGAATCTAAATTGTACAAATTGCTGTGGAGCACTAACATCTGAATTTTTGTTTCCAGTTTTACTGAGAAATAATTGACATACACTACTGTATAAGTTTAAGCTGTACAGCATAGTGGTTTGATTTGCATATATTGTGAAATGATGCCTGCATTAGGTTCAGTTAACTCCATCTTCTCACATAGATAAAAAATGTTTAAAAAAGATTGTGATGAGAAACCTTAGGATTTACTCCCTTAACGACGTTGCTATGTATCACAACCAGGGTTAGCTACTACTCATCCCTAGTGCTTATTTAACTTACAACTGGAAGTTTGTATATTTTAAAAAATTTTATTTAGATTCAATTAATGGGGTAGCCTGGGTGGCTCAGCAGTTTAGCACCGCCCTCAGCCCAGGGCGTGATCCTGGAAACCCGGGATCGAGTCCCACGTCGGGCTCCCTGCATGGAACCTGCTTCTCCCTCTGCCTGTGTCTCTGCCTCTGTCTCTCTCTTTCTCATAAATGAATAAATAAAATACTTAAAAAATAAATAAAATCAATGAATATATAGTGTATTATCTATTTTAGAGGCAGAGTTCAGTGATTCATCAGTTGTATGTAACACCCAATGCTCATCACATCACATGCCCTCCTTAATGCCATCACCCGGTTACCCCATCTTCCAGGACACTTCCCCTCCAGCAACCCTCAGTTTGTTTCCTATTATTAACAGTCTCGTATGGTCTGTCTCCGTCTCTAATTTTGTCTTCTTTTATTTTTCCCTCCAATCCCCTATGTTCCTCTGTTTTGTTTCTTAAATTCCACAAATAAATGAAATCATATAATTGTCTTTGACTGACTTGTTTCGCTTAGCATAGTACCTCTGTTTCTATCCACATCATTGCAAATGGCAAGATTTCTTATTTTCATGGTTGAGGAGTATCACATTGTATACAGAGACCACATCTTCTTTATCCATCATCTGTCGATGGACACCGAGGCTCCTTCCACAGTTTGGCTATTGTGGACATTGCTGCTATGAACATTGGGGTGCAGGTGTCCTGGCGTTTCACTGCATCTGTATCTTTGGGGTAAATCCCCAGCAGTGCAATTGCTGGGTCGTAGGGCAGGTCTATTTTTAACCCTTTGAGGAACCTCCACACAGTTTTCCAGAGTGGCTGCACCAGGTCACATTCCCACCAACAGGGCAGGAGGGTTCCCCTTGCTCCACATTCTCTCCAACATTTGTGGTTTCCTATCTTGTTAATTTTCCCCATTCTCACTGGTGTGAGGTGGGATCTCTTGGTGGTTTTGATTTGTATTTCCCTGATGGCAAGTGATGCGGAGCATGTTCTCATGTGCTTGTTGGCCATGTCTATGTCTTCCTCTGTGAAATGCTGTTCATGTCTTCTGCCCATTTCATGATTGGATTGTTGGTTTCTTTGCTGTTGACTTTGATAAGTTCTTTATAGATCTTGGATACTAGTCCTTGATCTGATACGTCATTTGCAAATATCTTCTCCCATTCTGTAGGTTGTCTTGTAGTTTTGTAGACTGTTTCTTTTGCTGTGCAGAAGCTTCTTATCCTGATGAAGTCCCAATAATTCATTTTTGCTTCTGTTTCCCTTGTCTTCATGGATGTGTCTTGCAAAAAGTTTCTGTGGCCAAGCTCAAAAAGGGTGTTGCCTGTGTTCTCCTGTAGGATTTTGATGGAATCTTGTCTCACATTTAGATCTTTCATCCATTTTGAGTTTATCTTTGTGTATGGTGAAAGAGAGTGGTCTAGTTTCATTCTTCTGCACGTGGCTGCCCAATTTTCCCAGCACCATTTATTGAAGAGACTGTCCTTTTTCCAGTGGATGGTCTTTCCTGCTTTGTTGAATATTAGTTGACCATAAAGTTGAGGGTCCACTTCTGGATTCTCTATTCTGTTCCATTGATCTATGTGTCTGTTTTTATTCCAGGACCACACTGTCTTGATGACCACAGCTTTGTGGACAACCTGAAATGTGGCATTGTGATGCCCCCCGCTCTGGTTTTCTTTTTAAATATTCTCCTGGCTATTCGGGGTCCTTTCTGATTACACACAAATCTTAAGATTATTTGTTCTAACTCTCTGAAGAAAGTCCATGGTATTTTGATAGGGATTGCACTAAATGTGTAAATTGCCCTGGGTAACATTGACATTTTCACAATATTAATTCTTCCAATCCATGAGCATGGAATATTTTTCCATCTCTTTGTGTCTTCCTCCATTTCTTTCAGAAGTGTTCTGTAGTTTTTAGGGTATAGATCCTTTACCTCCTTGGTTAGGTTTATCCCTAGGTATCTTGTGCTTTTGGGTGCAATTGTAAATGGGATTGACTCCTTAATTTCTCTTTCTTCAGTCTCGTGGTTAGTATATAGAAATGCCACCGACTTCTGGGCATTGATTTTGTATCCTGCCACACTGCTGAATTGCTGTATGAGTTCTAGCAATTTTGGGGTGGAATCTTTTGGGTTTTCTATGGACAATATCATGTCATCGGCAAAGAGGGAGAGTTTGACTTCTTCTTTGCCAATTTGAATGCCTTTTATTTCTTTTTGTTGCCTGATTGCTGAAGCTAGGACTTCTAGGACTATGTTGAATAGCAGTGGTGAGAGTGGACATCCCTGTCGTGTTCCTGATCTTAGGGGAAAGGCTCCCAGTGTTTCCCCATTGAGAATGATATTTGCTGTGGGCTTTTCATAGATGGCTTTTAAGATGTTGAGGAATGTTCCCTCCATCCCTACACTCTGAAGAGTTTGGATCAGAAATGGATGCTGTATTTTATCAAATGTTTTCTCTGCATCTATTGAGGGAATCATATGGTTCTTGTTTTTTCTCTCGTTGATGTGATCTATCACGTTGATTTCTTTACAAGTATTGAACCAGCCTTGCATCCCAGGGTCAATCCCACTTGCTCATGGTGAATAATCTTCTTCATGTACTGTTGGATTCTATTGGCTAGTATCTTGTTGAGAATTTCTGCATCTGTGTTCATCAGGGATATGGGTCTATAATTCCCCTTTTTGGTGGGGTTTTGTCTGGTTTTGGAATTAGGGTGATGCTGGCCTCATAGAATGAGTTTGGAAGTATTACGTCCCTTTCTATCCTTTGGAACAGCTTTAGTAGTGTAGGTATTGTTTCTTCTTTAAACACTTGATAGAATTCCCCTGGGAAGCCAGGAGTTCTAGTGTCAAAGCATTGTGGTCTGAAGATATGCAGGGGACAATCTCTATCTTTTGGTATCAGTTGAGACCTGATTTGTGACCCAGTATGCGGTCTATTCTGGGAGAAAGTTCCACGTGCACTTCAGAAGAATGCGTATTCAGTTGCCTTAGGATGAAATGTTTATATATCTGTGAAATTTATACGGTCCAGTGTATCATTCAAGGTCCTTATTTCTTTGGTGATGTTGTGCTTAGAATATCTGTTTGCTGAAAGTGCCATGTTGACGTCTCCTACTATTAGTGAATGATTATCTAAGTATGTCTTTACTTTGGTTATTAATTGATTAATATACTTGGCAGCTCCCACATTAGGGGCATAAATGTTCATGATTGTTAGGTCTTCTTGTTGGATAGACCCTTTAAGTATGATATAGCGTCCCTCTTCATCTCTTAGTAAAGTCTTTGTTTTAAAAATCTAAATATATGCTATGCTTTCTTTTGAGGACCACTGAACGGTAAATGGTTCTCCAACCTTTCATTTTCAGGCTGTAGGTGTCTTTAGGTCTAAAAGGAGTCTCTTGTAGACAGCAGGTAGATGGGTCTTGCCCTTTTATCCAGTCTGTAACCCTGTGTCTTTTGATGGGATCATTTAGCCCATTCACGTTCAGAGTAACTATTGAAAGATACAAATTTAGTGTCATTGTAATACCTACTCAGTCCCTGTTTTTGTGGATTGTTTCCGTGGGCTTCCTCTTTCTTTTGCAGGGTCCCTCTTAATATTTCTTGCAGAGCTGGTTTGGTGGTCACATATTCTTTCAGTTTCTGCCTATTTTGGAAGCTCTTTACCTATTCTGAATGACAGCCTTGCTGGATAGAGTATCCTTGGCTGCAGGTTCTTCTCATTTAGGACCCTGAGTATATCCTGCCAGCCCTTTCTGGCTTGCCAGGTCTCTGTGGAGAGTCTGCTGTTAATCTGATATTTATCCACATATAAGTTAAGAATCTCTTATCTCTCGCTGCTTTATGGATTTTATCTTTATCTTTGAAATTTGCAAGTTTCACTATTACATGTCAAGGTGTTGAATGGTTTTTATTGATTTCTTTGTGTGGTCCCCTCTATCTCTTGGATCTGGATGCCTGCGTCCCCCCAGTTTAGGTAAGTTCTCATCTATAATTTGTTCAAATATACTTTGTGGTCCTCTCTCTCTCTCCCAGCCTCTTCTGGAATCCCAATTAGACGTATATTATTCCTTCTCAAACTATCATTTATTTTCCTCAGCCTTTCCTCATGGGCTGTTATTTTTTTTTCCCTCAGCTTCCTTCCTTTCCATCAACTTATCTTCTCTGTCATTCTTTCTTCCATCTCATTAACCTTGCAGTTAGAGCATCTAATTTAGACTGTATCTCAGTTAAAGTATTTTCTTTTTATTTAGGCCTGATTAGATCTCTATTCTGCAGTAAGTTTCTAGAATCCTTTATGTCTTTTTCCAGAGCCACCACTAGTTTTATACTTCTGAATTGTATTTCTGATGTATTTAAATCCATTTTCTGCAATTCTGTGTCAGAGAGAATTGCTTCTGGTTCTTTCTTTTGGGTGAATTCTTCCTTCTAGTCATTTTATTCAGTGCAGAGTCTCTGCATGAGCAAGCAGAGTAAAAAATATCAATGATGACCTCAGTAAATACACCCCAGATAATTCCAAAGATGTCAGAGACCAGAAAATAAAAAAGTGAAAGAGAGCCAAATAATAGGACCACTAAAGTGAAAAACAAGTTTTAAAACAAAATAATAAGAATAAAAATCAAAAACAAACAAACAAAAAAGGATGGGGAATATTGGAGAGACAATATAATAGGTCCTGTCGGGACCTACAGGGTGATCCTCTTGGTTCTGAGTGTATTTTGTTCTGTATGTTAGAAGATGCTCAATTCCAAATTTATATAAACCAGCAACACTTACATAAAGACCCAACATCAACCACAAAAACAAGATAAAAGAATGGGGCAGAATGGGAAGGAAGAGAGAATATAGTCTCATAGAAGGAACCAACAGAGTGTTCCACTTGGTTCTGGTTGTATTTTGGTCTGTGTGTTAGAAGGTACTAACTTACACCAGTATAAAACAAAATGAGTCAGAAAAAAACAAAAAACAAAAACCTATAACTCATGTATCTACCAAAATTAAATTGAATACGTTGAAAAATGAAAGATTTGTGACCCAGTATGACCCAGAAATATTCTATATTACATCTAAGACATGTAACTGTAGAAATATGAAAGTCAAAAGGGTAAAAGCTTAAAAACAAAGAGTTGTTAAAATATTGTAGTTAAGGCAGGAAAAGAGAAAAAATATTGCAAATTTTTAATCTGAAATAACGAATCATAATGGAAAAAAAAAAGTCTAGTTCTATATGCTATTTTTCCTCAGTCCTGGAGTTTTCTAGTGCTGCTTGTTCAGTAAACTTGCTCTTCCCCTGTTCTTCCAGCAGTTCTTCTGGGGAGGGGCCTGCTGTGGTGATTCTCAGGAGTATTGTGCCTGGGCAGAGATGTCCTATCCCTCGCCAGGTGCTGGGCTCAGTCTGAGCTGTTTACCCTGTGAGGCCTCTGTTCTCTAGAGCACACCCCACCCTCCTAAAGTGAAAGGTGAAAAGAAGAGAAAAAAATATGCGGTGGCCAGATCTCCAGCTCTGGAGCCAAGAGCTCCCTGGGAGTAATTAACCACAGTCGTCCAGTCCACCCTGGCTGAGATGCTAGGCTGAGAGGCCTAGAGCCATCTCTGTCCTTTGTGGGCTTTAGGGTAAAGGGAGCTCTGGAGCCGGCCCGTGTAACCCACCAGCTTCCCCCAAATGCCCCAGAGGGTTGTGGGGCTCCAGCCCTTTACCGAGATCGGACTGTGTCTTTGGGTATATTGAGGCTTCACTGGCTGTCCTGCATTTCTGCCCTATTTCCCTGCTGAGCACTTTTCATTCAGGGAAGACTTTGGGGCCCAGATTTCTAAAGTTCCCATTTGTCCTCCCCACTGCTTTCCTGCCACGACTTTTATGGCTCCCCTCCCTTGCCTTTCCTCTTTTTTGCTTTCCTGCCTCGTGGAAGAGATAGCTTTTCTCTCTGTAGCATTCCAGCTCTTCTCTCTTTATATCTCAGGTTGAAATCATAGGTGTTCAGGATGGTTTGAAAGTTATCAAGGTAAGTTGGGGGGACCGGATCAATCAAGGACCCCTACTCTGCCACCATCTTGCCTCCTGAACTCCCTTCCCTTCTCTTTTTAGTTTTTTGAGGATTCTCCATACAATTTTCCATGTAGCTGCTCCGATTGTCCTGTGAACAATGCATGAGTTTTCCCTTTTCTCTATATCCTTGCCAGCATTTGTTATCTCCTATCTTTTTGATGATAGCCATTCTAACAATTGTGAGGTAGTATCTCATTGTGGTCTTAATTTACATTTCCCTAATAACTAGTGATGTTGAGCCTCTTTTCATGTGCCCATTGGCCTTTCATGTCTTCTTTGAAGAAACGTTTACTCATGTCACTTGTCTATTTTCTAATTGGGTTGTTTTTGTTATTGAGTTATAGGTGTTCTTTATGTATTTTGGATATTAACCTCTTATCAGATATATGGCTTATAAATATTTTCTTCCATTCCGTAGGTTCTTTTCATTTTGTTGATGGTTTTCTTTTGCTGTGCAGAAGCTTTGTAGTTTGATGTAGTCCCACTTGTTTTTATCTTATGTTGCTTGCACTTTAGGTGTGATTCCCAAATAATCATTACTAAGTCCCCTACCAATGAGGATTTTTCCTATATCTTCTAAGAATTTCATGATTTTAGGTTATAAGTCTTTAATCCATTTTGAATTAATTTTTTTTTTCATTTTGAATCAATTTTTGTTAGTGGTATAATATAGAGGTAAAGTTTTATTCTTTCACATGTAAATGTCCAGTTTTTCCAGCAGCATTTACTGAAAAGTCTGTCTTTGTTGTGTATTCTTGACTTTCTTGTCAAATACTAGTTGACTATATATTCTTGGCTTTATTTCTGGGCTCTTGATTCTGTTCCATTGGTTTATTGGCCTGTTTTTTTATGCCAGTGCCATACTGTTTTAATGACTATAGCTTTATAGTGTACCTTGAAATCAGGAGGTGTAGTGCCTTCTGCTATGTTCTTTTCCAGGATTTCTTGGGCTATTTTGTGATTCCAAATATATTTTAGGAGTGGGGTTTTTTTTCTATTTACATAAAAAACACCATTTAAATTTTGATAAGGATTGCATTGAATCTATAGATGGCTTCTGGTAGTATTGATATTTTAGCAATGTTAATTCTTCTGATCCATGAACATGGGATATTATTCATTAATGTCTTCCTCAATTTATCAGTTTATAGTTACATCAGTCTTATAGTTTTCAGAGTAGAGCTCTTTTATGTCCTTGGTTAAATTTATTTCTTATTCCTTAGTATTGTTTTTGATCAAGTTATAAACGGGATCAATTTCTTTATTATTTTTTCAGAAAATTCATTGTTAATATTAGAAAATTCATTGTAAGTATATAGAAATGCTACTGATTTTGTATGTTAATGTTATATCTTGTACCTTTACTGAATTTGTTCATTAGTTCTAACAATGTTTTTGGTTGAGACTTTAGGATTCTCTGTATATAAAATCAGAGCATCTGCAAATAGAGACAATTTTACTTCTTCCTTTTTTTTAAGATTTGTTTATTTATTTGTTTTGGGAGAGAGAGAGGGAGGGAGGGAGAGACAGTGAGTGAGCATGAGCAGGAAGGCAGAGGGAGAGGGAGAGAGTATCTCAAGCAGACTCTGAGCCAAGCACAACCCGAACTGACATCAAGTCAGACACTCAAGTGACCACACCACGCAGGCATCCCCTTCCTTTTCAATTCTAATAACTTATTTCTTTTTCTTGCCTGGATGCTCTGAATAGGGCCTCTAGTATTGTGTTGAATAGTAGTGAGAGTAGGTAATTTGCTTGTGTTGGACCATCCTTGCATCACAGGGATAAATCCCACCTCATCATGGAGAATGATCCTTTTAGTACTGCTGAATTCATTTACTAATATCTTGAGAAGTTTTGCATCTCTCTTCATCGGGGACATTGACCTCTAGTTTTATTTTCTACAGGTGTCCTTATCTGGCTTTCGTATTAGGGTAATGTTGGTCTTGTGAAATAAGTTTGGGAGTATTCCTTCATCTTCAGTTTTTTGGAAGAGTTTGAGAAGAATTGGAGTTAATACTTTAAATGTTTGGTAAAATTCACCAGCGAAACCATCTGGTCCTGGGCTTTTCTTTATTGGGACAAAGAAAAGAAATCAGTAATTTTAATTACTGTTTCAATCTCCTTACTGTTGGTCTGTTCAGATTTCTTATTTCTTCCTGATTATCTTAGAACTGTGTATGTTTCTAAGAATTTTTCCATTTCTTCTAGGTTATCCAGTTTGTTGGCATGCAGTTGTTCGTAATAGCCTCTTATGATTGTTTGAATTTCTGTGCTATCAGTTTCCCTTCTCATTTACAATTTTGTTAATTTGTTTTTTCTCTTTTTTCCTTGGTTTGTCAATTTCATTTTATCCCTTCCAAGAGCCAACTCTTAGTTTGGTTAATCTTTTCTATTGTTTTTCTGTTTTCTGTTTCATTATTTCTGCTCTGATTTTTAATATTTCCTTCCCTTGGCTAACTTTGGGCTCAATTTGTTCTTTTCTAGTTCCTTAAGGCATAGAGGTGAGTTATTTATTTGTTAATAAGGGCATTTATTGCAATGAATGTCCCTATAAGAACTGCTTTTGCTGCATCCTGTAGATTTTGGTATTTTGTGTTTCCATTTTTGTTTGTCTTAAGAAACTCTTATTTCCCCTTTTAATTTACTCTGGTGCCTCTTTCTTTCACTGGCATTTTAAGCTACAGTTGTGAGTGAAGACAGCATTCCAAGGTATAAAGTACTAAGTCTATAGTAACTGGGCAAATGCTTTTAAATTAAATCTAGAACATGGATGTTATAACAATAGCAGCTCCTTTCATTGAGGATCCTGCATGGCAAGCACACCCTGTCCCCCAGTCTGTCCAGTGGGTGTTCCTGGTGGACAGGTAGCACTGAAAAGCTATGGCCCATCAGAGACATTAGTTTGAGATAAGGCTAATATTTGAACCACGTAGGTCTGTGGGATCCAAAATATGTGCTGCCCTTTAATTGAAGTAGGAAATCTCACAGAAGTGGAACAGATGCCAAATCACCTGGGAGTCCATGCCAAAGATGGGAGTGACAAACGGTACCCTCGTCCAGGTAGCAGCTCCCGGCAGACGGCCAGTGAGGAGGAGTTGGGGTCACCTGGCCGTGCAGTGGGGGAGATGGGCCTTCGTACTCAGCTTCAAAGCATTCTTACTCTGTTTGCTGGTGTAGCTTGTTGGAACCTTTGGTGCTTGCAGATACAGGTCGCGGTAGCCACGGTACAACTCCATGAGAGTGGCTTTGCACACAGGCCAAGCTCTGTGGGAGCTCCTAGCTAGCTGAGTGTATGTGCACGCTTCCTGCCAGGCCCTTTTCAAGGCTGCATTTCACCCCACAATGCCGGGTTCAGATGATGGAAACTGCAGCTCCTGGCATTCCTCATGCTTCAGAAAAGTCCATGTGTAAAGTGAGGTCAGGGAGGTTCACAGATGCTGAAGTCCCAACAGACACGTGACACTGAAACAACCTCACGAAGGCACAGGCTGCTATTTTTTTTTAAAAGATTTTATTTATTCATGAGAGACGCACAGAGAGAGAGAGGCAGAGACATAGGCAGAGGGAGAAGCAAGCTCCAGGCAGGGAGCCCAATGTGGGACTCGATCCCAGGACCCCAGGGTCACGCGCGGGGCTGAAGGCGGCCTGAAACTGCTGAGCCTCCCGGCTGCCCAAAGCTGCTATTTCAAGAGGAACATTTGAATCCAACTCCAAAGCCAAACAGCACGCTGAGCAGCCTGACTGGCTGGTGATGGACGTTGTGGGCAAGGGTGGGTGTGGGGCCGCAGACTGCTACCCGAGACCGGAGAGGGCGGGACGGGGCACGGGGGTGAGGGGGGTTGGGCAGGACAGGGTGAGGACACCCTCCCCAGTGGCACCAGGATGCCCCCCCCCCCCGTGTCGGCCCTGGGACTGGACCCCAGACACGCCTCCTGCATGGGGCCCGTCACTCAGCCACAGCCCCGGGGACCCCTGCCTGGAGGCACCTGCCATCCAGGCCCCGTGGCCACGGGCAGGCCCCGCAAGTGCGACCTGAGTCCCTGCAGCACCTGCTCCAATGGGAAAGTCACACCAGTGTCAGCTTGGCCCGCGGACAGCAAGTGCGGGGGTGCCCTGGAGCGTTTCTCGGAAGGTCCACTGAGTAGGCCAGAGAATCTGTCGAGGGCCTAGCGTGATTCACCAGTGACATTTGCTGTTTTAAGGAAAATATATTATTTTTTTAAAGATTTTATTTATTAAACAAAAGCAAAAATGAACTATTCGGACTTCATCAAGATAAAAAGCTTTTGCACAGCAAAGGATACAGTCAACAAAATTACAAGACAACCTACAGAATGGGAGAAGAGATTTGCAAATGACGTATCAGATAAAGGGCTAGTTTCCAAGATCTATAAAGAACTTATTAAATGCAACAGCAAAGAAACAAACAATCCAATCATGAAATGGGCAAAAGACATGAACAGAAATCTCACAGAAGAAGACCTAGACGTGGCCAACATGCACATGAGGAAATGCTCCGCATCACTTGCCATCAGGGAAATACAAATCAAAACCACCATGAGATCCCACCTCACACCAGTGAGAATGGGGAAAATTAACAAGGCAGGAAACCACAAATGTTGGAGAGGATGCAGAGAAAGGGGAACCCTCTTGCACTGTTGGTGGGAATGTGAACTGGTGCAGCCACTCTGGAAAACTGTGTGGAGGTTCCTCAAAGGGTAAAAAATAGAGCTGCCCTACGACCCAGCAATTGCTCTGCTGGGGATTTACCCCAAAGATACAGATGCAGGGAAACGCCGGGACACCTGCACCCCGATGTTTCTAGCAGCAATGTCCACAATAGCCACACTGTGGAAGGAGCCTCGATGTCCATTGAAAGATGAATGGATAAAGATGGGGTCTATGTGTACAGTGGGATATTCCTCAGCCATCAGAAATGACAGGTACCCACCATTTGCTTTAATGTGGATGGAACTGGAGGGTGTTATGCTAAGTGAAATAAGTCAATCGGAGAAGGACAAACATCATATGTTCTCATTCATTTGGGGAATATAAATAATAGTGGAAAGGAATATAAGGGAAGGGAGAGGAAATGTGTGGGAAATGTCAGAAAGGGAGACAGAACATAAAGACTCCTAACTCTGGGAAATGAACTAGGGGTGGTGGAAGGGGAGGAGGGCGGAGGATGGGGGTGACTGGGTGATGGGCACTGAGGGGGGCACTTGACGGGATGAGCACTGGGTGTTATTCTGTATGTTGGCAAATTGAACACCAATAAAACATAAATTTATTATTTAAAAAAAAGATTTTATTTATTTGACAAAAGAAAAGAGATAGTGAGCAGGGGTGAGCACAAGCAGGGGGAGCAGCAGGCTCCCCGCAGAGCAGAAGGCCGATGTGGGACTCAACCCCAGGACCCTGACCCTAGGATCCGACCCCAGTACCCCGAACCCAGTACCCCGACCCCAGGACCCCGGCCCCAGGACCCAACCCCAGGACCCGACCCCAGGACCCTGGCATCATGCCCGAGCCGGATGCCCCTTGGTATCCTTTTCTTATAGCTGTTTTCCTCCTCACACCTTTGTAATCCCCTTTCCAAAAACAATTCAGGGTTGCCTGGGTGGCTCAGTCTGCTGCGCATCCAACCCTTGATTTCCGCTCGGATCACTTTGGGGCAGGAGCCGGGAGTCCCGGGTCAGGCTCCAAGCCCAGCCTCATTTTCTCTCTCCCACCTAGAGATCTAATTAAAAAACAAAACACAACAAAAATCAGGATCTAAAAGGGTGTTATTACCAACAAGTATTTCATATGATACTTTTAAGATTTGTTTCCAAAGTCCTGTTCTGAAGTTCATTGCTAACGTAAACATGCAGAAATTGTTTTTTGCAACCATGCTCAACTCACTTATTCTAATAATTTGGTAGCTTGTGCGAGGTTTTGTGCAAACACAATTATGTCGTCTGTGGATCTGTATACTTGATTAGAGATAATGGCATTCTAATCTCACGTGGAGTCCTTTTGCCACAGGATCCCAGCCCGGACCCCTAGGCGCCTGTCTCCTGCTGGAACCGCTCCTGCTGCGGGCTCTTGCTCACGCCCTGGGCTTGGCTGCCTGGTGTCTCCCGGGCACCATCCCCAAACCTTGGCTCAGGCTCCGCCTGCCCAGAGGCCCTCGGTGATCTGCGAACACCTCCACAGAGAACCTGAGCTTGAGGAAAGGTTAGCTACAAAAAAATAAATGTATTTCTTTGAGACTAGATTTAAAAACCCATGTAGTTTCCCCTGCGCATATGCGCTTTGGTTTTGAAAGACTGCAGAAGACAAAAGCAGGAGACCCCGTGTATCGCCGATTAGTCTCCGGGAGCTTGTGCTATGGTGGGACCACAGCTCTAGGAACAAGCAGGAAAAGCGAATTCCGTGGCCAGCAGCACTTAGAGCGACATCTTTCTTTAAAATATTGCAGTTACAGGGATTCCTGGGTGGCTCAGCCGTTCAGTGCCTGCCTTTGGCCCAGGATGTGATCCTAGAGTCCCGGGATCAATTCCCGCATCAGGCTCCCTGCCTTGAGCCTGCTTCTCCTCCCTCTGCCTCTCTCTGTGTCTCTCATGGATGAATAAATAAAATCTTAAAAAAATAATAATAATAAATAAAAAGTAAAATAAAATATTGCAGTTACAGACCTCAGGTCTAGGACCTACGTCACCATTGCTCAGTTAAAAGAGGCAGATACACAACAGAACTATTTCTCTGCATATAGCCGGGAATTATGTTGAAGTGAGCACACACGGCTGTTAGAAACCTCCATGACTTGAGATGATGAGAACGCAAGCGCACGTGAACTACCGAAAAGTCCCAACACGGTTGTACTCTCGTAGGCAGCTGCTTTGGAGTCACAAGTAAATGCGTAAATGCTATGAATAGTGTTGTACACATTTAAGTATAGCTTTCAACTAGACAAAAACAGAAAATGTGATTTTTGAAAGCCATGAAATGAAAAAATAGCGATAGTGAAACGAAGCACATTGAAAGGAAGCCGTATGGTTCAGAGTAAAGGTCGGGCCTCCATCAGCTCTGCAGAAAGGAAGCCCCGGTGGACACGTGAGCACCTGGCTCTGGCGCAGCCGCTCTGGACGGGCGGGAGGCCTGGGAGTGGCACTCCGTGGAGGGCCCTGGCTGCCCAGGCCGCACAGAACCCGAGGGGGCTCGGGGGCAGTGGGGGGCAACAGGGAGCAGCGGGGGGCAGCGAGGAGCAGCGGGGGGCAGCTAGGTACAGCAGGGGCAGCCGGGGACAGTGGGGGGGCAGCGGGGGCCAGTGGGGGGCAGTGGGGGGACAACAGGGGGCAGCGGGGGACAGCAGGGGCAGTGGGGGGACAACAGGGAGCACCTGGGGACAGCGGGGGCACCCAGGGGGCAGTGGGGGCAACCGGGGTGCAGTGGGGGCAGCGGGGGGGGCAGCGGGGAGCAGCTGGGGGCAGTGGGGAGCAGCCAGGGGCAGCAGGGAGCAGCCGGGTGCAGCAGGGGGCAGTGGGGGCAGCCGGGGGCAATAGGGGGCAGCTGGGGGCAGCTGGGGACAGTGTGGAGCAGGCTGGGACAGCAGGGGGGCAGTAGGGAGCAGCTGGGGACAGCGGGGAGCAGCGGGGGGCAGCCGGGGGCAGTGGGGGACAGTGGAGGGCAGCCGAGGGCAGCCGGGGCACTGGGGGCAGCCGGGGGGCAGCCAGGGACAGCAGGGACAGCAGGGACAGGGCCCAGGCCCCGGAGGAAGGTGGGGCCCTCTGGGAACTGGTGTGGCGAGCAGGTGGCAGGTGTCGGCCAGGTGGGGCGCCCCGGTAATGCCTCCCTGGGGGGGCAGGGCCTCTCCTGTGACTCAGATGAAATGTGCCACCGAGCAAACAGAAAACAAGTGGTCAGTCCATCAGAGTCACCGTCCTCTGGGGACGGACTGAGGCAGAAACACAGTCCGGGGCGACGATCCAGGTCGCACGGCACCCAGGTCAGCAGTGGTTCCGTGAGGCGTCGGGGGCCTTTCTTTTTCTCCTTTCGGTATCAGAACCTTCAAAGGTCTGTGCAGGGGCCCCGGCGCCCGGGTCAGGCTGGGGGACAGATGCTGCGTGACAGGTGTGGCCGCTGCGGGACTCGCTCCCTGAGGGCGGCTGCAGCTTGGCGGGGTTGCAGGGTCAGCGGCACGAGCCCTCGAGGGGTCTTCACCCGAGCTGGTGGCCGAGTCTCTGTGGTGACAACCTGAACCGACAGTCTGGCCGAGGTGGGTCTCCAAGGGGACTTGTCTTCCTGACATTCCGCGGCTCTCAACCCACTGGCTGCGCAGCTTCCCACGGTCTTAGAAAAGGCCCAGAGGAACCAGAGCCCAGATGCCTCGAGGGCCCCCCCACTGGAGGCCCTCCCTCGCCTTGGATAGACCCCTGCACTGGATGCCCCCCCCAGTGGAGGCCCCCCACTGAAGGCCCCCCCACTGGAGGCCCCCCACTGAAGGCCCCCCCACTGGAGGCCCCCCTGCACTGGACGGACACCCCCACTGGATGGGCCCCCCGCAGGCCAAGGGCTTGGCTTAGACCTCCTGCAATCGTAACAAAATACGCACTTTTCACAGGTTCGTTGTTCTACAACGTGAGACACTCGCTTTCCATGAAGCTCCGCGCAGAACCTCTCCCCCACGCAGCCGCAACCGAGCGCCCCCGAAGGCGAGAACCAGGAGCATCTGGTGCAACCAAAGCGCCGCGGAATTCCTGTAGATTCTTTATTCAAAGGGTCTCACGGCGAAGGTGCAAGTCGCAAGTGCTCTGCACCGGCGTAGCAGCCGCTGGTCCGCGTGTGCGCTCGGCGGGTCTCGGGGCTCAGCGGGAGAACCGGCGCCCCCTCGGCCGCACCGTCCACCGCGAGCTTCCTCCCAGGACGCCGCCGCGGCCCTTCAGGTGCGTGTCTACACCGCGTCCCCGCCTCGGCAGCTCACGCACGGGGCGAACGAGTCCCACAGCACCTCGCACATCCGGACGCAGGACCCACACCCGACACGGCACCGTCCTGGGCGAGGCGCAAGGCTGGGGGCGAGCGCCGGGCCCTGGGTCTGGGCGGTGGGCGGGACACCTGCGGGCTTCGAAGCCAGGCAGGCGCGGCTCCCTGGGGAGGCACGTGGGTGCGTGCCCCGCACACGCGCCCTGTACAGACACGCCCCGCACACACACACCCTGTACACGCGCGCCCCGCACACACACGCGCCCGGCACATGCACCTTGTACACACATGCACCCTGCACATGCACCCTGCATAAACACACGCAACACGCACAAACACAGCAACATGCAGACACACCCTGCACAGACACACACCCTGTACACGCGCGCCCCGCACACAATGCTCCTCGCACACACACGCGCCCGGCACATGCACCTTGTACACACATGCACCCTGCACATGCACCCTGCATAAACACACGCAACACGCACAAACACAGGCAACATGCAGACACACCCTGCACAGACACACACCCTGTACACGTGCGCCCTGCACACAATGCTCCCCGCACACACACGCGCCCGGCACATGCACCTTGTACACACATGCACCCTGCACATGCACCCTGCATAAACACACGCAACACGCACAAACACAGCAACATGCAGACACACCCTGCACAGACACACACCTTGTATACACGCGCGCCCCCATACACACGCGCCCTGCACGCACACGCACCCTGCACCCACGCCTCGCACACGCAAGAGCCCCGCACACACACAGCCCGTACATACGGCCCCCCGCACACGTGCCCGCACACACAGGCGCCCCGCACACCCCGCACACACACGTGTCCCACATACCCAGGTCGGCGCTCGGCCCCTGGGCGGGTGGAGGGGCCTCCGCGGGGGCGGGCGGCAGCCCCTGGCCCAGGCGAGCGGCCTCAGCGGGGACTCGGGGGCCTCTGGGCCGCACCCGCAGGGGCACCTTCCACGGGGCGCAAGGCCCGGGAGTCCGGCGGGCGGGGGCGGGCCTCGGCTGGGCTCGTGGCGCAGGCGCTGGGGCGGCGGGGAGCGGAGGCCCACGCAGCAGCCGCCCCACCCGCCGCCGTCCTCCGCCGTCCCGGGCCCGCGGCTGCACACGGCGCGGATGTTCCCGGGGGACCCGCTGCAGCCTCGGCCCGTGTCCCTGTCACCGTGACGCCGCCCCGGGGGGCGGACCAAGGCGTCCAGGGGAGCTCAGCATCCTCCCGAGGCCACGGACCCACGCGGAGCCGCCCGGGCGCCCGCAGGCCCGCAGCGTGAGTAGGGGGGCCCCGCTTCCAGACGCAGCTCACCTGGCGGCAGGTGGGACGGGCCGAGCCGCTCTGAGCTGCAGCTGCGGGGGCGGCCGGTGGGAGCTGCTCCTGAGGTCCCCACGCTGACGCAGCTAACCCCTGGCGCCTGGCTGGACACCCCCACCCGCGGGGTCCCCTCCGGACGAGGGGCCCAGCCTCTCCGAGGCTGGCTGAGCCGAGCCCAGTGGGGGGCCCGCACCCCTGCACCTGCACCTGTAGCAGCCTGAGGCCCGGTGGCAGCCGCTGCCCACCTTCTCCCTCTGCGGAGGCTGCGTGTGCACCGGAGGTGCCCCGTGGACATCCTGATGCCCGAACAAACCCACAGCAGCCGCCTGCTGTCCGAGACCCCGCAGGAAGGGGCCCCTCCCCGGGTACCCCCGGGACGCGCACGGACCGGATGCGCGGGGCCCACTTGGCCCCAAGGCTGCAGAGGCCGGAGCCGCGGCCCGTTCCCACGCGGGGGAACAGCCCCCCGACGGCGCCAGCCGCGGCCCGCCCTGCCCGGCCTGGAACCGACCTCGGGCTGGCAGCGCGTCGCAGCAGGACCCAGCTCCCGGGCCGGGGGCGGGGGGGGGGGGGTGGCCGGGGGCGCACGGGGCCGCCGCCGAGCCTCCGAGCCTCCGAGCCCCCGAGCCCTGGCCGCCGAGCCTCCAGCCCCAGCCGCCGAGCCGCCGAGCCGCCGAGCCGCCGAGCCCCGGCCAGCCAGCTGTGCAGGCCTGCGCTGAGCCACCTGCCGCCCAGGGGAGGACAGGGAAAACGGAGTGCGCTGCAATCACGTATTTCAACAGTATTGAAAATAACCACCTTGCATTTTAGACAATTTATTGCATAAAATAATGTGTATATCTGAGTATATTTCATGCTACAGTGAAAAAAGTCTGAATCACTGAAGACACTGCACTGCTGGAGGCCGGGCAGCGCTGCCTAACGCGGGCGCTACGTGGATGCAGGTGTGGGGTTCGGATTCAGAAGAACGTGCAGCCGGGCTGAGACTGGCCCAGTGACAGCGGGTCAGAGTGCTGGACTGTCTCCCATCCCCCTCTCCATCCCCGTCTCCAGACCCCTCACCCCTGCAGACCCTTGCAGCAGTCCTGCCTCCCTTGATTGGCACAAGCCGGCCTTGTTAGGCTACATCCCCCAACGTCCTCCCTGGTGACTACGGGGATTCCAGGTATTCCCGGGCTGAGCAGCAATCCACAGGTGAGAAGACGACACACGGAACCGCGCGCACAGCAGTCCCCTCAGAAACATTTAGGTAGTGCAACTTTTAAACACACGTCATCACGATACAGATTGACTCCTTGCATTCATCTAACTTCTTCACTTTATACCTTGGCACACAAAACAGGAATTCTGAATCATATTTTTAAAACAAAATAAAAAAGTTCCACACCTTGGGAGAAAAAGCAAACTGGCCGATGCTTCCCCATGACAATATATAATAATGCATCCTTCTTTATCAATTAATTATAAAACAGGCCACTCTGGCCCTTTCTCTGCAAAGTCTCCTTTCATAATTAAATAGATCAAACACCTCTGTGGGTCTTGTTTCATGATACCCTCCGAGCACCCTGCGCACGGTGTTCCCGAGCCCCCTCCCACCACCAGGGCCAGGCCCATCCTTGCACCTGTCCCCAGATGCTGATGCTGGTTGGACCCGATGGCAGTTTGTAGGGTTTCCGCCCAGTCCACGCAGGTCCCCTAAAGGAGCCCGAAGCAAAGAGCTCCGCCACACGTTGGGTTTTCCTTCCCGGAACAGGTGACCCGGGCGGCCCAGGTGGGGCGGCAGCCGCCTGGGTGCTTCCTCCTGGGCGCAGGCCGGTGGCTCACGCGAGGTTCCCAGGCTTCCTGTCCTTGGCCTGGGCGGGCAGCGCCGGGCCCCCCACGCTGTCCTGCGGGGCCACTGGGCCACCACCCCTGAGCGTGCTGTGCTGGGGCCGGAGGAGGGCAGCACCTGGGGGCCGGCCCATCACCTCGCTGTAGGCGGGCGGCGGCCCCTCCATCCGGCCGTGGCTGCTGCAGGTGCTGGCGCTGATGCCCGAGTGGCTGCTGGGCGGACACGGGCCCGCGCTGCAGGCGGCAACGTCCAGCAGGTCGCTGTCGAATATGGTTCGGTTGGGCGGGGCCCTCACCGACTCGCGGTTGAGCTCCCGCTGCTGTTCGGGGTCCCTGAGCTGCAGGGCGCAGGGCCCCTGGTAGGGCGGCGGCTCCTCCCCGTCGGACAGCGAGATGGTGGGGGGGAGGTCGATGTCGTGCTGCACGTAGGGGTAGGTGGGCTGGAAGCGGCTGAAGCGGTCCCTAGGGAGGAAGGTGGGGGCCGCGAACCTGTCCCTGGCCCTCGGGGCGTACATGACCTGCAAGGGAAGGGGCACGGGCTGCAGCCGCGGAGGTGACGTGGGCCAGGTGTCCACACATGCCCTGCACGCAGCAGTGCCAATGCTCTCCAAACAGAGCAGGAGCAACAGGAAAAGAGCATTCCAAAAAGCAAACAGCGGCTTGGTCACCACTGCGGCCCCCACCCACCCACTGCGGTGACCCCGGGGCGCACAGGCCACAGGCCCCAGGCCAGCTGGAAACCCGGTCGCAGGAGCTGCTGCCACACTGGCACCTGGTGCGTCTGGGCGCCCCTCGTCCAGCCCCTCGCCAGCGGGGACCGCCCCCTCCCCCGCCCCAGGCTGCACAGCTTTACCCACGCAGCGCGGCCTGCAGCAGGTGCAAGAACTGGGGCCGCTTATGGATCATTCACAGGAGCTTCGTGCTCTCGGTTACCCAGAACCACAAGGGACTTCCCTTCTCTCTGGTCTCTAGGCCTTTCCAGCCGCTTCACTCTGCATACGAGTTCCTGCAGCCACTTCCAGTGACCGACCGGGGACACGCGTGGGCCCGAGTGGCTGCGATCCCGCATCCACTCGCCCAACAGCTGTGGCAGCTCCTGGGTCCGTGGCCCTCCCGCCTCCACCACCCGACTGCGTCTACAGGGACGGCCACGGCCACGTGGTCTTCTGCCTCCTCTCACCTGTGTGTTTGGCTCACGGGTAAAGGGCTGTGTTATTTCAGGCCTCGTGTGAGCCATGGAGATGTGTCCCCAAACTGCACCCCATCAGCCAGGCCCCCCCGATAGGCAGCTGGAGGGTCGTGTGCAGGTCAGGGACTCCCAGCCTGGGGTCCCCAAGGGGCTGCAGATGAGCACGGGTGCCCCGGGGACACTCCGGGGGATCCTCCCAACCTTCCTGGTCCTTCCCGGGGTGGGGGGGGGTTATCTCGTGATCCCACTGTGGCCCCGCAAGCCCCTCACCAGTTCTGCTACCCTGGTGCCCCCCACCTCTTCATCCCCTGCCCCCCTTCACCCCCTCACCTCCTCCTCAGCCCCTGCCCCCTCTTCACCCCCTCCATCTTCTCCTCACCCCTTCACCCCTGCCCCCTCCTCACCCCCTGCCCTCCCACCTCCCCCTCACCTCACCCCCTGCCCCCTCCTCACCTCCTCCTTCTCACCCCCTCCTCACCCCCTGCTCCCTCCTCACTCCCCTCCTTGCCCCCTGCCCCCTCCTCACCTCCCCCTCCTCACCCCTTGCCCCCTCCTCACCTCCTCACCCCCCTCCTCACCCCCTATCCCCTCCTCATCCTGTCATCCCCTTCCTTGTCACCCCCTCCTCACCTCTGAGGCCAATGGCCGAGGCCCGGAGCTGTCTGACGGCCACAGGCGCCCTTCCTGGCACTGGAGGGACAAAACATCACGAGAGTCATTAGCTTCAGGCAGCAGCACCAAAGTCAACAGGTTGCGTTGGTCGCAGCAGCAGCAGGCCCACCTGCCACGGGGAGGGACGCGCCACTGGGCCTTCCACCACCCCAACGAGGACCGGGACCCGACTCGCTGGAGCTTCGGCCGCAGCGCGGAGCAGGTGTAAAATCCAACATCTTCCTGGCGCACAGCCGCACAGGGGCAGCGCCCTCCGCCCCAGCTTGGGTCAGCGTCCAGGTGCCCCCCTCTCTGAGGCTTGAGGCCACCCCTGGTCCCCCTCTGCCCGTGGTCAGGTCAGCATCCAGGTGCACCCCCTCCACCCCCAGGCTGGAGGCCACCCCCCGGTCCCCCTCCGTCCGGCTCAGGGCAGCATCCAGGTGCCCCCCCCAGGCTCGAGGCCACCCCCCCATCCCCCTCCCCACGGGCCCAGTGCAGACACAGCCTTGTGGGCCACAGGGCAGACGGGCAGCGGCAGCACAGGGGGGGCACCCCACAGCCCCACGGCCCAGCTCCCCATCAAGGCTGAACTGCCGGAGGCACAGACGCCTCCACCTGCCTTCTGATGACTTTAGTCTGTGTATTCACAGGACAGATGTCACTTGACGTCTAATTGTTTAATGTTTTTCAGAAATGCTGAGCCAGAGCGATGAGGTGACAAGGGGACCGTCGACGTAGTGAACGGTCATCTCTGACTCCGCGGGCTGCTGGCACCGCAGTAGGCATCTGTCCTGGACCCATATGTGGGCCACCCGCCGGCGTCTATGGCCTGTGGCTACGGTAGGGAGCAGGAGCACGGGGTGGGTGCAGGGGTGCAGGGTGCAGAGATGTGCGGGGGTGCAGGGGTGCGGGGGTGCAGGGGTGCGGGGCGCCTGTCCCCGGATGGACGCCCAGCGAGCGCAGAGGTCCCTGTGCCACCACCAAGCCTCAGCCTCAAAGTGCCCCGGGATGCCCGCGGGGTAAGCAGCCCCGCGCTCCTAAGATACCCAGGGCCTGTGGGACCAGCGGCCAAGCCCCGGGCAGGGCCAACCACCTCAGAGGCCGTGGGGCCGGGTCTCGGGTGGCGGGGCAGCCCGGCGCGGCGTCTGGGGGAGCCGGCCCAGCGCACCCCTCGCCGGGACAGGCGGGGCCCTGCATGCGGCCACCACGGCCCCGGGGACCCGCACCAGGGCACAGCGTGAGGGCCCCTGGGCGGCTGGCAGGTCTCCCGAAGTGCACGAGGCCGCCCCCGAAAGGACAGAGGCTCTGGCCATCGTCTCATCGTGCAAGGACAGCCTGCTTCCTGACGCGGGCTCGGGTCCCTGCACCCAAGGCAACGGGCACAGCTGCTTCGGCCGGGTCAGCCTCCTGCGTGGCGGGGCTGAGGGAACTGGGGTCTGCTCGAGTGACAGGCTCCCGCCCCAGGAGGCCCAGCCCAGGAGGCCGCCCCAGGAGGCCTGGCCCAGGAGACCCTCTGGAGCGGGCTCAGCACGCCGTCACTCGGGCTCACTGTGCGTGGATTCCAGCTCACTGTTTCACGGTAAGTCACTCTCAGATCGCTCTCGCCCTACGTACTCTTGGTACCGGTGACTTGGGCGCACGTTAGAGCGAGCGGGCGACACGGGACCCGGTTGACACCTGCCCCGGGGAGCTCACAGGAGGGCCCTGGGTCCCTGGGCTGCCGTCTGCTTGCGCGGGGCCTCGTCCAGCGCCTCTTCTGTGCTCGTTTCCCGCCTGCGACAAGGGCACCGAAACAACGGCGGTGACCGACTATGTGATGACCGGTCAGTAAGACGCGGCCAGGACACAGCGTGTGGCCCGGGGCTCGCCCACAGGCAAGGCCCCAGGAGGCCGCTGTGGCCCTGTGGCGGCGGGCGGCTCAGTGCTCGGGCCCGGGCCGTGGTGGCCGCCGCGACACACACCGAGGCCAGGAGGTCTCCAGTCATCTCTTCTAAAAGATGAGCTCACTGAAATTGCCTTGTTTTCTTTACAAGATTACTCCAAAGGTGGCATTTTGTCTTTTTCCAAAAAAAAAAAAAAAATGTGTTAGCGAGCACAGCTGACGCACGATGTGCCATGAGTGTCCGGCGTGCGCGTGGGACCAGCCTCTCGGTGTGTGAGGCCCTGCTGACCACCTGCAGCTGCCACCTGTCACCGAGGGCGCATGGGGAGTGGCAAGACTGGGAGCGTGGGCAAAGCTGAGGCCGGCTCACTTCTCCCAGATTTCCTCAGGACCTTTCTCCTAAGGTCGGGCCGATTCCTAAGAGTGGCACCTGGGGCCCTCCGAGCGGGTTGT
Source organism: Vulpes vulpes (assembly GCF_048418805.1). Lineage (NCBI taxonomy): Eukaryota > Metazoa > Chordata > Mammalia > Carnivora > Canidae > Vulpes > Vulpes vulpes. The sequence goes on along the minus strand of NC_132784.1, from coordinate 34,618,533 downwards.
CCTCCATGCTTCCCCCTATTCAGCCCCTGGGCACTACACGGAGGGCCCACGGCGGCACGACGACCCTGCCCTGCTGTCGCCAGCCCCGCTGACACCAGTGGCCACCGAGGAGACAGCCAGGGGCCCCGACGTGAGCAGAGGCTGCTCTGCAGAGCCTGGGCTGCGGAAGCAGGCAGAGGACAGGCCTCCCCTGTGAGAGCGCCCGTCAGCGCGGCCCTACACGCGAGGACCCCAAGCCCCCTGGAGCACCCTGGGGGGCTGACGGATCATCAAGGCACAGGGACCAGGATCTGAATCTCGCCAGCTTGAGGACCCTTCTACCCCTGAGAGCTCGCTCCGGATTTTCCTCTTTCCCAACTACCCATGAGCACCATCCCCTGTTATGTTGAACCTGCATGACGCTAACACATCTGCATTAAAGACAAAAATTACCACCTATCTTTTAAATGATTGTCTTTATGATGCCAAAATCGAGGTGTGTTCTCTGCAGACCTGGAACACGCACGATGACTGCATTTCACCTTTAAATCTGACCATTTGGTACAGTTAATGGGGCGGGTGGTGAGTGGGAAATCAATACCAACTTCTCTTTTTTTTTATTATTAGAATGTGTATAGTATAGAACGTGTGTAGAGTAGTAGGATGTGTAGAGTAGAACTTTCACCATCCTCATAATTTAAAAGTGTGTTCGATGGCATTAAGCACATTCACGTTGTTGTGAAACGGTCACAACCATCCATCTCCAGGACCCTTTCATCTTCTCAAGCTGAAATGCTGTCCTCACTGAACCCTAAATTCCCACTCCTTCCTCCCCTGACCCCCGGGTGACCACCGTTCTCTCCGTCTCTATGAATCTGACTCTCCTAGGTACCTCTGATAACTGGAATCACACATTTGTCCTTTTGCAGAGATACAATACATCCTTTTTTCACTTAGCATGATATCTCTAAGGTTCGTCCATGTTGTCGCATGTGTCCGTATTTCCTTCCTCATTAAGGCTAATTTCCATTGTAGACACAGGTCGCATTTGGTTTGCTCATTCATCCATCGATGGATATTTTGGTTGTTTCCACCTTTTGGCGATTGTGAATAATGCTGCAAAAAACAGAGGTTTACAAATATCTCTTTGAATCTTTGTTTTTTTGTTATTTTGGGTATAAAACCACAAGTGGAATAGCTGGATCATATGGTAATTCTATGGTTAATTTTTTGAGGAATCAACCAACCATACTGGAGACCATACATAGGAGACCTAGCAGCAGGACCATTTCACATTCCCATCAGCAATGCACAGGGTGCCAATTTCTTCACATCTTCAACAACACTTGTTATTTCCTGTTTTTTTGTTTTGTTTTGTTTTTGGTTTTTTGTTTTGTTTTGTTTTTTTCTGTTTTTTGTTTTTAAATAACAGCTATCCCAGTGGTTGTGATGTGGTGTCTGTTTGGTTTTGATTTGCATAGGATCAGTGTATTGAGCCAAGCATTTCCACAGAAACAAAACACAACAGGAAACACTGCTATATATATACACGCACAATATATGTGTATACTTTATATATATATAATTTAATATATATCATATTGTATATATAAAAAAGGGAATATTTATTATACGAGTTGGCTTAAATGGTCATGGAGACAGAGAAGTCCCACAGTCTTCCCTGTGCAAGACAGAGAACGAGGAAAGCTGGTGCTATAATTCCATCTGAGTCTGATTGAGAAGCTGGTGGGGTGTGTGTGTGGTGTGTGCAAGCACACCCCAATAGAAGTGTCAGAGTCCCAAAAACCAGCAGTTCGGATGTCCAAGGGCCCCAAGAACCAGCAGTTCGGATGTCCAAGGGCAGAAGATGTACCCCCCCCAGCTCAAGAAGAAGAGTGGATTTACCCTTCCTCCACCTTTTTGTTCTACTCGGGCCCTCCTGGGATTGTACGATGCCCGCTCACACTCGGGAGGGCAGATTTTCTTTTCTCAGTCAACTGAGTCAAATGTTCATCTCTTCCAGAATTACTCTCACAGACACATCCAAAAATATCGTTCTATTACTTATCTTGGCATTGCTTAGTCAAGTCAACGCACAAAATTAACCATCACAATTGGTGATACTGAGCTGCTCTTATGTGCTTATCGGGCATTTGTGTATCTTCTCCAGTTAAGCGTCTATTCAAGTCCTTGGCTTATTTTTAAACTGGGTTGTCTATTATCTTGTTATTGAATTGTAGAAGTTCTGTATCTATTCTAGATATTAATTCCTTACAGATATATGATTTGCAAATATTTTCTCCCATTCTGGGAGTTGCCTTTTCACTCTTTGGAGAGCATCCTTTGATAAACAACTTCTTGATTTTTGAATTCTAATTTATCAATTTTTTTTCCTTTTGTTGCCTGTGCTTTTGGTGTCATATCCAAGAAATCATTGCCAAGCCCACTTTTATGAAGTTTGCCCCCATTGTTATCTTTAAGAGATTATAGCTTTAGCTCTTACACTTAGGTTTTGGGACCATGTGGGTTCATTTTCTGGTGTATGGCATTAGATGAGGCCTTTCTCCTTGAAAGGTCTTGGCATTCTTGTCAAAAGCCACTTGACCACATATATGAGACTTTATTGCTGGGCCCTCCATTCTATTCCACGGAACTATATGTCTTTATCCGGCACCCCACTGTTTTGTTACTGTAGCAGGATTTGTAGTAAGTTGTGAAATCAAGAAGTGTGAGACTTCCAACTGTGTTATTCCTTTTCAATATTATTTTGGCTGGGGGGCGGGGCACTATCTCCTTGGAGCTGCCATATGCATCTTAGGATAGACTTCTCTTTTTCTGCAAAAAAAAAAAAAAAAAAAAAAAAAAACCAAAAAAACAAAAACCATCATTGGGATTTTCATAGGAATTACACTGAATCCGTAGATTGCTTTGGGTAGTACTGCCATTTTAAGAATATCCAGTCTTCCAATCCATGAACACAAATATCTTTCCATTTACTTGTGTCTAAATTCTTTCAGTAACGTTGTATGGTTTTCAGTGTACAAATTTTTCACCTTCTCAGTTAAATTTCTCCCTAAGTATTTTATTCTTTTTGATGCTACTTGTAAATTGAACTGATTCCTTCATTTCCTTTTCAGGTTGTTCACCATTAGAGTAAAAATATGCAACTGATTTTTGCATATTGATTTTTGTATCCTGCAACTTTGATCAATCTGTTTCTTAGATCTAGCTAGCAGTTTTTTGTGTGTTGGAATCTTTTATCTTTTTGTGTGTTTAATCTTTAATCTTTAAGGTTTTCTGTATGTAAGTTCGTATCATCTCTAAACAGAGATAATTTTAATTTTTCCTTTCTAGTTGGAATACCTTTTATTTCTCTTTCTTGCTGAGTTGCTCTGGCCAAAACTTCCAGTAAATCCTATGTTAAGGGATCCCTGGGTGGCTCAGCAGTTTGGTGCCTGCCTTTGGCCCAGGGCATGATCCTGGAGTCTCAGGATCAAATCCCACATCAGGCTCCCTGCATGGAGCCTGCTTCTCCCTCTGCCTGTGTCTCTGCTTCTCTCTCTCTCTCTCTGTGTGTCTATCATGAATAAATAAATAAAATCTTTAAAAAAAATCCTATGTTGAAATAGAAATGGTAAAAGCACATATCCTTCACCACTGAGTATGTTAGCCACGGGCATTTCATAAACAGCCTTTATATGTTGGGGTAATTTCCTTCTATTCTAGTTTGTTGAATGTTTTTAATCATGAAAAAGAACTGAAAAACTTCAAGTACTTTCTCTGCATCAGTGAGATGATCATTTAGCTTTTCCTCTGCATTCTATTAATGAAGAGTAGATTGACTTTCCTACATGGAACCGTCCTTGCATGAGAGAAATAAGCCCCATTTGGTCACAGCGTATAATCCTCTTAGTATGTCACCAAATTCAGTTGGCTAGTACTCTGTTGAGGATTTTTAAATGATATTCATAAAGGATGTTGGTTTTCTTTTACTTGAGAGGAACGCTGGCCTCACAGAAGGAGTTAGAAACTGTTCCTTCCCTCTTCCTCTTCTTCAAATTTTTTGGAAGAGTTTGAGGAGGACTGGATTAATTCTTCTTTAAATGTTTGGTAGAATTCACAATGAAGGCATCTGGTCTAGGTTATTTTCTTTGCTGTGGGTTTTTTTGAAGATTGATTCAATCTCCCTACTACTACTACAGATCCATTCAGATTTTCTATTTCTTCATGAGTCAATCTTCATTGGGTGTGTTTCTAGGAATCTGTCCATTTCAACTTGTTCATCGTACTCTCTTATAATCTTTCTAATTTATGTATCTTGGATCTTTCTCCATCCAAAGGATACAACATTTATAGCATTAAAAGAGAGTAACATGTGACCGTGACTCACTGGGGCCTGTGCTGTGACCTGCAGCTGAAGCCTGCTGCCTCGCATCCATGTGCACCATGGTCACAGGCAAGGCCACTCCCAGGCCCCGAATCTTCTCAGTTAAACTCTCCTTTCCACATACAGAGAACCACAGGAATCAGATTTGGGGATTGCAAACAACAAGCTCTCTGCAAGACTGTAAAAACCCAATACTGTGTTTTTCAAACTGTGAGTTGCAGCCCCTTAGACAACTGGAAAATCGATTTAAGTGGGTCACAACCAGCATTCCAAAGAACTGATAATGACTGTGTACATTGTATTATTTTGCGAAACTTCTTAGTTGTGTAAATGAGTATTGTGGATTATGATCTAAGATGTGATTTTCTGCTGTTCTTCAGGATCAAAACCAATCTGAAGGTCTCTGATCAGAACCGATGATCCCTCATGTTAGATGGGAGGGAGGTGGGCAGGAGGGGACAACCAGTTCACGGTAAAGGAAGGCTGGCTTTGGATATTTTGTCTTCTACCCAAGGGTTCCTCCCAGGGAATGAATGTATTATATAACATCAAACTTCTGGAAATCTATTTTCTGCCCATCTCAGGGTGAGAACTTCAAAGCACAGGTAAAACTCATCTTGGATATTCAGCAACACCTTCATCATCTGGCAAAACAGATTTTCTCTCATTTCTTCCTTCTTCCTACAGCCTCTCCACCACTCAAATGCTTTAGTATTGCTGTCTTTCCACCCTAGATGGCAGTAACAGCTTAGATACGAAGGCGGGACCTTGGGTGTCCGTGACTGTTTTCTCCAGCACTTTCCCCTTGATTCCTCTTTGGGAATCGACCATCAGACTTACTCTCAAGACTTACAATGTCCTTCCCAACTCTACTCAATCTAGGGCACATCCCTTAAGAGAAAGATCATTCAGGAAGATCTGTTGGGAAGAAAAGGGAAATCCTCTACGTTTCCAGAACAACACAATGGATCGCGGAGGTCTACAGGCTCTGAGGAGCAAGCAGAAAAGGAGCCACGCAGGTGCCTCTCCTGGGCTTGGTGCTGGGGAAGAGCGAGTGATTAGACCTGGAGAGAAACCAGCCTGGGAATTAGAAAGCTCAGGGCAACAGAGAAATGTGCAGATATGTGCTGTCAGCCCATGTGGGCACAGTCACCTCCTCTTTTGTTTTGTTCTGTTTTTTTTTTTTTTTTTTGGAAGTGCCAATATTATCTTTATTTTTTTAATAAATTAATTTTTTATTGGTGTTCAATTTACCAACATACAGAATAACACCCAGTGCTCATCCCGTCAAGTGTCCCCCTCTTTTGTAAGATCAAGCTTAGGGACAGGGCCCAGGGCTTTCCCAAGGTCACAGGCCTGGTAGGGGATTAACACAGAGCCAGAGCCCAGCTACCTCCCTCGGCATCTCCTGATAGCCCCGGGAGCCTCCTCAACTAGAGCCACAGAATTAGGACAATTTAGAGAACTGTTCTTGCCCCAGAATAAATTTACACTAATTTCTAAGGACTAAGTAAATATAAAGCAGGAATTCATCTGGCTCCTTTAAGGCGGGTCATCAGGAAAGTCCTCTCCAAGGAGATGACGTCTGAGCTGGGACCTCGATGATGAGTTCTAGAGAAAATGCTAGTGCAGAGGCCCCGAGGATTTACAATTCTATTACAAATCGTGCAAAGGAACACAATGAAGTAAAAACTTTGAACGAACTTCCTTGAAGAAAGGGAGACAGACCATTGCTCCCACCTGCAGCTGATTGATTTCTGGCAAACTGTATTCAACAAAAGGCAGCCCAGCTGCTCCCACACAGTAGCCAGGATCTCTCCACCCGGTGGAGTTTTCATGCTCACGGCTGTGCACCTCTGAGCTTGCCTTCACACTGTAAGGGTCCACCTAAAACTCACTAAAACTTAAGCAAGTTAAAATTTTCATCAATTTTACTTAAAAATCTGGTTTTTGCACTCTCTTGTCATAATACAAACCATGCTCAAGGGAGTTAGCTTGGGTCTCTGGAGCCTCCAGAGCATTATTGGAATTGTCATCATCGGTTTATGTGAGCGGAAGATGTTTTTTAATTGCAAAAGTGACATATGCATACATTCTCATCAAAAAAGTTGGAACACACAAACCGGACTGTCTTGTCCTCCTGACTCGCCCACAGAGGAAGCCGCTGGTGTGCTGGGGGCACTTTCCTGACCTTCCTCCAGCATCGGTGTGTAACCCCGGCGGTTATCAGGCTTCCTAACTGAGCCAAGTACAAAACCTCTGAGATGGCTACTAGTCTGGCAGCTTGACCACATCTTCACTGATTCGGGAATAACTTGAATGACGAGAGGAAACCTGCGCCTGGAGTTTACAGTAGGCACCCACCTGCTGACCTGTCCCCTGCAGTCCCTGTGACATTAGGAAATGTAGTTTTAGTGGCTCATGAAATAACGGAGCATCGTTAGGGGCACGGTTGGTTGACAGCAAGGCCCCCCTGGTCTGCAGCACAGCAGGCATCTGCCTCACCCCCAGAGAAACGGCCCTGCCCTCTGTCCTCTCAGCCCTATGCTACATAAAGCCAGTGGCTCTCTGCTCTTTAGTCTGGGGGGTCGGAGACAGGCCGATTATAACTCTGTCATCAATCCCTTTGGTGCTTTTTTTTTTTTTTTTGGTGCACCTTACTGAAAATAGTTCCTTTCTATCATTTTAGAAATATTTGTTTAAAAAAGATTTTATTTATTTATTCCTGAGACACTCACAGAGAGGCAGAGACACAGGCAGAGGGAGAAGCAGGCTCCATGCAGGGAGCCCAACACAGGACTCGATCCCAGGACCCCAGGGTCATGCCCTGGGCCAAAGGCAGATGCTCGAGCCTCTGAGCCGGCTACACAGTAGTCCAGCTCTTCGGGCACAGTGGGAAGGGCACCCCCTGCCGCTCCCCGCACCCTTCACCGGGCCCCTGACACGGCCTCTGGGCTTCTGGAGCACGGTGAGCTCTGGGCCCAGTGTGGTGGGTTTGAGCTGCTTCCAGGAGCCCAGAACTGCCCATCCTCAGGCTCCCACCCCCGAGCCCGGGGCCATCTCTGCTCCCTCGGCCCCAGACACCAGCTGCAGGGAGGCAGCCCCACCGGGGAGAGGCCACGAGTGCATCGCTGGACTCTGCTGGCCCACACATCTTAGGAGGGAGTCCTGGTCCGCAGGCATAACCTTGACGTCTACGGGAGCTTCTCTCCCACTTCTCAGGAAACAGGGGCCTTCTCGGTCCATCTTCGTTTTCACTCTTGAGATAGAGACATGAGTGCAGAATAGATTTTTTTTTTTCTAAAAACCACTGCCGTGGGACACCTGGGTGGCTCAGCTGATTAAGCACCTGCCTTCAGCTCAGGTCATGATCCCAGGGTCTTGAGATCGAGTCCTGCATCGGGCTCCCTGCTCAGTGGGAGTCGGCTTCTCCCTCTCCCTCTGCAACTCCCCCTGCTTGGTTCTCTCTCTCTCTCTCTCTCTCTCTCTCTTTCTCTGTCAAATAAATAAAATCCTTTTAAAAAATAAAAAATAAAACCCACCATCACTGTGCAAAGCAAGAGATGGCCATGGCACCCTACCCATGACCTAGGGCTCCCCAGAGAGAGAGGAGACCGCAGTCAAAAAGGTGAGTGCGTCCACGCAGAGTGGTTGCTGCTTCACGGCCCCGGCTTGGCGTGCGGGGCGGGAACAGAGGCCAGCGTGGCCCGATACGCGGACTTTTCAAGAGAAACTGTGAATTCCAGTTTTCATGCGGAATCTCCCAATTTTTACAGTTCAATCCAGTTTTGTCAAGACACCCGGTGGGGCAAGTGGCACCCTTCAGCAGACCTGCAACACCTGCAGGAGGCGCAACATCTCTGGGTGCGAGCGCGCCAGCTGTGTGCCCCGGCCGGCCTGGCCCCTTCCCAGCTGCCCGCCCGCTTCTCCCAGGGTGTAGCTGCACCGCTCGCCTCCGGGGGCCCAGGCGCCCTCGTTTCACAACTGGTTTCATCCCGGCAGCACTTAGTAATGAGGAGATGCTTGACGTGACTTCTTGATTTTTTAATCGAAATTGCCACTTCCGTAGGTCTGCCGGCTGCGTCTCCACGAGCGCGTGCAGCTGGAGCCCCGTGAGCTGCTCCCGGCCGCTGCCTGGTGAGGCCGTCGGGGCCCAGGCCGCTGTCCTGGGCCGCTGTCGGCGCAGCCCGCCCGCCTCTGCACCTTCGCCCCGGCCCCGCCGTCTGCTCCGGGCCACGGGGTGTCAGGGACACGGCGGCAGTGAAGGTTGGGCCCAGCCGACAGACCCCCACCCACGCCTGCCTCGGCCACAGGGCGTTGGCACACAACGTGGGTGCTCCCAGAACACACTGCTGGAGCTGGGGGGAAGCCCTGGGGGATCTCTGGGGGAGCCTTGGGGGGGAGTCAGGGGGCAGAGCCCCAGGGGAGGCGCCCTGGGAGGGAGTCTTGGGGGGAGGCCCTGGGGGCAGCCCTGGGGAAGGAGCTGTTGGGGGGAGCCCCGGGGAGGGAGCCCCGGGGGGCATGTAAGGGAGGAGGCCTGTGAGCAGTCACGGAGGGGAGTACCTCTGACTTTCTAAGCAGACCTCCTGGAGTCAGGTGAGCCTGGCAGGTGAGCCTGGCACTTGGCCCCAAGGGACAGCAGGTCTGAGACCCGCTTCCAGAAGAGCCCTGAGAACCAGGGAGACGCACAGAGTCGAGTGTCTCCCTCAGCCCGGCTCGGCTGTGCCCTTCGCTGCAGGCGGAGAGCCAGTCGGGGAGAGGCCGGTGGCCCGGGCGGGCTGCGAGCACCCCTTGGCCGGAGCAGAGCATCTACACGGTCGGCCTCGTCCTTGGAAACGAAACCCAATGGTCTCACGGCTGAGGTCGGGGTCCCCCGGGCTTCGGGTCACGTCACCCCCGGGGTTGCAGGGACCGCCCTGGTGTGCCGCCCTCTCACACAGCTGAATACCCTTTCCTGACCTGCCCCCCCCCCACCAGGCCTCACACCTTCCAGAACGAATGGGCTACAGGCCCAGGGGCGAAGGGCTGCGGGGGCCCCCGGGGCCACCCCGGAACGTGCCCCCCCCCAGCTGCAGCCACTGGCTCCCGGGCCCGGCGCTGGGCTCCGAGGCAGGACTGGGCACTGGCCTTGCGGGCCTGCAGTCGCCCTCGGGTGGCCTCGAGCACAGCAGCCTCAGGGCACGGGGTTGGCGGGCCACCTCCCCCAAGGCCCCGATGCGCCCCACGGCCGCGGCCACAGCTCCGGCCAGGAGGCCGTCCTGAGCCCTGGGGGAGCCCGGTCGGCACAGGCGGTGCCTCGGAGGCTGGGGGCAGCCACCTGGGGGGCGTGCGGGGGCCTCACCCTGGGTCCCCCACAGTTTACAGCTCGTCCATATGCATGATGGCCCCTGGAGGCCCGGGCCTCTCCAGGAAGGCTAATGGAAGGCCGGGAGGAGCAGCCGCTGGCCATGCTGCTGGGGGTGGGCAGGGACGGAAGGAACGACGGAAGGCGGAGATACACCGTACAACGTGGCAGAGGCAGGGGCCCCCACAGGGGCCCTCGGAGCGCGGGACCCCAAGGCCTCCCAGAGGCCTGCTGGGGCGCTCTCCGCTCTCGGAGCCTGGGCGTGCGATCCGCTCCTCCACAGGCCCCTCCTCGACGGGCCAAGTGCCCTGGAGGGGCTGGCAGGTGACACCTGCTGCCTTCAGGGGCCCCCACTCGGCTTAGCTGACATTTGGGGTCACGGGGATCCTCCATGTAGGGGCGGCCCTGTGTGTCGCAGGATGGACCCAGACGCCTCCCAGCGCTGTCAGACGTCCCCTGGGGGGCAACATCGTGCCAGCGGGGCCGGGGGCGTGAAGGGACCGCCGCTGTGCCCAGGACCCTTCCTAAGGGCGCAGCACCCTGGCAGGGAGCAGAGGTGGGTGGGGAGGCGGCCGAAGCCGGGCTGGGGGCACCTTCCTGTGGGGGCCCGTGAGGCTGCCGTGTGAGCACCCGTGCCCAGAAGACAGGGAAGGCCACCATCTGCGTCGCGGCCACAGGCTGGGCCTCGGGGCTCAGGGCCGCTGAGCAAAGGTGCATCTCAGCTGGCGACCGCGTTCCAGGGACACGCATCGCCACTCGCCCGCCATCGGGGGAGGACGGAGGCCCTGGGAGGCAGAGGCACCGGGCCCGGGCAGCACAGGCACGAGACCCCAGGGCGCTGCAGCCTGTGCCTGGGAACCGCGGGCAGAGCTTCCAGGCGCTCATCGACGAAACCAGGCGCGGGGCTGGGAAGACGGCCTGCGGCCACGCGTGGACAGCAAGGGCCCTACTGCAGGGCGGCCCGGGGAGGCGCCCACAGACCTGCAGCTGCCTCCTGGCCCAGGGCTGAGGCCGCACCGCCAGCAGGCCCTGCAGCAGGCTGCATGCACCTGGCCTCCCCCCATGGCCGCACCTGCGTGGGCGCCTCTGGGCCCTGCCACCTGCCCCCGGGAGCCGTGTGAGCGAGCCCGGCCCGCCCCGACCAGGAGCTCCCGGTGCCGAGGTCACCGCGGGCGCGGCCAGGTCTGCACAGGGCGCGGGCGGAGGGCCCCAGCAGTGCAGGGCGTCTCAGGTAGCACCGTCAGGGGGACAGGTGTGTGGTGGGGCAGACACAGGAGCAGCTGCCGGGTTCCCCGCGGACAGCCAGGTCCTTGGGATGGGGGCAGACAGCCCGAGGCAGGTGTCTGTCGGCAGCCCGAGAGTTGGGGGGATGGGGGGGCACCAGGGCTGCTGTCCCCTGCTTCTCGCAGGCTGGCCGTCGGCGTCCAGCATGTGCCCACGGCCCAGCGAGCGGTGGCCCGGCGCTTCCTGCACGGCTGCGAGTCTTGCCGCGACCGTGACCCTGTGTCCTCTCCTCGCGGCAGGGGCCAGGGACTCGGGGCCCCCTCGCGGCAGCAGAAGCCGCCTTGCCTGACAGGGCAGAATCCACCGGGCCGGTGCCAAACCGCAGGGACGACAGCGGCCTGGGCCCCCGGGGCACCGCCCTGTGAGACAGAAGTCGTCCCCGCAGGGCGGAGGGGGCTTGAGGATTCAGGGAGTGGCAGGCAGGGGCAGCGGGGACCATGGGAAGCATAGGGACAAAGGACTTCTTCCCTGGCGCTGCTCCCACAGGCCCATGGCACCCGGCCTCCCCTCCGTGGGCCCGACAGGGGTGCTGAGCAGCCCTTGCCCTGCCCCACCCGTGCCAGCGGCCGCGGAGCACCCGGCACAGCAGCTCCCGGGTGACAGCAGAGCCACTGAAGGGGTCACGGAGCCACCGTGCGGCCCTAGTCTAGGGCGGCCCTGGCCTCTCGAGGGCCCGGGGTCCGGGGCCCAGCAGCCACCGCAGCAGCACCCGCACCCCCACCAGGGCCTCCGGGAGCCTGGGGTCGGACACCCAGGGACTTCGAAGCCACCGTGCCTCTCTTGCCCCCTCTTGCCCACCACTGGAACAGAGAACCCGTGGTCGCCTTCCCAAGCCTGGCCCGCCGCCACCAGGACCCAGACTGTCAGAGCGGCTGGGACAGAAGGTGCTGGGGCTTCTGGTCTCCCAGGCACACACCCCAGCGTCGCGTGACCCGGTGCGTGCTTGAGCTTCCAGAGCAGCTCACGTGGGGCCAGGGCAGCTGCGGAGCCCCCACGCGGCCTACTCCAGCCCGGCGCCCCCACCCAGTCCCCGCAGCGTCGGGACACCCGGGCCGCTCACAGCACAGCGTCCGCGTGACAGCGCGGGGGACGCGGCGGGAGAAGCCAGACCCATATGGGCACCTGCTGCGGGGCTCTGGTTTACGAGCAGGCACGGGCCATCTGTGTGGTCGCCTCGTGGGTGCAGGCCTCGGGGCCCCGGTGGGTCCGGGTGCGGGTCGTCTCCCGCTCCCTGGGTATGGGTTACACGGGTGTGCTCGGTTCTGGGGGTTCCCTGAGCTGGATGCTCGGGATGCTGGGGACACTCGGGCTTTCCCTGAAGCCTGGGGACCTTCCGTGGGGTTTCCGGGACCCACGGAGCCAGGGGCCTGACTCGAGGGCTGCCCACTCACCGGCTGCAGCCCGTCCTCCTGCCTCCGGCTCCCCGGGCGGTTGATGAAGGACCGCGTGGAGCCCTTGTAGTGGTTCAGCAGGCAGACGATGACCACGACCATCACCGTGACCACCACCACGACGACGATGATCTGCGCAAACTCCAGCTCGGCTGCGGTGGAAAGGGAGAGCAGTTACCGCGTGCCCCGGGCACCCAGGCTCTGGGAACAGGCCGCTGGGCCTGCAGGGCCCCATCCTCTCTGCCCCGCGGGGCTGCCCTTCTCCCCGGGCCTGTGCAGGGCCACCCCGGCCGGGACCTTGGGGGGCAGGGGCCACGCGCGGTCTGACCCACCTGCTTGGTGCACCCCACGCCCAGTGGGGCCCGAGGGGGTGCCCAAGCCCCGGCGCTGAGGGGTGCACGGGGCGCACCTGCACAGGGACCCACGTGGCCTGCAGGTGTGCCCCGCACCAGCTGGCTGCAGCCCGTGCTGCCTGAAGGGGGGGGGCTGGAGGGGAGCCGCTTGTGAGCTCTGCACCTGCCGGGCACTGGGAGGGGGCGCCATGGGGTGCTTGGGTGCCTGGCAGGGTGGGGAGGGGCCGCGTGCAAGCTGTGCTCCTGCGGGGGGGCCCTGGGCGCTCAGGTGCCTGGGGTGATGGGGAGACTGGGGGGCGGCTGTGCCAAAGCGAGCCCCCTCTCCCGGGTGAGGACTCCGGGACCCGAATCCTCTATGGTGAGACACACTTTGCAAACCACATCCAGGGGCCATACAGACCCTGCGACGAGAAGGGCGATGACCACGAGCTCAGCCCCCTGACCTCGAGGCCAACCCTTTGGAGGGAATCTCGGAGGCGCGCTGCGTGGTGCGCAAGCCCTCACGTGCCCCGCTCTCAGGCTGGCGCCCTACACCTGCTCCCGGCTCCTGAGCCCCGCGGGGATGGTCCTGCACCTGCTCCTGGCCCCTGGGTCCCCCGGGGATGGCCCTGCACCTGCTCCCGGCCCCTGAGCCCCACGGGGATGGCCCTGCACCTGCTCCCGGTCCCTGAGCCCCCCCGGGGATGGCCCTGCACCTGCTCCCGGCCCGTGGGCCCCGCGGGGATGGTGAGGCTCGGCGGCGAGGCTAGCCCCAGGGCCTGCGCCTCCTGCTCCCGAGCTGCCACTCAGGGCTCTGCTGGGCACTGCCCACCCTTGTGCGGGGGCCCCCACGCGGGGCGGCGGAGGGACAGCGGGGCCCCGGGGGATGGTGACGACGGCAGCACCACCTGGGCGGGCGCAGGGACACTCGGGCTCACGACGAGGCTGCCAATGGGTGTGCTGTTGGCGGGTCCCTGCCCGGAACCTGCAGCACACACACGCACAGACCCACGTGTACGCACCTGCACACGCGCGGGCACACGTGTGCTCATGCAGACAAGACGTGCACGTGGGTATGCACACGTGGGCACAGTGCACATGTACACGCTCCTGCTGCGGGCCCAGCTGATGGCCAGCACACGGGTTCTCTCTGTGTGCGCTCACGTGCAGCCCAGCACAGGAGGGGACGGGGTGGCACGTCTCCCCAGGGCCTGTCCTGTGAGCACCTGCCACCCATACCCCAGAAACGCAGTGGCTACAGCTGGCACCGCCCTCCGCCCTCGCCTTCGGCCCACACCTACCCAGGGCACAAAAGCGGACAGACAGGCTTGCGGGCCTGGCCAGACCACACCTGCCACGGGGCCTACGAGTGTGACGGGCCCAGATGTGTGCCCTGCAGAACGGGGAGCCCAGCCTGGGGCAGGGAGCTGCTAAGCCCACGTGAGCAGCAGTGGAGGCAGGGGCTTTGCCGGGCACAGCCCTCCCCATGGGCACATCCGGGTGAGGAGGCTTGGCGGCCCTGGCCCGGGCAGCTCCGGAGGCTGGCCGTCAGCAAGGCCCGGGGTCTGCGCCCCATTCACCCCCACCGGCCCGGCTGCCACCGTCTGGGCAACCCCAAGGCCTGTGGTTGGACATCAGGTCACATCATGCCCTAGGACTGACCAACGTCAGTCCTAGAGGCTTTTCTCAAGAAAGCTTCACTGCTCTATGGACACGGGAAGAGAGAAGAGTGATGGGTATAGCGAGGGCCCCACACAGGCTCCGCGAGTCAGTTCTTCACTTGGAGGACGTCTTTCTTTCTTTTTTTTTTTTTAGTTTTTAAAAAGATTTTATTTATTTATTCATGACAGACACACAGAGAGAGGCAGAGACCCAGGCAGAGGGAGAAGCAGGCTCCATGCAGGGAGCCCGACGTGGGACTCGATCCAGGGACCCTGGGGTCACACCCCAGGCTGGAGGTGGACCACTGGGCCATCGGGGCTGCCAGAGGACATCTTCCTAAGTTCATCTTTTCCTGCAGTAGAAGCCATGCAGGTACCTATTGGCAGCAACACAGTCAAATGATATTTCCCATAATCCTGTGAGCACTTGGGTTATATCTGTGTTTCATCTGAAAAGGATTTTTACTATAAAAATAACGAAGACTCCCTTAAAACGTGAATGATACACAAGGAAATAGTGCAGTCCGCCCACTGTATCTGTGCATTTGCCTGTTGAATAAGGGCTTTATTTATTATTTATTTATTTATTTATTTATTTATTTATTTATTTATTTATTTTGGCTTTCTTCTTTTAATGAACAGAATCATCGTACAAATGCATTGTTCTGGTTTTTTTCCCCACTTACTATATCCCAGACATTTTTAAAACAAGAATACATTAAAAACCAGTCATTCTTTTTATGGTGTCTATCTATTCCAAAACACTGATGTACTGGAATTTAATATTCTCCAAGTGATAGACATTTGGGTATTTTTTCCTTTTTCTTTCCTAGTATGACCAAAGATTGTGTGTCCATGTGTATGTTTGTGTGTGAAAATGAGTATTGACCTACATTTTAAGTATCCCTACAGGAAAGATTCCTAAAATTGGAATTAATGGGTCGAGGATATTTCCTGTTAAATGCTGACGGCTCCTGACACTCCGCCTTGTGAAAAGCATCTTGCCCCGCCCCCCCAGCTCATCAACACTGAATACTCACCCTCTCCATTTGCACTAATCTGACGGGCAAGAGTATGTACCTTGATTTAATTTGTATTTCCCCAATTACTAATAATTTTAGATCCTTCCTTATGGTTATTGGCAATTTATGTTCTTCTTTTTCATAATTCAATTAGTTCATATTAGCTTATTTGTAATTTTCTCACTTATTGGTAAGCAGCCAGCAGCCTTTATGTATTATGACCACAAAGCTCTGCCTGTTACATGTGTCTCAAGTGTTTTCTCCTTGTCTGTCACTAACTTTGCTGTTTCTCTATAAAAGATATAAATCTTTAAAAAAAAGATATAAACCTTTATGTCATGAAAATTACCATTTTTTTTCTTTTATGGCTCCTAAGCTTCCTGTTTGATTAGGAAGGTCTTCTCTAATATTCTAAAAATGTTTTCTCTAGGATTTATATACATTGCATTTTTATATTTAGATCTTTATTCACTCTGGATTTGTTTGTTTGTTTGTTTTTGGTCAGCATGAATCTTCTGATCTAACATTACATTAAAAAGTTGATCACCAAAAAAAAAAAAAAAAAAAAAAGTTGATCACCACTGACTGTTACACTATATGTTCGCAAATTGAACTCCAATAAAAAAAAAAATTTAAAAAAAGTTGATCACAAGCAAAGATAAGAAAGATCTTGGGATCCCTGGGTGGCTCAGCGGTTTAGTGCCACCTTCAGCCCAGGGTGTGACCCCAGGGTCCCGGGATCGAGTCCCACATCGGGCTCCCTGATTGGAGCCTGCTTCTCCCTCTGCCTGTGTCTATGCCTCTCTCTGTGTCTCATGAATAAATAAATAAAATTTTTTAAAAAAGAATAAGAAAGATCTCAGTTGTGAGAAAGTGTACGGAATCTTTCTTTTCAAGGGGACTCCCTGCTCCAAGGTTGCACATCCTCAGCTTTGTCACCGTGGCAGGTGCAGGCCCGCTCGGGCGTCGATGCCTGGAAAAGCCCACCCCACCGTGCTGCACGTCCACACCTTCCCCCTTGGCCCCACACTCCTGCTTTGCTTATACACAACTCTCCAGGGTTTTGGTCTCCAGACCCCTCAATACTCTTAAAAGCTACTGGTTACCACCAAAAGACCGTTATTTGTATGGATGACATCTATGGATATTTGCCATATTTACACTTAATACTGAAAAACTCTTAAATTTATTCATGAAAAAATAAACTATGTTAACATATGTAAGAATCATACACGCTATTTTTTAAAAACAAAAATTCAGCGACGAGAGCGGCATTGCTCTACACCTCTGCACATCTCTTATACATAAGCCTTAGTAAAAGACAGCTGGAGTCTCCCCTCTGCTTCACCTACGTCTGTTGTGACACGTTGGTTAGGTTGGGGCACGAGACGGCAATCTGGCTTTACTGGCCACCGGGGACTGGGGTCGTGGAGACCCCCAGAAAGCCCAGAGCCAGGATTTGAGACGTGGTCGGAATGGCTCCTGGGCCGCCGTCCTGAGTTTTCTGGCACAGGTGTAGCTGCAGCAGGTGCACCGACCGATGCAACACGGGACTCGCAGAGCCCGGGGATCCTGGGCTCCCAAGTGGTGCCAGGTCGTCTGGGGGGGTGGCAAGGGCACCGGCCAGCAGGGCCTGGGCTCCCGTGTCCCCCACCGAGGCAACCAGCCGGCCCGCAGCACAGCTGGCCAGTCCGGGCGACAGGGGCCTGTCGGGGCTCCGTGGCTGCAGCTGTTCCTGCGCGGGCTGGCCCGGCCCGGAGGCCGCCGTCCTCACACACGTGGCCTGCTCCCAGCCAGGAGCCACTGGGCCCGGCTGCAGTCTCAGGGCACCTGTGCTGCCCCCTGTGAAGCCCCGGGTGGAGGGACACCGCGGGCTCAGGCCGAGCCCCACTGCACGCGGCCTCTGGGCGAAGGCCATCGGTGCAAACAGGCGGCCACAGAGGGTAAGCACAGCCCACTTCCCCCCGAGGGCTCCCGCGCGAGCTGGGGGTCAACAGGGAGCGCTCTTGGGGACAAGCAGGGGTCACCCAGGCTGCAGGGCAGCTCGCCCTCCAGACTGGGGCTGCAGGGGCGCCTCCCCTCACAGCTGCTCTCCCATAGCCGTGTGCACCCCCATGGGGACCTCCGCGGTGACACCCTCCCGAAAGGCGAAGTGCACGGCTGGCCCACGGCAGGTGGGACGCGTGGGGATAGTGACAGTGATGTGTCCCTCCTTCCCACCCGCCAGCTCGATCCCGCAGGCAGGCGCTCAGAGGCGGCTGCGCCCCCAGGTGTCTCGCTGTCCCCAGACGTGGCTTCGTGGCCCGGGCTTGATTCCGCGCCCTCCTCGAGGAGGTGCCACCAGGACAGGGCAGGGACGCTGCCGTGCGCGGGAGCAAACCCTGCTTTCTCACTTGCCGTGCGAGTGTCAGGGAGACTCAGCACACTGTTCTTCGGGTGCCCGGTGTCCAGAGTTCCGTACCCCTGATCTCGAACCTTTCTGGGCATCGGGGCCCACAGTTCCCTGTACTGCCGTCGGGTCGCTAGTCATTTCTCGCTGAAACTACTGTCCCTCCAAGGTGGCAGCTCCTGGCACAAGCTCCCCACGCGCGAGGTGTGTGAGTGCGTGCACCCCCCTCCCCGCACATCACTGGTTCCCCTGCTCTGTGCTCCAAGCCCGGGCCGAGGATGTGGAACCAGGCACGAAGAGCAGCAGAAGGTCCCGTGAGGCCTGTTCTTCAGACGCCGCCTCCTGAGTCGCGGCGGGGAGCCACCTGGTGCCGCGGAATCACAGGCTCGGCACCAGGGGAGGCGACGCGGGGCTGCCGGGGCCCTGCCTCTGTCCCCCGGGCCACCCACCGCTGCCCTCTGGGAGGCTGTGTCCTGATGGCAGGGGGTGCAGCCGTGCGCAGACAGGAAAGGTGCCTGTGCGTTTGGTTTCGGGACTGGGGGTGGAAAGAGGAGGCTAAGGAGAGGTGAACTCTGGAAGAACTATTAAAAAGAGAAAAATCGAAAAAAAATCTACAGGAACAGTAGAGTTCTGAGAAAATAATAGGAGATTTCAGGGTTTCCAAAATTCCATGTGTCCAATTTGGACTCCGAGCACAGCCCACTGGGCAGTTTCCCTGGATTCCTACAGATACTGGCACCAACAGAGTAATGACAGAAAGCAACCCATGCAAGGAAGTGGTTTTAGGCCAAAGTCGAATTTTCACATTCCTCCTTCTTTCATGGGGCTCTAGTTAATGATGCTCTCCTGGATGAGCCACTGCCATCCAGACACCAGAAACTTCATAATACATTTAGCCTAAAGCTTATAGGAAGACATCACAGCACCTCATTTCATCACCATGAAACAGTGACAGTGATGCTGGCGACGATGGCATCTCTTTATTTTTATAGAAATATCCCCATGGAACTCCAGGCTGCTCAGTGGACAATGACGGGATCAGAAGTTGTGTGAGGCCTGGTGGCCCATCCTCTGGTTCGGGAAAGAGCTGGGCTGACTCACACTAGAGGCCTGAGCGTCCGTGATTTTTTTATTTTATTTTATTTTATTTTATTTATTTTATTTTATTTATTTTATTTTGTTTTGTTTTGTTATTTTATTTTATTTTTTATTTTATTTTATTATTTTATTTTATTTTTTATTGGAGTTCAATTTGCCAACATATAGCATAACACCCCGTGCTTTTTTTTTTTTTTTCTTTTTCCTGTTGGTGCTATTTTTAAGGACTCCGGGGAAGCGTGGCCCTACTATCCTGCTAGGACACTCACTTCTATTCATGGGATGGTCAACACCATCTTCCACTTGGTCTCTCCTCCATAATGTATCATCCTTCACAGGAGTCCTACTTTCTTTCTTTCTATTTTTTTTTAAATATTTTATTTATTTATTCACGGAAGGCAGAGAGAGAGGCAGAGACGCAGGCAGAGGGAGAAGCAGGCTCCATGCAGGGAGCCCGACGTGGGACTCGATCCTGGGACTTCAGGATCACGCCCTGTGCCGGAGGCGGTGCTAAACCGCTGAGCCACCTGGGCTGCCCGGAGTCTTACTTTCTAAATGTCTGATCTTAAGGCTCCAGGCCCTCGGAGACCCTGCGCATGAGGCGAGGTGGGGGCAAGGCCCGGGCCTCTCTTCAGCCCCCTCCTTGCACCCAGCCAAGGAAACCCCAGGCAGCCAAGCCCTGCAGAGCACGGTGATGTCACGGGAAGGGCTGGACGCCTTCCACATTGCCATCCCCCCCCCCCCACCCGCCACGGACGCTTCCTCTTGCACCCTAACCGGCGACGGCACCCCCAAGTGCAACAATCCACCGGGAAAGCTGAGAGGGCGGCTCGCTGCCACCCAGGCTTGCCCGGGCAGCCCCCTCCATGGACTTGGCCGAGGTCCCACCATGGCTCCGGCACCACGGGCGAGCGTCTGCCCTTCCTTGCTCTCCATCTTCCTGGGCAGAGGGGCCTGGTGAGAAGCCACAGCCTTGGGGTGTCTTACTCTGCATTTATGGCTGTAGGACACCTTGAAGGTGCCCAATGTTCCTACAGGCTGCGTCCTTTCCCACAGAGCCCGAGCAGGAGGCCGGGGGGTGGGGGGGTGCGGCAGTTGGAATCGACATCGACCGTGATTGCTACAAGTTTGTGGACCGTTAGCTTAAAAAAATATGCTTGGAGGCTTTAACAGCTGAACGAAAACCCACACTCACTAAACACCGCGGCCGAGGGGGGGATTCCAGCCTGTGTTACGTGAATGACTTCACAGCTTGGAGTTGAGAAGGCAAGAGAGCGAGAGGGCCTCATCATGATTGGATTCCGTGCCTTGAACTTCCTTGTCCTCGGATGGACTGGCTGTTGGTATCTGACCTCTAACAAGAGGAACGAAAGAAGAGGAGGAGAACCACTCCACAGAAATTTGCCGACTCGGGGTCACCCAAGCTTTATCGTCCTTAAGAAGTTCTCCCCTAAGGGCAGCCCGGGGGGCTCAGCCATTTAGCGCCGCCTTCAGCCCAGGGCGTGATCCTGGAGTCCCAGGATCCAGTCCCGCATCGGGCTCCCTGCATGGGGCCTGCTTCTCCCTCTGCCTGGGTCTCTGCCTCTCTCTCTGTCTCTCATGAATAAATAAATAAAATTAAAAAAAAAAAGAAAGAAAGAAATCCTTACAAGGAAGGGTCCCAGCTCCCTAATGTGCTTTCAACGGTGTCCAGCATGGAACCATATTCCAGCAAACCCTACTGAGGACCTCAGTGACGACATCCCGCCCAAGGTTTTCCTAAAAATCATTCAACTGTTATTGTTCTAGGCAGTGTGAGCGGTCACTGGAGAAAAGAACCTCGTAAAAAAAAAAAAAAAGAAAGAAAGAAAAAAAAAGAAAATCTCGTGGTTGCTCTATGTCACCTGTTTACAGGCTCCTCCTATTTATATAAAGTGTTTTGCATGATAAGGAAGGTGGGAAATGGCACTTAGGATGTGTAGGGGGAAAGAGGAAAGTGGAGCGATTCAGGTGGCACCGGGCCCCCGTGGGCGAGCCGTGGCCCACTCCCGCCTTTGACTGCAGCCGCGGCCAGACCTTGAAGGACGCCGGGAGCCGTGACTGGCTGACACCGAGTCCCCAGGATGCAGGCCTGCGGGTCCATGTTGCTACAGTGACATCTCTCTAAATCACGAGGGTCCAAGCGTTCATCCAGTACGACTTTCCGCCTTGCATTCCGGAATCTAGAGTCTCACGGTCTCTTCAGAGAGAAATCTGGCTAAATATGTCCTCATCCAACATGATTGACAGGATTTTCTGAAAACATAGCAGAGGAGTAAGAGCAATTGCAAACCTTTTAAAAGTCTATCCCTCTGCTAGGTTATAAATGGAAAAAAATACATGCATAAACCCATAATTCCCTCCGTAGGATTCATTTAAAATCCACCCCCGCCCCGCCCCCACATTATCAATTTAAGAAAATGTCTCAGAAAAATATAGTCTGCACGGGTACCGTCTCCTCCGCATTTTCGAGCCTTGGCTCCTGGAGGCGCCGTGGCCCACAGTCCCGGAGGTCTGCTGTTACGGGGCTGGGACCCGAGCAGCAACCCAGGAAGCCACCCGCATCCTGAGAAACATGTCTTGTCTTGCAAATGCTGTGTTCAATGACTCAGGGTGAGGAAAAAAAAAAGGTCCCCGCGAGTGTAGCCGTGGGCAACAGGGGTTCGGGGGTATGGGGAGGCGGGCTCAGGTGCGGCATGGCCAAAAACACGAGACCGCGAAGCAACAAGGCCGGTGTCCACGTGCTCGGTGGGCGGCAGGAGGGGATGAGAGACGACAAAGGGGAGCAGGGCCCAAAGCCCCTCCCACGGGGAGCCGTGTCCTGGGCGTCCTCCAGCGGCCGGCCCTTCCCTGGGCGCAAGGTCCCGGGAAGAGTGTCTACACCTCTCATCTGGGAGCTCGGACCGACTCCGAGGACCCCCGTGGCCCCAACAGCCATGTCAGCCGCAGCTCGGGTACCCCGGCCCCAGGACGGCTCTGTCCTGGGGCCTCCCCCAGGGTGCCGGCGTTGGGGCGGCCGCTGCACATGACGAGGGGGTCTCACTGGGCCGCGGCCCCCAGCTCAGAGCCCCCGGCGGGGTGCGCCTCCCCACCGGTGCGACACTCCAGGCCAGGGCTCTGGCCGCGGGCCGTGGCCACCGAGTGTCGGCCGCCACCCCGAGAGGTCGGGGCCTGTGGCAGGAAGCTGTGGACGGCCCAGGGTCTCAGGTCCCAAAGGTGGCTGGGCCAGGACCCTGGACAGCGACACGGGGGGGTCCCGAAGCCCGAGGCCCTTGCCGGGTGCACTCTGGGCAGCAGGGTCCCTGGGGGCCCAGAGGTCCTTGCCAGGTGCACTCCGGGCAGCAGGGTCCCGGGGCCCAAGGGCGCCCTTGTCAGGTGCACTCTGGGCAACAGGGTCCCGGGGCCCAAGGGTGCCCTTGCCGGGTGCACTCCGGGCAGCAGGGTCCCAGGGCCCAAGGGTGCCCTTGCCGGGTGCACTCTGGGCAACAGGGTCCCGGGGGCCCAGAGGTCCTTGCCAGGTGCACTCCAGGCAGCAGGGTCCCGGGGCCCAAGGGTGCCCTTGCCGGGTGCACTCCAGGCAGCAGGGTCCCGGGGCCCAAGGGTGCCCTTGCCGGGTGCACTCCAGGCAGCAGGGTCCCGGGGCCCAAGGGTGCCCTTGCCAGGTGCACTCCAGGCAACAGGGTCCTGGGGCCCAAGGGTGCCCTTGCCAGGTGCACTCTGGGCAACAGGGTCCCGGGGCCCAAGGGTGCCCTTGCCGGGTGCACTCCAGGCAGCAGGGTCCCCGGGGGCCCAGAGGTCCTTGCCGGGTGCACTCCGGGCAGCAGGGTGACGGGGCCTGAGGCCCGCGCGGTGCTCAGGCGAGCGGCCAACCTCTTGGGGGCTCGGAGGCACGGCCGTGTGACAGCACGCAGGCAGGCCACATGGTGGCAGGCACCTTTCACAGGCACCGTGGGCCTGTGGGGAGGGCACAGGCCCAGGCAGTGGTGCTGCCAGCCCCGCTCAACGCCCGGGGCAGCCGGGGTTTCTCCTGACTTAGGACCAGCGGCGGGGACACGCGGGCCTCACCGGAGCCGTGGCGGCAGGAGGAGCTGTGGGAGCAAAGCCAGCAGCGGCCCCCTTGGCCCCGTGTGTCACCTGGGCCCCAGGCGGGTCCAGGGCCTCACGTCACCACCAGGTCCTCAGCTTGGCCACAACTCATCACGTTTCGTGTTTTAATCACTGGGGGGTGGCGGCAGGACAGGAACAAAAGAATCGTCAAGAGATTTCACAGGGAGAAGGGAAGTGGGAATTTCAGCAAGAAAGTCAACAGTCGCGTGCATTTGCATGTGCCGAGCGACACAGCCTGATTTTCCTTGAACCGTTTCCAGATTTAAAGCAGGACTCTCCTTTCTTGTTCTGCTTGTCCCCAACTCGCCCCCGAATCACATGCTGGGTGGGGCGGAGGGCGGGCTCGGGACGCCGGGCTGGGGTGTGGTCGCCAGGGCGGGGAGGCTCGGACACCCGCTTCCACCGGGTGCTGCGGACCCTGCTCCCGGGCCCCGGCCTCGCCATCCGGGCGGCGCTTCCTGCTTGGCTTAGGCAGGGAGACAGGGGCGCGGAGAGGCGAGGCCTTCAATGGGGATATCCACGAGCCTGCATGTCACCGCCAGGTACGTCCATCTCTGGAAGCCAGGGATCGGCTCAATGTCACGAGAGCGTCGGTTACCATCGGGAGGGCTGGATCTGCGCTTTGCTCCTGGCCACGCTCGCGCTTCGAAATGGTTGCAAACAGTCCGTCTGGCAAATATCCGTCTCCCCATCTCCTGTACGGAAGGCGCCCTGTTGCCCCCTCCGCAGCCGCCGGGGACACACCTGGGCCGCTGGGCTGCTCCCTCGTCACTGGCGGTGTGGCTGCGCTGGGGGGCGGGTCACTCTTAATTATGCTTCTTGTTCGTTCTGTTTAACTGTTCTCCATGTTTAATCCACTTAAAAATCACTTTAAAAGCCTCTGATCTTACGGATGAGCTTGTTCTCAAAATATTGCCGGAACCGCAGGCCGCGAGCGGAGCGTGGCGTGGGCCACGGCCTGTGGCACCAGCAGGCCGCCAGCCTCGGCGTGCACCCAGGGCCGTCAAGGCCCAGCCACCCGGCGGTGCCGTAATTTTGTTCCAGCCTTGAGGGGGGCCTTAAGGAAGAAAGGCCGGCGGCACACGAGGGGTCCCAGAAGCCCGGGGCTCGCGGCCCGTGAATGCCTGTCTTGGGCCCTGACGGCATGTGGCCTCCCGATGGGCGGGAGCCAGCCAGTTCCTCCTTTAACTCAGGGGAAACGGCGGTGCTCGCAGCAGACGTGGGGGGGGGGGCACGTGGGCCGGAGGGCGGGGGGGGGGGGGGGCCCGGAGTGGCTGCTGAACACAGCCCCGAGGGAGGAAGCGTCAGAGCCATTGCATTTAGGAACCCTCCCCTCCCTCCTCGTCTTTAAATAT